>NC_138970.1:118617500-119242500 GCF_055761805.1 Camellia sinensis
GCATTTTTGCATGTGTTGCATTAGTCATCTTAACATGAACTAGGATCATACATGATTTCTAACTAGTTCTCTGTTTTGGCTCGAAGAACACTGTGAGTGTTTACGCTTTAGCATATTGCATGAGATGTGTATGTTGCCATGATAGTATGCTTGCCATAAGGCTAACTACTTAAGTGATTAATTGCTTGAATGCCTGTGGCTGAAGGTTGGATTGCTTGTATTGGAACAATTCATCAAAATCATGTTTTCTTAGCCTACTTGCGAGTAGCAAACTTCAAACCATTTTCAAACAAATGAACATGTAATGTTTTGTTCCAACTTAGGCGATCTAGTCTATACTTGTATGTTGTGCGCATCACGTAGTAATTCTAGGTTAATAACCGGAATAAGAACACATGTGTTTTCAAAAACAACATATCATGCTTAGTAAAGACCGATCCTTTGATCGGGTGAGCGGGGGTGCTCATTGCATGACCTTTCCCTCCCGTACCCAAATTCCTGAACCAAGGCAACTTTGGTGATGACGGACATGTGGCCTTAGGCACGAGTTAGGGTTTCCTAAATTTTCCAAAAATAAACATTTAGATGGCGACTCTGTATCTAGCAAAGCAGCCCATGTTGGCACTTCTTTATAAAAATTAGTTTTCCAAAACGATTTGCCGGATTTGGACTCTTTGGTGATTTATCGGTCTTGCATTGCACTTTGCAAGATTAGATTCAAAACCGTGACACGAGTCCGAACTGTAGTAGCTAAAGAACAAAATGATTCGCGCCCTCGCGGCGCAGAGAGCGGAGTTCTCAGGCGGTCTACAGTTTCTCCAAATGCGCATTTGGATGTGTTCAGCCACAGCTTGTGGGTCTTTAAAATTTGAAACATCTCAACTAGGTCACTGAGATGGTCCGCCTCATTCTTACTTTTGACCACCATGTTGTTGTCAATGTAGGTTTCCATTGTTTTGCCTAATAATGGTTCGAACATCTTGGTGACCATTCGTTGAAACGCTGCCCTTGCATTTTTTAGGCTAAAGGGCATGAACCTGTAGCAATACAACCCCTTAGGCATTGTAAAGGATGTAACCTCCTGGTTCGGTTCATACATAGCGCTCTAATGGTATCCTCAATATGCATTAAGAAAGCTAAGTTGGTTGTGACCTATATTTAGGTCCACCAGTTGGTCTATCCGTGGTAGAGGAAAACCGTCTTTCGGGCATGATTTATTGTCTGTCTTGTAGTCCACACAAACACGTCACTTGCAATTCTTCTTTGGCACCACCACGGTGTTGGAGATCCATTTGGGATAGTGAACCTCTTTGATTGCCCCTACCTCGAGTAGGTTTCCCACTTTCTCAGCCACTATCTCAGTGTGGTGAAGTGCCGATCGGCGAGTTCGCTGTATAATTGGTTTGGTGGTTGGGTTGACATTAAGTTGATGGCAGATGAAGTTTGGATCAATGCCAAGCATGTCGCACGGTTTCCAGGCAAACACTTTGATGTTAAAGATAAAAAATTCCATGATCTCTATTCTCTCAGTGTTGGTCAGAGATGAGACAAGCAAAAAGAACTTCTATAGGACATTTTTGTCTGTCCTTACCTCTACCAGATCTTCCACTACCTTCTGTTTGGCTGCTTTGCCGACATCCATGAATAACTCATTACTTTTTGGCTTCTCTACCATCTACACGAACCCTTTGGTAGCTCGGTTGCCGTTCACTGCCACGAAACATTGCTTGGACATGATTTGGTCTCCCAAGACCTCTCCAATCATTCCGGCCTCATTGGGGAACCACATTACCTGATGGTAGGTTGATGCTACAACTCGCATGGCGTACAACCATGCTCTTCCCAAAATAATGTTCTAAGTGAAAGGGACTTTCAACACCTAGAATTCCACTTGTTTTGTCATCGTCCCAACTTAAATCGACAAAATTATCTTGCCAACCTGCCATTTTGGCATTGAATTAAAATCGACCATAGGAGATGTCGCAGGTGCTAAGTCCTTGTCCTCCAATTTGAGTTACTTGAAAGTCGTATAGTACATTATCTCGCGCAAGCTCCCTTGGTCTAGCAAGATTCGATTGATATCAAAATTCTTGACATGTAAAGCCACCATTAGCGCGTCGTTGTGAGGGCTTTGCAACCTTCCTAAGTCCTTGTCAAAGAAAGTGATGATGTTTTTTGCTTTCATCTTCTCTTTTTCACGATTGGTTGTACACTAAAGACTTCCCTCAAGTGTTCTTCCTTCTTGATCATCCCCCTAAGCTCACAGACTCGCTCAGGCTCGATGATCCCATGTATCATGTTGATCACGCCTTGAGGTGGACTTTCGACTGGCATCCCGTCTGTCTGGTTGCCGTTCAGGGGGGCTGGCCGAGCTCCTCCTTCAATATATTGGTCCAAGTGGCCCGGGGCCACCAACTCGTCCAAATGATGCCTTAGAGGTGTGTATTTTTCAATTCGGTACCCCACCTCACCATGGAAGATGCACCTATATCGGTCATTATAGCCTTTTTGCGCTTCTCCCAACTTGGATGACCACCTAACGAAGGGTCTGTCGCGTATTTCACTAAGAATTTGATAGATAGGTTTTTTGAACACCGTGGTAATGGAAATGCGGACTCTCAACCTCCTTCCCTTGGTGTCCTCGCCGTTTGGCCGTCTGTCTCGACCACTTTTGTTCGGTCGGTCCTCTCGGCCGACTGTGTTAACTTTTGCTGCTAGCTTTCTATCTGACATCGCTGTTGTGCCAGACTTTGCCTTAGCACGAGTGCCATCTTCTTCTACCTGATGTGTTGGTGCACTCTCTCCATCAGAGCTTCCATCGTGAGAGGTGGCGTCATTGTCATTGAATCCCTCAACATATGGGGCACCAGCAAGCCTCACTTATACTGTGAGATAGCTAAGCTGGTGGGCCAATTTCCTATCTAATTAAAGGTCTCCCAATATCTGTTGTTGTAAGCCTTCAATGTTTCTTTCTCACCCATGTCAATGGCGAGCAACTGGTCTATCTCGACTGGGGTCTTAGTGTTTGTCTTGAACTTGGTGACAAATGCCTCCACTAGTTGTGCCCATGAAGCGATGCTACTTTATGGTAGCCTTTCAAACCATGTCAAGCCTATGTCACCTAAGCTTGACGGAAACAAAATGCACATTAGAGCTTTGTTCCGCCAATGTATGGCCATGACTTGGCAAAAATGGCTTAAGTGCATTTAGCGATCTGACTTCCCCTCGTAGGTTGTGAACTTAAGCTGGTTAAAACCTAAGGGTAGCGGAGTGTTCTCTATCGCCAAAATGAACGGTGAACTCTGCAACCTTGCTAATGCTTTGTCTGCTAGTTCATAAGCAAGGAGCGACATTGGCTTTGTAACCTCGACAATTTCGTGTGTCCCGCTGCAGAGTAGAGACCCTTTGGGGGTCATGCGCCTGGGCGTTTTTCCTTCTCCTAGCCGTTTCTTTTAGCATGGTCCTCAAGTCCGCCGACCTAGACAACTCTGTGTGCCTAGAGGTCGTTTGGTGCATATACGAGTGCCGATAACTACTTCACTCCATGTAAGACCTTTCAATCCTCGTTCTCTCAGACCTGGAGTAACGAGTCCTGGAGGTTCTTGATTATGTGTTGCCTTTTCTAAGGCTTTCGCTTTCAGCATGCGAAGGTGTGACTCGCTTGTCAAGATTTGCTGAGTGCTGAGAATGCGTTCTGCTCTAGCGGATTTCCTCCCCTGCCACACCCTGGCGCTTCGTGGTCTCCATGTCAGCTGCCATTCTTTTTATCAACTTGTCTTGCTTATTCATGTGATCCTCTAGAACCTAAGAATCCATCCTCCGCCTCTGTCCATCTGGGCTTTGAGAACGACGAGGACTTGAGCCTCGTTTTTATCAGCTCGTCTTGCTCTTTCCATGGGTTCCATCGCTGGGGATCTAATTCTGCTATGGGCGGGACAAAAGGAAAATCCTTGCACCTACTGTCCCCCTTTGGAGTTTGTCCATTAATAGCAGAATGAGGCAAGTCTTCGTTGTGTGCCATTGAAATCAGTTACAAGAAAACTTAATCAAAAGGCTTGTTCTCTGTGATGCTTCCCGCAGACAACGCCAATTGTATGAGCACGAAATAGTCTCCTCGTATAATCCTATTGACTAAGTTTGCACTTCTCCAAACGTCATCGCTTTGCCACCTAAAAATACACGTGAGCTAGTCAGCGGGTGTGTGCTAGAAACCCCTCCGATGCCTAAGTTAGCAAGTAGAAAATGAACAATAAGCTTTATGTATTTTTGAGTGAGAATTGCAATACCTGGAAATAGGTTTAGTCTTGAGCTTTTATAGATTTTTGCTCGGCACAATCCCAGCAGGATTCTAACAATTCCTATCAGAGTCCTCCTAGGAATCACATTCTCAAAGGATAAAGCTTATCCTCAAAACACCCTCCTCACTGCAAGTTTACTGAGATGGCCAAGCACCCTACTCGGCTAATTGTTCCTAACTGAGCTACCCTATGCAGCTATTCCTCTGACTGAGCTGTGCTATCCTTGACTGCCATGTGTTATCCTGCCAAGTTACTCCTAGCTCGGCTTTCTTCAATGTGTCACTCTGGTTTGACAATTGGTCGTACACGGATAGCTGGGCCCAAACCCATTGACCGAGGAATAATCATCAACCTGGGATCGAGCTATTTGAGTACGTAGCTCGGCCTAATGTGCGGCCCAGTATAGGAAGACAACTTTACTTAGCTCGGCCCAATTTGTACACAAATTACCCTCTCATGGGGCAAAACCCCTTTTCTTTAAAAACCATTTACCAAGGAAAAAATCCACCATTTATCATAACCCAACCATTTTTACAAAGCCATAACCATATACAAGAATTCATTTTGAAAATCCCTCTTTTGAATTTTTAAACCAAACCCTAGATTTTGTTTAAAAATTCCCAAATCACAACACAGCTTAGAAAAATCAAATAACTAAGTTAAAAACCATACAAGATGTCAAAGTAATCTTTGCCTCAAAGAAGAAAACTCAAAGGAAAGATGTGTTGAACTCGATGGAGCCAAAAACACAAATTTCACCAGTTAAAACGAAGCCCTCGACGTGCTCTCTCTTTTTAACAAAGGGATTATGGTGTAGAAATTGATGGATAAAGGTGTAGTTGGGTTAAATGTTCAAGAACTAGAGAGAGAGAGAAAATCAGAGTTTCAGAGAGAGAGATGTGAAAAAGTGATCCAAAAAGTGAACTTTATAGACTAATATACGCGCAGACCGCTCGAGTGCAGGAATTGTCGCTCGAGCGATCAGACACAACAAGTGAGACCGCTCGAGCGAATAAATGACGCTCGAGTAAAGAACACTACCTCCCAGTACTTTTGCAGGCCTGCAAAAGTACTAAGAGTTCCAAAAGACTGCTCAAGCTCAAGAAGGACCACCCGAGCTAAGATCGCTCCAGCTCAAGAAACACAGCTCGAGTGAAGAAAACACACTCCTAGTATTTTTGCAGACCTACTATAGACACCCCATTTTGACTACCCTTAAGACTTGAGCACCTTACGTTGGTCACTCGATGATGAAATACTGCACTGTACATACGCTCAATTTTCTCAGCAAGAAGCCTTGGTTCTTGAGTTTCAGAGCCTAGAATCTTGCACCACCTTTGAGCCAAAACCTAATTTTTCCACACCTGACCACCTAGAGGCCTGCTGGCCAACAACTAGTTGGCTGACCAAAAATTAGTGGCCGGTCGTCTTTCACTTGGCCGGCCGGCCAGGTGTTCCGGTAGAACATATATTTGTTGCCAGGTGTATGCACTACACCAGCTGGCTCAATACAGATATTTTCGAGAGAGGCACATGTTTTTCTATATATACTTGGCCTTCCCTCATGTGTTTTAGGTTAGAAAAAATTACCAAAGCTCAAAAACTTGAAATTCTCTGTCTCTCTCTATCTTGCAACACACATACATTACCCAAACACTTTCTAAACCAATATTTTAGCTCTCCTGGCTGAGATTCTTGATTCTAAATTTCAGCTCTTGAGGGTGATCACTTGTTGATTTGTGAACAAAAGAGTTACCTCTCTTCAAGAGGTATAATTTCTACCTTCTTTACACTACTTCTCCCCTCTATTTCCTTGCTGTTTTTGGACTATTTTTTTACTATTTTTATGGGCTGAAGCTTATGGCTTAAAGCTATCAAAGGTTGAGGGGTTGACCACCTTTCTTTAAACTTTGTTCCCTAAGCTTTTACCCTTGTGTTTCCCACTCCTTTCTCAACTTTTTCTCAGCTTCTTACCACTGATTTTCAGAGTTTTTCAGAGGCTAAAAATGTTATTTTGAGGTCCCAAAAATGGAGGGGGTAGCCACCCCTCTTTAGGCTTGTTTACTAGCTTCACTTCTCCATTATTTTAGCTTACTTTTTCTAGCTTTTTTATACTAATTCCAGCACTGTTTTTTACTCATTTTAGGACTTTTTTAGTGTGTTTAATTCGTTTATGCTTTGTATGGTATGCTTGTAGTGTTGTAGTCCTCATAAGTTTGGTGGTTTAGGCCTTAGACACCAACCGATTTGAGTTGATAGCATTTATTTGATGGTTTACGAATTAAGCCTACCCCTCATTTGTTTGATGGTTTACGAATTAAGCCTACCCCTCATTTGATCTGTTTAATGATAAGGAGAGGTAGAGAAGACAAACATCACCTGAAAATACTCTGTTTGTGCTCTGTTTCTTTTCTATGGCAGTAGGGCAGAGCCTAAAAATAGTGGCCAGCTAGCCACCTCACTGTACAGCCGACCATTTTCCTTAGAGAGTCGGCCACCTCATTGTAGGCCAGCAGTGCCATTTTTACGGCAGAACAGAGCAAAGGCTGATGATGAAAACAGAGTAATTTTCTGACTACGAATAGAAAAGTTCTAGCAGCAAAACAGAGGCATCTTCGGTGGAAATTCACATTCATGCATGAGCAATTTTTCATTCCTCGTGGCCCGTTAAAATTATGCTTAATAATATGTTGTTCATTAATTAGTTAAATTCCTTAATTTGTAATGGATTGTAATAATTTGTTCATTACTTAGGTTAATTGTAAATTGTAATAAGTAGTTAGTTTAGCTAATTAATTTATTTGGTATTGTAATAGCTAGTTTAATTCGGACATTTATTCAGATCCTCCTGCGTGAGGGAAGTTGTAATATTGTGTATGTCTTCCAACCCCCGTTCTTTCTCCCTTTTATTTATTCGCTTATAATGGTAGCATCGCGTCTTACATTTTTCATATCATTACCATGCTTAAAATACCCATTTTTGCGTGCATAAGGTTCGGTTCATCATTCTAATAACATTGTCATTTATTATTTCCTTGAATACGTGCGCTACCGCATGCTATCAAATTGAATTACATGACATATTAAAAATCGAATCTATTTGGTGCATTTTTGTATGTATTACATTAGGCACTTGCATTTTAGAACATACATTTTTCTAACAATTTCATTTCTTTTGGCTTGTCTTGGAATACTAGGTGAGCATTTATTACTTTAGCATATTGCTTGTGTGTGATTGTTGCCATATCGAGCATAATACCATAAGGCTAAATGATTAACTGATATATCTCTTGAATGCCAGTGGATGAAGGTTTTTTCGCTTAAGTTGGATGATTTTGATTAACGTACTTATGAGATCACTTTTCCATGTGGTACATATTCAAACAATTTTCAAAACAAACATGAAATCAAAACATTCCAAATTTTGTGACTTAGTCTATACTTGCTTGCATCACCTAGTAAAAATATTCTAATAGTCGGAACAAGAGCATATAATGTAAATAAAAATCATATCATGATTAGAAAAGGCCGATCTTTGATCAGGTGAGGGGGGTGCTCAATTCATGACCTTTCCCTCTCATACCTAAGTTCCCGAGCCGAGATACTTTGGTGATGACGGACTAATGGCATTTGGCACGAGTCACAGGTTTCCTAAATTTTTCAAAAATATTTAGGTGGCGACTCTGAACTCTGGCAATGCAATCCATTTTTGGCATTTTTGATTGAAAATCGATTTTTCAAAAGATTTGCCAAATTTGGACTCATTTGTGTTTATCTATTTCACATTGCACTTGTGGAATCAGATTCAGAACCACGGAAGTCTGAAATGTAAGGCTATTGTATCCGAAAGGAACACGAAAGGCAAGCTACACCTGCAAATATATTGGAAGTCCTCAAAGACCGCTCGAGCGAACCAACCAAAATCTGGGCAACAAAACCTTTGAAAAACAAGCTACTAACCTGTTCCAAACATGACAATAACACTTTAATGGCCAAACTCAATGAAGTACAAGATGAATAAAGACGTGAACAGTGATAGAAGAAAAGATATCGTAAATCCAAAACAATAAATGGGTCGGGTCTAAGTCGAAATCGTTATAACCTCCCCCCTTAAGGAACTTTGTCCCCGAAAAAATCAACTCAATATGCATTGTATTTAAATCAACATAACAATGATCCAACCATTCTCACAACCATGATCTATCCACCAGTCATTCATTCTCATAACAACAACAAACAAGTTTTTCAACGTTGAATAGACAATTCACGTTTTCCAAAACATATGCAATGTTTTACATTTAATCAATAGAATAAAAATTCCATTACAAGTTTTAAACATCAACAAAAATGTCCGGATACTTCTCACGGACTTTCGCCTCACATTCCCAATTCACCTCCTCAACCCTATGGTATCGCCACAACATCTTTACCAATGGAATTGTCTTGCCTCGCAAGACTTGGTCCCGTGTATCTAAGACTTTAACCTGTCTCTCTCCATACGAGACATCCTCATCTACCTTTAACTCAGTCCAATCCAACACATGTGAGGGATCCGGCTCATACTTCCAGAGTATACAAATATGAAACACGTCATGGATCCCAGAAAGCTGTGGCGGCAAGCCCAAACGATAAGCTACCTCCCTAATGCGTTCCAAGATCTCAAAAGGCCCAATGAATCTAGCAGACAACTTCTCACTCTTCCCAAACCTCATCAAATCCCGTCTAGGTGATATCTTTAAGAAGACAGGATCTCCTACCTCAAATGATAACGGTCTCCTCCTACGGTCGGCATAACTCTTCTGGCAACTCTGAGCAGAAACCAACCTCTTATGGATAAGTGCAACTTTCTCTATCATTTCCCGAGGATCTCACTAGTTTACCACCTTACCATGAGATTGGGCTCTCCATTAACTTAGTGCTTGGCACAACACTGATTTCCATGGCACCGTATAAATTTACACTATGAGCATTTTCATGAATAATAGGTCAAAATCTTTAGGAATTGGAGCTATACGGGAGTATGTGGACTTGAGTTTATTGTGTGGTGTTAGTGTGTTTCATATATTGGAAATAGAGTTTATTTTGTGTTGCTTGTTATAGCGATTCCGGTTTTACCTTTCTGCATTTATTATTTTCCGGACTTTGGTTCCGTGATGTTGGTGGTTGTATACCTTGTTGTCATCCTTTAATTCCGCTTGATTGAGTTTTAGGATGTATTGGGCAAAGTTGTTACAGGTTGGTTAGGCTTTGGTTTCAATTCTTGTTGCCCAGTTTTTAGGAGGTCCGCTCGAGCGGGTCTTCTTGCGCTCGAGCGGAGATTGCACACTCCCAGTGTTTTGGTGCTCTGCGAAACTTCTGCAAGCATGTTTTTCATGCTCGAGCGGGTTTCTTTACACTCGAGCGGTCGCGCTCGAGCGGGTACTCTGGAGCTCGAGCGGGTAGTACATTTTTGGTGTAAGTTTTGGGAGGGGGAAATCTACGCTCGAGCGGACTGGTTTTCGCGCTCGAGCGGATGTACTTTATTCTTGTGTCTTGGCGCTCGAGCAGACCTTCATGCGCTCGAGCGGACCTAGTTTTTTGTTCTTGATGCTTGAGCGTTGTGTTTTCCGCTCGAGTGGGAATGTCGTATATCAGTTGGCTGTAGGGCATTTTTAAATCACTTTCTCTCACTCTCTCTCTCTCTCTTACCTTTCCGAAAAAGCCATTAGAGAGCACTTCACTCTAAAACTCAAACTTGTCTCTAAGTATTGATCTAGTAGGAGTTGTTTCCTCACCTTTGGCCTTTTTAAAAGTTGGGTTGATCGTCGAGGGCTACATTTTGATCCGAGAACCTTGTGATTTGGAGCAACTTCGTTTTCGTCATCTTCTTCGTTGGGTGTCATCTTTTGAGGTAGGGATTCCTACTCACTACTATGGGTTTTAACCAAGATTTTTGGGCATTTTGTTAAATGGTTAATTTTGCAAAGTTAGGGTTTGAAAATGTTGAAAAGGGGTTTTGCTATTTTGATTCTAAAATGTGTATCTTGGGTTTCAAAATAACGAAATTGTTGTTGGTTGTTAATATATAGACCATTGGGACAATATTGGGAAATGGGGTAGAAAACCCTAATTGGTTGTATAAATTAATTGGTATAATTAATTTGGAAAAATTGTGGTTATATGGAATTGAGTTGGAAATAATGAAATTGGTTCATTATATAGTAGAATAGTGGAGTTGGATTCATTAATCGCTCTTTTTTGAAAACATTGATATTTTATCTGTTTGAGCTTTTATTATCTGTTTAGAAATAATTGCTTGGGCTACCGGTGGAGGGTAGTTTTGATTGTTATAGACAATGCATGATGATTAGGCAAACTAAAACTAATCAGTTGGATATGTCATAGAGTATAACTGTTGATAGAATACATTAACGTTATGTATTGATTGATTGTGTATATGAGCTATGTGTTTATACGTTGTGTGTGTGGGAGGAGATAGAGGATGTACTCCACGGTTTAGGGGAAGATAGGGGATGGACCTCTAAACCGAATATTGTTTGGGAGGAGATAGGGGATGGACTCCACGGATACAGCTCATATGCTTGTCAGTTAACGTGTTGATATAGCTCATATGCTTATCTATGGAAGTATTGATACAGCTCATATGCTTATCTTTGGAAGTGTTGATATAGCTAATATGCATATCTGTTGAAATGTGGATACAGCTTGTATGCTTATCTGTTGAGATGTGGATACAACTAGTGTGTTTATCTATTGTAAAAAAATGGAAAACATTTAATATGAGTCACTGTCTCATATAAGTGGTTGGCCAGGTTCTGAGCCGTTGATGCAAAATTGTGAAATTGATAAGAAATGGAAACTGAATTGAAACATGAACATAGTGGTCATGAAATGGAAATGGGTTATGAATTGGTTTATGAAAATTGAACATTTATCAATTGCTAATGTCTTAGTTATTGCTCATACTGTGTTTAACATATTTCTACTGGGCGTTGGCTCACCCTATATGGGACATTATTTTCAGGTACAGGTAGTATGCCACCTCCAAGGACATAGCTTGGATGATGATGAGAGTTGAAGACTCTTGTTTTTGTTTATTTTGTTTGTATTACATGTATATCAAGCCAAGGGCTTATTTTGTATAGAGTTAGTACTCTTCTTTTGTGCAACCAGGTGTTGGCTTGGAAAGCTGTAAGCCCACATGGCATTTGCTTTTGTTAACATGTAATACTGTTGTAAGAATTACTCTGATGAATAGAAATGGTTGGTTTCTTTTATATCAATGCATGTCTATAGTGGTGGGTTTTATGTATTATTTTGAGGGTGTTACACTTGTCCTTGATTATAACAATGTTTTGTATCTTGATGTGAGGGCTATGAATCTGGGATGTTGATTCCTCGTTTTGTTAGGTGTGAGTGATATTATAGCTCGTGGTGGTATCTTTTGAATTGGGTATCAGTGAGTTGGCCATGGGGGTGTCATTCTTGTTAGTTACTCTTGTGACGTGTGCTACATTGAATTAAGGTTTGACTGCAGCACTCCGTACTTCCTAGTATAATGGAATTATATTTGAGTTTTTGATTATCATGATTGAGAACTTTTTTAGTTGATATTTGAGCCATGGTTAAGGTGTTACCATATTGGTTGGGCAAGATTAGATCAAAAACTCCAAATTTGAATTATTGTTATTGAGTAGTCTTCACTCTTTTATCATTTTCTCTCTTTGAATCTTGATGTGAGGTTAGAACAATTGGAAAGCTTACTTTCGGGGCTTCAATTTGGACACAAAAACAACCCTAAATGGAGTCGGACGAGAGGGTTATACCTCTCTGAAATTTGTGAATCTGTGCTATGTGCATAGTTCGCTCGAGTGCAAGTTTCATCACTCGAGCAGTCCATACACCCCTCTAGTTCTATTTTTCAAAATTATCTAAGATACTGGAAGCCTTGATGCACTACTCGAGTGCACTTTTGACCGCTTGAGTGGTCTGTCCAGAATCAAATCCTTAAAAAGTCACTTTTTGGGTCAAATCTCTTCACTTTTCACTTTCTCTTCTCTCTCTTTCCTCCATTTTTGAGTTTTCAAGCTCTTTAACCTTGATTTCATCTATTTATAAACATCTTTGACCCCTAGTTCCATATACAAAAATGTAGAGTTTGATGAGGGCTTCCATTTAATCTGAGCAGATCATCGTTTCATTGTCAGTGATTTTTGGGTTGTCTTATCTTTGCTTCAAAAGGTAGGAATTCTTTTGCTCCTCTTCAATACCTCTTTATAGATAGACATGTGGTAGTTTTTATTGCATTTAAAAATATGTTTGTTAAAGTATTTTCCAATAGCATGATAGGGAATTTAGGGTTTAAGTTTTGGAGTTGAAATTATATGATTATTGGTTGATTTGATATGTTGGGAGGTTGTCTAATCATGTCTATGTTGATTGTGGCAAAAAGCCTTAATTTGTTATTAAGGGTTTAATATTATAAAAATGGGTAAAGTTGGATAATGGGTGAGTTATGCATTATGTGAATGAATTAGTGCCTTGGTTGCTAAGATAAATTAATGGTTTTTGTTTGGTTATTGTTGCATTGTGCTGGGAAGTTGTTGTGTAGAAAAACTTGGATGTTGTTAAAGAAAAAAAGAATTTGGTTGAGGATTGGAAGTGTTAAGGATTTGGAACAAGAAGTTTGATTTTGGAAACAAAATGAGGTGTGTGTCACTTTTGTGAAACGAAAAGGGAAAATGGTTGGTTGTGAAATGATTTCATTGAAAATGTTAATGTTTTGGAATTGTGGAACTTGTTGTAGAATTTAGTTTATAAGAGTCTTGTATCTAACTGTTAGAGGTTTTGTCATTGGTCATCGGTGGAGGATGACATTGTTGTTGTTGAATAGATTATGTGTATGCTTTACACTGGTGTAACATTTATGTGTCTAGCTTGTTGTAATGTTGCTTGGAGGTCCATTTCTCTCTGGTTAAGCCAGTGACGCATGGTGCCTTGATAGAGGTTCCCCTCTCTTCCGATTTGTGATCAGTAAAGTGTAAAATTTAGGTACGTTTCTCTCTGAGAGGTCGGTAAAGCGTGGTGCCTTGAGACAGGTTCCTCTCCTTTCTGGTTTGTGCCTAGTAAAGTGTGACCTTGAGGTCGTTCCCCTCCTGGTGAGGCCAGTAAAGCGTTAAGTGTTATGTGGGTTGTATCATTTTCCATCCGTGCTGTAAGCCGGTGGAAATGGAAGTATGTATTACGTTCAGTTATTTATATTTAGAAATATATGTTTATCGGTATCTTGTTATGGGTGTTCGTTGCGCTTGGGCCAATGGTTAGGGAAGATAGTAGATGTGTTATTGCATAAGTGTGTATAGTGGGTTGAGTTATGGGATTGGATTATGACTTGTATATGTGAATGTGCTTTAAAAACAAATGTAGAGACAAAATTCTTTTATATTAACGCGGAGGTTTAAAGAAACTAGGTTGTGTTGTGAAGGAATGCTTTTGAAACTAAACTAAATAATTGGAAAGAAAACAAATGGTTTTACACCTTGTGGTATTCAAATGGATGTTTTTGGAGAAAATGTACTTATGTAAGTATATTTTGAATATTAAACTGTCATAGTATTTATATTTTACGTCATGGTGCATTTATGATCATAGATATTTGTATGTTGTTATTGTTTAGGATCATATTGGGATCTCTACTGGATTTTATGTTCATCCCATGTTGCTAATCATTTTTCAGGTACAAGTTGAGAGATGATTCAAGATCGGTGATCTTCCCTAATTGTTGGCCACGGGCCTATACTTGTTGGTAGAACACCATTGTTGTAAATGGGTTAAACCCTTACTTCTAATGTAAAGATGTAAGCCTAGGGGCATTTTGTTTAAACGTAATTTCTATTGCATTCCATATATGTACGATTGAGAGGACATTCATTTATTTGTGAATGTAATGTATGTATAGTTCCACTTGTTCTTAATGGAAAATGATTTATATTAATGGATATGGTAATGCTATTCGGTTAATAAAAAGTGGGGCATGACATTGACCTTATCGGTCACTAAGGGATTGAGATGATGTGTTAAATTGTTGTCAGGTCTGGGGACGCTACTGTGTAACGTTAGTTTTAAGAGGACGTAAACGTTTGTGAGCTCCCTTCTAGTTGGGAGCTCCGGAGGAAATAAGTGTGTGTACTTGGTCATTATGAATGTGGTCTGGATTAGGGGAAAACTTGTAGAACATGGTGAGGAATTCCACTTGAACATTGTGGATTTGGTTTGGATAAGGCTTTCTCTATTTAACCTATGAGTAAATATGTTTTAATAAATGATCAAATTTATTGGACAAATCAAAGGAAAGTTATATTTGTGCTTTAAAAAAATCTATCCAAAAATAAGACTAAAAAACAAAGAGATAATCAAAGCTAAAAAGGTTTGTGCGCCAATATGAGCTTAAACACTAATTTATATTTTTATAAATAAGACAATGTGCTAAAGTGAAAGACAAACTTGAAAATATGAACTATGTTCTTTTATAGCCATTAAAAAAGACAAAAAAATAAATATTTTCCTTACAATTTACAAGAAGGACATGGAGTGTAGTATTATTTTGATCTATTCTTTCCATGGATTCACATTAGAACGTACATGAAACTCTTAGATTTTTTTTTATTCTTTATTAAAAAAATTATATAAAGTGCAACTAGAACACAAAACAACACGATTAGATTGTATCTTACATTGTGACCTCAAAAATAAATAAATAAAAATTGAAGTGCTATACAATTGGAGGCATGCTGTCAATATGGCAAGACAATAACAATGATGATTAGGTCAACAAAAACAATAACAGTGACAACAATAGTAGTCGCAACAATAATAAAATACAAAAATGATCGCAACACCAAAGATAATACAACTGTAGATAAAACAAGCATACGCTGAAACTGATATGCATGTAAGTAGAATTTATTATGGAACTCAAACATGTTAATATCGAAAGATTTCTGTAGAAAAAAGAGTAATATTACACCCAGACAGAAATATCGATGCGTGGTCCAAATTAATACACTAATTGAATCTCAACCATACATCTTGATTCTAGGTAATATTATTGACCATTTTTTTTTCCCTGGGTACTTAGTATTAAACCTACAAATTTGGTGGAACCAACTGCTTAAATTCGAAGACTTTCTTTTTAACTAACCTGAATAGTGGTCAGGCTTAAATCCACCCTATGAAACATCAGACTACTCGGTGCATTTGCCATTCCCTGAGATGAAAAGATATTGCTATTGCATCCTTGAAATGATATTTGTTTCCCCGGTTTATTTGACTTTCCTTGAGATGAAAGTTCTTGATGATGATGATAAGGTGTTGGTGGTATCTTGAATTGGTGCTGTTGGTTTGTCACTGGTAAAGAATTTAGCACTTGGTACGCCATTCTTAGGGGATTTTTATCCAATTCCTGGAAGAGATTAACAAAAATCAATAGATAATTTAAACTTATTCAAAATAGAGCTAGATAAAATTTGCAACTTCGTGGAAAAGTTTGCAACTTACAGCAATAGCTTGTCCTTTCAATGATGCTAAATTGGCACCTTTTGGCATCCCTAGAACTGATAAACATCATACATTAAGACCTTAAATTCAATTCAACTCGACAAATCTTAATTCCAATTATGAATTAGGACTATCAATTTAGAAAACATATTCATGCACTTAAACAACAAAGGAAATACATAAATTTCAAATAGAAAGGAAAGACATAATCTAAGAAAGGATATGCAACCAATTTGTCTGTGCAACATTTTTCTTCTTATTTCAATTTTCATGATCAAAATCAAATTTACAAAAGAGACATGTTTTATAAATATAATAGTGTAGTGTTTCCAATCCAAACTCACTATTATGAACATGGTATAATATTAATAGTTTTAACACTTAGATTGTTTTCTATTTTAGGACTTTTGAATCAAAGGACAACAACAACAAATTTTTTCCATTTTTTACGTTATTTCTACCAGAATTGTAGATTTAACAATTAAATTATCAATTTTTTTTTTATAATTTGAATTATTTTTGATACAAATAATAATTCAAATTTGGAATGAAAAAAAAATGAATAATTTACTTGAAAGCCACTAATAAAGAATCTAATTGATGCATACAATGTATGAAAAGCATAAATTCAACAAGGAAGCAAGTAAGAAAATCAGCGAGCTAAATTAAGACAATATTGCTCAACACCCAAATCTTAGTCCCAAAAGAAAGGATAAGGGAAAAGGCCCTATACTAGCAATGTAGCATGCTGTCACTGCAACAAATTAAGGTTTTAGAAACAAAAATTTAGGGACACAATCACTTTTTAAGAATGAAATATTTTAGTTGCCAAAGTGCCAGGTCCGAGCTCGTTCAGTTTGCTTGGCTCATCAATAGCCTCACCAAGCATACTTCGACCTCCAAAACTGAAATATGTTACTCGTGTTATAGAGGCTAAGAGGAAGACCTCGGTACCTAGCTTAGGACTATTGAGAGGACTTGTGGATTGGAGGCTAGAGTCCAAGGGTTTCGTCTGGTAGGTCGTCGAGCTCCCTCCTCGAGGCAAGGCCTGCTTGAACTAGTCTTAGGAACAAAGGGATCTTAAGCAATAATATGATACCTCGAGGGCAGTATTAGAACTAGCTCTAAGTCATTCTAACACATATGAAAGGGATGTACTTTGAACAAGTGAAAAAATATTCGAAAATATTTTTGAATGTTGACATGTGTGAAGATGTTAAGAACTCCAAGTTGTTTAGGAATACTAGCATTGAGTTTCTTGACCCTCTAAAGACTCCAAGTTGTTCGAGAATAGCAACATTGAGTTTCTTGACCATTTGACTTAGGATTAGTTAGTTCTAATTCTCGTTGGAGGTAAAGATGGGATATAACTTAGTGGTAGAAGGTTAACTTGATGTAGTGGAAGTCATCAGTTCTGACTCGATTACCTTTTGTGGCGAATTAGTTATTAAGAAAATTTGATGTGACAACCTTTTGTTGTCACCTGATTACCTTTTGGCAACTAAATTATTTTTAGTCAACAAATTTATTCGCCAAAATTGTAATTTGTTGTAGTGAGCGAAAATGTCCATTAGATGATGAAATATTGGTTCTAAGCGGCGATTAACTAACAATTTAAAGTGCTTTTATTGCGTATTCATGATAAACAACCTTTATGTACAGATATAATCTAGTGTTTCTATAATGGCTCGGGTCAAAACCTATAACGATCCTGATTTAGACCCGACCCATTTATTGCATTTGAATCTCGGAAACCATATACAAGGCGGTTGTTCTTTCCTCTTCATATTTTGTTTTGGCATCAGGGGTTGACACTAGCCTGGGAAAGGTCAGTACCTTCTTGTTGTTGTGTTCCTAGTTAGCTATTGAAATTTAGGGTCGACACCAGCCTTTGGTGGTGTCGACACTTGCTCTTTTTGTTGGCCTTTGGGGTTGACACCAGTCTGGGAGGTGTCGACCCTTGTCCGCTGCTAAATCTGTATTTGGCTACTGGAATTTGGTGTCGACACCCTGTCTGCTGCCAACATTTTCGTTGTTGTCATTTCCTTTTGGCCCCTGATCTGAGGGTCGACCCTTCTGTTCTTTTTCCTAGATTTTGTTCGATTTTAGTCCCTACTTTTTGGGGGTTTTGACTTATTCTTTTTGGGTTGACTTTAGGACTTCATTTCACTTTAACCTAGTACTATAAATAGGGCCCTCAATTATTCTTTTCTTCACTTTATCTTCTCTTTTCCTCTTTAAAATTGTGAATCTCTCTCTCTCTCTCTCTCTCTCTCTCTCTCTCTCTCTCTCTTTCTAAACTCACCTTTTCACACAAAATCTTTAGATCTACTCACTTAGAAGCATCTCCTTACCTTGGTCATTTGAGATTAAGTGTATACCTTGTCTAGGGCTTCGTTTTGATCAGAAGAAGTCGTTGTTTCGTCACCGTCAACTTTTTGGATTTTTCTTCCTTCTTCCTCTTCTAAGCTTGAGGTAGGGATTCTCTACACTTTCTTATGATTTTTAACTTAGGTATTTGTTATTTCTAAAACAACTTTGTGATTTGGGGATTTTTGGACAAAACTAGGGTTTTGGGCTTAAAAATCAAATGAAGGATTTTCAAATGAAATCTTGAAAATGGTTATGGAATTGGAAATGTGGTTGAGTTGTGGTAAAGAGGTTGGTTTTGACACTTGGAATTGATTTGGAAGAAAAGAGGGCTTTGCCCTAAATGTCTTAAATGTTGATTTTGTATAAATATATGGAGTTGATGTTGGAAATGTGAAATTGGGTGAATATTGATGAGGATGGTGGAGTTTGGTATGTATTACCACTCACATCTTGGAATTTGGGAAGTTACCTTTATGGAAAATTGTTTAACTGTTTAGAGATATCTATTTTGGGCTATTGATGGAAGATAGTCATGATTGTTGTAGAAATTGCATAAGGGTTTAGGTGAACTAAAACCAATTTCTTATTCATTTGCATTGAACATTGAAAATGTTATTACTTTGAGAAAAATGGGTGACTCTAGGAAGTGAATCTAATCTTGTTGAAATAAGTTGGCCTGATTGTCCATGGTGAAAGTCCTAAAAACCGCGCGTATATATGGGTGTCGATCCCGTGGATGAAATTTTCATAAAATGGCAATAGTAGTACTTCTATAGCCTACGTTTACGTGAGTCCCAGTTTACGGTTCCTCCGAACGGGATTTTCAAGAAAGGTTGTATTGTTTGAAATTCCCAGAATGTGATTCATTGTCCTGTTTTCAAATGTAATGGAAATGGATACAAATGTTGATATAAACCTTGCATCGCATGATTTGAAAGGAGATATAAAATGTTTTGTACTAGCATTGCATATGCATATCACTTTATATCTCTATTAAACTTCATAAATTGTGTTGGAGTATTTCTTCTGGGCTTTGGCTCACCCTATATGGGGAAAACATTTCAGGTGCTGGTGATATGCCGTCGTCAAGGCAATAGCTTTAGAGGAAGTAGAGCAAAGGCTTCATTTTATGTATTGGTTATACTTATTTTTGTACAAGCCAAGGGCTTTAACCGTATTGGATCTAAATCCACTTTTGTTGTAACTAAGTATTGACTTGGAAAGCTGTAAGCACTTAGAACATTTCTTATCTGTTCAACTTCTATTCTATTTCTATATTTTATAACATATGTTATAGATTCAGGGCCTAACTTGTGAATGTATACCCGCATATGTTACTCTTTTGTAAACTTAATTGGACTTAATGGAAGATAATTACTTTCTCGTTGTTGTCACTTGTTGATATTGTAGATACATTATTTTATTTATTTTGGGGCGTTATAAAACACGACTCTTTTTAGCCTTTTGATTGGAACACATGGTTGTTCTGGTTGACTTTGACCTTACCTTGTTGAGTTTGTCTGTGGAACACCTTGGTCTGGCCTTGGAACATTTAGTCCAGAATCTATTGTAGGCGTGGTTGTGCCCACGACCATAGTGGTTGCACCTGCAATAGTAGAGGGCCACGCCTTTGATGGGCCGCAACCAGGCCACGACCATAAACTACCTTTAGGTTTTCTGGCTCTATGGAACTGTGTTGCCGCAATGGGCCACGATGAGGACTTGCGACCTTCGTGGTCACGCCCACAGTGTCTAGGTTGGGCCTACAATGTGTTTATTCACGCTTGCGATATTCTGTCTATATATGACTGTGTGCTTGTCAAAAGGTCACTTTTTCAAATATTTCTCTCTCTCTCTCTCTTGGCCGCCATTTTTCGGCCCTCTAAGCTTTTCAAGCTTGAGTTTCATCTATTTTTGGTCATTTTTACCCCTAGTCCCTTATACCAAAATGTAGAGCACGACGAGGGCTTTCATTTAATTTGAGTGGATCGTGTTGTCGTCGAAGTTGACTTTTTAGGTTTTCTCCTCTTCGCTTCGAGAGATAGGAATTTTTGTAATGGCACGGGTTGAGACCCAGCCCTCTTTTCTTTTTCATATAGAGACAGTTGCATTAAAAAGGGTTTCTGTCAAAATTGGACTTTACTTGAAAATTTTCTAAGTGTAAAAATTGGATTTTTCAAAACTTATGATTTTGAAAATAATTTTTGGCGATAATTATTCCTTATATATTAATTCATCTAATTTGATTTTATGAGATTTAATCACTTTACTTCAACGTCAAACTTGAAAATTTTAGTCGAAAAATTATTTTTGAACTAAAACTGGGGAATCCATTTTTTGATCTAATTGGATTTTGATTTTTTAGTATTTTTCTTTAAATTCAAATGGGGGTATTTCCTTATTTACATTGTAAACTTAAGTAAATGCGTTCATTTAAATCATTTACTTACATGGTTACATATGGAAATAAGGTTGATGTGCAGAGAGTGCCTTAGGATCTGAGCTTGTATGACTAGTTGTGTCTAGGGTGACCACTCGAGTGATGATGAGGGTGCATCCAGTATTTTTCTCTACAAATTGAAATGCTAAGAATTTGAGTTCATTGTTCGAGTGGTCTGCATGATATCAGCAACTTAAAGTTGCTTTTTGGATCATTTTCTTCATCTTTTCTTTTCCTCCTTTTTTGCTCTCTCTCTAATTCTGAAAACTCTAGAATTCTCTCTCTAAATATCTCTCATTTCACTAAGATTCAAGCCTATATCCCTTGCAAGAAGTGGAGTCTATGTAAAGATCTTACTTTCTACCGATTAGATTTCGATTCTACGAAGGATTCTTCTTGAGTGTAGCTTTCTTGCTCTGTTTCTTGAGTAGGGTTACTCTTAACCTAGTATTTCTTTATTTTGAGATGATTATGTGGTATAGTTGTGACCATGACACTTTATTTTGATGATTGAGTTATAGATTGAGTTTTAAGTTTAACCAAAGGGATTTTACCCAAATTTTTATCAAGATTTCAAATATACTTTTACGAATTATGATAATTGATGTTAAGAGCTATCACATATATGAAGAGGGGGTAAAAACCCCAAATTTATTTAGACCTAGTTTTGATTTTGACAATATATATATATATATATAAATGTTTGGGTGGAATTGACTTTCAAATCTTGAAATTTAATGGATGTTAGACATAAATAAGTGGCTAATGAGATTTTGGAGGACATTATTAACGTATGTTGAGTTGAGACTTGTGGATTTGGAAATTGTTAATCCATGTATTGTGTATTTTACTATTCATCTCATGAATTTATGACTTTTTTGTTAAGTGTACAAGTACGGGTAGGGAGTCGGTGTTTGAGAAGGATGTGTTGGTTTTGGTACCCATGTGGGGAGTTTAGATACCCAAATGTCCTATTTTGAGCTTGTCGCCAGACGAATATAGGAAAATATTTTTGGGTGTCTATTGGTTCTACCGTATAATAGTCAGTAAAAGTGGAAAAACAGATGATTTTGGGTGCCCGTCACCCCGCCATATTAATAGCCAACAAATGTGGGGATATTTTTGGTTATAAATCTATATATATGTAGTATGGGGCTCTTACGAGGAATTCATAGCATATTTACCACCATGTTGTTGAGAAAGGTTTTCAAGTGAAACAAAGATGTATTTGTTTACTTGTCCTTTTCATTATTGAACATGAATTTTAAATTATGTTTTGGGTTATGATAATTCCATGTGGATGTTCAAGTAATTAGAATCTCTATTAAATCTCTATTGGACATATAGCTCAATCCTATCTAACATTTTCAGGACTTGGTGATATGCCACCACCCCAATGATCAAATGGTGGATTTTGTGATTGGAACACAAAGGCTCATGGATGTGCTTTCTTGAAAGCTTCAAACTTATCTGTTTTGGGACCGAGAGTCCACTTTGTTATGCCAAGGCATTGCCTTGATGATTGTAAGCCATTAGGGCAATTTGATTCTCCAACTTATTGTACTATGATATTATTGTAGTATGTGAACTTTGAACTTGGAATTGTAACTTTTGATTTATAATTCAATGAGAAAGAGAACTTTTGTATTAATGTCATTTTTGAAAGCACAGAGAGTTTTGAGAAAATCATTAATTGATTATTATTATTGGTTTAGTTATTTTGGGGGCGTAACAATTTCATTGATTCTTTTTAATGCTTTGCTATAGATATATAAATGGTAGTTTTTATTGCAAAAAAAATATAATTTGATGGGGGCTTTTCTAAAAGCAAGATTTTGAGGGTTAGGGTTTGGTGTTTTGGGAGTTTAAATCTTGTGTGGTTATTGATTTGGGAAATTAAGTATTGTTTGGGCATGTTTAGGATGTTAGAATGATAAAAGCCCTAATTGTTATAATTTGTAGTGAGAAAGGGAATCTATTTTATATTATGTTAGTGCTGGGATTTTGATAATTTGAAAAGGGCATTGGCTCTTGTTATGAGCATTGATGTTTTGGAATAACGGGAATTGGTTTTGAAATCAAATGATAATTGTTAACTTTTTCTCTAAAATGAGAAATGAAAAGGATAGGGAATGTAATTGTTAAAAAAGAGAGTTCTGGTAAGTTATTGTGAGGATTGGGGATTTGGAGTAATGTGGTTTGTGTTTGAAACCAAAGAGATATTTTGTGAAACCCTATTTTGAATTGAGAAAAGAAAATGGTTTACTCCTCGGATTAAATTATGATATTTTGTTCTAGGTGACTGCTCGAGCGGTGAAAACACTGTTCGAGCGAAGATTGACAGCATCTAGTAGTTTTGCAGGTCAGGGTGGACTGCTCGAGTGAACTAATGGTCCCTCGAGTGAAGATGCAGGGCTCCCAGTATCTCGTTTTGCAGAGAAAAATACTGAGAGATGTTGTTCATTGCTTGAGTGATGAGAAGATTGCTCGAGTAGTATGTGCGAAATTAGTATTTCAAAAAGGCATTTTTAGATCATTTCTTCACCTTTTGCTTTCTCTCTTCTGCCTTTTCTCTTCTCTTCTGAAAATCCTAGGGTTCTTAACCCAAATATCCCTTATTTCTCTGAGATTTAAGCCCAAATCACTTGTAAGAAGAGGAGTACGTGTATAGATCTTGTTCTTCTACCGATTGGATCTTGGTTTTGTGAAGGATTCTTCTAGAGGTCTTGCTTTCTTGTCTTTTCTTGAGGTGGGGTTACTTTTAACTTAGCATCTCTTTGATTTGAAGATGTTTATGTGGCATAATTATAAAAATAAGATTTGATTTAAAGATAGAGTGAGTTTAACTTTGCATTTGACAAAAGGGGAATTATATGTGATTATTGTTGAAGTTTTACTCAATTCTTCATATAATATGATTATTGATGTTGATAAATTATATATTTATGAAAATAAAGTGAAGGCCTCAAAATGATTGAAACCCTAATTTTGATCTTGATATATAATGCTATTGTGACCAAAATTACCTTTAGTTCTTGGAATTTTATGAATGATGAGAGTATGGGATTTATGGATGGTAATAGTTGAATTGAGATTGTGATTTGGATATAAATGAAATTATAAATTCGATTTCTGTATTTATTTCTTGTGAAATTGGACACTGATTCTTTTGAAAAATGATTCAAGGGGAGGAAAATTGAGTATGAGACTGGGTAGAGAGTCAAGTTGAGAACTTTGTGTTGTGTTGGTACTCGCGCGGGGAGTTGAGGTGCCCAATTACCCTATCTGCGCATATCGACGGACGAATGTGGGAAAATGTTTTTGGGTGTCCACTGGTCTTGCCGTATAATAGTCGACAAAAGTGGAAAAATGGATGATTTTGGGTCCCAATGTCCTACCGTATTGTAGTCGGTAAATGTGGGGATAGCTTCTATTACAAATATATATATATATATATATATATATGTATGTATGTGTTCAAACTCCTACAACAGATTCATGATTTGTTTACTCCCCTGTATTGATGAAGGTTTTCTTGCAATGAGCATATTTGTTTTATTTATTTATTTTAAATGTTCAAACTTAAATTTGGAATTATTATTATTTTTGAATTATAATTGTGCCATGTACGTTTTCAAATGATTAGATATCTTGTTAAATGTATCTCTATTGGGCATACAACTCAACCCTATTTGACTTTTCAAGAACGGGTGATGTGCCACCACAGCAGTGACTCGGAGTTTACATTTTGTTTTTGGTTGGGAACTGTGGCTCAAGGATAATTAATTATGAAGACTTAAAGCCTTGTGTGCATTTAGAATTTATTTTGTTGTGTATGGTGATGTCTCTAATTTTTGAATGCCTCTATGGCAATGTCTTTTGAATTGTCTTCTAGCTTATTGAACTAGGTTACGGACTTGAATTGTCATTAATGTGTAAACCTTGGGATAATGTGCGTGGTTGTTGTATGTTCATGTATACTAATTTAGGGTGTTACATAAATGTTGTTATCATTGAGCGTATTGCTTTATCAAAATAATGTCTCTATAGGTTTTGTTCTTGGCCATCAGTGGAGGAGATATTGTTTGTTGCTAAATAGATTATGTGTGTTAAATGTCGTGTGTCAGATTGTGTAATTTATAATGATGTGTTTTGTGATGAGTTGGGTAGTGGTTGTGCTATGTTGAGGGTCTGTTTCCTTCCGAAAGAGGTCTGGTACTGCATTGACAAAGGTTCCTCTCCCTTCTAGATTTGTGCCTGGAGAAGTGTGTTGCGGTTCCGCTCTCTTCCAGCTGAGGATCAGCAAAGCATGGCGCTTTGAGATAGGTTATGCTCCCTTCTGAATTCGTGCTTGGTTAAGTGTGTTGTGGTGGTTATAGCTTGGCGAAGTAGGGTATTTTTATGTGTTAGTATTATTCTGGTATCTTGTATTTGCATCATGATATGAAAGGTGCACCATTTGCCTTCTGTGCCAATGGCCGGTAAAACATGGGAGTATGTGTTAGAGTTACTGTAGTTTCCATCTCGTGTATCTTGTGATGGGTGCTCCATTAGCCCTTGTGCTTTAGGCCATAAAACATGGTACATATCTTTGGGAATGTGGTGGAAATGGTTTTTCATATATCCAACCTTTTAAATTTCTTAATTACTATGAACAAATGGAGAGATATGAGTTTGATTGCTTTGTAAGATATATAGAATGATTTTGAGACTTTTACCGTTGTGGGTATAAAACCATAGAGATTGGTTAATGAAAATGTAGTGAGAATATAGCTGAGTTGGCATTATAAGATGAAATTTAGGTTTGAAAACCTTTTTGAATTAAAATTGGTGAGTTGCAAAAAATAAGAAAAAATGAGTTTTCCTCCGAATAACGAAGAATGTTCTTTTGAGAAAAGACATATTTAAGTATGTATATTTTGGATTATTAAAAGTCACATTATTTATGTACTATGTTGTGGAGCATTCATGATCCTATATATCCATATGATGTTATTGTTACGGTTATTGAGATCTCTATTGGACCTTTGTGTTCATCCCACATTGTTGATAATTTTTTAGGTACACAGCTTGAGGAGTTATTCTGGACTTGAAGTCATCATTATCTGTAGGCCTCGGGTCCGTTATGCGTTTGGTGGAATACCAATGTTGTGTATTCAGTGTGAATCCCTTTCATTTAACTTCTTCATGTGAGCTTGAGGGCACTGTGAATGATTGTAATAATATTTCATCATCATTCATACGAGAAGGAATGTTACTGTTTAATTATTGTTTTTGTTGCTTCCGCATGTATGTATGAGAATGGGCTTTAATCAACTATTTGATAATGTTATTTGGGTAATAAAAGTCGGAGCGTTACAGTTTCGTGGTTCAAAAATGTCAAATCTCATTTCAATCATCATTTGTCAAGATCCTCGGAGTAAGTTTCTTGGCTTGGACGGGGCATTTAGTGCATGTTGTTATTCTTGGATCCGGAGCAGAGTACATCGAAAACAAGATTTGATGGATGAGCTTCTAAATTTATCTCTTATGTCAAATCCAAGCCCTTTTTTTTAAAGATATTTTTAATAATTAAATACATAAATGTACAATTCCTTATCTTTATGTTTGCGATAAGTTAATTTCTTATATATATGAGAGAGATACTATTTTTTGAAGTATGTCACACAACGTCTATTGGCATTAAGATTTCATACTTAAATTTATTATTTTTGCAGATTCAAAATAAATTTATGTTAATTGTGTTTACAGGTTTTGGTGTTTATTGGAACCTTTAATTCTATAATGTTCCCTTTTAATATTATTATATTATGTTTTTGTTTACGAACTCAAATTAATCTTATTTACTCTCAAATTTCATAAATGTAAGTTTTATTTATGTTTCAAAGCATTTTTGCTCATTTTCAAAATGAATATATTTGAGATGAGGATGTTAAGATGGATACGTGGTAAGACTAAAAAATATTAAATTAAAAATGAATACATTTGTGATAGGGTAGGAGTAACATCGATTGAAGTTAAATTGAGAGAGAACATATTAAGATGATTTGGTTATGTGCAGTAAAGATTGGAACATCCAATGACAAGAAAGCATGATTTGATCAGTCAATGGAGGTTGGTTGAGTTGGTAAGAATCAAACTCTTCGTCTTCATGGCTTAGGTTTGATTCTCGCTACCAATTGTCCTCCTTGGTGGGTGATTTATAAGTCCAACGTAAGTTCTTGCTGAGGTTTGTGACTTGCCCTGACCCTGGACTGGGGGTAGCCTCCCTTACCTAAACTTATTAATACCAAAAGAAAAAAAGAAAAAAAAGAAGAAAAATTTGATCATTGTAAATGGAAATCCCAAGGGGAGGAGAAGACCTAAATTGACATGGAATAAAAGGAACATGAATTTATTTAATTTAAATGACTATCTAGCCATTGACAGAGTGGAATGGTAGAAATCATTCACGTAGTTAAACCCAATTGATTGGGAAACAAGGCTTGGTTTGGTCCTTCTTTACAGTATATAGTTAAAAATGCTTTTCTCTAGTAATAGGGTAAATTCCGTTGCTATTTTTGTCACACCCCAAACCCGGGTATGACCGGTCGTGGCCCACAGGGCCTTAGCCCAAGGCACACGTAAGCCTAAATACGAATCCATAAACACATTGAATAACTATAAAATAGTCCATTAATAAATAACCAAAACTCAATCCAGTGACATGCCACAAGTATAAATGGCAAAACCAACCGTAATCAATACCATCCAAACTTATGGGATATAAATAACCCACATATCAAAATAATCCTAAATGAACTTCAATAAAAATAAAAATAAATATGCACAAACTTGGCATAACAGTCTAAAACAAAATAAATGAATGTCCTAGAGGTCCATGCAATTGAGTCCCCGCTACGCCATGAGTCCACTCTAAGTCCTTCTATCACCTGGAAATGGTAAACAACTAAGTCAACAGATAGCTCAGTGAGTAGCAACGTGAATAGTATATACAGTTTTGAAAACAGGGATCAATTCCAAAATAAGATATATATATATATATATATTTCACAAAAACTAGATTGGCATACAGTTTGGTAAAGAGAATCTGTTTCAAAAAGAAGATTCCACAGTTCAATAGTTAAAATACTCATGTCTCTCAAGAACATGATAAATGACATTTTCCACTTAAAACGGATTACAACATGAACACCAATAATTTTCTAGGTACCAAGAAATAACAAGTAACATGCCACATAGTTCTCAAGGCAATAAGCCCCGTTGGATCCAATACCGAACTAAGAGTCATCCTCAGGGTGGCAACCCGGCCTTTTCTCTAAGACGATCCGATTGAAGGTCACCTAGCTTAACCTAGGTCTTTTCCTTACAATCGTTGAGAGTCATCACGGCCCAACCCGGATCTGTTCCCTAGTGGCCAGAGTCACCACACACAGTGGAATAATTTTCCTGGACTAAAATATGCAGATGGTCCCAATAATCAATACACATCAGTTTTGCAAAACATAGTAGTTCACCATTATAAACATGAGACCAAAACAAATAGTTTACAGTATGCCAAGTTCACTCATGTTTCAGAAATAATTTGATTCCATTGATAATATAATAATTTATCAAAACAGTTTAGTCCTGAAACAACAATTAAATTTTCCAACAGTTCAAGGTAGGGAAACATTTATAAAAATATGTAGAATGAAACTACTCACCTGAAAACGAAATAATATAATCCTTGAATAGAGTATGAAAGTCCAACTAGTGCCTTGAACCAAGTATGAAAACTACACGTCACTATTAATTTAAAAATACTAAAGAGAATAATAAACTAAGTACCCCACACTAAAGCACACTAACACAGCTCAACCCCACTCACCGTTACTCTTAAATAATACCTAAGTTAATGTTCTTCAAGGTTTAAAATTACCCAAGATATGGGTTCCGATCGAAACTTAACTAAAAGTAAGTTTAAGATAAAACAGAGTTTTAAATAAGTTTTTACAATCTATTCGCTACCTTTCAAAATTAGAAAACTCACTCCACACTATTCGAAAAATTTCAAAACCCTCCAGATATCAACTAATATATCCTAAGTTTCAAACCCAATTGGTTTTACTTGATTTTCTTATCAAAATAATTATCTATAATTAATTATATCTAAACAGGTTATTTTCTGCAGCACTTTAAAAAAATTAATGGTTCTCTTAGTATACATGAGCAATTAACGCAAGGTCAAAAATGTACGAAACTAGACTCGTTACAGTTCTAATGACACTAATTTGATAATTTTCGGATCTATACCCAAAGAGAACGATGCTTCCGAACTTACTATTTTAAATCAATTTTCTGGACAGATTTGAACGCATCAGTTTATATGGATTTTGACTCCAAAAAATTATGAGAAAATTCAGATATGAAATTCAATATGTAATTAATCTACTATAAATATTTCAGTTTAAAATTCATCATCTTACTATGTTTTCTTGATTTTTAAAGTTTGTGATTTTAGGATCAAAATTTCCATCCCCCATTATAACCCAAAACTTCCCATCACTAACCCCTAGCTTCACACCACCGTCCATCATCCACACAAAACAATGACTTCAGCAACTCAATGGTCTTAATTAAAGAAAACAACGTACATGCTTATATATAAAAATATTTACCAGTACAACTCCTTTTCCCTTCTTTAATTTCCTTCACAAAAGACACATTCCTCTCTCTTTTCTCTATATCTCACGACTGCTGCTAGGGTTGTTTAGAAAAGAATTTATATCTCACCATTAGGGTTTTATCCTCCTATAATAAATTTTCAAAATGACCCCTTACTAACTATATTATTATTATTATTATTATTACTATTATTAAGATTATTATGAATAGTCTTTAAAATTGTGGACTTCTACCAAAAAATTATTTATAGTTGAAAATTAATTAAAAGATTGTTCAGTAATATTTAATTTGCACCTTAAGATTTACAAATAAAATATTTGAGATTTGTAAAATAATTATTATTTAATTATTTACTTGATTTGTATATTTGGGTTCTCACATTTTGGACATAGAAAATGTCGTGTTTAATGAGCAAAGTAAAGGCCAGTCATTCTAATTTTAAAGAATTTTCCTTCGTTAGTATGCCTTCAATATTTTTTCACTAATTGCAATATAGTAGTTTCCCCTTTTAACATACCGGAGTGTTGAGATTATGTGACCAACAAAAGATGATGAGCTAGTGAGGGCCAACCTAATGGAGGATAGGGCAACGCCAAAGTGAAGCAAAAATATCAATAGAGTGCCAGTAAAGTATTGAAGGATGCTAGGGCTCTTAAACCTTGCACTTGTCGAGCAAGCAGATAGTTCTATTCCATATTAGTATCACATGGATTTTTTTTCTTTTTTTGGATACTCTGGAAAAGAATATCACATGGACTTGTTATTGTTGTCAATATGTTTTCTTATTTCAACCAATTTGTAAATAATTTTATCTCCAAAATTAGCTACATGATGTCTTTTCTTTCCTTTTACTTCTTTGTTTTTCTTTGTGGAACATTTATGAGTTATTGGTTTATTCGTTTGCATGATAATCACCTTTCTATCTATGTATATATTCAATTAATATCAATAATTAGTGCCATTTTACTAACATCTAAATGAGTTTGTTGACATATTTCTTCATACCACTAAAAAAAAAATGTAATTATTGCTTTTAAAGTTCAAAATATTGCCACACTGGAGGTCTGATGGGTTCAAAAGAAGTTGCAATATAAGGTAGTTTCCATCTTTCTTCGGTGTTGTTACTTCCTTTGCTTGTGTATAGCTTCTTTTCTTCCAGCATCCCAAACTTAATGCCTTCAATCTCTCTGTATCCTTTATACTTAAGAAAGTGTACTCTCTTGAAGATAGTTAATGCCAAATTAAAGGTAGTTAATGCCTAATTAGGACAAAGATAGGGCTTTAGATAAAAGCAAGCAATGTGTACTCATTTGCACCAATCTTCATACTTTCTAAGGTTAGAACAAGCACCCTTCCTGAGCAACTCCAACTGGAGGAGACAACTTTTCCTGACATCATAATCCAAAAGCTCGAACATGCCAACAGCATTCCATTCACTTACGCAACATTTAAAGAAACACCACTTGATGCAGAGTTGAATTGGAAGAAGAGATAATATTAACTTAATTGTCCATTACAATGCTGGAAGCATAATATATATAGGCCAAAATCCTAATTAAATTAGGAAACTAGCTTAATATCATTTGGGAAATGAAATCAACATCCAATACAATTGTTATGTAATTAAACATAAATAATAATATTTTACCAATTACAGTTGTGAAACCAAATTCGAACCCACGGGTTTCACCCTAGGCTTTCAAATTTGATAATTGATTCCATATAGCCAAGGGATGTAGATTATCTTCAATTAAAGGAAATCAACTCTGACGTGTTAGGAGCACGACCAAGAATTGCATTTGAAGGAGGAATATGTCCAAGGAGCAAAGACTTCTTCCCCAATTTATCGACTTTGGAATCAATAAACCATCAATAAAAGAATAGGTGTTGGCATGCCCAGTATTTACAATATCACCATCTCTTTGAAATTGCCAATGTTGACCATCATGAGGCATTGTTTTGTCAACCTTAAGTTTGGTGTTGGTGATCCATGCCACATGATAAGATACATGATGCATTTCAATATTCAAACTTAATTCTTCACAACATCCTCAAGTAATCCATTGTGGAGATCCTCAATGGATTCGTGATCCAGGGGTTCAACAACCTGTTCAACAAGTTTGTTTTCTCGAATTCTTTTGCCTCTACGATGCCTTCACTTTCAACTATAGTAACTAGTTTAATTGGCACATTAATCTTGGGAGAGTGGCAATGTTAGGCTTAATGTACAAAATCTTGACAATTAAAACACTTGAATGATGTTATCTTCATACAAAGATAGAAAATGATTAGGAGCAAATCTAGAAGGTCAATTAGGAAGTTTGCTACGAATGGATTCCACAAAAATCCTCACTCATTGTGAAGGTACGCACTAGAGGGCCCACATAGGAGCCGCCTTCTACGAACTTGCTTCATCCATGAACTTGCTTCATTCTATTTGAACTTGATAGAATAGTCTCAATGTCGGCTTCTAGTGATGTTCCTTGAGGTTGGCAATGAAGCCTAATGATTTTGGTGGTCGATGATGACCACATGTGGATGTTCAATTTAATGGTGAGATGTAGAGTGAATACTCTGATCAAAGAAATAAGAGAAAGAGATAGACAACAAAGGAATAAGCTTTGAATGAAATCCCCTAGTAAATGGCAACAAGAATAAACCGCAATGCTCTAGTATAGTAAGGTTCAGACAAGACAGAGAGGAACAAGGTCTTTCTTTTACCTTGATAGTTTTTTCTTTTATTTATTTAGGATGTTTGTGTGAACCAATCCTAAGGAATGAGGTTCTAATAAAATTCTCACTCTTAAATATTGAATTGTAGTTGAAGAGCTGAAATGCCACCCTAGTAGAAATTTTTTGTAATTAAGTTTTGTATCAAACCAACTGATAATCAGTCAAGGTTCATAGAAGGTTCCTTACCTCAAACCAACTTGATTTCATTATCAAGGAATGTCAACATCATTCAAAGAACCATTCAAAGAAGGTTGATGTTAGTCTAAGAGAAAATCATGAAAGAGCCACTTTGAGGTTGAACAGAATGGAGCCACTATGTAATAACCCGACCCTCGTGCATGATTCTGGTATCTTTTCAGCCCTCTATTATGTGCTTTTGAATGCTTATTGTGAAACTCTATGTGAAATTACGTTGAATTAAGTGAAACTTGGAAATATGGCTTCCTATCTGTTGAATCAGAAAATTATCTGTCGCACTTAAACTATTTGAATTCGAAATTGGACGCCTTAGAGACTTAATTTTCTGAAATTGATTTGACATCTGAAATCTGCATGATTTTTAAGCTATAATGAGATTTTCTGTGTAATTTCAATTTGGGATGATTAAACGATTGAATTTTGTCTCATTAGAAACATATATATCTATATTAAGTCTTAGGCATCTTTGACTTAGAAGCTCCATGAATATCTCCTGGAGGAAAAAAAACTAGAGAAGGGTTTTGAGAAGTGGGGAAAGACAAGAGCATCAAGAAGGTAAAGAATTGAAAATTTGAGGGGCATTTAGGGAAAGAAGTTTAAGGTAAGTTCAATTTCTCTAATTCCATCCTTTCTTTTTAATTTGGGGAAGGAATTGCTTAATATGGTGTAACCTAGAGTTGTAATGGAAAATTGGATGGGTGTGTTGATCTATTGGTAAAATAATGCTACTATTTGATGATTTTAACTTAATATGGGTCATCTAAGAAGAAATCTACAACTTATGTCTTGAATTACCATGTTGATACTTGTGTAAACATATGGCTATACATGTGTGTATATAAGTTGTGGTGGTGATTAATGGATTTTCCATGTTCAAATGGTGGTGTTTATAGTCTTGTTTACCCAAATTTTGAACCATGTTTTGGTATGTAAAAAAGCTATTTTGGACCTCTTAGATGATCACCAAAGAAGGGGATTTTGTATGATTTTCAGACTGCCAAACAGGGGCCAGACCGCACGTGCGGAGGTCGTGGCTGCACGTGCGGAGAAGAGGAAAAAATTTGGGAAAGCATACTGTTTTTGGCCGCACAAGCGGTGGAGGGGGACCGCACGTGCGGTACATGTCCGCACGAGCGGAGGGTATGGCCGCACGTGCGGCCCAGGTCGGAAATCCCGTTCGCTTCATTTTACGTGCTTAACCCTCAGCTCTTTTCAGAATTTGTGTTTGATACTTTTTGATGATTGTACATGTAATTGAAATGTAATAATGCAAGAAATGATTTAAAAGGAGAAAAAAACTAATGTGTTATCTATTTGTGTAGGACACACCACAGGAGGAACCACCGCTCCGCAATAACACTGTGAGTAATAGTACAGGAATCGCCCAATTGATTACCATTAATAATTCTTTTGTTTAATGTTCTGTTCTTCACAAGTAGTTATGTTAATCGTATGTTGGGAATCAGTGGCAACATTGAAAGATTTTGGTGTGCATTGGTATGACTCTGAACCTCCGCTGTATTTTGGTTATGACTAATGGTTGCTGGTAATGTACCATCCTAAGAATTACCTATAATTCCGTATCAAAATTTCATACAAAGTATTAAAACGGTGAAGTCAATTAATAAAAAGGAACTGGGTATCAACGACATTGTTATGTGACTCATGTTGTGATATGAATTGTTCTGACCTATTGATGTATTGGTACCTTTAGATTATTGTCAATGTTAAGGTTCTGCTAATTACGAAACAAGTATGTCGACTTCCAGAGAACCATGAGGAAATCTAAGTGCATCATTGCACTAAACGTTTTGTTTGCTATGGATAATGAATATTAGCATTATGTTATATGCTAGTTAGTAGTATTGAAACATGATAAGCACATGGGATGTATATGCATTATGGAACTGTGGTATCTACATATTTCTGGAAGCCTTCACTCTGTAAAATATATTTACCTTTTTGTGAATAATTATCAGCAACATTCTGTTAAACTGATATTATCTATGGTAATTCACGTGAATAAAGGGAAGAATGTGTGTATGTTCTATATGATCCTGAAGTTAATCTGTTCTGATATATTCTGGTATGGAACAAAGTGCTACACCTTGGTGGGAGCCACCTCTTGAGTCCATACATAGATATTTCTGGGCCGAAAGGCTGTTCTGTATATTTCTGGGCCGAAAGGCTGTTCTGTATATATTTCTGGGCCGAAAGGTTGTTCTGTATATTTCTGGGCCGAAAGGCTGTTCTGTATATATTTCTGGGCCGAAAGGATGTTCTGTATATATTTCTGGGCTGAAAGGTTGTTCCGTTATTTCTGGGCCTATGGCCGTTTTGTATCTGAAGACCTATGGCTGTTCTGGGCTTAAAACCACTCTGTTAAGAAAACTGGATCCATGGCTATTTTGGAATAATTACAGAATGAAATCAATCATATGCCTCTGCAGTTTTATGCTTTATTATTCACGTTAAACCTTACATTATTTATGTACTATTATTCACTGAGTTTCACTCATTCTGTATTTTGTCTGTTTCTGTAGGTAATCAACTGAGAGGTCAATCCTAACCCTTAAGATTCGTCTCCCTCTTGTCAACCTCAGTGTGTCCAGACACTAACTGAAGCCCGTGCATGTTGTAACGAGTTGTTAGGTTTTGGGGATTTATGCTTTGATTATCTTTCGTTAATATGTTTTGTCATACACCCAATTATGGGCTGAGTCGATGTATGTGTGTATATTTCCTGTATATTATTTATTTGATATGATGTTGTGATCCTGGCATAATAGTAATAGCTCAATGGCATAGAATTTTTGGTTATTAGGTGCTTCTGTTCAGGCCCCATGCGTTACGTATATTGGTTTTTTGTTTATTTCTGACGTGGTCATGTCCAAAACCTTTAGGGGCGGTTTTGGGTCGTGACACACTATGAACAAGTTCCAAGAGTTAAGGATGCTTTCACCATAAGTTGTTCATGGTGAGAATGATAATTGAATAATATCAGATCTTGTTACTCAATCGGTTAGTGGTAGAGTATTAGTTACTAACTGATCAGTCATAGTTCAGAATCCTAATATTCTTAAATTTGAACAAAATTATACTTTAATCACAAAACCAGTACCCAAGTATATGGATAAAGACTTTGGTACATAGATAGAAACAATTCAAAGCTGTTAGGGAATTTTCAAAATGGGTTTTTAAAATTTATTGTTTAGTTTTTGGGTGTTTTCAAAACCTTCCTTGTTTTTCTTTGGAAAGCTTGAAATAAGCTTGGGGACTTTGTCCCACATCGGAAAGAGAGAAAAACATGGAGCAATTAATAAAGTGCTACATGGAATATTCCTTTGAATATGGAATTATGGGATGGATGCTAGTGTACATGCACTCACACTACACGCACTCACATGTGCGCGCGCATGGCATAGGCAGGGGGCTGTATGGCATTTGACGGCGCACTTTGCACTTAGCACGGACACATCGGTGCCATGAGGGCGCTTTTCTATTTGCGTCGTACAGGTTGGAGCGATGATGTGGATCCAACGTGGCATGGGTGACGTGGAATACAGTCAGCTCCACATGGCAGTGCTGTGGTGTCTGTCGGCGATGAGTAAACTAATTGATCGAATGGTTATGTGTCTGATTTGGAGCGGTTTGATCATAGCCATTGATTGGAGATGCGCTCGATCATACGGATGAGATGGCACCTGATCGTGATTAGGTATGATCAGTTAAGGCATTTATTCAATGTGAGAATGATTTGCACCATACATCATCGATCCAACGGTCAGATCTGATCAGATGCGATCAAGGGGTATGACCATTCGATCAAATGCATCAAGGCCTATAAATAGACTGCGAAATCAGCCATTTTAATCCATCCAAAATTCAGAAAGCATCCCTGCAATTCTCTCTCCCTTCCCTCTTGATTTAGAGTTTTCGATCAAGAGTTTCTTAAGTAAGTTTCTGCTTTTCTTACTAGTAATCAAATTCTGCAGACTTAATTGTCAGTGTCTTGGTTTTCTTGATTATATTAAGAGTTTTCTGATCTACTGTTTTCAGTGCAAATGTCAGTAGACTTGATCTTTAGATCAGGCTTCATTGTATCCTGGAGTCGAATTTGCTGTAACCCCCTGCACACCTTTTGGTGGGTGCAAATATTGTCTTTAATAAAGCAAATAAGTAACGCTATTTGAAGCACCAAATTTCTATTCTACATAGACAAGATCTTCACCAAGTTTTGAAGACCCGAAGACCACCAACTGAAGAATTAAAGACGAATTGTTCCAACAATCTAAAGACAATATTTGGATATGGCGATGTTTATTCAGAAAATTACTCAAGATTTTATGAAGCTTGACCGATTTGATGGAGGAAATTTTCGACGTTGGCAAAAGAAGATGCACTTTTTGCTCACCACTCTCAAAGTGGTCTATGTACTGACTACCCCCTATCCAGCGGAGCAAGAAGACAAAACTATGGAGCAAACCTGTACCAGAACCAAATGGGAGAATGACGACTACATTTGCTGGGGACACATTTTGAATGCGTTGTTAGACTCTTTTTTCGATGTGTATCAACATCTGGAAATGAAAAAACAACTCTGGGACATATTACAATCAAAGTACCTCACCTAGGATACCACCAGTAAGAAATTTCTTGTTAGTAATTTTATGCGTTTTACTATGATTGATACAAAGCCCATTATGGAGCAATTCCATGAGATCCAACATATTCTGAGTCAGTTTCAACAAAAGAATATGAACATGGATGAATCTATTATAGTTTCATCTATAATAAAGAAACTGCCATCTTCTTGGAAGGATTTTAAGAAAACTCTGAAACACAAAAAAGGAAGATCTAACTTTAGAGGAATTGACACAACACCTCCAACTTGAGGAAAAGTCAAAACTTCTTGAACATAAACATATAACCAATTGGCTTAGTCTTCCAACATTCACATGGTGGATGATGGCAAGAGGTTTAACAAAATGAAGCATAAGCACGACCCCCAACCTAAGAAAGATGCTAAGAAGCCAAAAGGCACTTGCTGGTACTGTGGCAAGCCAGGGCACTTCAGAAATGAATGCCAGTCATACAAGAAGAAGCCAGAAGCATCAAATGCCAACAACAAGTTCGCGGCTGTTATATCTGAGGTGAACATGCTCGAAGATGCTGGTGACTAGTGGATTGACTCAAGAGCAACAAGGCACATCTGCAATGACAAGAGTCGTTTCACTACTTACGAACAAGTGAGTGATAGAACAATTCTCTTCATGGGCAACTCTTCAACTACTGCTATTAAAGGCAAAGGGACGGTGGATCTAGAGTTCACATCTGGAAAAGTCTTAAGTCTTAATGATGTTTATCATATACCTGATGTTAGGAAAACCTGGAAGCCTGCTTAATAAGCATGGTTTCAAGTTAGTATTTGAGTCGAACAAAATTTTTCCTGTCTAAGGGTGTGATTTTTGTTGGGAAGGGCTATATGCATCAGGAAATTTTCAAACTTAATGTTATCAATAATACATCTATTTCTGCTTATATTGTTGATTCTCTTTCTTTATGGCATGCTCATTTAGGTCATGTTAATACTAGGAAAATGCATGATATGGTTAATTTAGATTTAATTCCTATGTATGACATTGATATGTTTAAAAAATGCAAATTTTGTGTGAAATCTAAAATTACTCGCATTCCATTTTTCAGAATATTGTGAAAATGTTAGTATTATTCATGAGAAGTCTGCACCCTACACACCACAACAAAATGGAGTAGCTGAAAGAAAGAATAAGACATTAACAAAAATGATTGATGTTATGCTTTCTTACTCCAATTTAAGTTCTGGTTTTTGAGTTGAAGCCTTGCTCATTGCCTGTCATATACTCAATAGAATTCCTCTCAAAGGAAGAAATGTTACTCTTTATGAACTTTGGAAAAACAAGAAACCTAATCTAGGTTACTTGAAAACATGGGGCTGTAAAGCAATAGTCAGATTGCCTGAACCTAAAAGAAAGAAATTAGGTGAAAAAGGAATTGAATGCATATTCATTGGTATGCTACACATAGCAAAGCATATAGGTTTATGGTAGTAGAGCCCAATGGTTCAGTGGAAACAAATACCATCATTGAATCACGTGATGTGGTATTTTATGAGAATCGTTTCACAACCATTCCACGGTTGGATTCTAATCAAGGAAATGAATCAACTCCTTTGATGTCTATAGAGAAAAGTGAACGACATGAACCCATTACGCCTAATGAACCTAATGAGCCTGTTGAGTTAAAAAGGAGTAAGAGGGCTAGGACTGAGAAGTCATTTGGCCCTGATTTCATTATTTACCTTGTAGAAGGAACTAGGAAAGCTTATTGTAAGCAAACAATGATTTCATTGAATATGGATTCAAATCCATCAACCTTTGAGAAGGCTATGAAGTCTTAAGATGTTGCTTTCTGGAAAGAAGTAATAAATTGTGAGATGGATTCTATCATGGGTAACAATACCTGGATACTTGCTGATTTACCACCTGGATCCAAACCAATTTGTTGTAAATGGATTTTCAAAACAAAAATTAAAGTTGATGGCACAATTGATAGGTTCAAAGCAAGATTAGTTGCTAAGGGTTTTACTCAAAAGAAAGGTATTAAGTATTTTGATGCATATGCTCCGGTGGCCAGAATTGCCACCATTCGAGTGTTCACTTTAGCCTTAATCTACAAGCTTGAAATCCATCAAATGAATATTAAGGCCGCTTTCCTAAATGGAGAGTTAGATGAGGAAATCTACATGCAACAACCGGAAGGATTTGTTGTACAGGGTCAAGAACACAAAGTGTGTAAACTAGTGAAGTCACTATATGGACTGAAACAAGCTCCAAAACAGTGGCATGAGAAATTTGACAAAGTAATAGTGTGAAATGGTTTTAAAATACATGAATCTGATAAGTGTGTGTACAGTAAGTTTATTGGCAATAGAGGTGTAATCATATGCCTAAATGTAGATGACATGCTTATTTTTGATACTGACAATGATGTCATTGAAAGTACTAAAAGTTTCTTGTCGTCTAGCTTTAGTATGAAAGACATGGGCTTGGCTGATATAATTCTGGGTATTATGATCAAACGAGAGGACAATAATTTGATTCTTACCCAGTCGCACTATATTGAGAAAATTCTTAAGAAATTTAATCAATATAATTGTACACCCATGTCTACACCTTTTGATTCAAATTTGAAATTGTATCCTAATACTGGAAGAGCTGTTGATCAGCTAAAATACTCAAGAGTGATAGGTACCCTAATGTATGCCATGACTTATACTGGACCTGATGGTATATTTGTGGTGGGAAAACTTAGTAGATACACTAGTAATCCCAATAGTGTGTATTGGCATGTTGTTAACCGAATAGTTAGGTACTTGAGGAAAATGATAGACTATGGAATAGTCTATAATGGCTATCCAGCAATGCTGGAAGGATTCACGGATGCTAGTTGGATAATTGACCGTGAAGATCACTTGTCCATGAGTGGTTGGATTTTTATTCTTGGAGGAGGAGTTATCTCTTGGGGTTTTAAGAAGCAAACATGCACAACAGACTCAACCATGGCATCAGAGTTTGTAGCATTGGCTTCTTATAGTAAAGCGGTAGAGTGGTTAAGGAATCTCTTGTTTAGAGATTAAGATATGGCCAAAACCTATGCAACCAATATCTTTGCATTGTGATAGTGAAGCAACTTTATCGCAGGCCTATAACCATGTCTATAATGGAAAGTCCAGGCATATAAGACTGAGACATAGCTGTGTCAGGTAGTTAATCACATAAGGTGTGATTACCATTAGTTATATAAAGTAAAGTGAAAACTTGGTTGACTCTTTAACAAAGGGACTTACAAGGGATTTGGTGTGAAAAACATCAAAGGGGATGGGTCTTCAGCCCAGTTAACATATTCACTCCTGGTAGAAACTCGACTCAACGCTTGAAGAAACATCAAGTCTTGAGTTCAATGAGCCCAAGTACACCATATGTCGTGATTGCAAGCACTTATTTTTATTTCATTTTTTCATCCCAAGGTTGAAGTGCTTGGTACCTGTAATGTGAAAAGAAGAGAATGAGTGAGCAAACTCTTAACAAGCTTACAACTGGGTTGTTAGGGTACTGTAAATTATAGGAGTACTCTCAGTAAGCTTACCTATATGAGTGTAGGAGGTGGTGCCGCTTCCTATGAATCTAAAGGCTTGACTCTAGAGCGCTTAGGAAACTAGATATAGACACAATGCCAATCCACGTGTCGGTTTGTATGAATACTTGAGGTAACCTGTACTGTGCGTGAGACATGTCTGGTTAGTCGTATAAGATCGCTAGTTCAAAGACAAGTCTACTATGCCATCTTGACTAACTTTGAGGTGTCTTCACTAAGTGGATGATTCAAATCGTAAGATATCTTCACATCTGCGTAAGGCTCCCAAGTGAACCAAGAATCATCATCTGGTATTTTGAAAATGGTGGGGTTTAGACACCCCATTTTTTGACCGTCCTCAAGACTTGGACATCACCGTTTGAACACTCGGTGATCATCCTTGTTTGTGTTCATCTTGAGTTCTCGGAGGCCTCGGCTGCGCGCCTTGCCTCAGAATCTCTCGGCTCGACTGCTTTGTGTCTGGTTGTGCACCAAGAGCTTGTGGATGTGTTCCTGAGGAAAGGGGGGAGCTTGTCGACCAAGTCTCCTGCCCACCAGCCACCTTGATTTTCAATCAGCCAAATGTGATGGCCGGCCGGCCAATTTGACTGCCAGTCGACCACTTTGATGGCTGGCCAGCCAAATGTGGTTTTTAACAGATATTTCTGTAGACAGCTGGCAGTTGTCATTCTAGGCCATACCCCAGCCCATGCATGGACGTGGGTGTTCTGAGGAGTTGCAGATTGATACATATCTATATCAATCAAGCTCTCTCACAAAAAAAAAGGAGGAGGAACAAGAAGAAGAAAGAGATATACAACTTTGAGAAAAAAAAAAAAAACCACTCTCTCTCTATATCTCCCTCTCTCTCTCTATATTTATGTGTGTTAGAGTGCCCTAAATGGGGTATTTGTCCACTTTCTCACACTAAAACACCTTGTAGCATACCACCTTTGAGTTGTTGAAGTGTTAGGGAGTTGTTTGAAGAGTCTTGGAGCTGGTTTTAATCCAAAAGGGCTGCTGGTTTGGTGTTTTGAAAGAGGTCTTCAAGGGTGAGACACTTACCCTCTTATTCCTTCTTTTTTTGTACAAGATTTTAGACTATCTTGCATATTGATTCGAGCTTAGCTATAAACTGAAAAAAGTTTTGTATTTGTATGCTTAACATGTTTGTTTAAGGTCATTTTGGTGTTGGGGGTCGTCCACCCCCTCTTAGGCCTTGTTTGGCCTCATTTTGAGCCTTATCGGTTGAGCTTTGGAACTTTCATATATTGGCCTTATCACCATTGAAATCCAGAGGATTTTCAGTGGTGATGAAGTGGTTTTGAGGTCTTGTAGAGGGGAGGGACACCCCTCTCCCTTCATTGTCTCATTTGCTTGTGTTTTGGCTCATAAGGGTAGCACGTATGCCTAGCTTTGTTTGGCTTAATTTCAGAGGTTATTTGGTGTTTATTTAGCATGTTTTACCTCTGTCCCATGTTGGTTTGTTGGCCCCTCTCATGCTTAATACACTTGCTTTGTATTCCCCCATTTTGCCTAGAAATGCATCTAGCCGTTAGACCATCATGCTTGCATATTCTTGCCTAGCTTTGTGAAGTTTTTGGCCATGATTTATCATGATTGAGGTCTGTTGGGTGCTGGTTTGGTCGTATTTGATATGTTTTGTATACCCCCTTTGCATTCTAGCATGTTGGCATCGGGTGTGTGAGCCACGAGCATGCTTGAGTTGGGTTGTTTCAATTGATTTGGAGTCATTTCACATGCCATTTCAACCCCTAATCCATGCTTGTATGCTTGCATTCATCATTTCTTTCATGCTTTGAAGGGTTGTTCTTTTGTGCCTTGGAAATGGTCATTGTGCATGCCTATGTGTTTAGACATTAGGCTGCCATAGCAGTGGGTTTTGAGGGCCCTTTTTGCATGCTAAAACTTTGTTTTGTATTGAAAAATTCATGCCATGTTTGCTTGGGGGAGGTGTTGAGTAATGCTCCCTTTTGTGGCCTTGAACGTCCTTGTTTTGGACTCATTCCTTGGCGTGTTTTGACCATGACCTATGTATGCTTTAGTCTTGTTTTGGAGTCCCTTGGGACTGTTTTAGGTCATTTTGGTCCTTTAAGGTTTGGTTGACATAGCTTTGGTTTGACCCCCTTTATTGGCTTCAAGTGTTGGTCATTGTTGCATGCCTTGTTTACATGTTTTGTTTGATTTGGCATCATTCTCTATTCATTTTCAGAGCTTAGCATGTTGGTTTAATGCCCATATATATTGCCTTTAAGTATGCTTAGAGTTGTCCCCTTTTATGCTTAGGTGATGGACCTTGATGTGTGCATGCTTGCATGCATCATTTGTGCTCTTGTGCATCCTCTTAGGCCACTGTTTTGGGGGTGGGCTGAGGTCCTCTCGTTTCAGTATAAGTCCATCTTTGCATATTTTGCATGCTTGCATGTTGCATTGCATTGGTTACATGCTTACATTGTATCATTTTCACATGTTTGCATGTTGTTTAGTTAATGGCATTACATAGTCTTGTTGTATGCTTGATATGTCCATATTGCATTAGTCTAGCATGCAAGATTAGATAGTGTCATGTTGCATTAGCTTAGCATGTTCATGTTACCTTGCATAAGTTGCATCACTTTGCATTGTATATTGCATCCATGCATTACATTTTGCTTGGTTTGGGGTGTCAAACCAAGTATGAGGATTGAGAAGTGTTCATACTCCAAGTGATGTAACACGTCTCAACCCTTGGTCGTCAATCCCCTTGACCTCAACATGATAGGGTGCTGGCATTCATCTCTTTTGGTTGCATGCATTTACATCAAGTTGCAAACTTGGCCTCTTAGGCCATCATGCATCAAAATGCACAATTGATGGCCTGAGTGTCGAGGGTCATGCTCCCTTGAGCCCGTTGCATCATAGGGAGTGTGGCCATGCTTACATTTGTTTAAAAATTCCATGCCATACACTGCATGCCCTCTGTTGCTGTCAAAACCAGTTTCTGCAGGAAGCTTTGGCCGGCCGGCCATCTCTAGTGCCGACCGGCCATCCATAAATGGCCGATAACTTCACCAGCGGCCGGTGACCATTTCCCATAGCCGGTAGTCATTACTCCTAGCCGGTGGTGCTCCACAGCGTGCAGAGAACCTAACCCAAGACTTGTGCAGTCTTCAGAGGAGCTAAGCAATGTAAACAAAGGCAACAATGCTATGGCAGCGAGTTTCCGGGCAGTACGAGTCAAGCATGCATCATCCAAACATTTCGAGGCGGAGGCTGTGGCCACTTTAATTCTGCATTTTATTTGTTAATTATATAGAAGTCTGTAATAATTAATTTAGCAGTATTCATTTGTTTTGTAATATTTATTCGGACCCTCCGAGCGAGGGCAATTGTGTAATAAGTGTGCGTGAGTGTGTGTATGTCTCCCAACCCCACGTCTTTCTTCCCTTTTATTTACTAGCTTTCGATGTTTAGCCTAGGGCATGTTTCAATTAGCATACAGTATGATAGCATGCATGCATCATTCATTAGTCTTGCATGCACCAGGCTCGGTAAATCATACTAACTGCATAAGTATTTCAAATCTAACTTGAATACATGCTACTTGTGCATTTTCACATATCATTTATAGACTAGTCGAGCCTACTCTAGTGACATTCTGTATGCGTTGCATTAGCCACTTAACATGGACTTGGATCATGCATTGATTGCTAACATGTTTTTTGTTTTGGCTCGGAGTACTAGGTAAGCATTTGTGCTTTAGCATACCGCATGCGTGTGAGTGTTGCCATAGTAGCATGATTACCATGACGCTAGATGCTTACGTGATATAAACTGCTTGAATGCCTGTGGGTGAAGGTTGGATTTTTTGAGTTGGAATAACTCGTTGAAATCTGCATTTTAGCCTACTTGCGAGTAGCAAACCGTTTTCAAAACAAACATGCAATGTTTTGTTCCAATTTAGGCGATTTGGTCTATACTTATTTGCTGTGCGCATAACATAGTAATTCTAGGCGAAGAACCAGAATAAGAACACATAATGCTTTCAAAACAAGATATCACGGTTAGTAGAGGCCGATCTTTGATCGGGCGAGAGGGGGTGCTCATAGCTGACCTTCCCCAATCGTACCCAAGTTCCCGAGCCGAGGCAACTTTGGTGATGACGGACACGTGGCCTTTGGCACCGAGTTAGGGTTTCCTAAATTCCCCCATAAATAAAATATTTAGGTGGCGACTCTGTATCTGGCAAAGCAGTCCATGTTTGGCACTTCTTTCAAAAATCTGTTTTTCTCAAAACGATTTGCCGGATTTGGACTCTTTGGTTCAAATTAAGAACCGTGACAATTTGAGAGTCCTAAACTGTAGTAGACCCACAAAATGAACAGAATAGGGGGACTCGTCCTCCCGGGGCGTTCGGGGACGTCTACAGTTTCTGGCGACTCCGCTGGGGATTTAGAGAGCTTGACTCGAACTCGTGATATCCTGTTTTGATTTCATTTATGTGTCTCTTTGCATTGCATGTGCATTGGTGTGCCTAGGACACCGTGTTTGCCATCTGCCATTCTTGAACGGTTTGTCGGAGGCTTGACTTTGTCAAAGCATGCCATAAGGCTAACCAGTTGTGGGCTCTGATAGTATGGGAACACAAACCCCGGTTTTACAGGGGCACCCTTTTCGACCATTCGACCTAGTGCATATTCGGAAACCATAGTGACCATTCCAAGCTAGGACAGGTTGCTTACCCGATTATAGGTTGTTTGAAACCGCTGCGTGCGTAGTGAAACCCTAGCTCCTGACAAAATAGGACAGGGAAACCCTACCCCAACATAGGGGTGTTTTGGCTCTTACTTGCTTGCTATGTGCTGTCAGAGTGTGTCTCTACATGTTGTGTGTATCAGTTTGCAAGTCTAAGTATCAGGCCTACGGCATCAGTATTTTGGGGCAATCGGTTTTACCTGAGGGTATTGGTTTACAGGCAAAATTTGGGGCAGAATTCAGTAAAGAGTCAAATCTGTTTTGGCGAAATCAGGCTGAGATGTTGTCTGTTTTCTCTTTTGCTAGGTAGTCTAGGAACCATAGCTTCAGAAGGCTCCGATATCCCCCAGGTACATTGGACTAGTGCTGATAGATTTTGTTAGGTCAGAAATTCAATTCAAGGGCAACCAGTGTTCTTTCGCTGAGGCAAGGCAAAGAAAGGCCAGTCAGGGCTCACCGATCCATCTGATCCGTCAGTCGCCAGTCACATCACCTTTGTTCAGACTCAACAAACCATGGTGGTACAGGGTTCGGAAGAATTTGTGGCCGTGATAGCAGCGTTAAATCAGGGAACTACCATGCAGAATGAGACCAGTGTTGAAACGCAATGCCCATCTGGGGCATTTGCCTCACATCTAGCTTTGGGACCCTAACCGAACTTTGACCCACTTCCGCCAGTTGAAGATTTGCAGTGTCTGAATCCTCATGAAAGGTTGACTCAAGCTCAGGTGCTCAGACCCCTGGTGCAGCCTAATGAGAGACTTTATTCCCTTGATGTTAATGAGCTCAATCCGACTGCAGTGAAAATTGCGAACCTTGAGAGGCAATTCAAAAAGGCACAGGGCCTTAACTCCATTCTCGACATTGAGGATGGGCACACTGAGGTTGCCGTACGGCTCCCAGACAGATTCAAAATGCCATATATTGACCGTTTCGACGGGTCTGGAGATCCAATGGTACATATCCGACTTTTCTTGGATGTCCTGAAGCCGATGGGTCTGACCAAGCCACAGAAACTCTCCCTGTATGAAAGAACCCTGTCGGGTGTAGCAGCCACTTGGTACGCTAAGTTGGAAGATAAAGTGAAGCAAAACTAGAAAGAATTGGCTGAGGCCTTTGTTGATCAGTATTCTTATAATACCCAAATTGAAATGACCATCCAAGAGCTTGAAGCAACCCGCCAGAACCCAACAGAGCCTTTTGTGGAATTTGTTACGAGGTGGAGAGCAAAGGCAGCACAGATGATAGATCGCCGCCCTTCTGAGAGGGATCAAGTACATATGATGGTGCGAAACCTCGAGCATGATATGTTGCAAAAGTTGATAGTCGCTCCGCTATTCACTTTCAAAGGTTTGCATGATCTGGGGGTTCAGATCGAGAATGCGTTCAATAGTGGGATCATTCCCAGAACAAGTGAACCGACGAGGAAGGCTTTTACAAGGAGTACCAATGCTGGTAGTAGTGTCATTCCCAAACCCACCGAGATTAATGCAGTCGCCACAGCCAACCCTTTTGCTAATCCAAGCCTACAAACCGCCGGCCCAGCCCGAGCTCAAGGCAGAACTTTCACCCCCCTCTATATGAGCCTGACTAGCGCACTAAAAGTCTTAATGGAAAGAGGATATCTCAAACCCCTCGATCCTCAACCTCTGCCTAACCCACTCCCAGCCAGACATAACCCCTTCAAGTACTGTATGTACCATCAGCAGCACGGTCATGGCACCGATCGTTGCTACCGCCTTCGTCATGAGGTTCAAAATCTCATCGACAACCGGACGATAGCTCTACCTTCAGACCCCAATGACCAAGTACCTCATCCACATCTCAATCTAATCCACACACTGGCCGTCCCTTACGACCCCAACGTATACATCACCCCGGCCCATCTACCCAAGCCTAAGGTGTTTATCCCAGAAAGCATGGACTTATGCATGATGGGTGCATCTGAACCCCAATTATCTCAAACCCATGAACCCACTACTTCTAAGCTGATGAGGATGATCGAAGATCTTCAGAGAACTGTGGCAGATCTGGCCTTTGGAGTTTTGGCTCCGTCATCAACCGCATCACATACTAAGGAGTTCATGTCAAAAGGCTCCTCAGGACGGGCTGCATTGGGAGAAGGCCAATCTTTTAGCAAAGTGGAGGCCAGCGATAAAAACAAGGTAGGGGCAGGCATTGGTCCTCATGAACGCCTTCAGTGGGATATTGAGGCTTTGAAAGCCGAAGGGCTGAACAAACAGCAAGTACTCACAGTTGTTGCAAAAACTGTGGATGACATTTTCGCCACTCAGAATGAGAGCAGTCTGAATCAAGGGGCAAGCCGGGAGAAAGGTCGTTGCACCAGGAATGTCCCTTTCAGCTCTAATCCCGTGTTCGGAAGAGATCAACAAACCCAGTTAGCGCCTGTCAATCCCTTTGCTGGCACATCCAGCAAAACTCCACAAACCTCAAAACACCCACCTCGAGGCCAGAGGGTGTTCGCACCACTGTACATGTCTCTATCAGCGGCCTTGAGGGTTCTGATTAAAGAGGGGGATCTGAAACCCCTGGAGCCGCGACCACTGCCAGATAGACTTCCTCCCTCCCATGATCCGGCCATGTACTGTGCCCTTCATCAGCAAGTCGGCCATGTCACTGATAGTTGTTTCCGTCTTCGCCACGAAATACAAGATCTGATTGACAATAAGGTCATCGTCGCACCAACTCAGCAAAGTCTATCGTCATTGGATCAGTGAACCTGGGGGATAATGTGATGCGATCAGGGGATGAACCACCTGCGAGCGGTGCTCAGTTTACTTCAGATGTGGCGTATGGCATGCACAATTTTGAGCAATGTGCGAACACTAGTTTTTGTACTTTCTGACTTGGGTATTGGGTTAATTTTGTTGTTTTGTATATGGTCAGTCTTTTTGTACTGAGTCGGTCAGGTCTGTCTTGTTGTATCGAGTCAGTCCTGTTTTGTTAGAGTTAGGTGATTTCGGGGGTGTTACCTCGGGCATCACTATTTTGTTTTGTGTCTGTCTTTTCGCTTTCTTTTGAGTCTGTTTCTACCATGGAGCCAGTTACACCAACAGTTATGAATGAAACAGCAGTGGTTTTTTATGCTTTTGTGCTTGCTCCTGCCTTGTGCCAGTTGTGCCAGAAAGTTTGAATGAAACGACAGTACTTTTCACCTACTCTTCTGCACCCCAAAATCATTGCATTGACCTAAGTTTTTTAAAAAATTTTGAACACTGCGGTGAAAACGAAGAGGAAGGAATTCTTCGGGTTTTGCAAAAATTTGATCATTTGAGAGAAAGAGAGGCATGCTAAGCCTTTAATGATCGGGATCATGCTTGTTAATGTGAGTACTGAGAAGGATCCTGGCTTGATCCAGATTGGTCCCACACTGTCTTCAGTGCGAGCGACTAGTCGCTTTCTTAAAAGATTTCAAAAAAATGTTTTGCGCAATCCTGCGAAGACCTGTGTGGAATCGCTCTTGAGATTGTGCAGCCTAGGATCGCTCTCAGCCTTGAAACTCGACCCCTCATTTCCAAACCTTGGACTTGAATTCAGAATGGTCAATGGTCAACCATCAAAGGAGGCCTGTGTGGCCATATTTGAAGCAGCCCTCGAACTAGGGGTAAGAAAAGTCAGATCAAGGAGATTAGATGTCACCAAAAGAAGCTTGCAAAGCTAAATCAGAAGTATCCCTAGAACTAGGGGCAAAAATGCCAGATGTGCTCGAAGAGCCGAAGATGGATCGTCCTGCAAATCAATGAAGACTGGCAAGAATGCCAAATCCTAGAAGAGAAGAAAGAAGAAAGTATTGCTGAAGAACAACTGAGTTCCTATCCACAACACTAGGGGCAAATCCAGCCCCCATGGGATGGACTCCTGCATTGTCAGCGAACAGCAATCACTCTCCTGGATTCAGACAGATTCAAGATCTCAGAACCATTTGACATGGACCAAGCTACACTTTTACCCTTGAGAGGCTCGCTGGGCCGAAAACCCGAAAGGGCGACCCAGGCAAAAGTTAGAGCAGAAAAAAAAAAAAAAAAAAAAAAAAGAACAAAAGAACAAAAGAGAAAAATGAAGAAAATGCCAAAAATGAAAAAAAAATAAGAAAAAGATGAAAAAAGAAGAAATGAAATGAAAAGAAAAGAAGAACAGAGCTCGCAAGGTTGAAAACCCGGAAGGGCGGCCTTGGCAAAAGTTAGAGCGCAAAAGGAAAGGTTAAATACCTGAGTGTACCTTAACCCCGAATTTCGTAAGGCTTGATTCCCATCTTTGGGATACGTAGGCAACTTCATTCCGAAGTCCAGCCGTAAAAACTTCAAAATCAACTGTGTCCATGTAATGGTTTTGATCATCTTTGCCTTCTCTGTATCCAAGAGTTCGGTTGTCATCATCACTCTGAGGACTGATTGCAATGCGCTGCGATGCTATCCAAACAAGGGGCAACTTTCCGTTGCCGTGCAGCACTTTTCAAGCAAGGGGCAATTTTCCTTCGAATCTGAGGTTGTGCATCTCAAGAGTAGGTTCCGTGCTTGTTGAGCATTGGTCGTTTGCAAAAATAGTTTTTGAGAATTTTTACAGAGGTTGATTGATTTTCTCGAAAAGTATTCCATTTTTTTTCAAAACTGGACCATTTCTTGGATCCAAAAAAGGAAAATTTTCAGTGCTCATAGCCGGACTTGCATGATTTTAAATCAGAAAATTGAACAAGTATGTTAATCTGACTCTCATTCTGGTCAAAATTGTTTTAGTAGAAAGCCAAAACAAAAAATGGTCAAAATGATAAACTATGGGCGCAATTGAGTCAGGTGTTCTGTCTTTTCCCCATTGTTAACATGCTTGCCAAGGAAGGGCACCGTATTCGCCAAAAAAGGGCACCACTGAGGCTGACCGCAAAACGGCAGAAAGCTCTCACATCCTCCAAGCAATGAGGTATCAAGCCAAGTGCGAAGCACGAATCGGAATGGGACAAGATATCCCATTCCCTCATCTGGGCAGATCCGATCACGTCCAAACTCCCCAGTAGAGCATCGTCAACCGATGTCAGCTGCAGATTTGCTACACACCCAATTGTAACGTAGCCCCTCTGTGGAAGAAACTCACTGTTGTGAACAAGAAGAAGAATCTAGCGGAATGCTAGGGGCAAGACCCCGCAACTTTCTGTTTATCCACCAACCACCCAGGAGAGGAATAAAAAATGAGAGATTGAAGAATAGAGAGATGTGCACTGAGAGAAAAAGTGAGAAAATGGCTTTTTTTTCAGAAAAACAGAGATTGAGTGCCAGAGTGATGTGAGAATCACAAATGAGAAAAATGTGGGAAACACTACCCGGAGAAACTGGCTCCTCGCAAACTGAGAGGTCTCTTGTCTTTGTAACACGTCTGTGTGTCGTGTCTTTTGTTTTGTTTACCTCAACTTTTGTTTTGAGTCTATTTTGAGTGTTACTTGATGTGTTTAGGTCGTGTACCTTTTGTTGAGTCATAGTATGCTGTGTTCAGTTGTAGGCTCAATACCCGGTTGAGAACCCTTTTCTCATTTTAAAAAAAATCGTTTTGTGCTCAGAGTGCTGTGCCATTCTACACATTTATGCAAAACAGGATTGTTTCTTTCATAAACTGTAGGGTCCACCCCCGATAAGTGTGAACAGTAAAACAAGGACCTATCTGAAGCTATGTGGGTTCCAGACTGCAAAGCAAAAAAAAAAAAAAAAAAAATTTGGAGTATCTTAGTGTGTTTCAGCTTCAGCAAATTCCGAGACTGCATTCCAGGTGCACCTTCTCAGACCTCGCCATTTCTCTGGAGTATGAGTGTATCTCGACCCCAAGTGTAAGCCTGCTTCAAGTCAGAATGGCAATTAAAGCAGCAGTAGATGTTATCTCTCGCCAATATAAATAGGGTGTGCCCTTTTTGAGCTGAGTGTGTTACAAAGTCCTCCGAAAGGTAAATCGGAGGCACCAGAGTACATGTTTGATGCCTTTCCATTGCGTAGAATGTGCACTTTTATATACACTTCTGTTACATGCGTGCCGCGCATTGTTATGATTCATCCATAGAATATGCTTGCTTTCGATTCTGCATAGAATATGCTTGCTTTCGATTCTGCATAGAATTTGCTTTCAATATTGCATAGAATATGCTCCTGTTTCTTGCATAGAAAATGCTCGTATCTTTTGCATAGAAAATGCACTCTTTCATACTTGCATAGAAAATGCACCTCATTTGCATAGAACATGCATTCACTCGCACTGTCTTGTGCACTTACACTTTGTATCTCACTAGCACTGTCTTATGCGTCTTGTGGTTGTATCTTACTCGCACTATTTTGTGCATTGCATATCAATCGCGCTGTTTAACGTATCGCACTGTTTAGTGCATTTCAAATCACTCGCGCTATTTAGCGTATCGCACTGTTTAGTGCATTTCAAATCACTCGCGCTGTTTAGCGTATCGCACTGTTTAGTGCATTTCAATCGCGCTGTTTAGCGTATCGCACTGTTTAGTGCATTTTAATCGCGCTGTTTAGCGTATCGCATTGTCTTGTGCATTTCAAAATCAATCACGTTGTTCAGCGTATCGCACTATCTTGTGCATTTCAAATCACTCGCGCTGTTTAGCGTATCGCACTGTCTTGTGCATTTCAAATCACTCGCACTTTCTTGCACATCGCACTGTTTTGTGCAATTTACACTCGCACTATTTAGTGTATCGCACTGTTTCGTGCAATTTACTTTCGCACTTTCTTCCGCATCGCACTGTTTTGTGCATTACATTGTTTCATTCGCGCTATTTTGTGCATCGCACTATTTTGTGCAATTTACACTCGCGCTCTCTTGCGCATCGCACTATCTTGTGCATTTCATTACATGCTATCTCTCATCTTGCATAGAAAATGCTTGTAGCATTTGTCAGTGCACTGCGTCGCACTGTTTTGCGCACCTCACTTGTATTTTGCATGCATTCTATCGCGCTATCTTGCGCACCTCACCTGTACTTGTTAGTACATTGCATTGTTTTGAATACAAACCGGCTTCACGTAGCGTATAAGTCCAATTATCAAAGTCTTCTTTCATATCATTTGCATCCTGCCCCTGAACTACGCTGGTTTGATTCCTTGAAAAGGGATACGTAGGCAGCCTGCGGGCACAACCATTTATTTATCGATATTTTGTTTGTTTGTCCAAGTCTTCGGCCTTGTCAAAAATCGGTCGTCTCTAGGCTTTGACATTCACTCACGTCACTTCTTGACTTCAGAGTTCTGTCAAAGAGGGGCAACTGTAGACACCCCATTTTTTGACCGTCCTCAAGACTTGGACGTCACCGTTTGAACACTCGGTGATCATCCTTGTTTGTGTTCGTCTTGAGTTCTCGGAGGCCTCGGCTACGCGCCTTGCCTCAGAATCTCTCGGCTCGACTGCTTTGTGTCTGGTTGTGCACCAAGAGCTTGTGGATGTGTTCCTGAGGAAAGGGGGGAGCCTATCGACCAAGTCTCCTGCCCACCAGCCACCTTGATTTTCAATCGGCCAAATGTAATGGCCGGCCGGCCAATTTGACTACCGGTCGACCACTTTGATGGCCGGCTAGCCAAATGTGGTTTTCAACAGATATTTCTATAGACAGCTGGCAGCTGTCATTCTAGGCCGTACCCCAGCCCATGCCTGGACGTGGGTGTTCTGAAGAGCTGCAGATTGATACATATCTATATCAATCAAGCTCTCTCGCAAAAAAAAAGGTGGAGGAACAAGAAGAAGAAAGAGATATACAACTTTGAGCAAAAAAAAAAAACCACTCTCTCTCTATATTTATGTGTGTTAGAGTGCCCTAAAGGGGGTATTTGTCCACTTTCTCACACTAGAACACCTTGTAGCATACCACCTTTGAGTTGTTGAAGTGTTAGGGAGTTGTTTGAAGAGTCTTGGAGCTGGTTTTAATCCAAAAGGGCTGCTGGCTTGGTGTTTTGAAAGAGGTCTTCAAGGATGAGACACTTACCCTCTTATTCCTTCTTTTTTTGTACAAGCTTTTAGACTATCTTGCATATTGATTCGAGCTTAGCTATAAACTGAAAAACGTTTTGTATTTGCATCCTTAACATGTTTGTTTAAGGTCATTTTGGTGTTGGGGGTCGTCCACCCCCTCTTAGGCCTTGTTTGGCCTCATTTTGAGCCTTATCGGTTGAGCTTTGGAACTTTCATATATTGGCCTTCTCACCACTGAAAATCCTCTGGATTTCAGTGGTGATGAAGTGGTTTTGAGGTCTTGTATAGGGGAGGGACACCCCTCTCCCTTCATTGTCTCGTTTGCTTGTGTTTTGGCTCATAAGGGTAGCATGTATGCCTAGCTTTGTTTGGCTTAATTTCAGAGGTTATTTGGTGTTTATTTAGCATGTTTTACCTCTGTCCCATGTTGGTTTGTTGGCCCCTCTCATGCTTAATACACTTGTTTTGTATTCCCCCATTTTGCCTAGAAATGCATCTAGCCGTTAGACCATCATGCTTGCATATTCTTGCCTAGCTTTGTGAAGCTTTTGGCCATGATTTATCATGATTGAGGTCTGTTGGGTGCTGGTTTGGTCGTATTTGATATGTTTTGTATACCCCCTTTGCATTCTAGCATGTTGGCATCGAGTGTGTGAGCCACGAGCATGCTTGAGTTGGGTTGTTTCAATTGATTTGGAGTCATTTCACATGCCATTTCAGCCCCTAATCCATGCTTGTATGCTTGCATTCATCATCTCTTTCATGCTTTGAAGGGTTGTTCTTTTGTGCCTTGGAAATGGTCATTGTGCATGCCTATGTGTTTAGACATTAGGCTGCCATATCAGTGGGTTTTGAGGGCCCTTTTTGCATGCTAAAACTTTATTTTGTATTGAAAAATTCATGCCATGTTTTCTTGGGGGAGGTGTTGAGTAATGCTCCCTTTTGTGGCCTTAAATGCCCTTGTTTTGGACTCATTCCTTGGCGTGTTTTGACCATGACCTATGTATGCTTTAGTCTTGTTTTGGAGTCCTTGGGACTGTTTTAGGTCATTTTGGTCCTTTAAGGTTTGGTTGACATAGCTTTGGTTTGACCCCCTTTATTGGCTTCAACTGTTGGTCATTGTTGCATGCCTTGCTTGCATGTTTTGTTTGATTTGGCATCATTCTCTATTCATTTTCAGAGCTTAGCATGTTGGTTTAATGCCCATATATATTGCCTTTAAGTATGCTTAGAGTTGTCCCTTTTATGCTTAGGTGATGGACCTTGATGTGTGCATGCTTGCATGCATCATTTGTGCTCTTGTGCATCCTCTTAGGCTAAGGTCCTCTCGTTTCAGTATAAGTCCATCTTTGCATATTTTGCATGCTTGCATGTTGCATTGCATTGGTTACATGCTTACATTGTATGATTTTCACATGTTTGCATGTTGTTTAGTTAATGGCATTACATAGTCTTGTTGTATGCTTGATATGTCCATATTGCATTAGTCTAGCATGCAGGATTAGATATTGTCATGTTGCATTAGCTTAGCATGTTCATGTTACCTTGCATGAGTTGCATCACTTTGCATTGTATATTGCATTCATGCATTACATTTTGCTTGGTTTGGGGTGTCAAACCAAGTATGAGGATTGAGAAGTGTTCATACTCCAGGTGATGTAACACGTCTCAACCCTCGGTCATCAATCCCCTTGACCTCAACATGATAGGGTGTTGGCATTCATCTCTTTTGGTTGCATGCATTTACATCAAGTTGCAAACTTGGCCTCTTAGGCCATCATGCATCAAAATGCACAATTGATGGCCTAAGGGTCGAGGGTCATGCTCCCTTGAGCCCGTTGCATCATAGGGAGTGTGGCCATGCTTACATTTGCTTAAAAATTTCATGCCATACACTGCATGCCCTCTGTTGCTGTCAAAACCAGTTTCTGCAGGAAGCTTTGGCCGGCCGGCCATCTCTAGTGCCGACTGGCCATCCATAAATGGCCGATAACTTCACCAGCGGCCGGTGACCATTTCCCATAGCCGGTAGTCATTACTCCTAGCCGGTGGTGCTCCACAGCGTGCAGAGAACCTAACCCAAGACTTGTGCAGTCTTCAGAGGAGCTAAGTAGTGTAAACAGAGGCAGCAATGCTATGGCAGCGAGTTTCCGGGCAGTACGAGTCAAGCATGCATCATCCAAACATTTCGAGGTGGAGGCTGTGGCCACTTTAATTCTGCATTTAATTTGTTAATTAATTAGAAGTCCGTAATAATTAATTTAGCAGTATTAATTTGTTTTGTAATATTTATTCGGACCCTCCGAGCGAGGGCAATTGTGTAATAAGTGTGTGTGAGTGTGTGTATGTCTCCCAACCCCACGTCTTTCTTCCCTTTTATTTACTAGCTTTCGACGTTTAGCCTAGGGCATGTTTCAATTAGCATACAGTATGATGGCATGCGTGCATCATTCATTAGTCTTGCATGCACGAGGCTCGATACATCATACTAACTGCATAAGTATTTCAAATCTAACTTGAATACATGCTACTTGTGCATTTTCACATATCATTTATAGACTAGCCGAGCCTACTCTAGTGACATTCTGTATGCGTTGCATTAGCCACTTAACATGGACTTGGATCATGCATTGATTGCTAACATGTTTTTTGTTTTGGCTCGGAGTACTAGGTAAGCATTTGTGCTTTAGCATACCGCATGCGTGTGAGTGTTGCCATAATAGCATGATTACCATGAGGCTAGATGCTTACGTGATATAAACTGTTTGAATGACTGTGGGTGAAGGTTGGATTGTTTGAGTTGGAATAACTCGTTGAAATCTGCATTTTAGCCTACTTGCGAGTAGCAAACCGTTTTCAAAACAAACATGCAATGTTTTGTTCCAATTTAGGCGATTTGGCCTATACTTGTTTGTTGTGTGCATAACATAGTAATTCTAGGCTAAAAACCGGAATAAGAACACATAATGCTTTCAAAACAAGATATCACGGTTAGTAGAGGCCGATCTTTGATCGGGCGAGAGGCGGTGCTCATAGCTGACCTTTCCCAATCATACCCAAGTTCCCGAACCGAGGCAACTTTGGTGATGACGGACACGTGGCCTTTGGCACCGAGTCAGGGTTTCCTAAATTCCCCCATAAATAAAATATTTAGGTGGCGACTCTGTATCTGGCAAAGCAGTCCATGTTTGGCACTTCTTTCAAAAATCTGTTTTTCTCAAAACGATTTGCCAGATTTGGACTCTTTGGTTCAGATTAAGAATCGTGACAATCTGAGAGTCCTGAACTGTAGTAGACCCACAAAATGAACAGAACGGGGGGACTCGTCCTCCCGGGGCGTTCGGGGACGTCTACATGGGGGAATGTTAGGGAATTTTCAAAATGAGTTTTCAAAAATTATTGTTTAGTTTTTGGGTGTTTTCAAAACGTTCATTATTTTTCTTTGGAAAACTTGAAATAAGCTTGGAGACTTTGTCTCACACCGGAAAGAGAGGAAAACGTGGAGCACTTAATAAAGTGCTACATAAAATATTCCTTTGAATATGCAATTGTGGGATGGATGCTAGTGCACATGCACTCACATTTCAAGGATAGTGTTTCGCACCATCCACACACGCACACGAACACACATACATGCGCGCGTGGTGTGGACAGTAGGCTATGTGGCATTTGATGGTGCACTTTGCACTTAGAACGAAGTCACGGCGCCATAAGGGTACTTTCCTATTTGCATCGGATAGGTTGGAGCGATGACGTGGATCCAACGTGGCATGGGTGACGTGGAATACAATCAACTCCATATGGCAGTGATATGGCGTCTGTTGGCGATGAGTCAACCAACCGATCGAACAGTTACATGTCCGATCTGGAGCGGTTTGATCATAGCCGTTGATTGGAGATGCGCGCGATCTCACGGATGAAATGGCACCCGATCATGATCAGGTATGATCAGTTAAGGCGTCTATTCGGTGTGAGAATGATCTGCACCGTAGATCATCGATCTAATAGTCAGATCTGATCGGATGCAATCAAGGGACATGACCATTCGATTAGATGCATCAAGGCCTATAAATAGGCTGTGAAATCAGCCATTTCAATCCATCCAAAATTCAGAAAGCATCCATGCAATTCTCTCTCTCTCTCTCCCTCTCTTTCTCTCTCTCTCCCTCTTGATTTAGTGTTTTTGATCAGGAGTTTCTTAAGCAAGTTTCTACTTTTCTTACTGGTAATCAAATTCTGCAGACTTAATTATTAGTGTCTTGGTTTTTTTGATTATATCAAGAGGGTTCGAATCTACTGTCTTCAGTTCAGACGCCGATAGACTTGATCTTTAGATCAGGCTTCATTGTATCCTGGAGGCGAATTTGCTGTAACCCCTTGCACACCTTTTGATGGGTGCAAATATTATCTTTTGGAAAGCGAACGTAACACGACTTGAAGCACCAAATTTCTATTCTACATAGACAAGATCTTCGCCAGGTTTTAAAGACCTAAAGATCACCAACCGAAAAATTCAAGACGAATTGTTCTAACAAAAGCTAGTTCAGATGGTCATGTATCTCACATGAGATAGCTCAACATTCCAATTTATTTGAATTACAAAGAAGCATCCCTTCATAAAGTATGAAAACAAACCAAACATGCAATCCATTTATTCAAATTCACGGTCTTAATTATAAATGCTAAATGAAAAAGGCTTAACGACGAGGTTGTTGAGCATTATTTTTCTCTAGCAAAGCACATAAAAGTAGAATACGATACAAACCCGCATCACGAGATTCTGCTCTTGGCACTAGGAATTTTGGCACAGCAAAGAGAGATGAGTCCATAGAGCTAGTTCCCCCGAAAGCAACACCATAGCTGTTATCCTACAGCATTGGCAAAACCATTAATCTTTGAATTTTAAGTTAATATTGAATTTGACTTAGCACTAGAGTTTCTACATATATGTGTATATATATATATCCATACTCTTGTAGTCTGCTGTGGAGCCACCCTCTCTGGAATTTGAAGTTGCGAGTTGCTGCAATGCATTAATACAAGTTTAGAGAAGGAATTGATATCCGTTTACAACAAAAGTAACAAATGTTAAAAATAACAACAATCATAGATGCATTATTCATATTTCTCAATCAATTCTATTATATAAAACCCACGACTCAGATTGTCTTTGAAGATTTCTCACACTGTTGTTTTCTTCCAAGAATGTCCATTTGTGAACTAGTAATCCATTTGTGAACTAGTAAACGGTTTTTAAATTTAAGCCATCTTCCTCGTTCATCAAACCCACCAAATATTTAGATGCAATACTCTCATTTTTAAATTTTTTTTTTAATAGTTTGTTCAGTTGAATCGAATTATAGTGCACCATAGAAAAGGTTCTAAGATATTGAAAGCAAAGCAAGTTGGTCCATTTTCATTTCTACACTAGCCTTAACAAGACCATTATTCAGAGTCTTCAATCTATTTTATTATATTATATAAAACTCATGACTTAGATTATTTTTTGAAGGTTTCTCACACTGTTGTTTTCTTCCAAGAATGCTTGTTTTGTTGACTGGTAAACAGTTTTTTAATTTAATCCATCTTTCTCATTCATAAATTCAACTAAAAATCTAGATGTGAAATTTCAAAGCTGCAGCTTTGGACTCCCAAAAAATGAATAAGAAAAAGGATTTCAAATTTTTAAGTTATTATATTAGTCCCAAAAAAAAAAATGTGAATTTCAAAGGCCTTGAAAAAGTTTGGTAAACATTTAAAACTAATTGACCGTTGATATGGTGAATTATTTAAAATTAATCAAAAGTTATTTCTTAAATAAATGGATTGAATAAAGAATACAATTAGTTATACTAATTACAATTGTTCACACGGAAAAAAACTTTTCAAATTTAAAATTAATCAAATATTATATTTGGTCAACTATGTTACAAGAAAGATTGAATGAATTAATAATTTTATTTATTGGAAAGGATAAATTTGATAAGTTGAATATGAAAGCTTAATTAGCAATTTTGCAATTAAAAATCCAAGAATGATTATATTTAAGTAACATTTTATTATAATTTGTTCACCCTTTATTTAATATTTGATCTTGGATTATATTATGATCATTTTATTATTGTAAAATTTGTTATATATTTAAATAAAAATTATTAATTTTATATGAAAGTAACATTTTCGTAAGCATTGTAAAAAATAAAAAATAAAAAGAAATAAAAAAAATTGATACATAATCTTTTTTATTATAATTTTTTTTTTTTTAAATAAGAAATGTCCCATATCGAGAGTTTGCTTTGAGTGCCGAAAATGTCAGAACCGGCCTTGAAGCTAATTCTAATGAAAGAAAGGGCCAACAAAATTGAACCAAATGAACATTCTATAGATGATCACACAAGCAAATATGTAGGCTCATTTGGTTTTGATTTCAGAATTACTTTTCTGAAATTTTCTAAAAGAATAAAAATTAGTTTGAAAAAATTAAATTTAAAAAAAATAATTTTTAATTTTTAATAATTATTTTTTCCTTCAAAAAATATAAAATCATATAAAAATGATTAGTATTTTTTAATTTTTTTTACACTTATTAAGTTCTTAGTTTTTTTTTTTTTTTTTTCCTTTTAACACAGGAAATAATTTCTATGATAAATTACAAAATAAGCCTCAAAGTTTAAATCTTGTAACAAAACAAATATGAATTTTTAATTTTGTCAATTTAAACCTTAATTTTTTGAGTTGTTTCCAATTTAAAAAATTAATCTATTTTTAAGTAAAATTGATTAGAGAAAAATATTTTGATCGTTAAACTCAATAAACATGATGTTTTAAGCATCTTGCATATACCTACATTAATTTTAATGGCTAAAATATCATTTTTTTTTTTTTGGTCATTTTTACTACATAGAACCAAACAAAGCTGTAGTGTAAAGATTTGTTATGGAAGTACCTAGCACAGCTTAAAGATGCCTTTGAGAGAATGAAGTTATCAACGTCAAGAAGTCTCATATTGGAGTTCAAGTCTTTAGTAGGAATCTTTGAATGCTCTTCCGCAAAAAAATTTGAAGCTAACACACTTGCTGTAGAAGATTGTCCTATCAAATTGTTGTTGAAACCGAGAGTCATAAGGAGTTTTGTAGAATTCTGGTAAATCACACTTGTTGCAGATTGCTCCATCATGTTGTCAAAACCAGAACTCATAGGGAGTTTCTTGAAATTCTGGTAATTCACACTTGCTGCAAATTGTTCCATCAGGCTGCTGTCGAAATCAGGACTCATAGGGAGTTTTCCAGAATTCCGGTCATTTACATTTGTTGCATATTGCCTCATCATGTTGTAATCGAAATCGGAACTCATATGGAGTGTCCCAAAATTCTGGTGATCTACACTTGCTGCAAATTGCCCCATCATGTTGTCAAAATCGGGACTCATAGGGAGTTTTCCAAAATTCTGGTAAGTCACACTCGCGGCAGATTGCCCCATCATGTTGTTGTTGAAATCGGGACTCATAGGGAGTTTTCCAGAATTTTGATGATTCACATTTGCTGCAAAAGATTGTCTCATCATATTGTTGTCGAAACTAGGACTCATAAGGAGTTTTCCATGATTCGGGTGATTCACACTTGCTACAGATTGCCCCATCATGTTGTTGTCGAAATCGGGACTCATAGGGAGTTTTCTAGAATTATGGTGATTCACACTTGTTGCAGAAAATTGTCCCATCCTATTGTTGTCGAAATCGGGACTCATAGGGAGTTTTCCAAAATTCTGGTGATTCACAGTTGCTGCAGATTGTCCCACGGTATTGTTGTCGAAATCGGGACTAAGGAATTTCCTAGAATTCTGATGATTCACATTTGGTTTTGGCACATTAGGGCTCTTATTCAGTTGCTCATTCACCACTCTTCGAGCTGCCTGAGAATTAAAACAAGGAATATTCAAATGCACTGCCTAAAAACCAGAAATATTAGGTACACATTAATTCTTCGTAGTTCATAGCTTAAGAAGTTTACTGTAATTTATTCTAAAAAATAAAAAATAAATAAATAATTCAAAGTTGATAGAAATAACACCTGAACAGAAGGTCCACCAAGCATGGCCACTGATTCATATATAGTATATACGGTAAAATTTAAAATAAAACATAAAAGATAAAGTGGAATATAACTGTGTACGTTCGTAAATATATATATATATATATTAATTTGGAGTAATGTAAAAACTAGTTAAATGATTTATAAATTAAAATTAAATATTATTACAATAAAAAATTTGTAAGGAACCAAAGCTAAATTTTAAAAGAGGAAATTACTGCTTTGTGGATTTTTTAACAATTAATTACTGATTAATGAAAAATTTTATGACTTTATACTTCATTACGTGCAAAGTTTATCATTAATCTGTAAATATTTTTCTAAAATATACACTGACATATGATTTTTCTATTTTAAAATCTTGTTAAGCATAGAAAAAAGTTTAATGAAACTAACTTCACTTCACCTTTATATTAAAAAAGATTATTCTAAATTAGGTACGACATGATTATATGCTAGATATTTTTGGGATATATATATATATATATATATTTTTTTTATAAAAAAAATAGATACTTATTTCACGTACCTAGTGCGCATATAAAAAGTCATGTAAACACTACAACAAAACTAATTATTTACGGCTTCAACTTTACGACATACATTAAATACATGTCATAATTAGTACATTCTACAATATATTTTTTTTTTTTTTGACAAGCCGTTAATGGTTTTTCAATAACAACATACTTACCATGTAAGTCGTTAATTCATATATTTATGACATATAAAAGTATGTCGTAAAAAATGTATATTTTCACGACTTAAAAAATATGTCGTAAAATATTTGCACTTAAAACGACATACATTTAATGTTATAAAATATTATAACTTTACACGGCATGCATTAACATGTCATGAAAACTTTTGCAAAAAAAAAAAAATCAATCCGAATTTTTTTTATGGCATGCAAAAGCATGCTGTAAAAAATGTATATTTTCACGACATACAAAAATATGTCATAAAATATTTGTACTTAAGGCGACATACATTTTATGTTGTAAAATATTATAACTTTACACTGCATACATTAGCATGTCGTGAAAACTTTTATTAAAAAAAAATTCAATTCAATTTTTTTTTTTATTTATCAAAAAAGCTAATAATTTCCAACCAAGCTTCTCAACTTAAATTTTCCTAATTGAGGACAACGTAAAAAATAATTTATAGATTATTTTATAATCCAGTGTCGCTTTTAAGGAATAATTGCACCCAGTGAGATTTTGAAAAAAAAAATTACAAATTCATGAAAAAGTAAATAATTTTAATGATTAATATTTATATGGCTTCTCACTAATTTGTAATTATTTTTTTTTTAAATTACCTTGATTTGATATTTTTCCTTCTTTAATGATTTATTTATTTTTTACTTTGTAGATGTGCCTAATCTGAATACAACTAAAAAATAAAATATTTGTAAAAAAAATATAATAAAATATAATATATATGAAATGTATTAAATTTTATATTTTTTTTGAATTTAGTGATTTTAAAAAAATTAAAAAATATATATTTTAAAATATATGTAAATTATTTGAATTTAAAAAGTTTAAAAAAATTATTTAAAATATTTAAAAACTAACAATAACTAAAACAAAAAAAAAAATAAAAAATACTGAAAAACATTATTTTAGGCCCGTTACTCTCTCACTCACTCTCTCTAAGCCCTAATCTCTCTCAACCGATCGAATCAACCTTCTTCAGCCCCGTTTGATCTAATCTTAGAGCAATTAGTGATTCATCTCAGATCCAATCTTAGAGCGATTGGCAATTTCGACTTTGAGATTTCCAAGCTCCACCGCCTCCACCATCTACACCGGCGAGGAGAGCGAGCACCATCATCTACTAAGGTGAGCACCACCGTCTCTCTCTCTCTCTCTCTCTCTCTCTCTCTCTCTCTCTCTCTCTCTCTCTCTCTCTCAGTTTCGTATTCTCTTTCTCTTTCTCTTTCTCTTTCTCTCAAGCTTTTCCTTCCCCGTCAAGTTTGGCCAAATAATGAAACCAGTGCATTTTATTTTAGAATTTCGTTGTTTGAGCAATTTGCTGTATAATAATTTGTTGATGGAATCTCAATTAAATTCCACTCCAGTTTTCCTGTTTCATGTTCATGCTTCTTGGTGCACACTGTACATGCCTTTTCCTTAACAAAATTTCTTCTAGTTGTAGTGATAGACAAATTCTCTATTTCTCTGAAAAACTTTATGGACCTTTGTTTCCTTTGCTTGTTTTATGAATGGATTTGAAGACTTAAAGTTTTATTTCCTTTGCTTTTTTTATACTGTATACTAGTTTATAATGTATACTAGTCATGTTCTTGTTTTAAAATTTGGTCATATGGCTTTCCCTAGAACACATTACTGTATATTGGGTGACCTATATCATTTTGCAACCTGTTGAATTCTAGTTCGTAATTTCTCACTTCTAGGACATTCTTTGTTTACTGCCAAAATATTCTTTAGTGGTTCTAGGGCTTCTCCTGTGCATTTCTAGGTGTTTGGCTTATGACCAAGGGTTGCAGGTATTTCGATTATAAATTTTATTCATGAAAGATGCAACAATTTATAGTGATGTTTTTAGGAAGCAATGAACTCCTACATGTTGGGTTTGTAGCGTTCTGCTTGTTTTAGTAATAGTATTGAGTAAAGATTCAGGGGATCTCTAAAACCAATTTGACATTTTGTGTGATATGGGAGGGCCCTATGTACACAGGCAGCAGGTGGCCACACTATGACCTCCATTTTGATTATCAATAACAAATGATGAAATTTTAATGTCAAGTGTCAGCAATAAATAGGAACAACGATCATTTAAACTATATTATTCTTGTGAAGGGAAGTTGAGACAAATGGCTTTGTAAATGCACTTTTCGATGACAGCCCTTACATTGATGGACCATGCTAATGAGACTTGGAGTATTCCTGCAATCTGTATCATCAAAGAGAAAGAATGGAATAGCAAGAGGTGAGTATCCATGCTTCAGTTGTGCGTTCATGAAATGGAGAGAGATGGGATAGTTTTTACTAGAGAGTAGAGCACAAAATCAAACTCCTTGTTACTTGTATTGCTTGACCGAGTATTAATCATTCTTGATTGTGAACAATAGGCTATTCATTTTATCACTAACAGGTTGGGATGATCAACAGTACTATAGGACAGTAATGTTTCTGAATTTCATGTTTGTAGGAAATAATAGATATGAAGGCGTAGTTTTGTGCTTTTTTATGAGAATCTTTCTTAAAAACAGGAAACATTTTTAATGTATACTATCAGTACTAAGTACCTTAATTAATTACAAAACTTATATTATTGTCTTTCCCATTTTTTAGTTGCAAAACATATGTTTTATGTGAGATGATTTGATTTGCCTCTCTACTTAACAATCATAGATTCATGAAGTTCATATAGTGAGGTGGAAACTAATCCAATTCTATTTTACCTGTAAGAAGGGGAAGTTAAATTTTTTGTGATTATTTTATGTTGAATATTAAGGTTTCTATTTTTCCCCATTTTGATTTTATGAAGAATTGAATTTTTCAGAAAGATTATCAGGCCATTGATATCCTTCTAGCAGAGATTGATATATAAGAGCTTTTTGCTTTCAAACATTGCAAGGGAATAAAGGTTAAGCTTGCTCTTTGTGAAGGTAATTTCTAATCTTTGAATACGCAAGCTTGCATTGTCAGGGAAATTCTACTTTTGTCTCAAATAAATTTCATTCATACGCAAGCTTGAAAGCCCAAACCTGATCTTCTGATTTTGCTTGCTTTTGGTTTCTAGGTTGCTATGTTTGGGATGAAATGTTAACACTTGAAAATTTCTCTTTGTAAATGTTGAATAGCAAATGTATAATAATGCTTGGTTTGTCCAAAAATCTTGTTCATATGCTGAGTTTTATGCTGTTTAAGTATTGTTAGTTATGCATGTCTTATTATGAGATGGCTTTTTAGTTTCTAGTTTTTAAAATAACTTTGGCTTGTGGATTGTGATTCTAGAGCTTGATGAGATAACTTGATGTTGAGGCATCTTTCTGACCAACTGAAATTTCACTCATACTAATGACTCTGGTCTTTGAGTGGGGTTGTTGTTTCTCCAACTCCTCAAGATTAATAAAAACACTTCATTTTGACTTTCAATGAATATATATAATGTGAGACCCCTAACTTTTGTAAACCTTATTAGGTCCCTAAACTTTGAGTTATTATAATAAAGCCCTTAATTCGTTGATTGTTCGCAAATTAAACCCTAGAACCGAAAATGCATCACGGACGAACCCAAATAAACCCTAATCGACCCTAGAAGCTTAGAAATCATTTCTCACACTCTAATATTAATTATTTAACTCTCAAATTTTAGATTAATCGCTCTAAACCTTAACTTCTGATTTTCACAATCTTCGTTCGGTTATTTACCTTTAAATTCAAAGCAAGATAATACAAACCGAAATATTTTTGCTAACACTAATTTATTAACTCAACACTTAAAATAGATACTTTAATTGAGCCCAAGCCCTCACATTTTTATTAAATCACAAATTGACCCCAAACAAGTACCATTATATATTTATATATACACTTGTACCCTAAAATCTTTTTTTAACATTATATTTTACGATTTCCAAGATTTGTACACAAAAAATATATATATATATATAACAAGTCCATCAATTCACCATCACATGGCTAGCCATCATACCTCCTAGGCTATAATCATTGTACTTTAGTACAAACAAATCCCTTGAAATCTTGGAGCAATAATGACCTTGGTACCTATAAAGATTTGCTATATATATGAGTGTACTTCTAACTAGAAGGTATTTAAATTAGCCCTAAACCTAACTAGATCATAATTAAATACATAATTAAGGTTCTAATCCTCCCTCATTCCATTACATTTAAACTAAATCAAGGCACTAGTCAATTGAATTGGAACCAATGCGCATTTGGGACTTTTCACACCAAATTCTCTATAAATACCACTCATCCCCATTTGTTGAGGGCATATACACACCCACACACACACCCACACTATATTCAAGTGAGAGAAGAGAGGGAGGGGGGTGAGCTTGGTGGAAGATAAGAGAAAAAGTTTGCTAGGAATTCCAACAACCCTCAAGTAAGCCACAACACAACTCTCTCTTTTATTTTCCTTTTTCAAATACATGCTCTTAGAAGTTTTAAACACTCATTTCAAATGTGTTTTGATAGTATTCTCGTGTTAAAAATGAAAGGAGTTGAGCCTTGATTCTACCCTTCTTGTATTTCTCTTAATCGGTATAAGACTACCTTTTTCCATATCAAACTCTCAAAATTTCCAAAGGCACACCTTCACCTTAAATTTCTAAGTTTAATACATATTATTTAGAAAGTTTTCATCACAATACAAGTGGGAAATTTCCCCTAGTTGATCTCTTTTCTCACCAAATTTCAATTTTCAAGAACCGTGCCAGAAAAATCTATTTTTCATCCAACTTTCGAAATTTCTAGAAAAATGTAGAAAATTCTTATGGACCTCAATTTTATGTAAAAATCTTCCTTAAGGAGTTATCTTTCAACTAAAATTGGTTTCATTGAAAATAAGTGAACCATTTGTGAGAAACTCCAATTTTCGTAATGGTCAACGAATCTAGACAGCGCTGAAACATTTCTTAAATAACTAAAAATCTGGAAAAGCTATCACATCTCCGAAACACGTTCTGAAAACTAGATTAAATTCTCTACGAACCATAGGAAGGCCGAGTTCGGTAAAAATCTAAAATAGCCCTTTTGACTTTAATCTTTAAATGGTATTGAATCTGAAAATTTAGTTTTACATGGGTGTTTTATGCTCTTGTGTACATGAATATGCTTATTAGTTTATGATCATGCCTTGGTATGATGTTTCATGTGTTATGGTTATGTTCCTTATCTTCTTCATTTTAATGATGCTCATGCTTATGTGGATATTACTATCTTGTTGAGTTTGTTCTAACTTGACTTAAAACATTGATCCAAACGGAAAACTTAATTGGGATGGTATTGGGTTTTCGATCACTTGAATAATTAAGAGATGATAATGTGTTATGTATGGATTGATAGGATGTGCTCCCTAATTGAAGGTTAAGTCTTGTGCAAGCGGTTGTTGTGTAAACCCTAGAATGGAATGGACGTATTCGGACTCTTTGCGATGGTTTGATTGGTGAGATAAGGTTGGGTCCGGATGGGACATTCTGGAGGATAAAACTTTTTGGAAGGATAAGGTTAGATTCAGGAGATAAAACCTTTTTCTTTCGCTGTCCCTTTTGAGGCCCTGCGGTTGGCGCTACGTGGTATATAACCATTGGTAGGCATCTGAGGTTAGTTCTGCAACAAAGCAGCAATAGAGGGAGTTCTGAATAGTCCGGTGTCCAATTCTTGTGGTTGGGAGGATGAAATTTCTTTGGGGGATTTCTAGAATACTAACCACTAACATTATAACATTTGTTATCTATTTGAATAACATGTTCCTTTCCTCAGTTATTGAAATTGCTATTATTGACTTGAACATCATGCTTCATTACTTGCTCACTACAAAAATGATGGTGCATTGGAATGGGAAAAATGGACGGGGTGTGTGTGCGTTTACTGGGCATTCAAAGATCATGGCATTTCATGCCAGATATTGAAGACTATTAGACCGGTTAAAGGCAAAGCTGAAGCATTTGAGGACGTACGACTACCCTAGGAGAATTAGAAACTAGTTTGTAAACGTGTTTTGAGATTGTAAATGATAGATCCTATGTTGTATTTAAGACATGATTTTGAAATTTGTATATATATAACATGTCACGACCCAAACCCACCCTTAAAAGTTTGGTCCATGACCGGCCTGTACATAGGCCTTAAAACAGAATTTAGAATAATATATAATTACATACGGGGCCTTAAGTGGAAGCAATATCAATAAAAGACAACATCCATTGAGCTTGTGCATACATGATGGTTTAATTAGATTTAAGCGTTAAAATACATTTCCAAATATACATATACAGTCATAGAATTTATATAGATCTCACACACACTTACAGAAGATTTAATAGTTTATAAGACTCCCAACACAAATTAAGGCCTCATCACAGAGGCGTACTCCAGGCGGCTCGACAGACAGGTAGACCTTAATGCCACTCTAGTGTTAATCTCCAATGGCTCACCTACATAAATATACACAAAAACGGAGTGAGCAAGGCTCAGTGAATAATAGTACGTAAACAATTTAATGATTAACTTGCATTACAGTGTACATATATAAGTACAGAGAACATATAGTTAACTTTATCTTGTAATTATTTCTAGAATGGCCTTAGGCCTAAACTTTAAACAAAGTGGCTTCAAGCCCTTGGACAGAATGGCATTCAACCCTTATCAGAGTGGCATTAAGTCCTTATCAGAACGGCATACAGCCCTTATCAAAACGACATTAAGCCCTTATCAAAATGGCATTAAGCCCTTATCAGAACGGCATATAGCCCTTATCAAAATGGCATTAAGCCCTTATCAGAACGGCATACAGCCCTTATCAAAATGGCATTAAGCCCTTATCAAAATGGCATACAGCCCTTATCAGAATGGCATTAAGCCCTTATCAAAATGGCATTAAGCCCTTATCAGAATGGCATACAGCCCTTATCAAAATGGCATACAGCCCTTATCAGAATGGCATTAAGCCCTTATCAGAACGTATGAACTTAAGAGGTGTCTCGTACGGATTCTAGAGGTGACTCGCACTGCAGCACTTAGTTCTGCACAGCACTTTGTTTCATACTAACAGATCATACAGAATGGCCATAAGCCCAAATGTCACAGATTGGCCATAAGCCTCATAGATATTACAGAACGGCTATAAGCCTCATAACTTTCACAGAACGGCCATAGGCCTTATAATTTTCACATATGTATGGACTCAAGAGGTGGCTCGTACGGATTTTACAGGTGGCTCGCAGTGCAGTACTTTGTTCCATACCCGGAATCAATAGGTCTTAAAGACCGAACAATGCATATCATGTCATAACAAAAATGGAACGATTAAACAGAACAGAATAACTCCATGGGTTATTGCAGGTTGATCTAACTGGCTTACGTATAACAGAACATTAACAATACTTACTGACGGAAAATACATATATCATTAGCCTCAGAGTGATACGAAGGCATACAGATTCCTTTAATCATTCACGTGAGTTGAGTTGACATAGCTAGTTTGCATTTAACAGAGTGTTGATGATGACCATTAACAAATAGATACCGTAGTTTCATAATGTACACACATTCCATTATTCGCTATGAATCTGCCGGTGCAGAGTATCAATAATACTTATTAACAGGAGACGCATGTATCATTACAATAGGGTCAATAGAGTCAAAATAGTTCATATCATAACGTGGGTCATATAACGATGGCAGAATTTTGTGTTCATATCATAGATTCTGAACGATCTCAGGTTCATGTATAACACAACCGAATAATCTTAGATTCGCACAGACACCATCATTTTCGGATGAACATAAGCTCTATTTATTTATTAAGAAACGACGTAGTTTGCTTATAGATAACAAAAAGTTAATATTCACTATTGACAAAACAAAATGGTTCCAAAGTCATACCCATGTTTGCAAATCTTTCCACATTTACATAAGTTCATCCTCTTTCCCAATCGACATAATGTTAGTGTAGTCACTTATAAGGAACAGAGCATTGGTATCCATAGTCATTAACGATAAGTAAAATGTACATTTACCATACTAATACTCACAGTGGTAGGTCTTTGATAGCGGTGGAACGATGTCCTCGTCTTGACCTACAAACACAATGCACATAGCAGATTATGAGGATAAAACCAATCTCTTTCTTATTCCTTAATCAATAACCATGGTGGTTCTAAACTCATTAGTCCTCCATAGGTTATAATCCATGCCCCAGAAAATAGGAGGAATCGATAGGGAAATGGTTCAGACGAAGAAATGGTACAAAACTGGTTGACAGAAAGTGAACAATCGTCACTAATTTGGGCATAACTATTTCTGTATTCAAAATTTGGAAGTGAGACCACCACCAATGGAAACTAGACTTCCGGAGCTTGATTTTAGGCTCAAGAATCACTCAAAACGGAGTCCGGATGCAAAAGTTATGCTTATTCAAAGTTACCCAGTACATGCTGAAACAGGGGTGGCCGCTCGTGCGCCCACTTTGGCCGCTCGTGCGGTGGCTGGGCCGCTCGAGCGGTGGGTTAAGCAGAATGCAATGCTCTGTTTTTCTCATGTGCCGCTTATGCGGTGCCCATGGCCGCTCGTGCGGTCTGGGCAAAATTAGACAGTCCAAAAATGGCTTTTGATTTGGAACTTCTCATTTTCAAAACCTAACTTCAATTTTAAGTAAATCAAAGCCTAAAACTCTTTAATACAAGATAAATTTCACATTCTTAGCTTCCATTCCAATTCATAACTCCAAAATACAACTTAATTTCTCAATCACAAGAATAAGATTACAAATTAGAATACAAAAGCATAAGGTAACCATGATTTGGGGTTTAAACTCATTCACTTGGTAGAATCCTCTCTAGCCTCTTTAAGAGCCATAAAATCCTTACAAGAAGTTAAGTTGTAACATAAATTCATGTTATGTATAAAGATTCATCATCTTCTTGCTTGAATGAACCAAACCCATACATACAATTATAGATAACCCAAGAACTCATTCTTTAGCTTGTGATCTTCAAGTGTTGAGAGGGAGAGTCTTACCTTAGGCCCTTATCATCACTTGTTCTTGCATAATCATGATGAATTCAAGCCAATTCTTTGATGTCTTCTTTTTCTTTCATCTTTACTCTTTCTTCCTTCTTCTCTTTGAGTTCTCTCCAGAACCCTCTTCCCTCTCTGTCTCACGTGTCTCTTCCTTTTTCTCTAGATATTTTTTGGGCTCAAAATGTTGAGTTCCTCATCATATATATCCATATATATATATATATATATATAAATACTTATGACAATTAGGAGTAGCCAAACACATCCTTACGAATCGTACAAAATCAAATTCTAATTAAACTTCCCAGATGACTCTAAAAATTGTGCTGATCATAAATATGTCCTCTGTTTCAGTTTCTGAAGCCTCTAAGGCCTTCGATTTACAATACCAAGTTAACTACCCAAATGTGCATTAACAAATAAGACAAATTAGATTTCCAATTAATTTTCCCAAGTAGTTCCAAAAATTCCCGTTAACATATCCAAGTACTCAATTTTGATTTCTGAACCCATATAGGACAATAATTTCAATTTTAAATCTATAACTCAACAGATAATGCTTCAATTCCGAAAGATATAATTAAATTAAAACACCTCATCCCATAGTTAAATATAGATGATTTCTTATACGCATTTTGGGGTCATTACATAACATTTGTAACCTATCCTTATACCCCGTCAACTCATGTAGGCCTTGTGTTACTACCTTGTCAAGATCTGTCAAAAAAGTAGTTTTGCTATCTAAGGTGGTTGGACTTTGAAGGGAGGCTATTTTGACTCTTCAGACCTTCCTGGGATCTTGCTTGGTTATTAGCCAAAGGACTCATTAGTGACATTTCCTACACTTGTAACCTTAGGTAAACCCTGTATTTAATGGTTAATATATTATCTGATGTTCCCGATTTTTGGGGCGTCACATAAAATGAGACATATGTATGATTTTTTTTTTGTATATAAAGGCTACTACATAGGTTATTATTTTTTGAAAAATGAGTATTGGCAGCATCATAACTCCAACGAAACGAACCTTTACATTACATATTGAACATATAATTCTATTACAGAATGCAAGCTTCAAAGATAAAAGGCAGTAATAATCGTTTTACATCTGGAAAACTATAGTAGAGATTTTTTTTTTTTTGTCTCTCATTAAATTGCTTTAAAAATGACCCCAAATATATCTAATACTTAAAGGCAACAAACAAACTAATCCTATTAAACGAAAAAATTATAAGTTTAACACCATACTAGGTTCTAAATGTCCGAATTCCCTTTATCCATCACCATCATTTTACAATTATGAAGAACATTGAAAAGTCATTTCAAGATTAAATACATAGTATGGTATAAAAGTATCAACTTATTAACATCAATTCCTAGTAGACATATGCATAGTTTATATAATTTAATTTATTTGATTGGTTGACAAGAAATAGAATTGTAGTACCCTTATTTTAAATTTTTGCTTCCCTCTTCTTTCGTTGGAAGTGGACTCATTTACTTGGGTTTGGATCCAGAGATTACATGTAGCTCTGAGCACAATCGTATCCAGAGATTACTTGGGTTTAGATGGATAAATCCTAGGTGCATCTTTCAAGGTTTTTTTCCTCAAACACAATAACTTTTAAGCTTTTATATGGTCATTTTATTGGAATAATAAATTTTGATGTAAAATTATCAGAGTGTAGAAAGATTATCTAGATGGATTACACAAATTCGTAGATATAGCTAAGGCGAATGTAGGGAATCCCGAAATGATCATTTGTCCTTGTAGAAATTGTTGAAATCTGTCTCACCAATTTTGTGAGTGTACGAGCACTTGGTCATGGAAGGGATGGATCCTAAATATACTTCTTAGTTCCTTCACGGGGAACAACTAAGTGCATCATCATATTAGGAAGATGTTGAAATTTTAGATACATATAAGATATTCAGAGACGTGCATTTTAAAGATGATGATTTTACAGAGTCTACAAGTAAAACCAGAGAGAGAGAGAGAGAGGGAGAGAGAGAGAATTAACACAATCATTAGAAGATGTTGAAACTCCTTTATATCCAAGGTGTACAAAGTACACTAAATTCTCAGCAATTGTTTCTTTATACAGGCATAAAGTTGCACATGATCATTCTAATGAAAGCTTTGATGAACTTCTTCGAATAGTGTATGATATGCTACCAGAAGATAACGCACTTGTCAAATCTGTATATTTAGCAAAAAGATGCTCAAAGTCTTTGATCTAGGATATGAGAAAATCCATGATTGTGTGAATGATTGCTGTTTGTTCAGAAAAGATTTAGAGCTTAAGGAGACATGTCCAAAATGCAATTGTTCACATTGGAAAATAGATAAACGCACTAAGAAGATTAAAAAGGGGGGTCCTGCGAAGGTGTTGCGATATTTTCCAATAATACCAAGATTTAAAAGGATGTTCAAGTCACAAGAGAGGGAAAAACAGTTAACGTGGCATTCCTCTCACAAAAGCCAAGATGATAAATATATCATATAAACACTTAATTAGTAATAGATATTTATGTTATCATACTTACTCTAAATATGGTTGGACTTCAGAACTGTTTATCAACACACAACAATGAGCAATTTGTAATATATCATCAGGTATCATGATTGAATTCCCCAACGTAATCGAGCGTCTTAGTATTGTTTCATTTCATTGTGGTTATGTCGAGCACCTATTTTAGCTACTTGCTTCATGTGCCCACCACAAAACTGCATGCACTCTTCAGCTATATAGCATTCCGCTATGCATTCCTCAAGTCTTGCACGATTCCTAACATATCCCTTAAGTATGTTCATATATCTAGACCATAATATAATTAATATTGAAGTTCATAGATTTTTCGACAAATACATCACTAGATATACATAATAAAAAGTGATATAAACCTCACCTTTCAAATGCGTACATCCAACGAAATTGCACTGGTCCACATATGCGAGCGTCTTGTCCCAGACAGATTGTCAAGTGAACCATAATGTCAAAAAATAATGGAGGGAAGAACCTTTCCAACATACATAAAGTCTCAGCAACATCTTCTTCGAGTAGTTCTAATTTATTACTATCAATCACTCTTTGACATATTTGATTGAAAAAAGTGCACAATCGGAATATTACATTCCTTGGTCCGTCTGGTAAAAGTCCTCTCAACGCTACAGACAACAACTCCTGCATCAGGACGTGACAATCATATGACTTGAGGCCTATCAGCTTGCACTCTTCTAATGAAACACAATTAGCAATATTGGAGCTATAACCATCAGGCAACTTTAAATCATGTAACCTAGAACAAAAGATCTGCTTCTCGACTTTTGAAAGCAATTAACGTGGCATTCCTCCAAGCTAATTGGAATTCCAGCTTTTCTTTGTAGCCTCTGGGATTAGTTAGTTATGCAATTTTGCTGTACAGAAGTAACAACAATGTTGTTTTCTTCTATGCTACTAACAGCATTGTTTCCTGTGTCTGCATCATCCACTTCTAGTAATTGTTGATTGGATAAATCTAGAAACATAATCTCTTCTCCATTCTCCATCCTATTTGCAGATCTTGCAGTTTGGGGTATTTAATAAGAATAAAGTTCACCATCCCCAGAAAAATCAAGAACTTCAATAGATAACTCTTCTCTTAATTTTTCTTCAGAAGCGACCTTAAAACTTTTACAATGCTACTTCATTGTTGTCAATAATAGAACCAAACCAGCCTTCGGATTCCTACCTTCAGTGTAATTTGGGGGCAAAAACAATTCTAGCACGTAAACATTGTCTTCAATATAACTACTCCGCAACCAAATTGCATAAGAACCTGTAAGTCCAAATTTGCATGTGTAGTGTGCAAAAGCTTACTCCAAATTTAGCATAACTGAAAACCCTTCCACACACTACACACGCGAATTTGGACTTACAGGTTCTTTTGTAATTTGCTTGCGGAGTAAATATATTGAAGACAATGTTTACGTGCTAGAATTCTTTTTGCCCCCAAACTACACTGAAAGTAGGGATTCGAGGACTGCTTTGGTTCCGTTATTGACAACAATGAAGCAGAATTGTAAAAGCTTTAAGGTCGCTTCTTGAGAAAAACTAGGAGAAGAGTAACCTATTGAAGTTCTTGATTTTTTAGAGGATAGTGAATTTTATTCTTATCAATTACCCCAAACTGCAAGATCTCTACATAGGATAGAGAATGGAGAAAAGATAATGTTTCTAGTTTTATCCAATCAACAATTACCACAAGTGGATGCTTTAGACACTGAAAACAATGTTGTTAGTAGCACAGAAGAAACCAACATTGTTGTTACTTCTTTACAGCAAAATTTCATAAATAACTTGTCCCAGAGGTAAAATTCCTCTCAACGCTAGTGACAACAACACTTACATTAGGATGTGACAATCATATGACTTGAGGCCTATCAGCTTGCAATCTTCTAATGAAACACAATTAGCAATATTGGAGATATAACCATCAGGCAACTTTAAATCATGTAACCTAGAACAAAAGATCTGCTTCTCGACTTTTGAAAGCAATTAACGTTGCATTCCTCCAAGCTAATTGGAATTCCATCTTTTCTTTGTAGCCTCTGGGATTAGTTAGTTATGCAATTTTGCTGTATAGAAGTAACAACAATGTTGTTTTCTTCTGTGCTACTAATAACATTGTTTTCGGTGTCTACAACATCCACTTCTAGTAATTGTTGATTGGATAAATCTAGAAACACCATCTCTTCTCCATTCTCTGTCCTATTTGGATATCTTGTAGTTTGGGGTATTTGATTAGAATAAAGTTCACCATCCTCTGAAAAATCAAGAACTTCAATGGATAACTCTTCTCCTAGTTTTTCTTCAGAAGCGACCTTAAAACTTTTACAATGCTGCTTCATTGTTGTCAATAACAGAACCAAGCCAGTCTTCGGATCCCTACCTTCAGTGTAATTTGAGGGAAAAAACAATTCTAGCACGTAAACATTGTCTTCAATATAACTACTCCGCAACCAAATTGCAAAAGAACCTGTAAGTCCAAATTTGCATGTGCAGTGTGCGAAAGGGTACTCCAAATTTAGCATAACTGAATACCCTTTCACACACTACATACGCGAATTTGGACTTACAGGTTCTTTTGTAATTTGCTTGCGGAGTAGTTATATTGAAGACAATGTTTACGTGCTAGAATTCTTTTTGCCCCCAAACTACACTGAAGGTAGGGATTCGAGGACTGCTTTGGTTCCGTTATTGACAACAATGAAGCAGCATTGTAAAACTTTTAAGGTCACTTCTGGAGAAATACTAGGAGAAGAGTAATCTATTGAAGTTCTTGATTTTTTAGAGGATGGTGAACTTTATTCTTATCAAATACCCCAAACTGCAAGATCTCTACATAGGATAGAGAATGGAGAAAAGATGGTGTTTCTAGATTTATCCAATCAACAATTACCATAAGTGGATGCTGTAGACACCGGAAACAATGTTGTTAGTAGCACAGAAGAAAACAACATTGTTGTTACGTCTTTACAGCAAAATTTCATAATTAACTTGTCCCAGAGGTGAAAGTCCTCTCAACGCTACTGACAACAACTCTTGCATCTGGACGTGACAATCATATGACTTGAGGCATATCAGCTTGCACTCTTCTAATGAAACACAATTAGCAATATTGGAGCTATAACCATCGGGCAACTTTAAATCATGTAACCTAGAACAAAAGTTCTGCTTCTCGACTTTTGAAAGCAATTAACGTGGCATTCCTCCAAGCTAATTGGAATTCCAGCATTTCTTTGTAGCCTCTGAGATTAGTTAGTTATGCAATTTTGCTTTACCAAAGTAACAACAATGTTGTTTTCTTCTGTGATACTAACAACATTGTTTCCGGTGTCTACAGCATCCACTTCTAGTAATTGTTGATTGGATAAATCTAGAAACACCATCTCTTCTCCATTCTGCATCCTATTTGGAGATCTTGCAGTTTGGGGTATTTGATAAGAATAAAGTTCACCATCCTCTGAAAAATCAAGAACTTCAATTGATAACTCTTCTCCTAGTTTTTCTTCAGAAGCGACCTTAAAACTTTTACAATGTTGCTTCATTGTTGTCAATAACAGAACCAAACCAGTCTTCGAATCCCTACATTCAGTGTAATTTGGGGGCAAAAACAATTCTAGCACGTAAACATTGTCTTCTACATAACTACCCCACAACCAAATTGCAAAAGAACCGGTAAGTCCAAATTTGCATGTGTAGTGTGCAAAAAGGTACACCAAATTTAGCATAACTGTGTACCCTTCCACGCACTACACACGCGAATTTGGACTTACAGGTTCTTTTGCAATTTGCTTGTGGAGTAGTTATATTGAAGACAATGTTTACGTGCTAGAATTCTTTTTGCCCCCAAACTACACTGAAGGTAGGGATTCGAGGACTGCTTTGGTTCCGTTATTGACGTCAACGAAGCAGCATTGTAAAAGTTTTAAGGTCGCTTATGGAGAAAAACTAGGATAAGAGTAATCTATTGAAGTTCTTGATTTTTTAGAGGATGGTGAACTTTATTCTTATCAAATACCCCAAACTTCAAGATCTCTAAATAGGATAGAGAATGGAGAAGAGATCGTGTTTCTAGATTTATCCAATCAACAATTACCATAAGTGGATGTTGTAGACACCAAAAATAATGTTGTTAGTCGCACAGAAGAAAACAACATTGTTGTTACTTCTTTATAGAAAAATTTCATAATCAACTTGTCCCAGAGGTAAAAGTCCTCTCAACGCTACTGACAACAACTCTTGCATCAGGGCGTGACAATCATATGACTTGAGGCCTATCAGCTTGCACTCTTCTAATGAAACACAATTAGCAATATTGGAGCTATAACCATCAGGAAACTTTAAATCATGTAACCTAGAACAAAAGATCTGCTTCTCAACTTTTGAAAGCAATTAACATGGCATTCTTACAAGCTAATTGGAATTCCATCTTTTCTTTGTAGCCTCTGGGATTAGTTAGTTATGCAATTTTTCTGTACAGAAGTAACAACAATGTTGTTTTCTTCTGTGCTACTAACAATATTGTTTCCGGTGTCTACGACATCCACTTTTAGTAATTGTTGATTGGATAAATCTAAAAACATCATCTCTTCTCCATTCTCCATCCTATTTAGAGATCTTGCAGTTTGGGGTATTTGATAAACATAAAGTTCACCATCTTCTGAAAAATCAAGAATTTCAATAGATAACTCTTCTCCTAGTTTTTCTTCAGAAGCGACCTTAAAACATTTACAATGCTGCTTCATTATTGTCAATAACAGAACCAAACCAGTCTTCGAATCCCTACCTTCACTGTAATTTAGGGGCAAATACAATTCTAGCACGTAAACATTGTCTTCAATATAACTACTCTGCAACCAAATTGCAAAAGAACTGGTAAGTCCAAATTTGCATGTGTAGTGTGCGAAAGGGTACTCCAAATTAAGCATAACTGAGTACCCTTCCACACACTACACACGCGAATTTGGTCTTACAGGTTCTTTTACAATTTGCTTGTGGAGTAGTTATATTGAAGACAATGTTTACGTGCTAGAATTCTTTTTGCCCCCAAACTACACTGAAGGTAGGGATTCGAGGACTGCTTTGGTTCCGTTATTGACAACAATGAAGCAGCATTGTAAAACTTTTAAGGTCACTTCTGGAGAAATACTAGGAGAAGAGTAATCTATTGAAGTTCTTGATTTTTTAGAGGATGGTGAACTTTATTCTTATCAAATACCCCAAACTGCAAGATCTCTACATAGGATAGAGAATGGAGAAAAGATGGTGTTTCTAGATTTATCCAATCAACAATTACCATAAGTGGATGCTGTAGACACCGGAAACAATGTTGTTAGTAGCACAGAAGAAAACAACATTGTTGTTACGTCTTTACAGCAAAATTTCATAATTAACTTGTCCCAGAGGTGAAAGTCCTCTCAACGCTACTGACAACAACTCTTGCACTAGGACATGACAATCATATGACTTGAGGCCTATCAGCTTGCACTCTTCTAATGAAACACAATTAGGAATATTGGAGCTATAACCATCAGGCAACTTTAAATCATGTAACCTAGAACAAAAGATCTGCTTCTCGACTTTTGAAAGCAATTAACGTGGCATTCCTCCAAGCTAATTGAAATTCCAGCTTTTCTTTGTAGCCTCTGGGATTAGTTAATTATGCAATTTCGCTGTACAGAGGTAACAACAATGTTGTTTTCTTCTGTGCTACTAACAACCTTGTTTCCGGTGTCTACAACATCCACTTCTAGTAATTGTTGATTGGATAAATCTAGAAACACCATCTCTTCTCCATTCTCCATCCTGTTTGGAGATCTTGCAGTTTGGGGTATTTGATAAGAATAAAGTTCACCATCCTCTAAAAAATCAAGAACTTCAATAGATAACAATAGATAACAATGAAAGGGTACTCCAAATTTAGCAAAATCAATTCAGTGTAATTTGGGGGCAAAATCAATTCTAGCAATGTTACGTGCTAGAATACTTTTTGCCCCCAAACTACACAGAAGGTAGGGATTCCAAGACTGTTTTGGTTCCGTTATTGATAACAATGAAGCAACATTGTAAAAGTTTTAAGGTCGCTTCTGAAGAAAAACTAGGAGAAGAGTAATCTATTGAAGTTCTTGATTTTTTAGAGGATGGTGAACTTTATTCTTATCAAATACCCCAAACTGCAAGATCTCTAAGTAGGATAGAGAATGGAGAAGAGATGGTGTTTCTAGATTTATCCAATCAACAAATACCATAAGTGGATGTTGTAGACACCGGAAACAACGTTGTTAGTAGCACAGAAGAAAACAACATTATTATTACTTCTTTATAGCAAAATTTCAAAATTAACTTGTCCCAGAGGTAAAAGTCCTCTCAATGCTACTGAAAACAACTTTTGCATCAAGACGTGACAATCATATGACTTGAGGCCTATCAGCTTGCACTCTTCAAATGTAACACAATTACCAATATTGGAGCTATAACCATCAGGAAAGTTTAAACCATGTAACCTAGAACAAAAGATCTGCTTCTCGACTTTTGAAAGAAATTAACATGGCATTCCTCCAAGCTAATTGGAATTCCATCTTTTCTTTGTAGCCTCTGGGATGAGTTAGTAATGCAATTTTGCTGTATAGAAGTAACAACAATGTTGTTTTCTTCTGTGCTACTAACAACATTGTTTCTGGTGTCTACGTTATCCACTTCTAGTAATTGTTGATTGGATAAATCTAGAAACGCCATCTCTTCTCCATTCTGCATCCTATTTGGAGATCTTGCAGTTTGGGATATTTGATAAGAATAAAGTTCACCATCCTCTGAAAAATAAAGAACTTCAATAGATAACTCTTCTCCTAGTTTTTCTTCAGAAGCGACCTTAAAACTTTTACAATGCTGCTTCATTGTTGTCAATAACAGAACCAAACCAGTCTTCGGATCCCTACCTATAGTGTAATTTAGGGGCAAATACAATTCTAGCACGTAAACATTGTCTTCAATATAACTACTCCGCAACCAAATTGCAAAAGAACCGGTAAGTCCAAATTTGCATGTGTAGTGTGCGAAAGGGTACTCCAAATTTAGCATAACTGAGTACCCTTCCACACACTTCACACGTGAATTTGGAATTATAGGTTCTTTTGCAATTTTCTTGTGGAGTAGTTATATTGAAGACAATGTTTACGTGCCAGAATTCTTTTTGCCCCCAAACTACACTGATGGCAGGGATTGGAGGACTACTTTCATTCCGTTATTGACAATAATGAAGCAGCGTTGTAAAAGTTTTGAGGTCGCTTCTAGAGAAAAACTAGGAGAAGAGTAATCTATTGAAGTTCTTGACTTTTTGGATGATGGTGAACATTATTCTTATCAAATACCCCAAACTGCAGGATCTCTAAATAGAATAGAGAATGGAGAAAAGATGATGTTTCTAGATTTATCCAATCAACAATTACCATAAGTGGATGCTGTAGACACCGGAAACAATGTTGTTAGTAGCACAGAAGAAAACAACATTGTTGTTACTCCTTTACAGTAAAATTTCATAATTAACTTGTCCCAGAGGTAAAAGTCCTCTCAACGCTACTAACAACAACTCTTGCATCAGGACGTGACAATCATACGACATGAGGCCTATCAACTTGCACTCTTCTAATGAAACACAATTAGAAATATTGGAGCTATAACCATCAGGCAAATTTAAATCATGTAACCTAGAACAAAAGATCTGCTTCTCGACTTTTAAAAGCAATTAACGTGGCATTCCTCCATGCTAATTGGAATTCCCGATTTTCTTTGTAGCCTCTGGGATGAGTTAGTAATGCAATTTTGCTGTACAGAAGTAACAACAATGTTGTTTTCTTCTGTGCTACTAACAACGTTGTTTCTGATGTCTACGGCATCCACATCTAGTAATTGTTGATTGGATAAATCTAGAAACACCATCTCTTCTCCATTCTGCATCCTATTTGGGGATATTGCAATTTGTGGCATTTGATAAGAATAAAGTTCACCATCCTTTGAAAAATCAAGAACTTCAATAGATAACTCTTCTCCTAGTTTTTCTTAAAAAGCGACCTTAAAACTTTTACAATGCTGCTTCATTGATGTCAATAACAGAACCAAACCAGTCTTCGGATCCCTACCTTCACTGTAATTTAGGGGCAAAAACAATTCTAGCACGTAAACATTGTCTTCAATATAACTACTCCGCAACCAAATTGCAAAAGAACCGATAAGTCCAAATTTGCATGTGTAGTGTGCGAAAGGGTACTCCAAATTTAGCATAACTGAGTACCCTTCCACACACTTCACACGCGAAATTGGAATTATAGGTTCTTTTGCAATTTGCTTGTGGGGTAGTTATATTGAAGACAATGTTTACGTGCTAGAATGCTTTTTGCCCACAAACTACACTGAAGGCAGGGATTCGGGGACTGCTTTCGTTCCGTTATTGACAACAATGAAGCAGCATTGTCAAAGTTTTAAGGTCGCTTCTGGAAAAAAACTAGGAGAAGAGTAATCTATTGAAGTTCTTGATTTTTTGGATGATGGTGAACATTATTCTTATCAAATACCCCAAACTGTAAGATCTCTAAATAGGATAGAGAATGGAGAAGAGATGGTGTTTCTAGATTTATCCAATCAACAATTACCATAAGTGGATGCTGTAAACACCGAAAACAATGTTGTTAGTAGCACAGAAGAAAACAACATTGTTGTTACTCCTTTACAGCAAAATTTCATAATTAGCTTGTCCTAGAGGTAAAAGTCCTCTCAACGCTACTAACAACAACTCTTGCATCAGGACGTGACAATCATACGACATGAGGCCTATCAACTTGCACTCTTCTAATGAAACACAATTAGCAATATTGGAGCTATAACCATCAGGCAAATTTAAATCATGTAACCTAGAACAAAAGATCTGCTTCTCGACTTTTGAAAGCAATTAACGTTGCATTCCTCCAAGCTAATTGGAATTCCCGCTTTTCTTTGTAGCCTCTGGGATGAGTTAGTAATGCAATTTTGCTGTACAGAAGTAACAACAATGTTGTTTTCCTCTGTGCTACTAACAACATTGTTTCCGGTGTCTACGGTATCCACTTCTAGTAATTGTTGATTGGATAAATCTAGAAACATCATCTCTTCTCCATTCTGCATCCTATTTAGAGATATTGCAATTTGGGGTATTGACAAGAATAAAGTTCACCATCCTCTGAAAAATCAAGAACTTCGATAGATAACTCTTCTCCTAGTTTTTCTTCAGAAGCGACCTTAAAACTTTTACAATGCTGCTTCATTGTTGTCAATAACAGAACCAAACCAGTCTTTGGATCCCTACCTTCAGTGTAATTTAGGGGCAAAAACAATTCTAGCACGTAAACATTATCTTCAATATAACTACACCGAAACCAAATTGCAAAAAAATCAGTAAGTCCAAATTTGCATGTATAGTGTGTGAATGGGTACTCCAAATTTAGCATAACTGAGTACCCTTCCACACACTACACACACGAATTTGGAATTATAGGTTCTTTTGCAATTTGCTTGTGGAGTAGTTATATTGAAGACAATGTTTACGTGCTAGAATTCTTTTTGCCACAAGCTACACTGAAGGTAGGGATTCGAGGACTGCTTTGGTTCCATTATTGACAACAATGAAGCAGCATTGTAAAAGTTTTAAGGTCATTTATGGAGAAAAACTAGGATAAGAGTAATCTATTGAAGTTCTTGATTTTTTAGAAGATGGTGAACTTTATTCATATCAAATACCCCAAACTGCAAGCTCTCTGAACAGGATAGAGAATGGAGAAGAGATGGTGTTTCTAGATTTATCCAATCAACAATTACCATAAGAGGATGTTGTAGACGTCGGAAACAATGTTGTTAGTAGCACAGAAGAAAACAACATTGTTGTTACTTCTTTATAGCAAAATTTCATAATTAACTTGTCCCGGAGTTAATAGTCCTCTCAACGCTACTGACAACAACTCTTGCATCAGGACGTGACAAACATATGACTTGAGGTCTATCAGCTTGCACTCTTCTGATGAAACTTAATTAGCAATATTGGAGATATAACCATCAGGAAACTTTAAATCATGTGACCGAGAACACAAGATCTGTTTCTCGACTTTTGAAAGCAATTAATGTGGCATTCCTCCAAGCTAATTGGAATTCCAGCTTTTCTTTGTAGCCTCTGGGATGAGTTAGTTTTGCAATTTTGCTGTACAGAAGTAACAACAATGTTGTTTTCTTCTGTGCTACTAACAACCTTATTTCCGGTGTCTACAACATCCACTTCTAGTAATTGTTGATTGAATAAATCTAGAAACACCACCTCTTCTCCATTCTCCATCCTATTTGGAGATCTTGCAGTTTGGGGTATTTGATAAGAATAACGTTCACCATCCTCTGAAAAATCAAGAACTTCAATAAATAACTCTTCTCCTGGTTTTTTTTCTGAAGCGACCTTAAAACTTTTACAATGTTGCTTCATCGTTGTCAATAACAGAACCAAACCAGTCTTCGGATCCCTACCTTCAGTGTAATTTGGGGCAAAAACAATTCTAGCACGTAAACATTGTCTTCAATATAACTACTCCGCAACCAAATTGCAAAAGAACTTGTAAGTCCAACTTTGCATATGTAGTGTGCGAAAGGGTACTCCAAATTTAGCATAACTGAGTACCCTTCCACATACTACACACGCGAATTTGGACTTACAGGTTCTTTTGCAATTTGTTTGCGGAGTAGTTATATTGAAGATAATGTTTACGTGCTAGAATTCTTTTTGCCCTCAAACTACACTGAAGGTAGGGATTCGAGGACTGCTTTGGTTCCTTTATTGACAACAATGAAGCAGTATTGTAAAAGTTTTAAGGTCGTTTATGGGGAAAAACTAGGATAAGAGTAATCTATTGAAGTTCTTGATTTTTTAGAAGATGGTGAACTTTATTCATATCAAATACCCCAAACTGCAATATCTCTGAACAGGATAGAGAATGGAGAAGAGATGGTGTTTCTAGAATTATCCAATCAACAATTACCATAAGTGGATGTTGGAGACACCGGAAACAATGCTGTTAGTAGCACAGAAGAAAACGACATTGTTGGTACCTCTTTACAGCAAAATTTCAAAATTAACTTGTCCCAGATGTAAAAGTCCTCTCAATGCTACTGACAACAACTTTTGCATCAAGACGTGACAATCATATGACTTGAGGCCTATCAGCTTGCACTCTTCTAATGAAACACAATTAGCAATATTGGAGCTATAACTATCAGGAAACTTTAAATCATGTAACCTAGAACAAAAGATCTGCTTCTTGACTTTTGAAAGCAACTAACATGGCATTCCTCCAAGCTAATTGGAATTCCATCATTTCTATGTAGCCTCTGGGATGAGTTAGTAATGCAATTTTGTTGTGCAGAAGTAACAACAATGTTGTTTTCTTCTGTGCTACTAACAACATTGTTTCCGGTGTCTACGGCATCGACTTCTAGTAATTGTTGATTGGATAAATCTAGAAACACCATCTCTTCTCCATTCTGCATCCTATTTGGAGATCTTACAATTTGGGGTATTTGATAAGCATAAAGTTCACTATCCTCTGAAAAATCTAGAACTTTAATAGATAACTCTTCTCCTAGTTTTTCTTCAGAAGCGGCCTTAAAACTTTTACAATGCTGCTTCATTGTTGTCAATAATAGAACCAAACCAGTCTTCAGATCCCTACCTTCAGTGTAATTTAGGGGCAAAAACAATTGTAGCACGTAAACATTGTCTTCAATATAACTACTCCGCAACCAAATTGCAAAAGAACCGGTAAGTCCAAATTTGCATGTGTAGTGTGCGAAAGGGTACTCCAAATTTAGCATAACTGAGTACCCTTCCACACACTTTACACGCGAATTTGGAATTACAGGTTTTTTTGCAATTTGCTTACGAAGTACTTATATTGAAGACAATGTTTACGTGCTAGAATTCTTTTTGCCCCCAAACTACACTGAAGGTAGGGATTCGAGGACTGCTTTGGTTCCGTTATTGAAAACAATGAAGCAACATTGTAAAAGTTTTAAGGTCGGTTCTAGAGAAAAACTAGGGGAAGAGTAATCTATTGAAGTTCTTGATTTTTTAGAGGATGGTGAACTTTGTTCTTATCAAATACCCCAAACTGCAAGATCTCTGAACAGGATAGAGAATGGGAAAGAGATGGTGTTTCTAGATTTATCCAATCAACAAGTACCATAAGTGGATGTTGTAGACGCCGGAAACAATGTTGTTAGTAGCACAGAAGAAAACAACATTGTTGTTACTTCTTTACTGCAAAATTTCATAATTAACTTGTCCCAGAGGTAAAAGTCCTCTCAATGCTACTGACAATAACTTTTGCATCAAGACGTGACAATCATATGACTTGAGGCCTATCAGCTTGCACTCTTCTAATGAAACACAATTAGCAATATTGGAGCTATAACCATCAGGAAACTTTAAATCATGTAACCTAGAACAAAAGACCTGCTTCTCGACTTTTGAAAGCAATTAACGTGGCATTCCTCCAAGCTAATTGGAATTCCAGCTTTTCTTTGTAGCCTCTAGGATGAGTTAGTTATGCAATTTTGTTGTACAGAAGTAACAACAATGTTGTTTTCTTCTGTGCTACTAACAACATTGTTTCCGGTGTCTACAACATCCACTTTTAGTAATTGTTGATTGGATAAATCTAGAAACAACATCTCTTCTCCATTCTCCATCCTATTTGGAGATCTTGCAGTTTGGGGTATTTGATAAGAATAAAGTTCCCCATCCTCTGAAAAATCAAGAACTTCAATAGATAACTCTTCTCCTAGTTTTTCTTCAGGAACGACCTTAAAACGTTTACAATGCTGCTTCATTGTTGTCAATAACAGCACCAAACCAGTCTTCGGATCCCTACCTTCAGTGTAATTTGGGGGCAAAAACAATTGTAGCACGTAAACATTGTCTTCAATATAACTACTCCGAGAGCAAATTGCAAAAGAACCTATAAGTCCAAATTTGCATGTGTAGTGTGCAAAAGGGTACTCCAAATTTAGCATAACTGAGTACCCTTCGACACACTACACACGCCAATTTGGACTTACAGGTTCTTTTGCAATTTGCTTGCGGAGTAGTTCTATTGAAGACAATGTTTACGTGCTAGAATTCTTTTTTCCCCCAAACTACACTAAAGGTAGCGATTCGAGGACTGTTTTGGTTTCGTTATTGACAACAATGAAGCAGCATTGTAAAAGTTTTAAGGTCGCTTCTGGAGAAAAATTAGGAGAGGAGTTATCTATTGAAGTTCTTGATTTTTTAGAGGATGGTGAACTTTATTCTTATCAAATATCCCAAACTGCAATATCTCTAAATAGGATAGAGAATGGAGAAGAGATGGTGTTTCTAGATTTATCCAATCAACAATTACCATAAGTGGATGCTATAGACACTGGAAACAATGTTGTTAGTAGCACGGAAGAAAACAGCATTGTTGTTACTTCTTTACAGCAAAATTTCATAATTAACTTGTCCCAGAGGTAAAAGTCCTCTCAACGCTACTGACAACAACACTTACATTTGGACGTGACAATCATATGACTTGAGGCCTATCAGCTTGCACTCTTCTAATGAAACACAATTAGCAATATTGGAGCTATAACCATCAGGCAACTTTAAATCATGTAACCTAGAACAAAAGATCTGCTTCTCGACTTTTGAAAGCAATCATGATATATGAACATACTTAAGGGATATGTTAGGAATCGTGCAAGACCTGAGGAATGTATAGCGGAATGCTATATAGCTGAAGTGTGCATGCAATTTTGTAGTGGGTACATAAAGCAAGCAGCTAAAATAGGTGCTCGACATAACCGCAATGAAATGAAACAACACTAAGGCAGCCAATTACGTTGGGGAATTCAATCATGATACCTGATGATATGTTACAAATTGCTCATTGTTGTGTGTTGGTAAACAGTTCTAAAGTCTAACCATATTCAGAGTAAGTATGATAATAGAAATATCTATTACTAATTGAGTGTTTATATGATATATTTATCTCACAATTCGCCTTCCGTATTAGAATGCATGCAGAGGAGCTTAAGCTTTTGGACAGTGGTTTCTTTAGGGATGCCGCTTTACTTCATTCCAGACAAATGGACATTTTTTGTCAGTGGTTGAAAGCAAAGATTGAATCATGTGGTAATAAGGTTTCAGATACATTGAAATGGCTTGCAGCTGGCCCGAGAAAGCATGCAACATCTTATTTGGGCTATGTCATTAATGGGCATCGCTTTCATACAAGTGATGTCCAAAGGTCCACACAAAATAGCGGTGTTTCCATTGAATGCTTATTGAGAAGTACATTTGATTTTCATATAACCGAATACTTATTGGGCTTGACTAGTTCTCCTTTACTTGTCATGCTTTTTATTTTTTTATTTCTATATAATTTCACTAGCTATTTTCTTTGAAGTTAATATGAGGAATATACTTGTAAGGTGAATATTGTGTTGTCTTTGAAATCAATATTATCAAGAATTTATTGTTTGGCTTATAAAGATTTATTCTTTGGCTTGTAAAGTTGTATGTATTGATGTTTGATTTGAAATTTGTGGTTTTTTAAATTCTTCTCAAATTATATTGACGCTAAATCATGTATTTGGTGTCTTAGGTTGAACCATTTGCCTAAGGGAAAAAATTCCCATTTTTAGTACACAAACATTGTGTTTAGATCGTGCGTTTAGAATTAAAGTTTTGTTCACAAACATTGTGTTTAGATCGTGTGTTTAGAATTAAAGTTCTGTTCACAAACATTGTGTTTAGATTTTGTTCACAAACAAAAATCAAAGTTCAGAGGTGGCTGATATTGGTATTTGTTTTTTTCTACAGTGACTCAGGTTTATTGTTGTTGATCTGATTGTTATTGTAAATGCCCATTTTCTTATTAATAGTTGAATCTTGAAATTATCAACTAACAAGATGAGTGGAGAGGTACTTTATTTCTCATTTAACATAAAATTGAATTTATAACCAATTGTTGTCCCCATTATTTCTTATTTTTCCTTATGTATTGCACAGAGTTCAACAAAAGCTGAGAAAAGAATTAGAAAGGAGCGTGAAGCTATAATTGTTGCGACAATGGATGAAAGAAGAAATGCATCATTTAGAATTTCAGATGAGTGTTCTACTTCTCCACATGTTGAATCACATGATATGGAAGGAGTTGTAGACTCCACTCAAGTACCAAAGAAGAAAACTAGGGGGGCATCAAAATTAAAGATGCATGACAAAGGAAAACAAAAGTGTAATGAAATTGACTTCAATGAAAGGAATCAGCCTGTGGGATCTAAATCAGTTAAATTATCGACTTAAGAAGGGATCTAGGCACGAGAGATGGTGCCAATAACCACAGAGAGATGGCCTAATATTATAGTATCAACTCAAGTTTTTTTCCTAATCACTAAATTTTTGTTTAAATGCAAATGCAGCTTAGATTCAAAATACTTGATTGCCATCGGAAATACATCATGCAAAAGTTTGGCAGATTATGGCGCTCACACAAATCTGAACTATCACGAAAAATAAGACCTCATAGTAAAAGTGCTAAGCTAGCACACAATATTGTCCTCACCAAACCTGATAATGTAGAATGGTTGAATGGAAAGGTAAGTTTCCTCATAGAAACTCTCTAGTTTTTATGAACTAATTAGACCAACAAATTTTCTCATAGTGATTCAATTATGAATTATTAATCATATAGATTATGACATTCTTCTTTTGTATATGTAGGCAAAGAGTAAAAGATTTAGGGCAAAAGCAAACCCTCTTTCTCACCATGAGTCGTAAAGGTTATGCACGATTAGAAGATGAAATGGTAAATTTAAGAGTAATTCAAGTAGTTTTGTAAATTGGGTATGAAATATGGCTACTATGAGATTGTTTTTAATCATGTTGATTTTCATTTTCTATTTTATTTTCTAGAGAAGAGAAAGTCGAGCACCATCATCCATATCAAGAGTTGATGTTTAGATTAAAGGGCATATGAGGAAGGAAGGAAAATCCATGAATGAAGTGCTTGATGCAACTGTGGTACCAATATTACTTCATTTTTTTTATTTATTATAATTTGCATTCACATCAATTTATTAAGACATGCTTTATATTTTTAGAAAAAGGTTCAAGAACTTCATAAGGCTTCTACTGATGAGTGTCCAAAATCTATAAAAGATGATGTGATTTTTCATACTTTTGGTCCTGAGCATCGTGGGAGTGTACGAGAGCTGGGATTTGGGCATTACCATCTAAGGTTGATGCACAAGTACACCAAAATGAGCACATGAGAAAATTTGAAGGCAAGGTGCTGGACTTAGAACAACAACTCAATGAGATAAGAGCCATGCTTATCAAAGAAACAAGGCAAAATGATGTAAGAGGAAAAACTAAACATGATAATATAATGTTTGATGATTTAATTCAAGTAAATTTTGATAAAAATCATTTGTTGTTTTATATTTAAATCACTTGCATGTTTATCTTTGATTGTAGGGTACCAATCCCTCCTAAAGAAGCTCTGATCTACTCCAATCTACTCCTCATGACAACCTTCCAACTTCAGCGAGTGAAAATAGTATTTTCAGAACATTTTTATCTACTCTTCATGTCTTTAATTGTTGGAATTATGTGGTAACTATATGCTTAATGAAGTTTTTTATGGTTTTTTAGGTGAATGAAGTTGGTTCTGTTACTGAAAGCATTGAAGCTATGAAATTATCTAAACGTGCTGGTTCTTCAATTACAAACCTTCTAACTGTTTTAGATACGGTAAGTTATGCTCTTTTTAGAAGTCTCAATTAGTATGATTGAAGTCATAGTTTGAGAACAAAACTTTAGTGAAATCATATTTTCAAAACATGGGTTTGAAAAACAAATTCCAAATTGCTTTAGTTTGAGTTTGAAAGATCTGTTATTAAAATAGCATGGTTTGGTAGAACAATCCTTTAACCAATTTTTGTACTCTATTCATTGAAAATTAAACAAATATAACTGGTAGTAGTAATAGTAAATGACAATAAATATGAGGAAAAGAATCACAAATCTTCTAAATGTAGAGCTATATACAATTTCAACCCCTATCTAGAGCCAAACGTAGTTTCAACTGTACTGCTGATCTTATTATTGTTATTACTTTTTGAGCATTGAGAACTATGCTATAGCTAGGAGGAAGAAATTTTTAGACAAAGCAATAGAAGGCAAAAGCTGAAATAAATAGTAAGATTGCTTTGTCTTGAGTTTGGATTATGAGTTTTAGCTGTTACTTTCAAGAGAGTCTGTAAATTGGGTAAGGAAATCAAGGGAAAATTGTGATGCTCTTTGGATAATAGCTCATTGGTCTCAGAAAGAACACGATTGTGTTTTTTGCATTTAGGGTTGTATTCTCTAATTCAATGCATTCTTCACTGTAAGAAATGATGACTATTTTGAAATACGTTAATTTTGATGCATAATCTTATGTATCGAGAAAGAAGACATAGAATTATGTGCGACATACGATAGTCTTGGTAGGTAGTAATATATTTCTTCTCCTGCACCGGCATACATAGCTTTCTAGCACGGTTTTCATCCAACTGAAACGTGAATGGCATTTTTCTTTGAGAAAGAAAGAGAGAGTAGAGGAGAGTGGGCTACCTGTTTCATCTGCTTGGGTAGAACCTGTTTTCTCTAGTTTTTTAATTATAGTTTTTTTACACTTCCAGATCTGTGTTTTTTTATTATTTATTTATTTATTTCAATATAGCTCTCATAATGAGGACTCCAAAACCATCTCCTTGTGTTCTTTAGTGAAGAACTGAGGGACTTATTAGAGATCCACTTGAATTAGAATGTCCATTTAGTTTTTATAAATTCATCAGGTTGAGTAGACTCATAAGTGTGACCACCTCAAAATATGTATTCATCAGGTTGAAATTTTCTTTTCTGACATCAATGACATATATAAGTGAGTTCTCCTTAAAGCTTTTTGACAATTTCATTTCCTTTGTTGAACTAATACTTGGTAAATGGGATTAATGTTATGCAGTATGCTTATATACTCTTAATTTTTGTAAGATCAAAGTAATGGTGTGTCGAGCTTAAAGAATGTCAAATTCAAGTTGTTGCATTGTTAGGGGACAAACTTGGTGGTTGCAGAAGGCCAAATTGCATCAAGGGATCCCAAGTCAAAGGTGCATTATGTGACTCTTAGACCTTTGTGTTGGAAAGTATGGGTGAACCACGTAACAGTCAACATGTTGTTGTTTCGTTCTACTCATGAGATGTATGATCTTCAAGATGCAATAGGAAGTACAGTTGCATGGCCTAGTCAATTCATTCTTTTTGACTAAATATTACACTAATTGATTTACGATTTATAGTTATACTTTTTGGATGTTTAAAGTTGTATTTTAGAGATTAGTGAATCTTATGATTTGGAAACTTTTTTTGATTTGTATGTTTGAGGTTGTTATCAGCTTGATATGATAGAAGTTAAGTATGAAAGTTAGTATGCAGGTTATTTGGTGTATGGATATTAGATCTTTTTTGCTTACTTCATAGTTGTTGCTTCTGCTTGGCTTGTTAGCAGGTTGCATTTTATAAGCTACTATCTACATACTGTTAGGCAATGTTATATTCCTGTATACATATTATATATTAAAAATAACCTTCTAGGGCATATAAAATTATGTCATGAAAAGTGTAATGATTTATGACATGCAAGAGAATGCTATAAAATATTATATACAGCATAAAAAGTATGTCATCATAAATATATTAAAAATAACATTCTACGTCATACAAAATTATGTCGTGAAAAGTGTGATGATTTATGACATGCAAGAAAATGTCGTAAAATATTATATATGGCATACAAAATATGCCATAAATATATTAAAAATAAACCTTCTACGGCATGAAAAATTATGCTACGGAAAGTATGATGATTTATGACATGACAAAAATGTCATAAAAAGTTATATACAGTATACAAAGTATGTAATTAATGTTTAATTTATTATTTTTTACAACTTTACCTGCATGCCGTAAATGATACTCACCTTTTCACGGCATGTCATATAACGGCATTTGTGTGCATGTCGTCAAAGAGTTTTTACGGCATGCATTGCAAGCCATAAAAATTTAATTTTGTTGTAGTGAAATGTGTACGTGGTACTAATAGGACTTATTTTTTGAAGCAACTAGGCTTCTCTCCAGTCCAAACCAGTCCAAAATTAGGATGGGAAAGTGTTTGGTTGAGTCTGTGGGACCCATTACGTGTCTTGTTTCAAAAATTTAAACTGTTCAGTTTATAAAACCATTTGTGTATATCATCTATAAAAAAAATTAAAAAATTAAAAAATAGATCAATCTTATAATAAATTATATTTTTATTTTATCGCATTTGTCTCCAATTCGTGGTGGACTCCACCAGCCCGAACAAAAGATATATTTTTAAGAGAGAAGCTCGATAAAATGAAAAAGGCTATTATTATTAGATCAACTAACTTTGTACATGGATGATATACATGCAAAGATGTACAAAATGAGCAACTTTTATTATCGAAATGATACCTATGAATTCAGATAACACCTTTCAATCTAGATGTGGATTGAATACAAGATCAACCATTTTCATAGTAATCATGTTTCATATAACACAACCCACATATATCATAAAATTCATCATGCAGCACAAAAATGAAACCAAAAAATCTCAATTTTTTTTTTTTTTTTCAAAAATAATTAGAGCCATACATGTCCTAATTACATACCATCCAAGCAGGACTCAATCATTGATTTAATTTATTGCCTCTTAGCAAATAAAGCAAATGTGTATCTAATCAAAGAACACCACCATCAAAATTAAGGAAAAAAACCTGGGGATAATTAAAACACATTTATTAGCCAAAACACGTGCGCGCGCGCACACACGCACAAAAAAAAAAAAAAAAAAAAAAAAAAACTCAAAAATGTCAAATTAATATAAAATAAAATTAAACAAATAAAAAAATAAAAAAAGGTAGGTGAGAACACATACCAAGAGGACTGACAGTAATATTAACCTCCCGGGCGAAAATCGCAGCAACCTCATGCATGTTCTTTTTCATATAATCATATATGTAGACGTCAAGCCTATATATCAAGCCCGAAAATCAAAATAAACTTTCAAAATTATCAGAGAAAAAAAAAGATTGAATAAAAAACAAAGAAAATGAACTTTTTTTTCTCCAAAAAAAAAAAAAAAAAAAAAAAACATTGAAGCATATCATAAACTCACATCTTCTGAGATTCATAGTCACCACTATTACCAAACGTCATGATCGCAATCCAAGACAAGGACACCTGTACTTCACCAAAAACAGACAAAATGGGTTTTCAACATTGATTTTTAGATCACCAAAATAAAAACAGAAAACAAACCAGATGAGAATTAATCAGTAGAACTGATCAAAACTCAAAACCCATTTCACAACAGAGATTTGAAGAGAGAGAGAGAGAGAGAGAGAGAGAGATGTCTTAGTTGCTAAGAAGGAAGAAGTACAGTGCCATGCAAAAAGAGAAGAGAAGAAAAGAGAGAAAATGAACCTAAGCCTTTTTTATGAGCAAATGTAGAGAGAGAGAGAGAGAGAGTTGGGTTTGGGTTTATATATTCTGAAGAGTGGACCCATAGACATGGCTCCTCTAGATGAAGCCAACTAAGCATGTTACGTTTCTGTCCTGTAGAACTATCCTATCATTTTATGCCACGTCAAAGCCAAAAGGGTGTTTCTGACTTCTCAATGAAATCTCAGTTTTGGCTGTGTGGTTGGTGAGCCCTACTGTTCCTGTTTAATTTGAATTTTTCCTTGAAAAAAAAAAATTTCTTTTGCCCCGATTGATTTGTTAAATAAAATTTGTTTCGTAGTTGGACAGATTTACATATTTAATTAATGAAATTTATTAATAATAAGAGTGTTACTTTTTATTTTATTTTTTTTTATATTTTCTCTTAATATGCATATTAATATATATATATACATATATTTTTAACTTGAGCTGCACTTGTTTATAGAATTTTATTATTTTATTCAATCATAACCATTGATTAAATTAACATTGAAAAGTTGAATTCCATTATTTTAAACATATATATATATATATATATATATTTGGTAATGGAAGTATCCCCACTAATCTCGGGTACAAGTGTTTTTTGTTTCATACATATTGGTTAATTATGTAACACATCACATACTTTAGAAGCAACTTCGATACTATTGACCACTTTATAAATTCAAACTCTACGTTTTATGAGACGCTTACTAAGATTTCACTGGACACTCGACTTAATCTCCACCATATTTTAAATGAAAAATGAGTGAAAGTACTAATTAGTACCACCACTAATGATGTGGCAGTACCCACTGTCACAGTGCTGTTGTGTCTTCTTTTTTTTTTAAAAAAAAAAAAATGAATGCCACATCATTAAGTTGTTTTAGAGCACTACTTTTAGTGGTCTCTATCATTGCCCATTTTAGAAGTGAAACCTTTTGAAAATACAAAAATTAAGATAAGTTTGAAAGATAAGAAGAGGGATTATTCAAAAAAAAAGTTTTAATTTCGTCAATCTTTTTTTATACATTTTTTTTAAGGAGAATTAATAATAAAATTTATACTTTTTAAAATTAATCATTAATGGAAAATTTCATGTTTACTTCCATTTCTAACAATTTTATATTTTCAAATGAAAATTACAAAAAAAAAAAAATGAAATTCGCAATAGAAGAGAGATGAGAGTACAAAATTTTTTGATTTTTGCACAGAGATAATTTAGTGGTATAAAACAAATAATAATAATAATTACTCCAACTGATAACAATTAAGTAGTGCGTTGGATTGATTATGGGATAAGTGAGAGAATTTCCAACTCATGAACTCATTAAATGACTTGAGGATTTACAAAATCTCCTCTATGGTAATCGTGGACCTAAATTTTGAAAATCTTATTTATTGATTTTAATTTTCTGTTGGGAAATATAAATGAGAGTCTGTAATCTAATGTCTTATCTACATAATTTGCGGTCAGACTATGGGTCAGTAACATCATTACACTATGCTATACAAAAAGAATTTAAAAAATTCAATAATTGTTCAAAAAATTTATACAAAATAAGGTGATAGATGTGTGTATCCATTAAACTGATGATACAAAAATAAATAAATAAATAAATAAATAATTTTATAGAAAATTTATATAAAATGAGATGACAAATGTGCATTCATTTGTTTCAAACCAAAACATTTTGGGGTTGTTTGGAGTGTCCTAAACAAATGTATTTTTTGTCTTTTTAGGAGTTGTTTGGGATGTTCTAAATAAGTGCACTTTTTAACTTTTAATGAAATATGAGTTGGGTTTGAAGTGATGTGCAGAGAGGTGATGTGATTTAAATAAGATGATATGACTTAAATAGGATAGTGACTTTTTGACTTTTTGGCTTTTATTAAAGATGCTAAACTTGGCCTAAAATGTTGAGGAAAAAAAATAAATGTTTGGGTTAATTTTTTAACTTTTTATGAAAAAATGTGTATTAAAAAATTATATAAATAAGTGTGTAGGAGAAGTGATTGAGTAGCCCGTACAGTACCTAGGCAGTGTAGTCGGTTGTTAGGAGATGGAAAATGGTTGCCTTCTTTTCGGGCTTGAATGGGACGGTATTGTTTGGCCCGTGTGGGCCCACCACAGGTTCCGTTTTACTAATCGGAACCGTCAATATGTAGAATTCGTCGAGTACTATATGCTTGTAAAAAATCACGTTGATCGGATATCGATAGCTATCTGATCGTCTTAGTTTTTTGTCAACCGTTAACTATAACACCATCTATTGTTTATACAAAACTGATTTAATCATATAGTTATCAATATCCAATTAAAGTGATTTTTTACAAGCATATAGTACTCAACGAGTTCTACACATTGAACGGTTCAGATTATCAAAAAGAGACCCATGGTGGGCCCTTACTGGTCCAACATTACCCTCCAATTTAATAAATATATATACCTAATTCCCAACCCCCCAGCCTTTCCATCAATTCTCCATACCAATCACGTCTTTGTATTAAAATATGTAATAAATTAATTTTTTTATATTTTTAATTTGTGAATAGTGATAACTTTTTGACTTTTTAATTTTTTTTAGAGATGTCAAACTAGATCTTATTAAAGTGATATACAATTTCAAAAATGCCAGTGTCATATTTTTCTTGTAACACCTTCTATATGTGTTTTTTTTAGCAATCCAAAAGGAGATAATATCATTAATTAAAGGTAATTTTTCACATCATTAAGTGACCGTGCATGAAGTTTTTTTTTTTTTTTTTTTTTTCTTTAGAAGAGAGCGGTTAATATGTTAGTAGTTAGATTACAACACAGGATACGCTATAGACTCAAACCTAAAATCTTATTCACCTTAACACTTAAGTGTCCTCTCGACGACAACTTAGACCACTGCCCAGGGTCAACTATGCATAAACTTAGTGACCCAACAATTAGATAGAATTAAACACAAGCAGGAGTAAATGACTTGCCATAATTAATGAATATATATATATATATATATATATATATTTATTTATAGCCTCATACTACAATAATTTAAAATTTTAGAGATAAAGATTTAAGATAAAATTATTTTTATGGATGAAATTTGGCATTTGACAATGAATTACTATCATTTTGGGATCAAAATTTCCGTTTAAAAAAGGCACACTTTTTTGCATATAGTTGTTTTCTCTCTAAAAGTACAATTACTAGCGACATTTTAAAAGTTTTGTTATTATTATTATTATTATTATTATTATTATTAAATGTAATACCCCAAAATAATAACAATAGATACACTCATAACTCTCAACAAGTGCCTTTGTTATACTTAACAGTTATATAGAAGCTAATAGGATTCAATCATTCAATAGAAGATTCATTATCTGAATTGCAATGCATTCATTAATTACTTTAATGTGTTACAAAAGATGGTGTCACATGCAGTAATACATTCATTGACCCTAAGATATGAATTTATAGCATGTGACATATGTACATAAAAACAAAAAGAAATGAAGACAAGTTTATGCCCTAGTGGTTACATATTTCCAAGACGATACTTAGTTACAACAAAAATGAGTCAAACCCAATACAAATAAAAAACCCTAAGCTTGTTCAACAGACATTAACAAAATACAAATAAAAAGTCCTAGGCTTGTTCAACAAACATTAACAAAACAAAAATAAATGAGTCTTCATGTCATGACCCCGAACCCGCCCCTATGGATTAGGATCATAACTGGTCAATAATCATAAGATTACCTACAGCCTCAGACAGAAATTAAGTCATAGTTAATAATAGGGGGCCAAAATGCAGAAGCAAAACTTGCAAAAATTGTCCTATGAGCTATGCATACATGGCTTAACAAAAACTTTTCTTATATATGTAATAACTCACACCATAAAAACATCCAGAGTATATACATATATAAGCCCAGGATCATTCCAAAGTCAGTCTTAACAAAAACCAAGGTAATATACAAACTTGGTCATATGTGACTACAAAAGAAAACAAAAGGAAAACAAATCAAAAGTAAAGCCTCTTACGTGAGACAACCTTGGTTGACTTCTCAAAACTTGATTTTCTCACACATCACTGGGGCTGGGGTTGGGGTTGGGGCTGGACATCTCGTTGCTTACCTAGATACATATAAATAAAGAGTGAGCCAATACCTAGTGAACAACATCAGAGTAAAGGAGTTCATGAATGAGATTCACTAAATCAAAATCCATAAACTATACTTATTGATCAATTATCAAAGCAAAACGACCTCAAGTCCAATATATCATAGCTACATACAAAACGACCTCGAGTCCAATTAATATACAAAACGACCTCGGGTTCATTATGTGCAAAACGACCTTTGGTCCAATTCATATACAAAACGACCTTTGGTCCATTATGTGCAAAATGACCTTGGGTCCAACGTTTCATATTCACATTCGTGCGCAATTCAGATCCATGATCATGTTCACATTCGCCTTCGTATTTAAAACGACCTTTGGTCCATTTAGCATTCACACAAAACACCCTTAGGACCAATTCGTATCCTTGTCAAATATACCGAACGACCTTATGCCTTCATATTCATACATCAATCACTTCACATATTACATTTCTAATCATACGGATAGAATACTCATTCGTAGTACCATTTCAAAGGTTTAGAAAATAATATATATATACAAAAATATCTTTACTAAGATATTACTCACAGTGTTCAGTTGCTTGATTCGTCCTTGCAATTGACCCTACATAATTCACAACACATCGGGTCATAATACAATTCAATCTGTCCTTTAGTTTGCTTAATTTTCTTAGGCTTCTTTCGTGTTCTTTAATTCATTTAGGATGCTCATTGTGTGCCTAAGAATGCTCAGGAATGAAAGAGAATGGAAATTGAAGCACAAAACAAATTTTCAAAATTTCCTGAAATAGGGCCCTTCGCTGGAGCGCAATTTTGGTCACTCAAGTGGTTTGCAAAAGTACTGGTTGCTTGATTTTTAGGCTCAAGCGCAAGACCTAGTCGCTTGAGCCAAGAGTAGTTCAAAATAGGGTTCGCTCGAAACACCGTGCACTTGTCTATAAAAGTTCTGGGAGCTAAATTTTTACACTCGAGCACCACTTACTGCGCTCGAGCGAACTAGTCGAACTTTGGAATTTCCAGAATGGTGTTTGAAGTTCAAAACATGTTTCCAAAAGCTCAAAGCTTGCAAGTTGATACCAAAAACATGGGGAAAACATTATACAACATGAAAACATAGGCAATTTGAAACCAATTGTCTAAAATCATGGTCTATTTCCCAAATCATTTCAAATTCTTCTTGTCAATTTCAAAACTCACACAATCAATTCCCATAACTTTATGGATTATGCATGCATGTCAAATGTAGTCTCTAATTCCAGTTCAAATGGTACAAATGATGTTCAAAATCATGAAGCTCAACAAAATTATGGATGCATGTGTGATTTGGCACCCAATTATTCATGTTAAGTTTGTAGCCTACATTAATTTACCAATTCTTCTTGAATACACAAAATTATGAACTTAAGCTCATGAATTAGAGTTCAAATACTCACATGGAGCCTTCAATCCTTCCAACTCTAGCAAATTCTTGAGCCTAGCTTCCTGAATCTTCAATCTCTAAGTCAATTCGTCAAGAATTTGGTCTCTCTCTCCCTCTCTCTCTCTCTAAGTCAATTCTGAAATTTTTTAAAAGAATAAAAATTAGTTTGAAAAAATTAAATTTAAAAAAAATAATTTTGAATTTTTAATAATTATTTTTGCCTTCAAAAAATATAAAATCATATAAAAATGATTAGTATTTTTTTAATTTTTTTTGCACTTATTTAGTTCTTAATTTTTTTTTTTTTTTCCTTTTAACGCAGGAAATAATTTCTACGATAAATTACAAAATAAGCCTCAAAGTTAAATCTTGTAACAAAACAAATATGAATTTTTAATTTTGCCAATTTAAAACTTAATTTTTTGAGTTGATTGGAGATGTGCTCGATCATACGGATGAGATGGCACCCGATCGTGATCAGGTATGATCAGTTAAGGCGTTTATTCGGTGTGAGAATGATTTGCACCATACATCGTCGATCCAACAGTCAGTTCTGATCAGATGCGATCAAGGGGTATGACCATTCGATCAAATGCATCAAGGCCTATAAATAGACTGTAAAATCAGCCATTTTAATCCATCCAAAATTCAAAAAGCATCCCTGCAATTCTGTCTCTCTTCCCTCTTGATTTAGAGTTTTCGATCAAGAGTTTCTTAAGTAAGTTTCTGCTTTTCTTACTAGTAATCAAATTCTGCAGACTTAATTATCAGTGTCTTGGTTTTCTTGATTATATTAAGAGTATTCTGATCTACTGTCTTCAGTGCAAATGTCGATAGACTTGATCTTTAGATCAGGCTTCATTGTATCTTGGAGTCGAATTTGCTATAACCCCCTGCACACCTTTTGGTGGGTGCAAATATTGTCTTTAAGAAAGCAACTAAGTAACGCTATTTGAAGCACCAAATTTCTATTCTACATAGACAAGATCTTCACCAAGTTTTGAAGACCCGAAGACCACCAACTGAAGAATTAAAGACGAATTGTTCCAACAATCTAAAGACAATATTTGGATATGGCGATGTTTATTCAGAAAATGACTCAAGATTTTATGAAGCTTGACCGATTTGATGGAGGAAATTTTCGACGTTGACAAAAGAAGATGCACTTTTTGCTCACCACTCTCAAAGTGGTCTATGTACTGACTACTGCCTATCCAGCGGAACAAGAAGACAAAACTATGGAGCAAACCTATACCAGAACCAAATGGGAGAATGACGACTACATTTGCTAGGGACACATTTTGAATGCGTTGTTAGACTCTTTTTTCAATGTGTATCAACATCTGGAAACGAAAAAACAACTCTGGGACATATTACAATCAAAGTACCTCACCTAGGATGCCACCAGTAAGAAATTTCTTGTTAGTAATTTTATGCGTTTTACTATGATTGATACAAAGCCCATTATAGAACAATTCCATGAGATCCAACATATTCTAAGTCAGTTTCAACAAAAGAATATGAACATGGATGAATCTATTATAGTTTCATCTATAATAAAGAAACTGCCATTTTCTTGGAAGGATTTTAAGAAAACTCTGAAACACAAAAAAGGAAGATCTAACTTTAGAGGAATTGACACAACACCTCCAACTTGAAGAAGAGTCAAAACTTCTTGAACACAAACATATAACCAATTGGCTTAGACTTCCAACATTCACATGGTGGATGATGGCAAGAGGTTTAACAAAATGAAGCATAAGCGCGACCCCCAACCTAAGAAAGATGCTAAGAAGCCAAAAGGCACTTGCTGGTACTGTGGCAAGCCAGGGCACTTCAGAAATGAATGCCAGTCATACAAGAAGAAGCCAGAAGCATCAAATGCCAAGAACAAGTTCGTGGCTATTATATCTGAGGTGAACATGCTCGAAGATACTGGTGACTAGTGGATTGAATCAAGAGCAACAAGGCACATCTGCAATGACAAGACTCGTTTCACTACTTATGAACAAGTGAGCGATAGAACAGTTCTCTTCATGGGCAACTCTTCAACTACTGCTATTAAAGGCAAAAGGACGGTGGATCTATAGTTCACATCTGGAAAAGTCTTAAGTCTTAATGATGTTTATCATATACCTGATGTTAGGAAAACCTAGAAGCCTGCTTAATAAGCATGGTTTCAAGTTAGTATTTGAGTCGGACAAAATTTTTCCTGTCTAAGGGTGTGATTTTTGTTGAGAAGGGCTATATGCATTAGGGAATTTTCAAACTTAATGTTATCAATAATACATCTATTTCTGTTTATATTGTTGATTCTCTTTCTTTATGGCATGCTCGTTTAGGTCATGTTAATACTAGGAAAATGCATGATATGGTTAATTTAGATTTAATTCCTATGTATGACATTGATATGTTTAAAAAATGCAAATTTTGTGTGAAATCTAAAATTACTCGCATTCCATTTTTCAGAATATTGTGAAAATGTTGGTATTATTCATGAGAAGTCTGCACCCTACACACCACAACAAAATGGAGTAGCTGAAAGAAAGAATAAGACATTAACAAAAATGATTGATGCTATGCTTTCTTACTCTAATTTAAGTTCTGGTTTTTGAGGTGAAGCCTTGCTCATTGCCTGTCATATACTCAATAGAATTCCTCTCAAATGAAGAAATGTTACTCTTTATGAACTTTGGGAAAACAAGAAACCTAATCTAGGTTACTTGAAAACATGGGGCTGTAGAGCAATAGTTAGATTGCCTGAACCTAAAAGAAAGAAATTAGGTGAAAAAGGAATTGAATGCATATTCATTGGTATGCTACACATAGCAAAGCATATAGGTTTGTGGTAGTAGAGCCCAATGGTTCAGTGGAAACAAATACCATCATTGAATCACGTGATAAGGTATTTTATGAGAATCGTTTCACAACCATTCCATGGTTGAATTCTAATCAAGGAAATGAATCAACTCCTTTGATGTCTACAGAGAAAAGTGAACGACATGAACCCATTACGCCTAATGAACCTAATGAGCCTGTTGAGTTAAGAAGGAGTAAGAGGGCTAGGACTGAGAAGTCATTTGGCCCTGATTTCATTATTTACCTTGTAGAAGGAACTAGGAAAGCTTATTGTAAGCAAACAATGATTTCATTGAATATGGATTCAAATCCATCAACCTTTGAGAAGGCTATGAAGTCTTAAGATGTTGCTTTCTGGAAAGAAGTAATAAACTATGAGATGGATTCTATCATGGGTAACAATACTTGGATACTTACTGATTTACCACCTGGATCCAAACCAATTTGTTGTAAATGGATTTTCAAAACAAAAATTAAAGTTGATGGCACAATTGACAGGTTCAAAGCAAGATTAGTTGCTAAAGGTTTTACTCAAAAGAAGGGTATCAACTATTTTGATGCATATGCTCCGGTGGCCAGAATTGCCACCATTCGAGTGTTCACTTTAGCCTCAATCTACAAGCTTGAAATCCATCAAATAAATGTTAAGGCCGCTTTCCTAAATGGAGAGTTAGATGAGGAAATTTACATGCAACAACCGGAAGGATTTGTTGTACAGGGTCAAGAACACAAAGTGTGTAAACTGGTGAAGTCACTATATGGACTGAAACAAGCTCCAAAACAGTGGCATGAGAAATTTGACAAAGTAATAGTGGCAAATGGTTTTAGAATACATGAATCTGATAAGCGTGTGTACAGTAAGTTTACTGGCAATAGAGGTGTAATCATATGCCTAAATGTAGATGACATGCTTATTTTTGATACTGACAATGATGTCATTGAAAGTACTAAAAGTTTCTTGTCGTCTAGCTTTAGTATGAAAGACATGGGCTTGGCTGATATAATTCTGGGTATTATGATCAAACGAGAGGACAATAATTTGATTCTTACCCAGTCGCACTATATTGAGAAAATTCTTAAGAAATTTAATCAATATAATTGTACACCCATGTCTACACCTTTTGATTCAAATTTGAAATTGTATCCTAATACTGGAAGAGCTGTTGATCAGCTAAAATACTCAAGAGTGATAGGTACCCTAATGTATGCCATGACTTATACTGGACCTGATGTTATATTTGTAGTGGGAAAACTTAGTAGATACACTAGTAATCCCAATAGTGTGTATTGGCATGTTGTTAACCGAATAGTTAGGTACTTGAGGAAAATGATAGACTATGGAATAGTCTATAATGGCTATCCAGCAGTGCTGGAAGGATTCACGGATGCTAGTTGGATAATTGACTGTGAAGATCACTTGTCCACGAGTGGTTGGATTTTTATTCTTGGAGGAGGAGCTATCTCTTAGGGTTCTAAGAAGCAAACATGCATAACAGACTCAACCATGGCATCAGAGTTTGTAGCATTGGCTTCTTGTAGTAAAGAGGCAGAATGGTTAAGGAATCTCTTGTTTAGAGATTAAGATATGGCCAAAACCTATGCAACCAATATCTTTGCATTGTGATAGTGAAGCAACTTTATCGCAGGCCTATAACCATGTCTATAATGGAAAGTCCAGGCATATAGGACTAAGACATAGCTGTGTCAGGCAGTTAATCACATTAGGTGTGATTACCATTAGTTATATAAAGTAAAGTGAAAACTTGGCTGACTCTTTAACAAAGGGACTTGCAAGGGATTTGGTGTGGAAAACATCAAAGGGGATGGGTCTTAAGCCCAGTTAACATAATCACTCCTGGTAGAAACTCGACTCAACGCTTGAAGAAACATCAAGTCTTGAGTTCAATGAGCCCAAGTACACCATATGTCGTGATTGCAAGCACTTAGTTTTATTTCATTTTTTCATCCCAAGGTTGAAGTGCTTGGTACCTGTAATGTGAAAAGAAGAGGATGAGTTAGCAAACTCTTAACAAGCTTACAACTGGGTTGTTAGGGTACTGTAAATTATAGGAGTACTCTCAGTAAGCTTACCTATATAAGTGTAGGAGGTGGTGCCGCTTCCTATGAATCCAAAGGCTTGACTCTAGAGCGCTTAGGAAATTGGATATAGACACAAGGCCAATCCACGTGTCGGTTTGTATAAATACTTGAGGTAACCTGTACTGTGCATGAGACATGTCTGGTTAGTCGTATAAGATCGCTAGTTCAAAAACAAGTCTACTATGCCATCTTGACTAACTTTGAGGTGTCTTCACTAAGTGAATGATTCAAATCGTAAGATATCTTCACCTATGCGTAAGGCTCCCAAGTGAACCAAGAATCATCATCTGGTATTTTGAAAATGGTGGGGGAATGTTAGGGAGTTTTCAAAATTTATTGTTTAGTTTTTGGGTGTTTTCAAAACATTCATTATTTTTCTTTGGAAAGTTTGAAATAAGCTTGGAGACTTTGTCTCACACCGGAAAGAGAGGAAAATGTGGAGCACTTAATAAAGTGCTACATGAAATATTCCTTTGAATATAGAATTGTGGGATGAATGCTAGTGTACATGTACTCACATTTCAAGGATAGTGCTTCGCACCATCCACACACGCACACGAACACGCATATATGCGCGCGTGGTGTGGACAGTAGGCTATGTGGCATTTGATGGTGCACTTTGCACTTAGAACGGAGTCATGGCGCCATGAGGGTACTTTCCTATTTGCATCGGATAGGTTGGAGCGATGACGTGGATCCAACGTGGCATGGGTGACGTGGAATACAATCAACTCCATATGGCAGTGATATGGCGATGAGTCAACCAACCGATCGAACAGTTGCGTGTCCGATCTGGAGCGATTTGATCATAGCCGTTGATTGGAGATGCACGCGATCTCACGGATGAAATGGCACCCGATCATGATCAGGTATGATCAGTTAAGGCGTCTATTCAGTGTGAGAATGATCTGCACCGTAGATCGTCGATCTAATAGTCAGATCTGATCGGATGCAATTAAGGGACATGACCATTCGATTAGATGCATCAAGGCCTATAAATAGGCTGTGAAATCAGCCATTTCAATCCATCCAAAATTCAGAAAGCATCCATGCAATTCTCTCTCTCTCTCTCTCCCTCTCTTTCTCTCTCTCTCCCTCTTGATTTAGTGTTTTCGATCAGGAGTTTCTTAAGCAAGTTTCTGCTTTTCTTACTGGTAATGAAATTCTGCAGACTTGATTATCAGTGTCTTGGTTTTTTTGGTTATATCAAGAGGATTCGAATCTACTTCTTCAGTGCAGACGCCGATAGACTTGATCTTTAGATCAGGCTTCATTGTATCCTGGAAGCGAATTTACTGTAACCCCTTGCACACCTTTTGGTGGGTACAAATATTGTCTTTTTGAAAGCGAAAGTAACACGACTTGAAGCACCAAATTTCTATTCTACATAGACAAGATCTTCGCCAGGTTTTAAAGACCTGAAGACCACCAACTGAAAAATTCAAGACGAATTGTTCCAACAAAAGCTAGTTCAGATGGTCATGTATCTCACATGAGATAGCTCAACATTCCAATTTATTTGAATTACAAAGAAGCATCCCTTAATAAAGTATGAAAACAAACCAAACATGCAATCCATTTATTCAAATTCACGGTCTTAATTATAAATGCTAAATGAAAAAGGCTTAACGACAAGGTTGTTGAGCATTATTTTTCTCTAGCAAAGCACATAAAAGTAGAATACAATACAAACCCGCATCACGAGATTCTGCTCTTGGCACTAGGAATTTTGGCACAGCAAAGAGAGATGAGTCCATATAGCTAGTTCCCCCCAAAGCAACACCATAGCTGTTATCCTACAGCATTGGCAAAACCATTAATCTTTGAATTTTAAGTTAATATTGAATTTGACTTAGCACTAGAGTTTCTACATATATGTGTATATATATATCCATACTCTTGTAGTCTGCTGTGGTGCCACCCCCTCTGGAATTTGAAGTTGCGAGTTGCTGCAATGCATTAATACAAGTTTAGAGAAGGAATTAATATCCGTTTACAACAAAAGTAACAAATGTTAAAAATAACAACAATCATAGATGCATTATTCATATTTCTCAATCAATTCTATTATATAAAACCCACGACTCAGATTGCCTTTGAAGCTTTCTCACACTGTTGTTTTCTTCCAAGAATGTCCATTTGTGAACTAGTAAACGGTTTTTAAATTTAAGCCATCTTCCTCGTTCATCAAACCCACCAAATATTTAGATGCAATACCCTCATTTTTAAATTTTTTTTTTTAATAGTTTGTTCAGTTGAATCGAATTATAGTGCACCATAGAAAAGGTTCTAAGATATTGAAAGCAAAGCAAGTTGGTCCATTTTCATTTCTACACTAGCCTTAACAAGACCATTATTCAGAGTCTTCAATCTATTTTATTATATTATATAAAACTCATGACTTAGATTATTTTTTGAAGGTTTCTCACACTGTTGTCTTCTTCCAAGAATGCTTGTTTTGTTGACTGGTAAACAGTTTTTTAATTTAATCCATCTTTCTCATTCATAAATTCAACCAAAAATCTAGATGTGAAATTTCAAAGCTGCAGCTTTGGACTCCCAAAAAATGAATAAGAAAAAGGATTTCAAATTTTTAAGTTATTACATTAGTCCCCAAAAAAAAAATGTGAATTTCAAAGGCCTTGAAAAAGTTTGGTAAACATTTAAAACTAATTGACTGTTGATATGGTGAATTATTTAAAATTAATCAAAAGTTGTTTCTTAAATAAATGGATTGAATAAAGAATACAATTAGTTATGCTAGTTACAATTGTTCACACGGAAAAAAGCTTTCAAATTTAAAATTAATCAAATATTATATTTGGTCAACTATGTTACAAGAAAGATTGAATGAATTAATAATTTTATTTATTGGAAAGGATAAATTTGATAAGTTGAATATGAAAGCTTAATTAGCAATTTTGCAATTAAAAATCCAAGAATGATTATATTTAAGTAACATTTTATTATAATTTGTTCACCCTTTATTTAATATTTGATCTTGGATTATTATGATCATTTTATTATTGTAAAATTTGTTATATATTTAAATAAAAATTATTAATTTTATATGAAAGTAACATTTTCGTAAGCATTGTAAAAAATAAAAAATAAAAAAAAATTTGATACATAATCTTTTTTATTACGATTTTTTTTTTTTTTAATATAAGAAATGTCCCATATCGAGAGTTTGCTATGAGTGCCGAAAATGTCAGAACCGGCCTTGAAGCTAATTCTAATGAAAGAAAGGGCCAACAAAAGGGAACCAAATGAACATTCTGTAGATGATCACACAGGCAAATATGTAGGCTCATTTGGTTTTGATTTCAGAATTACTTTTCTGTAATTTTCTAAAAGAATAAAAATTAGTTTCAAAAAATTAAATTTAAAAAAAAAATAATTTTGAATTTTTAATAATTATTTTTGCCTTCAAAAATATAAAATCATATAAAAATGATTTTTTAATTTTTTTACACTTATTTAGTTCTTAGTTTTTTTTTGTTTTTTTTTTCCTTTTAACGCAGGAAATAATTTCTACGATAAATTATAAAATAAGCCTCAAAGTTTAAATCTTGTAACAAAACAAATATGAATTTTTAATTTTGTCAATTTAAACCTTAATTTTTTGAGTTGTTTCCAATTTAAAAAATTAATCTATTTTTAAGTAAAATTGATTAGAGAAAAATATTTTGATCGTTAAACTCAATAAACATGATGTTTTAAGCATCTTGATATACCTACATTAATTTTAATGGCTAAAATATCATTTTTTTTTTTTGTCATTTTTACTACATAGAACCTGTAGGAGAGGGTTCAAGAAAGGAGTTGGAAAATTCGAAGATCTTCGAAGATCCTTGAAGAACAATTTCGAATTCTCTAGAATATGATGAGAGGCTTAGATTCTTCAATAATCTCAACTTAGGAACACGACAACAAAGGAGATGATGGAGATAAGAGATTGGGTGAAGAAGAAGGCAAAATGGCTAGAGAATAGAATAATGGCAAGACTCTCCCATGGATCTCCCACTTTCACTCTCAAGGTTGATAATGGAGAAGGGAAATTAGTTCTTTCCCAAGAGTTAAAAATCTCCAAAATCCATCCCCTGTAAAGCTATGGGTGGGTGCTATTTATAGGCACCTCATGATGTAGGATGGAGCCCATGTGCAAGGCACATGGGGGATATTCTCTCTAACCACCTTGTCCGAGGGGGTGACCTCTCCGAGGAGGTGACTTCTCCGAGGAGGTGACCTCTCCGAGGAGGTGACTTCTCCGAGGATGAGAAAACCCCGAAGAGGAGATCAATCCCTCGGCGAACCCTTCTTCTTAGCCACACCTAACCAATGATCCCCAATCATCCCAAAGGGTCAGGGGTAGTCCCAGAGGACGTCCTGCCGCAAAATATTGCCGAGTCTCATGGACCCCCCGTGGTCGTGCCACCTCGACCCGGGTATAGGCTAGTTTAATCGAAGAGTGAATTTATCTCCACTCACCGTCCTCGGGATCGGGTCCTTTGTTCGAACTCCATTACGCCCATGGTTCTGGTGCGTAGATCCCGAAAAGCTCCGAGCCCACAAGTGTTCTGGGACTCATTAACGGAGCGACTTCTAGATTGCGTCTGAATCCGTTCGAAGCCAAGTGTTTAGGACCTCTAGGTTCGTGGATCCGAACCCTTTCGAGTCCGAGTGCCTCGGATCTCTAGGCTTGCTTAATACCCTTTCGAGTCTGGGCCCGAGTAAGTCTCTAGGTTCGTGGATCCGAACCCTTTCGAGGCTTAGAGCCATTCAGCCCGTTTGACGGCGATAAATCCAAGCCTACCAATCTTGGACTTGTGATAAATTCGGGCCCACTAATCTTGGGCTATTGGGCCTAAATAATTTAGTGGGCTTAAATTGGCTCCTCTTACATTTGCCCCTTGCGTGTGTGAGAAATTGTAATTTTCTCGGACATGCATACTGTCATTTCTTCGACCCTGCTTCGCGTCACGTTTTCCAAAAAAAAAAAAAAAACATGTTGTCACGACAGAGCCTATGGATAAAGTTGATGACGCACTTCAATTTACAAAAAAAAATTGACAAGCAAAAAATTTATTTTTTTGTACTTTTTTTTTTATTTTAATCTGAAAAAAGTATATATATAAATTTTTATTCTAACCAAAGGATTATAAAACATTTTTTGTACAAGATTCATGGACATTTTTTTTCGGTTGTTTGGCAAACATGGCATACACATATTTAGAATATTCAAGAATAATGCTCCCCTTTTTTTCTATTTAAAGAAAGGCCCGGAAACCCTATTCTATACACCTTCTTTTTGTTGCACAGCCGCCACAGGCACAGACCCAACTCATCTTCTTCAACAGGCACAGACCCAGCTCCTTTCCTTCTCTCCAAGAAGGCTTCATTCTGGACTGCTAGAGGCCTCCGACGTGCTCATCTTCTTCAACAAACTACACTGCTGCCATTCACACAGACCTCCATCACAGCTTCCATCAACGCCGTAGAAGACCCAGCCACTGTCACGGCAGGCCAGCACCAGCACCAGCTTCCAGCAACGCCAAGAAGGCTTCATTCCAGCACAGACCCAGCTATGGCGGACAATGGTAAGATAAACAAGTTCTGTTTATATAAATCTGTGGATAGTGTATAAAATGGAGAAGAAGAAAAATTTTAAACCGCCATTGATTGATTCACCTTGGGGCGAGTCCAGTTCTCTGTAGAAAACGCGAACACAGTGAGAACTTTCACTCCCTATTTACGACAGAGCGTAGCGATCTCTGCCAGTTTCTTTCCACCGGCTCTGTGAATTTCGTCCACCAACAAACCTCTCTCCCGCCCGCATCTCCGGTTACCGTCCAAAATCACCGCCACGTGTTTCGACATCAGGTCTCGTCGGAGACCCTTTGGCAGCTCCTCCTCATCGTCTTCATTTGATAAATGTCCGTTGGAAACCACGGTTTCGGCATTTGATGAATTAGAAGCGACACTCCTCGCAACTACCACTTGCTTGCGAAATTTGGGAAGACAACTGGAAATGAAGAAGTTTTTTTTTTTTTGTGTTTGTTTGAATGGTTTTGGATGAAGCGTGAAGGTGTAGAATTGGAGTAATGGGTTTGTGTTTGTGTTGTGAAGGAGGTGAAACTGGGAATCTCAGTGACAGCATTTTTGCAACGTTTTCTGTGCTACCAATCACCCCCACAGCCTTGTTTAAGTCTCGTATTCACTTTATATGGAACTGAGTGCTGGCCTTTGAAGAACACTGCTGTAACTTCGTCTTCCTCTCCTCACTATTGAATTTTTTTTTTTTTAGGTTGCAGGTTGTTCATCGCCGTTGCTGTTAGATTTGTAAATACAAGCTTAAAACCCTTTTTGTCAAACCCATTCTCAGCCCACTCTCTCTAACAGAGACAGATTCGGAGTTCGTCTTCTTCAAGGGGCTCTGCTTCGCGGTTTGCTTACTACCGACTGCTGCAATTCTGGGCACCGACTGCTGCAACTCTGAGTGCATCACCAACCTGTCACGGCCCCGACTACTGCAGATGTCGTGACCTAAGCTGCTACTGACCTCTCTTTACTGCAACTCCGACCACTGTTGACTGCGACGGTTCCAACGCACACCACACACGTTCGCCCTCTCAACGCAACGTGTGCGGTTGCTGACTCTTCTGTGGTACCAGCGTTGCTTCCGGCTTCAACTTGTCCAACGCCGACCACGCACGTTCGCCCACTCAACGCAATGTGTGTGGTCCTGTCCACTGCCGGTGCTATTATTGATTTACTCCGGCTATCTTCGGTACTGGTTCCATCCATTCGTGGCCTATTTTCTGCTTCCCACATTGACTCTAACACAGCCGTGCACTTCCTCCGTTGGCCCAAACCTGTGAGTAAGCTCTTTAAGTGTTTTGTTTATTTATTTATTTTATTCTTATATATGTATATTCTTTGTGTGGTGGCAGCACTACTTATATATATATATATATACATATTTATATATATATATAAATAAAATAAACAAATAAATGAATGAATCCATGCAAGAACTTCCATGTGGGATTTATTTAACTGGATTTTCTGACTTGAAATTTGCCAAAGAAATTATGGGCTATTGTATAACTTGAACTATTGTTGCTGAATTTTTTTTTTTTTTTTTTTTGCCGTCGTAATAGAATATTTGCCACTTGAATTGAGCAAAAAATAATATTGACTTGGGAGGAATATTCTTGTAGCTTGCACGTCAATCCATCAAATCTTGCTACTGATAAGCAATGTAATATAATTCGGATCTCGGACCTGAAATTTGCTATTGAACTTCACTCTGTCCAAATTTTGAGCCCCGTATAAATTGAACCTTTAATATGGAACATAGTGACTTTAAGAAATTGACCCGATTGAACTTTATCATGAAGCGACCTATGACATTGCACCTCTTATTGATGATAGAAGACGAAAATCTATATGTTGATGATGCACCCATTGGTATTAAAATTTGTTGAGCTTGAAGAATATCCGAGAAAATGAATTGTTGATGACGTCCGAAGTTGAATTTGTTGATAAACCCATCATGTTGCATGTAACAATATTCTGAATTTTAATACGGTCAACTCTTTAATATTTATACCGGTTATTTCAGCCATATGTCTTCTCAAAAGAAACCCGTAGCTCTGGGGTCATCAGAACCGGCTCTCATGAAAGAGAGGGATGTACCTCTGGCATCTGAGTGGAGGAAATCTCCTTATTTTGGTCGGAAGGACCCCTTCTGGCGGGCGGCTACCTCCACCATTTCTCTTCTATCTCCGAAGGGGGCTCCATTATGTCTCACTGAGGACACTGACTCTGGACACGAGGCCCTCATTTCTCCTTCCTCGGTGCTACGCTTTCGGATTGAGCGAGGGGACTTTCCATACTGTTATCCTCAGTTCAAGGCCTTCTCAAACCCTCCTTTTGGTTGGCAGGAGTGGGTCGATGATGTTCTCTCGGACAAGAGCTTCTGTCAGCGGCATCAAGAGGCCCGCCTATTGATCCCAGTGAAAATATCTCGATCCCTATCCATCCGTCGCAACAATGCTAGCCTGGAAGCCATGGCTCTTCGGTGGAGCACCGAGACACACACCTTTATACTTGGCCAGCACGAGATGGGACCCACCCTTGAGGATGTGTTCATGTTGCTGCGTCTGGAAGTGACCGGCCCTGATGCCTTCGACCCTGAGCAGACACCCCCCGAAGATGATTCTTTGATCCAATCTCTGAAGCTAAATCTTCAAACTTGTGGTCGGTGGAGTTCTGTTTTTGATGGTTCAGCGAGGAGGACTAGTCGAGTAAGGACGAACCGTGCCTCCTATACTGCATGGATCCTTCACTTCTTCAAGGATCTTCAGCCCTTGGCCAGAGATGCTGACCCTGACTCTCGGGAGTATGAAGCCGGTCCGATGTATGGCTCCAGGCTCTATTTCTTGGGATTTCTGGCTTGCTTCCTTTCATTCTTCATTCTTCCGAGCACACCTCCGGATTCCCTCAATCCTTTCGTCTTCCCCTTGGCAGTCAGGCTCTTTAGAGGAGATCGGATCCCTTTGGCTCCCCTATTTCTTGGGAATCTCTATTATCGGCTGGATCTACTACATCGAGATATGGTTCGCTCCGTTGGTTGATATGAGCCTGTCTCCTTCATTCACAGCCAGTTCCTACTTTGTTTCTTCTTTGAGAGGTTCCCAAAATTTGCCCCTGCTCCGACTGTATTCAAGGCGGAGGTTTTTCGGGAGATAGTGGATAAAGATGGCATCCCCGTGCTCGATACTGATGGGTCTCGGACATTTGAGAAAGCGAAGTCTTGCCAGCCGTTGATTACACGTTGGTCACGTACCATTTCCACCTTATCCTTGAATACTCTGGTGGATGATCCCCGACGCTTTGTGGCACGGCCGTATGTATGCCCACCTGTAGGTGTGGCCACACCGCTTATCTATCATGGTTCCTCCCGCTCGGTGTCCTTTCCTTTGCCGAAGAACATCCCTGCACCCTTTGTTGATATGCTGATTATGATCCGTCCGAGTTCATTACCGGTGTGGCATGAGGAAGGCGTTGATAGTGCCGTTTATAGGCCTGACCGTGTAGCATGTCAATTCGGGTTTGATCAATGTGCCCCGGGGCCAGCACCTCATTTATTATCATTTTCAGAGAGCTACGGGCGCTTCAGTCGCCGGCTTGTACACACCGTGCTTCCCATATCCGGCTCTTTGACGATGCCAGGCTTGAGCCGAGTAGGGGGTTTCACCCCCTCTTTCAGGCGGTATTGGCAGAAGAATATCGATGCGTTTATTGCATTTGTCCAGAGCAGACCGACCGTATGTTTGCCTCCGCCGATTTATAAGAAGGATTCTTCTCTTCGGCTACCCGAGAGCCGAAAATCTGACCACATGTACGAGGGTTTCTTCACTTCATCTGCTCCAACTGACCCTTCTGCTCGGGCATCTGCTTCTAGCTTGGCAATTACTTCTCCAGAGCCAGTCCCTTTGAATAAGGCCTCTGGTCCTCGGACAACCCGCCTTAAGAAGATGGCTCACAAGAGGACTTCTGATGCCAGTCCTTCCGCTCCTCGCCTTTCCAAAAGGCTTCATGTGGTACCCGAAATTCTTGATTTGAAGCTACTTTCCTTCTTGCGACTATACCTTCTAAAATGAAAACTTTTATTTGCCCATGTTGTGTAGGATCCTGCGGTTGTTGACGTTCTCGGTACCGTGGCTCCTGGCCATGCTGCCTCCCCCAGGCCGGACTCAGACTTGGACGACACCCTCCATTTGTCTGCAAGACTTGTGAAGATGTGCACCCCTCGTATAGCAGTTATAGATGACGATGATGATGAGGCTGAGTCCTCCGATCATTTTTGTGACCTTATTCCATACACGCGTCGTCATCGCCCTACCGTAGCTGAGGAGGAGCACTACCTTGGTGACGAGTTTATTGGGGCTCACCGTTCTGATGTTGAGATTACTGGAGGGACTGATGCCACAGAAATTGATGTCGCGGGCCATGCTTCTAGAAGCGATGTAGAGATGAAGTGCGCCTCTGGGAATGGTGTGGAGGTGGATGTGCTAGAGATCTCTAAGACTCGCTCTGGCACTTATGGTGATTCTCATCCTCCGGCCCTCCTTCCTTCTTCAGGGATGACTACTACTATTCAGGCTTCATCAGACATTGAGATCGATCAGGTGGTCTCTACACGACCAAGTGACTTTGTTGATGCTAGGAGTCCTTCAATTGCCCCTGCTTTGCATATTGATTCTCCCTCTGGTAATCTTTCTTTCTGAAGTTTGTCATTTACTTATATCTGTGAGAAATCTTTACTTAAATGACTTTCCTGTTCCCTGCCTCTAATAAGGCCTTCTTATCTTTTCTTCAGTGTTAGCTGCTACCGGGGTCCTGCCTTCACCTGCCTCGGACTCTGCTCCAGTGTTAGCTGCTACCGGGGTCCTGCCTTCACCTGCCTCGGACTCTGCTCCAGTGTTAGCTGCTACCGGGGTCCTGCCTTCACCTGCCACGGGCTCTACTCCGACTCTCTTTGTAACTCCTCACGGTTCTCCTTCTCAAGGGGGGACACCTGCCTTTGAGACGACTGCCAGAGGTTCTTCATCGCCAGTGCCTTCGAATATTTTGGATCTGAATCTTAGTGATTTCCACATTGATAGTGATGCTTTTGGTCTTTCTCCTTATCGTTCGGCATTCTCAGGCTCGGGACCTCTGCCGGGAGTTACCCCTCCGGGTGGTTCATCTAACCCGATAGACATTGGGGAGATTCCTGAGACTAGCAGCTTTCCGGCCCCAATTCCTCCTTCAGCTTCTGGCAAAGTATCATTTCTCCATTATTGGGTAGCTCCTGAGTTTGCTTCAGTTCTACAGCTTGTGCATTCAAGTTACCCGGAGACCTTTGCTTCATTTGCTTGCCAGTGTCCACTCATTCAGACTGCTCTTCTCGAGTCTTTTGCCACTATCTTATATAGCTTGGACAGGCAACGGTTGTGTGACCTTAATGGGAAAGTAGTCGAGACGGCGTATCAGGGGATCTCTGACATGGAGCGTCACCAAGTGGACTTATCATAGCTTCGGAAGCGCCTGGATATAGCTTCGAACGCCAGTCATCAGCTGGAACTTATGTCTGTGCTTGCCTCTTATCGCACCTCTATAGATGAGATAAAGGCAACTCTTCGTGAACTTGAGTCGGGTTATGCTCGGGCCTTGGAGACTTTAGAGGCACACTCTACTGTTTGTCCTCCAGATGTAGATATGACGGGCAGCTTCTTCGAGGATGTCTTTAGGAAAGATTGAGTTTTTTTTTTTTTATCATTACTTTCTTGCCCCTTTCGATAAAAATGTTTTATCTAGGACAATGCAATGAAATGACAAAATTTTTGTTGTTTGGATATTTTCGCATTGTTTTCTCATTCTACTTGATAAAATATTTATTTCGAATGATACAATGGAAAGAACAATCATATGCACATATAAAAGCTGGAATATTCTCATTAGTTCTTCAACTTTCTTGACGAAAGTATAATAGATTCACTGTAAGTGATGGGATAAAACATGCACCATAGAGAAAACCAGCTTCTTCATAACGTAAGGGAAATACAACTTTTAGACAAAGTAAGAAAGTGAAAATGAATTTCAACATAGATGAGTCCAACTATGGGTAGTAATGCTTGATAAACTTTGCATTGAGCGGGCCAGTTCGGAAGCCGTCTTCAACCCTTACAAGTTTGTAGTACCCGCTTGAGCTCGCCCGAACCACCTTGTAGGGCCCTTCCCATTTTGGAGAAAACTTGGTCAAAGGCTGTCCTCGCATGATTGGGTCTACAATCTTCCATACTAGATCACCTTCTTCAAACTTCCTTGGTATCACAGTCTGGTTATAGGCTCGGGCGATGGACTCATGATACCTTTCCATGACTTTTGCAGCTCTGTCATGCTTTTCCTCTAATGCTTCCAATCTGGTGGTTCGAGGCTCCAATACCATCCCTGAGGCGAGAGCCATTCGAGCAGATGGCGTTTCCAACTCTATAGGTAACACTGCCTCGGACCCATACACAAGGGAGTAAGGAGCTGCTTGAGTTGGCTTTCTCTTCGAAGTGCGATACGCCCACAGGGCTACTATCAACTGTTCGGACCAATTCCCCCCAAACTCATCCATCATCTTGCTTAGAATCCTTATCAGTGTCTTGTTTGTGGCTTCCGCTTGCCCGTTCCCTTTTGGATAGTAGGGTGTGGATTTGTGATGCTTCACTTGGTAAGTCTCTAGGAGGCTCTTCACATATTTGTTTATGAAGGGAGTGCCGTTATCCGAGAGGATGGTGTTTGGTACTCCAAATCGGCAAATGATATTCTCCTTGATGAAGTTCGCAACTGCAGGCCCCGTAGCGTTCTTCAGAGGAATTGCTTTAACCCACTTTGTACTCAATTCTGTGGTTGCGAGAATCCACTTGTACCCCTTAGAAGATGTGGAGATGGGCCCTATCAGATCAAAAGCCCAGGTATGGAACGGCCATGGCGTTCGGATACTATGCAGGTCTACAGCTGGAGCATGGATCAAATTTCTGTGTTTCTGACAAGTCTGGCACCTCTTCACATGATGGGATGCATCTGACTCCATGGTTGGCCAGTAATACCCAAGGTGTATAAGTTGCTCGAACAGCCGAGCCCCTCCTTGATGTTCAATCTCGTGGGCTCTTCCGAGGACTAGATCTGACTCCTCCTTGGAGAGACATCTCAGGGGAGTGCCCTCAATACTTCTTCTATACAGCTTGTCCTGATCAAGAAAGTACCGCCTCGCTCTCCTCTTGAGGTGTGCAATGTCCCTCGGGCTCTCAAGTAGTGTTCCCTCTTTGAGATAGTCAATGTAGACTTGCCTCCAGTCAGGGGTATCAATTTCAAAGCAACTCTCATCCTCCCGGATGTATGACTGACACTTGGGGCATTCCCTCTGTAATTGATTTGAGTCCTTCTCCATCTCGGGCCAATAATAACCTTGTCTTTGGATTCTTCTATACAGACTGATATCCCCATCCCCGCAAGACTTTTTATGGATCTGTTGTAGTCGGAAGCTTGCTTCTTGTTGGCCAATTCACCGGGCTAGGAATCCGGTACCTCCTCGGAAGTAAAGTTCACCTTGAATAATTGTGAATTGGGCAAGCTTGGCCATAGTCAGTTTTCCAACTTTGCTTCTGAGTTGCTCGAGGACTTCTCCTCTCCAGTCCTCCGGAAGGCCTTTTTCTTCGGGTATTATTGAAGGTTCTGTTCTCTTCTTGATAACAATTGTTGCCTCTTCCTCTGGAATGTCAACTCTTGCCCCTAATGTTGCGAGGGCATCTGAAAACTTGTTGTCGGAGCGAGGCACATGCTCTATTTCGACCTTCTGAAATTTGTCAAGAAGCCTTTGGACTGTTGTTCGATATGTGGCCAAGGCAGGCTCCTTTAAGACGAACTGTCCTGAAACTTGCTTCACTATCAGCTTTGAGTCCCCCCGGATCCGAATCTTCTTGATACTGTGCTTCTCAGCTGCTGTCAAGCCTAAAATAAGAGCCTCATACTCGGCTTCATTATTCGAACAATGGAAATCCAGTTTATAAGACAAATATAACTTTTCCCCACTTTTGCTTGTAAGGACTATCCCGGTTCCTCCCTTCCCTCCGGCTGCTGCTCCGTCAAAGCTCAATGTCCAGAAGCTTTCCTCGGAAGCCATAGCTGCGTGCACCTCTCCTCTTAATTCTTCATTCACTGGTTCATAGTCACCACTTGGAAATTGGGCAAGGAGATCAGCTAAGGCTTGGCTTTTGATCGCCTTGGGGGCTACACATGTGATCTCGAATTCACCCAATGCTAACAACCATCTTGCCACCTTCCCGGTTAGAGCAGGCTTGCTGAGGAGGTATCCGATTGGATCACTTCTAGTAACAATCTGAATCTGATGTGCTAGGAAGTAATGTCTGAGCTTTTGGGCAGTGAATACCAAAGCTAAACAATGTCTCTCTACTGGAGTATATCGGACTTCTGCTCCTCGAATCTTCCGACTGATGTAATACACCGGGCGTTCTACTCCATCTACATCTTGGACCAATAATGCCCCTATGGACTTGGGGGTTGAAGTTAGGTACAACATTAGAGGCACCCCGGGCTGCGGGGCTATCATGGTCTGAGGCGAGGTCAAGGCCGCCTTGATTCTCTCAAAGGCCTTTTGGTGCTCTTGGTTCCACTCGAACTTGGCATCTCCTTTTAACAAAGAGCCGAAAGGCGCAGAGATCTCTGCCAGTGCTGGGATAAACCTCCGAATATAAGACACCTTCCCGAGGAACTTCTTTAACTCCTTCTGAGAATGCGGGGGAGGCATTGCTCTGATAGATTTGACCTTGTCTTCATCTGCCTCGATACCATGCCTATGTACAAGAAACCCGAGGAACTTCCCGGCCGTCACCCCGAAAGCACATTTGAGAGGATTCATCCTCATTTTGAATTTCTGGCACCTCTTGAATACCTTCTCAAGGTCTCGGAGATGGTCTTCTTCTTTCTTGGATTTCACCACTAGATCATCAACATAATCTTCCATCTCATGATGGATCATGTCATGAAAGATTGCAGTCATAGCCCTTTGGTAAGTTGCACCGGCATTCTTGAGTCCGAAAGGCATGACTGTATAGAAGAAGTTTCCGAGAGGTGTTCTAAAAGCAGTCTTTTCTGCGTCCTCTTCAGCCATCTTAATCTGATTGTATCCACTTGAATCCATCCATGAATGAGAACATCTGGTGTCCCGAGGTAGTATCCACGAGGGTGTCGATGTGAGGAAGAGGGAATTCATCCTTCGGGCAAGATTTGTTCAAATCTCGAAAGTCTACACATACTCTGATTTGGCCATTCTTCTTCTTTACTGGCACGATGTTTGCTAACCACGTGGGGTACTGTATTGGCCGGATGAAACCAGCCTGTTGAAGTTTTTCAATCTCCTCCTTAATCTTCTCTTCGAGATCTGGATGATATTTTCGAGCAGCTTGCTTAATTGGCTTGGAGTTTGGGAACACATCAAGATAGTGGGAGACTAGGTCAGGATCTAGTCCGGGCATTTCCTTATATGACCAAGCAAACACATCTGAGTATCGGCTTATCAACTTTAACAATTGTTCCCGCTTTTCTGGGCTAAGGCTCGAACTTACGAATACCGGCCTCGGTGCATCTTGTCCATCACTCAGATCTATTTCGATAAGTTGTTCAGGCTGAGGCTTCGGCCCATCTTGCATACATTCTGGAGCCACTTCAGGCTTTATTACTATATCATTGTCAGGAGACTCTTCTTTTGACTCGGAGTCGGTGACTGAAGAAACCGACTCCCCGCACCTTCATAAATAATACACCATCTTGCCTCCTTCTCGAACTTTCATCACCTTCCGAGGAATAGGCGGACTTTCTGGTCTAGACATCGCCCGCTTACTTGATTCTGTCATCGGCTCCTTGTCATCTTTGATATCCTCCCAACGAGGAATTTTGACCCCTCGAGGCTTAGAGGTGGTGGGAACTTCTTCGACAACCAGTTCGGTGAAGTAGATGGCATCAGAATAATGAGCTTCATGGATCTCGAACGGCCTTTCTGTAGCCTGAATTGTCACCGTCTTCTTTCCCCATTTAGCCTTAACACACTGATGATAACTTGATGGTACAACCCCATATCTATGCATCCAGGTCCTCCCTAGAATGATGTGATAATTTGCCTCAGAATCGATAATATGGAACTTGGTGGCCGAGCGAATCTCTCCAACGGCTAAATCAACTGTTACGCATCCGATAGTAACTCTCCTTTCTCCACCGAAGCCAGTGATGACTATCGGCTGCTTCACAATGCGTTCTTCAGAGATTCCGGCTTTTTCTAGAGTAGCGCGAGTCATAATGTTGATAGAGGCTCCACTATCTAGAAAGGCCCTTTTGAACTCAACCCCGTTAATAAAAACAGTCACATAAAGCGGGCGATTGTGAGAAAAAGGATACTTTCGATCAGCCTCGGAGAAAGTAATGGCACTAGATTGCTCTTTTGCCTTCCTCGGGATAGACCCCTCAGTCGACATGCATTCCTCATGGTGTGCCTCGGCTATATTAATGATAGACTTGGTGATTTCCGTTCTTGCCTCCCTGGAAAGTCCAAGCTGGTCAAAGAACTGCTTGAACTTTACACAGTCTTGCAGGGTTTTGGCATAGTGATCCGGATCTTTTTCCACTCTTGGAAGCTCGTAGTTAACCATCTCCTCGGTCTCCTCAAAATAAGATGCCACATAAACATGGTGTCCTCCTCTTCCATAGTATTCTTCTCCTCCTTCTGGATCAAAGGGATCTTCGCCATGAGTCATAAATGTTCTGCCCTCTGGATCGAGAGCACTTCCATAGTAAACTTGCTCACCCTCTAGCTCGAGGATGTCGTCCAGATAACAGTCATCGTCATCGAGATTAGCGATAGCCTCGATCATTGGGCCTTCATAAGCTATCATAGCAACATTCTTGCCCTTGTCTCGGTGTTGAGGATACGGTTGTTCTCGGATGTCTTGAGTCCCTCGCTTTTTGAACCTCAATTCGTCTGCCTCGACTTTATCTCTGAAGATTTTCCTGAGAGTCCAACACTTCTCTGTCGGATGTTTCAATGTACGATGGTAGACACAAAATTCAGGGCTCTCACGGTCCTTTTTTGATGGCATTTCTTCAACATAAGGCAATTTTAGCTCTCCGTCAGCCACCCATTCCTTAACTAGAGCTTTCACTTCCTCGATTCCACATGGATAAGAAACATTCCCCTTTTCACCATTATATTGCTTTCTTTTCTGGCCTCTATGACCTCCTCCTTGTGAATTTCGGGTATTCGGGGCAGAGGCAGCAGCAACGATAGGTCCACGAGATGACTTGAAACTAGTCTTGTAACTGGCTTTAAATCCGGACTCCTGAGCCTGAGGAATGCTAATGTTCCGAGCTGCTTCTATTAATGCCGAGAAGGTGGGTAGCTTGTGGTTAACTAGAAACATTTTGTACCTGCTCAATGCCCCTTCTAGACAAATTTGAACCAGATAACTCTCCTCAACTGCTTCATGACAATCCACGGCCTTGTCCTGAAACCTTTTGACGTAGTCAAGGATGTCTTCACTTTCTTGTTGCTTCTCTTTACACAATGTAAGTGTGGTCACCTTCTCCGCCACTTGAAAGAACTTGGAGTGGAATTTGTTAACCATTTCCTCCCAACTTCGGACAGAGTTTGGGGACAAATTAACATACCAACTATATGCTCGGTCGGTGAGGGACTTAGAGAATTCTCTCAGTCGGAGGACGTGGATTGAACCATGAATACCTAGAGTCTCGATGAATCGCACAACATGTTCTCGGGCATTTCCTTGTTTGCCGTCGAACTTGATGAACTTCGGCACTGTATACCCCTCAGGGTATGGATAGCTCAGCATCTCAATGGGGTAAGGCGGCTTGACGTCTGGATCAGGCAAAGAGGGTAAGGTCCTCTTGCCCCGTTCGAGATCGAACATGGCCTGCACATCGGCGAGAGTGAGAAACTGTTGAGGGAGAGAGTTTGATGGTGGTATTCCCGGGACTTGGCTTATGTACCCGAAGACTGAGCTAGGGGCGTCTTGGCCATTCTGGTGCTGCGAATTCATCATTGGTGAGGACATTTGACGATACTGGCCATCAGCGCCTATAGACAAGCCAGTCGGTGATGGGATATTGAATTGAGGCCCATAGAGTCCACCGCACGGCGCCGCTATACCGGGTTGTGCTTGCAGATTTGTTGTTGGCACCAAAGGAGGCCCGCTTGGTGCTTGGGTAACATTCACTGGTGGCGTAACAAGATTAGGTACGGGCATAGCTCCCTTTTGCACCATCATGCTCCTTATGTTTTCCTGGACACCAGCAGTCGTTGGAGTGCCGTTCATTACACCAGAAACTCCCCTAGTCACCATTGGATCTTGGCTTGGCACGCCATGGAGACCGAGTATGGGCAAACTGCTGCCGCCTACTGTGGTTTGAGCATGTGTTACTGTGGCTGTGTTGCCATGAGCCATAGGCTGATTGGGGCCTACTTCTCCTTGGATTTGATTTTGCGCTCCGGCGGGAATAACTCCACCACCAGTTTGATTTCCGTTTGGCGCCGGTGCAAAGTTAGAACTCATCACCAACATGGTGTGAGTGAGATTCTGAAGAGTGGTAAGAATCTCTTGCTAAGTATTTTGAAGTCCTTGAATGGCTTCAAGTAAAAGTGGTTGATCTGGAGCCATGGTTCTGTCATCACCACCATTAGAGGATCCTTGTTGGTGAACTTCATCTTCTCCCGCCATCCTTGTTGGAGTCGTGTGGATTCCAGATCTCGTTGAGACCATTAACCAATCCGCCTCCCCAGCAGAGTCGCCAAAATGTAGGAGAGGGTTCAAGAAAGGAGTTGGGAAATTCGAAGATCTTCGAAGATCCTTGAAGAACAATTTCGAATTCTCTAGAATATGATGAGAGGCTTAGATTCTTCAATAATCTCAACTTAGGAACAGGACAACAAAGGAGATGATGGAGATAAGAGATTGGGTGAAGAAGAAGGCAAAATGGCTAGAGAATAGAATAATGGCAAGGCTCTCCCATGGATCTCCCACTTTCACTCTCAAGGTTGATAATGGAGAAGGGAAATTAGTTCTTTCCCAAGAGTTAAAAATCTCCAAAATCCATCCCCTGTAAAGCTATGGGTGGGTGCTATTTATAGGCACCTCATGATGTAGGATGGAGCCCATGTGCAAGGCACATGGGGGATATTCTCTCTAACCACCTTGTCCGAGGGGGTGACCTCTCCGAGGAGGTGACTTCTCCGAGGAGGTGACCTCTCCGAGGAGGTGACTTCTCCGAGGATGAGAAAATCCCGAAGAGGAGATCAATCCCTCGGCGAACCCTTCTTCTTAGCCACACCTAACCAATGATCCCCAATCATCCCAAAGGGTCAGGGGTAGTCCCAGAGGACGTCCTGCCGCAAAATATTACCGAGTCTCATGGACCCCCCGTGGTCGTGCCACCTCGACCCGGGTATAGGCTAGTTTAACCGAAGAGTGAATTTATCTCCACTCACCGTCCTCGGGATCGGGTCCTTTGTTCGAACTCCATTACGCCCATGGTTCTGGTGCGTAGATCCCGAAAAGCTCCGAGCCCACAAGTGTTCTGGGACTCATTAACGGAGCGACTTCTAGATTGCGTCTGAATCCGTTCGAAGCCAAGTGTTTAGGACCTCTAGGTTCGTGGATCCGAACCCTTTTGAGTCCGAGTGCCTCGGATCTCTAGGCTTGCTTAATACCCTTTCGAGTCTGGGCCCGAGTAAGTCTCTAGGTTCGTGGATCCGAACCCTTTCGAGGCTTAGAGCCATTCAGCCCGTTTGACGGCGATAAATCCAAGCCTACCAATCTTGGACTTGCGATAAATTCGGGCCCACTAATCTTGGGCTATTGGGCCTAAATAATTTAGTGGGCTTAAATTAGCTCCTCTTACAGAACCAAACAAAGCTGTAGTGTAAAGATTTGTTATGGAAGTACCTAGCACAGCTTAAAGATGCCTTTGAGAGAATGAAGTTATCAACGTCAAGAAGTCTCATATTGGAGTTCAAGTCTTTAGTAGGAATCTTTGAATGCTCTTCCTCAAAAAAATTTGAAGCTAACACACTTGCTGTAGAAGATTGTCCTATCAAATTGTTATTGAAACCGAGAGTCATAAGGAGTTTTGTAGAATTCTGGTAATTCACACTTGTTGCAGATTGCCCCATCATGCTGTCAAAACCAGAACTCATAGGGAGTTTCTTGAAATTCTGGTAATTCACACTTGCTGCAAATTGTTCCATCAGGCTGTTGTCGAAATCAGGACTCATAGGGAGTTTTCCAGAATTCTGGTTATTTACATTTGTTGCATATTGCCTCATCATGTTGTAATCGAAATCGGGACTCATACGGAGTGTCCCAAAATTCTGGTGATCCACACTTGCTGCAAATTGCCCCATCATGTTGTCAAAATCGGGACTCATAGGGAGTTTTCCAAAATTCTGGTAAGTCACACTCGCGGCAGATTGCCCCATCATGTTGTTGTTGAAATCGGGACTCATAGGGAGTTTTCCAGAATTTTGATGATTCACATTTGCTGCAAAAGATTGTCTCATCATATTGTTGTCGAAACTAGGACTCATAAGGAGTTTTCCATGATTCGGGTGATTCACACTTGCTACAGATTGCCCCATCATGTTGTTGTCGAAATCGGGACTCATAGGGAGTTTTCTAGAATTATGGTGATTCACACTTGTTGCAGAAAATTTTCCCATCCTATTGTTGTCGAAATCGGGACTCATAGGGAGTTTTCCAAAATTCTGGTGATTCACAGTTGCTGCAGATTGTCCCACGGTATTGTTGTCGAAATCGGGACTAAGGAATTTCCTAGAATTCTGATGATTCACATTTGGTTTTGGCACATTAGGGCTCTTATTCAGTTGCTCATTCACCACTCTTCGAGCTGCCTGAGAATTAAAACAAGGAATATTCAAATGCACTGCCTAAAAACCAGAAATATTAGGTACACATTAATTCTTCGTAGTTCATAGCTTAAGAAGTTTACTGTAATTTATTCTAAAAAATAAAAAATAAATAAATAATTCAAAGTTGATATAAATAACACCTGAACAGAAGGTCCACCAAGCATGGCCAGGCAACTTATAGGTATCCTAGCGGAATGAACATCCCAAAATATCGACCACCATTCACTCAAGAAACCATTTGGCGAATCAATCACTGAAACAAATATATAAATATATATAGATTGTAGATTTCTGTGGGACATAAAATTTTTGAATAACGACACGTGGCCGAGGTGTCACCGAAGTGCCAGCCGAGGTGCCACGTGTCCTAGTCATGACGCCGAGATGATCTCGGTTAGGCGAGGTTATTAACGAAAATACCGGAATCCGAGATAAGCGGATAAAGAATAAGAGTCCTAGAATAGGAGGAGACTTCCGTTTGGATAAAGATAAGACTCTTAGAGAGCTTATCATGATCCTATTGGGAGTCTAAGATTAGCAGTAATCCTGAGTCCATTGGAGTGAGGCTTCTATTGGGACTAGGATTGAGTTGGCTATAAAAGAGAGGCACCCCCATGGGTCTAAGGTATGCTTTTGATACTCAAGCTTGTGAGTTTAGCACTTGATTTATCTTTGAGAGATATACTGACTTGATCGTCGGAGTGCCCCCGGGTGGACGAACCACCGCCGGAATCTTCTCTTTTTGTTGCAGGTCAGCCATGTGCCATCTATTCTGCCGGTGCTCTCCAGTTGGTTACTAAGGGGGCAGTGAGGTCGGAAAATTTTCCACACAATTTGGCGTCATCTGTGGGAAAGAAAGAAGAATAGATGGCCAATGACGAACAGAAGGATCAGACTGGAGACAACGCTCCTGCTGAGAATGGGAGATCTACCAACCTCGACGTTGAAGGGGACAATAGCAACACAGAAACTCGTGACCAGAGTCACGGAGTGAAAGACGCCGGCCAGGAAGGTGACGCACCAAAGACAACAGATCGAAGCAGATACTACAATAAAGATGACCTCCAGGTATAGAAGGATAGATACCTGCGGAGGAACGAAGACCCTTCCAGAAGGGATGCAAAGACAAGGGGCATGAGCGCTCCCAAGGAGATAACATTCAAGTATAGAAGAACTTATCCTGAGTGAGCAGATCCCGGATTCCAGATCCTGGATCCCGGATTCGAGAAGACATGATCTCAGCCTAGACAAGTAGGCCCGAGAAGACGAGAGCTCAACCTAAGTGAACAGATCCCGGATTCTAGATCCCGGATCCTAAAAGACATGATCTCGGCCTAGATGAGTAGGTCCGAGAAGAGAAGAGCTCAACCTGAGTGAGCAGATCCAAGATTCTAGCAGACAAGATCTCGGCACTTAAGTCCGAAAAGAGAAGAGCTCAGTGAGCAAATCTCAGATCCCAGAAGATAAAAAAGAAAACACACAAGGTTGGACTACAGTTAGCCAGGTTGAAGACCTTTTATAAGGTTCGTAAAGGAGTATGTGGAAGCCATGCAGGGGGCAGAGAGAAGAAGAATATGTTTACCACTTGTTGAAATTTATAGCAATTTACAAGTTGGTTAAACCGAGATGATGTTTACCACTTGTTGAAATTTGTAGCAATTTGTAGCAATTTACAAGTTGGTTAAACCGAGATGATGTTTACCACTTGTTGAAATTTGTAGCAATTTACAAGTTGGTTAAACCAATATGACGTTTACCACTTGTTGAAATTTGTAGCAATTTACAAGTTGGTTAAACCGAGATGATATTTACCACTTGTTGAAATTTGTAGCAATTTACAAGTTGGTTAAACCGATATAATGTTTACCACTTGTTGAAATTCTGTGTGAATTTACAAGTTGAAGTTAAACCGAGATCATATTTAAACACTTGTTGAAATTCTGTGTGAATTTACAAGTTGAAGTTAAACTGAGATGATGTTTAACACTTATTGAAACTTTATGTGAATTTACAAGTTGAAGTTAAACCGATGTGATATTTAAACACTTGTTGAAATTCTATGTGAATTTACAAGTTGAAGTTAAACCGAGATGATGTTTAACACTTGTTGAAATTCTGTGTGAATTTACAAGTTGAAGTTAAACTGAGGTCATGTTTAACACTTGTTGAAATTCTGTGTGAATTTACAAGTTGAAGTTAAACCGATGTGATATTTAACACTTGTTAAAATTCTGTGTGAATTTACAAGTTGAAGTTAAACCGAGATGATGTTTAACACTTGTTGAAATTCTGTGTGAATTTACAAGTTAAAGTTAAACCGAGGTCGTATTGGAAAAAGATTGGTTTAAACACTTGTTGAAATTCTGTGTGAATTTACAAGTTATAGTTAAACCGAGGTCGTATCGAAAGGAAGATGGTTTAACACTTGTTGAAATTTTGAGAAAAATTTACAAGCTGAAGTTAAGCCGAGATTATGATAAAGGATGATGGTTAAAACACTTGTTGAAATTTTTGAGAAAAATTTACAAGTTAAAGTCAAGCTCAAGCAATATCTGCGTACTTGCCGAGACTACCAGGTTGTCAAAACTTGAAATATGGAAAACTGAAGTCTTGATAGAAGACATTGAGAAAGTAATAAGTCCTAAGAAACACTTGTGAAAATATTTGTTACAATATTTTCAAGTGTTAGGACAAGGCCGAGATGAGCAAGATTAGAAGTTGTGATAGAGCTATTTTACCCGAAGAGATTGCACAGTCAAGGTGTACTTTGAAGACATGCAAATTATTCTAAGTGTAGAATCATACAAGAGCAGAAAAAAGAAGACATTCATTCAAAGAAGAAATTAGAGAAATGCATTTAAAGAAGAAAGAAGGCACTTCGGCCTGAATATTGAAAAATAAATTATTCAGACTACAAAAATGGCATGTCGGCCGGATTAAAAGCATACAAAGAAGGACAAAGTACAAGGTATAAGGTACAAGGAGTAAAAGAAGAAAACAAAACTACTCGGCATCAATGGCAGGATATAGAAGACAGTTGGGAAGACTTCTCAGCAGCCTTCTCGGCCTCGAGCTCAGCATCGATCTCCCGAAGAGTTTGATCAAAGCTCTTCTCGGCGATTGGCACCTCGGAGTTTGAAGGCAAGTATTGAAAGCAAGAATCTGGAAAAAGACACAGAAAACAGAAACAAGAATGTAATTCGTAATCAAGAATGGTGATGAAGCTACCAGGAAATCAAGACAAAAAGATTGCACAGGTGTGTCAAGCCAAGAACAGTGGCAGAAATCAACAGATGTGTGAACAGTGTGTATTCAAGAAGATGATTTGGAAACAACGGGTAAAACAGCAATGGTGATTAACAATGAAGCAGAGCTTCTTGGAAAGCAACAAGAAATAAAACCAGGAGGAACAGTGGCTTACTAGAAAGAGGGAAGCCGAAATGAGAATTGCCGAAGTCTGACGATGGATGCGAAAATGACAGAATGACGTAAGCTTCACCGGAGGAGAGGAACGAAAACAGTTGCAAAGCTTGAAAGCTTGGAACAATGACGGATTTAAGCAAAAAAGCTAGAAAGAGAAAAAGCTAGAGAATTGAATGAAAAAAAAAGAAAAATCAGAGTCAAGAAGACAACAAAGTTCAAGAATAAAGCCAAGTGCACATGCACTAAGTAAGTATGCGAAGAACAAGAAAGTAATGACCCAGACATGATGCTAGCAACAGAAAGAGGATATGGCAAGAACAGTGCCAGACATTCAAACAATTCAAAACTTGAAAACAGACGAAAATAGAAGACAACAGAGGGCAAGTAAACGGATTCAGAAGAGTTATGAAAGATTGAGCTTAATAAAAGAGTTTATGAACCTACCAAGAGAAATGAACGCCGATATGAAAATCGCCGGAGTCAAATAGATGACTGGAAATCGGGAACTCACCAGAGAGTGTGAGTGGAGCAGTTGCAAAGCTCTTGGAGTTTACGAATTAATGGAACCAGAACCTCGGCTAGGAGGTGTGATTTCAAGCAGCTTGAAAAGCATGAAGCTTGATACTTGACAGAAGTGGACAGTAAAGTCCAGGGAACTTTGAGGTCGGCGAGTTTGATCTCGGACAGAGGGGCACAGATGAACAAACAGTGTAGGTTCCATCACCTCAGAATGCCAAGGTAATAGAACCTAGGGGGCAGTTGTGGGACATAAAATTTTTGAATAATGACACGTGGCCGAGGTGTCACCGAAGTGCCAGCCGAGGTGCCACGTGTCCTAGTCATGACGCCGAGATGATCTCGGTTAGGCCGAGGTTATTAACGAGAATACCGGAATTCGAGATAAGCGGATAAAGAATAAAAGTCCTAGAATGGGAGGAGACTTCAGTTTGGGTAAAGATGAGACTCTTAGAGAGCTTATCCTGATCCTATTAGGAGTCCAAGATTAGCAGTAATCCTGAGTCCATTGAAGTGAGGCTTCTATTGGGACTAGGATTGAGTTGGCTATAAAAGAGAGGCACCCCCATGGGTCTAAGGTATGCTTTTGATACTCAAGCTTGTGAGTTTAGCACTTGATTTATCTTTGAGAGATATACTGACTTGATCGTCGGAGTGCCCCCGGGTGGACGAACCACCGCCGAAATCTTCTCTTTCTGTTGCAGGTCAACCATGTGCCATCTATTCTGCCGGTGCTCTCCAGTTGGTTACTAAGGGGGCAATGAGGTCGGAAAATTTCCCACACAATTTCATATTAAAATTCATCAAAAGATGATAAAATTCATTCTGCTTCATTGAAGTAAAACAATATTCATTTAGTTAATACTTTGGATGGCGAAAACATGATCAATGAACAATCAGACCCCTGAGCACAACATTGATATCTTATGACTCACAACAACCTATGAAGCACATGTACGGTACGGGCCACTGATTCATATATAGTATATACCGTAAAATTTAAAATAAAACAACATAAAACGTAAAGTGGTATATAACTTAGTACGTTCGGAAATATATATATATATATATATATTAATTTGGAGTAATGTAAAAACTAGTTAAATGATTTAGTTAATTAAAATTCACATTTTAATGAGAGAAATAAGGTATAAATTAAAATTAAATATTATTACAATAAAAAATTTGTAAGGAACCAAAGCTAAATTTTAAAAGAGGAAATTACTGCTTTGTGGATTTTTTAACAATTAATTACTGATTAATGAAAAATTTTATCACTTTATACTTCATTACGTGCAAAGTTTATCATTAATCTGTAAATATTTTTCTAAAATATACACTGACATATGATTTTCCTATTTTAAAATCTTGTTAAGCATAGAAAAAAGTTTAATGAAACTAACTTCACTTCACCTTTATATTAAAAAAAGATTATTCTAAATTAGATACGACATGATTATATGCTAGATACTTTTGGGATATTTTTTTTTATATATAAAAAATAGATAGTTATTTCACGTACCTAGTGCGCATATAAAAAGTCATGTAAACACTACAACAAAACTAATTATTTACGGCTTCAACTTTACGGCATACATTAAATGCATGTCGTAATTAGTACATTCTACGACAATTTTTTTTGTTTTTGGCAAGATGTTAATGGTTTTTAAATAACAACATACTTACCATGTAAGTCGTTAATTCATATATTTATGACATACAAAAGTATGCCGTGAAAAATGTATATTTTCAAGACTTAAAAAATATGTCATAAAAGATTTGCACTTAAAATGACATACATTTAATGTTGTAAAATATTATAACTTTACACGGCATGCATTAACATGTCATGAAACTTTTGCAAAAAAAAAAAAAAAAAACTCAATCCGAATTTTTTTTTATGGCATGCAAAAGCATGCTGTAAAAAATGTATATTTTCACGACATACAAAAATATGTCGTAAAATATTTGTACTTAAGACGACATATATTTTATGTTGTAAAATATTATAACTTTACACTGCATGCATTAGCATGTCGTGAAAACTTTTATTAAAAAAAAATTTCAATTCGATTTTTTTTTTATCAAAAAAGCTAATAATTTCCAACCAAGCTTCTCACCTAAAATTTTCTTAATTGAGGACAACGTAAAAAATAATTTATAGATTATTTTATAATTCAGTGTCTCTTTTAAGGAATAATTGCACCCAATGAGATTTTGGGAAAAAAATTACAAATTCATGAAAAAGTATATAATTTTAATGATTAATATTTATATGGCTTCTCACTAATTTGTAATTATTTTTTTTTTAAATTACCTTGATTTGATATTTTCCCTTCTTTTAATGATTTATTTATTTTTTACTTTGTTGATGTGCCTTATTTGAATACAACTAAAAAATAAAATATTTGTAAAAAAATATAATAAAATATAATATATATGAAATGTATTAAATTTTATATTTTTTTGAATTTAGTGATTTTAAAAAAAATTAAAATATATATATATTTTTAAAATATATGTAAATTATTTGAATTTAAAAAGTTTTAAAAAAATTATTTAAAATATTTAAAAACTTACAATAACTAAAACAAAAATAAATAAAAATACTCAAAAACATTATTTTAGGCCCGTTACTCTCTCACTCACTCTCTCTAAACCCTAATCTCTCTCAACCGATCAAATCAACCTTCTTCAGCCCCGTTTGTTCTAATCTTAGAGCAATTAGTGATTCATCTCAGATCCAATCTTAGAGCGATTGGTGATTCATCTCAAATCCAATCTTAGAGCGATTGGCAATTTTGACTTTGAGATTTCCAAGCTCCACCGCCTCCACCATCTGCACCGACGAGGGGAGCGAGCACCATTATCTACTAAGGTGAGCACCACCGTCTCTCTCTCTCTCTCTCTCTCTCTCTCTCTCTCTCTCTCTCTCTCTCTCTCAGTTTCGTATTCTCTTTCTCTCTCTCTCAAGCTTTTCCTTCCCCATCGAGTTTGGTCAGATAATGAAACCAGTGCATTTTATTTCAGAATTTCGTTGTTTGAGCAATTTGCTGTATAATAATTTGTTGATGGAATCTCAATTAAATTCCACTCCAGTTTTCCTGTTTCATGCTCATGCTTCTTGGTGCACACTGTACATGCCTTTTCCTTAACAAAATTTCTTCTAGTTGTAGTGATAGACAAATTCTCTGTTTCTCTGAAAAACTTTATGGACCTTTATTTCCTTTGCTTGTTTTATGAATGGATTTGAAGACTTAAAGTTTTATTTCCTTTGCTTCTTTTATACTGTATACTAGTTTATAATGTCTACTAGTCATGTTCTTGTTTTAAAATTTGGTCATATGGCTTTCCCTAGAACACATTACTGTATATTGGGTGACCTATATCATTTTGCAACCTGTTGAATTCTAGTTCGTAATTTCTCACTTCTAGGACATTCTTTGTTTACTGCCAAAATATTCTTTAGTGGTTCTAGGGCTTCTCCTGTGCATTTCTAGGTGTTTGGTTGATGACCAAGGGTTGCAGGTATTTCGATTATAAATTTTATTCATGAAAGATGCAACAATTTATAGTGATGTTTTTAGGAAGCAATGAACTCCTACATGTTGGGTTTGTAGCGTTCAGCTTGTTTTAGTAATAGTATTGAGTAAAGATTCAGGAGATCTCTAAAACCAATTTGACATTTTGTGTGATATGGGAGGGCCCTATGTACACAGGCAGCAGGTGGCCACACTATGACCTCCATTTTGATTATCAATAACAAATGATGAAATTTTAATGTTAAGTGTCAGCAATAAATAGGAACAACGATCGTTTAAACTATATTATTCTTGTGAAGGGAAGTTGAGATGAATGGCTTTGTAAATGCACTTTTCGATGACAGCCCTTACATTGATAGACCATGCTAATGAGACTTGGAGTATTCCTGCAATATGTATCATCAAAGAGAAAGAATGGAACAGCAAGAGGTGAGTATCCATGCTTCAGTTGTGCGTTCATGAAATGGAGAGAGATGGGATAGTTTTTACTAGAGCGTAAAGCACAAAATCAAACTCATTGTTACTTGTATTGCTTGACCGAGTATTGATTATTCTTGATTGTGAACAATAGGCTATTCATTTTATCACTAACAGGTTGGGATGATCAACAGTACTATAGGACAGTAATGTTTCTGAATTTCATGTTTGTAGGAAATAATAGATATGAAGGTGTAGTTTTGTGCTTTTTTATGAGAATCTTTCTTAAAAACAAGAAACATTTTTAATGTATACTATCAGTACTAAGTAGCTTAATTAATTACAAAATTTATATTATTGTCTTCCCCATTTTTTGGTTGCAAAACATATGTTTTATGTGAGATGATTTGATTTGCCTCTCTACTTAACAATCATAGATTCATGAAGTTCATATAGTGAGGTGGAAACTAATCCAGTTCTATTTTACCTGTAAGAAGGGGAAGTCAAATTTTTTGTGATTATTTTATATTGAATATTAAGGTTTCTATTTTTCCCCATTTTGATTTTATGGAGAATTGAATTTTTCAGAAAGATTATCAAGCCATTGATATCCTTCTAGCAGAGATTGATATATAAGAGCTTTTTGCTTTCAAAAATTGCAAGGGAATGAAGGTTAAGCTTGCTCTTTGTGAAGGTAATTTCTAATCTTTGAATATGCAAGCTTGCATTGTTAGGGAAATTCTACTTTTGTCTCAAATAAATTTCACTCATACGCAAGCTTGAAAGTCCAAATCTGATCTTATGATTTTGCCTGCTTTTGGTTTCTAGGTTGCTATGTTTGGGATGAAATGTTGACACTTGAAAATTTCTCTTTGTAAATGTTGAATAGCAAATGTCACTACAACATTTTTTTAGTTTAGTGACATTTGAAAGTGCCACAAAACTATTGGTTTAATGACATTTTGAACAAGTGCCATTTGTATCTGTGCCACGGTAGATACTTGCAAGTGCCACTACACCATCATGGCTAAAAACTTTAAATGACATTTTGATGTCATGGTAGATATTATTTGTGGCACTATCAAGCGCCATTAAAAAAAGAGTTAGTGACACTTGTAAGTGTCAGTACACCATCAAACTAAAACCTTTCAGTGACACTTTAATGTCATGGTGAGCACTATTTGTGACGCTATCAAGTGCCATTCATGACGATAATTCGTTGTAGAACAATTTGATCCGCTCTTGTGGAGACTCGAACCGCCAACCTCCCGCACCATAAACCTTATACACCACACTCTTCCTACTACACCTCTATAGCACCACATGATTATATATGCAACATATATTATTTATATAGTACATACATCCATATTAATATAAAAGTATATGTATAAACATAATTATTTTATTGAACATAATTTCTGTAAAATAAACTATTTACTAGCAAAATAAAAAAAAAAGACCACTTTTGGCCACTAAAAATATTTTTTAGTCGCCAATTCTATACTTTTGGCTACTAATTATTTTTTAGTTGCTAAAAAACTTAACTTTTGCCGACCAAAATCGGATTTGGTCGCCGAAGATGCACTTTCAGCTACCAAAATTTTGGTCGCCAAAAAATTTAATTCCCGCCTTTGGATTTTAGTTCTCCTGCGCTAAAAATGACCACTTTTGGCGACTAAACTTATTTTTTAGTCGCCAATTGTAAACTTTTGGCTACTAAATTTTTTTTTGGCACCAAAAAGCTTTACTTTTGGCTACTAAAATTTTTTTAGTCGATAAAACCCATATAATCAGTGACCAAACTTATTTTTAGTCGCCAATTGTAGACTTTTGGCTACTAAATTTTTTTAGTCGCCAAAAAGCTTTACTTTGGGCTACTAAAAATTTTTTAGTCACTAAAACCCATATAATCAGCGACCAAACTTAGTTTTAGTCGCCAATTGTAGACTTTTGGCTACTAAAATTGTTTAGTCGCCAAAAAGTTTTACTTTTGGCAACTAATGCTGTTTTGGTCGCTGGAAGCTATACTTTCAGCGGCCAAATTTTTTTTTGTTAGGAAATTTAGTCGCCGAATGTGCTTTTTCCTGTAGTGTATATTGAGTTTAATTTATTTATTTTTAATCATTTACTGCATTTTAAAAATTTAGAAAATATATTGGCATTTTTTGTTTTTTCAAAAATGTCATTATAAGCTTGGAAAGTTTTTGGCTTAGTGGTATTTCTCAAAATGCTATAAAATATTTGTTTATGACACTTTTCACCTAAGTGCCATAAAAAGTAATTTGCACCTACCTAGTGTCCTGACATTTTTTAAAAAATGCCATTGCGACTAAAGTTTAGTGACATCTGTTGGTAAATATCACGAACATAATTTTTTGTGTCATTATTTTATAAAATGCCATAAAATTGATATGACATTTCTTTATTGAAATGCCACTAGAGCCTTATATGTTTGTGGTTCTGTGACATTTTTCTAAAACATTAAATGCCAATTTTTATTTTTGTGGCATTTTCTAAAAACATGCCACTAGTGTAGTGTCACTAAAATGTAAATTTGTTGTAGTGACATTTTTGTTGTAGTGAAGTGACACTTTTTTTAATTGAAATGCCACTAGAGCCTGGTATGTTTGTAGCTCTGTGACATTTTTCTAAAAAATGCCACCAAATATTCTTTTTGTGACATTTTTTAAGAACATGCCACTAGTATGGTGTCACTAAAATGTGTTTTTGTTGTAGTGTGTATAATAATGCTTGGTTTGTCCAAAAATCTTGTTCATATGCTGAGTTTTATGCTGTTTAAGTATTGTCAGTTATGCATGTCCTATTATGAGATGGCTTTTTAGTTTCTAGTTTTTAAAATAACTTTGGCTTGTGGATTGTGATTCTAGAGCTTGATGAGAGAACTTGATGTTGAGGCATCTTTCTGACCAACTAAAATTTCTCTCATACTAATGACTCTGGTCTTTGAGTGGGGCTGTTGCTTCTCCAACTCCTCAAGATTAATAAAAACACTTCATTTTGACTTCCAATGAATATATATAATGTGAGACACCTAACTTTTGTAAACCTTATTAGGTCCCTAAATTTTGAGTTATTATAATAAAGCCCTTAATACGTTGATTGTTCGCAAATTAAATCCTAGAACCGAAAATGCATCACGGACGAACCCATATAAACCCTAATCGACCCTGGAAGCTTAGAAATCATTTCTCACACTCTAATATTAATTATTTAACTCTCAAATTTTAGATTAATCACTCTAAACCTTAACTTCCGATTTTCACAATCTTCATTCGGTTATTTACCTTTAAATTCAAAGCAAGATAATACAAACCGAAATATTTTTGCTAACACTAATTTATTAACTCAACACTTAAAATAGATACTTTAATTGAACCCAAGCCCTCACATTTTTATTAAATCACAAATTGACCCCAAACAAGTATCATTATATATTTATATATGCGCTTGTACCCTAAAATCTTTTTTTAACATTATATTTTACAATTTCCAAGATTTGTACACAAAAAAAATATATATATAAAACAAGTCCATCAATTCACCATCACATGGCTAGCCATCATACCTCCTAGGCTGTAATCATTGTACTTTAGTACAAACAAATCTCTTGAAATCTTGAAACAATAATGACCTTGGTACCTATAAAGATTTGCTATATATATGAGTGTACTTCTAACTAGAAGGTATTTAAATTAGCCCTAAACCAAACTAGATCATAATTAAATACATAATTAAGGTTCTAATCCTCCCTCATTCCATTATATTTAAACTAAATCAAGGCACTATTCAATTGAATTGGAACCAATGCGCATTTGGGACTTTTCACACCAAATTCTCTATAAATACCACTCATCCCCATTTGTTGAGAACATATACACACCCACACACACACCCACACTATATTCAAGTGAGAGAAGAGAGGGAGGAGGGTGAGCTTGGTGGAAGATAGGAGAAAAAGTTTGCTAGTAATTCCAACAACCCTCAAGTAAGCCACAACACAACTCTCTTTTTTATTTTTCCTTTTCAAATACATGCTCTTAGAAGTTTTAAACACTCATTTCAAATGTGTTTTGATAGTATTCTCATGTTAAAAATGAAAGGATTTGAGTCTTGATTCTACCTTCTTGTATTTCTCTTAATCGGTATAAGACTACCTTTTTCCATATCAAACTCCCAAAATTTCCAAAGGCACACCTTCACCTTAAATTTTTGAGTTTAATACATATTATTTAGAAAGTTTTCATCACAATACAAGTGGGAAATTTCCCCTAGTTGACCTCTTTTCTCACCAAATTTTTATTTTCAAGAACTGTGCCAGAAAAATCTATTTTTCATCCAACTTTCGAAATTTCTAGAAAAATGTAGAAAGATCTTCTGGACCTAAATTTTATGTAAATATCTTCCTTAAGGAGTTATCTTTCAACTAAAATTGGTTTCATTGAAAATGAGTGAACGATTTGTGAGAAACTCCAATTTTCGTAACGGTCGACGAATCTAGACAGCACTGAAACATTTCTTGAATAACTAAAAATCTGGAAAAGCTATCACATCTCTGAAACACGTTCTGAAAACTAGATTAAATTCTCTATGAACCATAGGAATGCCGAGTTCGGTAAAAATCTAAAATAGCCCTTTTGACTTTAATCTTTAAATGGTATTGAATCTGGAAATTTAGTTTTGCATGGGTGTTTTATGCTCTTGTGTACATGAATATGCTTATTAGTTTATGATCATGCCTTGGTATGATGTTTCATGTGTTATGGTTATGTTCCTTATCTTCTTCATTTTAATGATGCTCATGCTTATGTGGATATTACTATCTTGTTGAGTTTGTTCTAACTTGACTTAAAACATTGATCCAAACGAAAAACTTAATTGGGATGGTATTGGGTTTTCGATCACTTGAATAATGAAGAGATGATAATGTGTTATGTATGGATTGATGGGATGTGCTCCCTAATTGAAGGTTAAGTCTCACGCAAGCGGTTGTCGCGTAAACCCTAGAATGGAACAGACGTATTCGAACTCTTTGTGATGGTTTGATTGGTGAGACAAGGTTGGGTCCGGATGGGACATTCTAGAGGATAAAATTTTTTGGAAGGATAAGGTTAGATTCAGGAGATAAAACCTTTTTTCTTTCGCTGTCCCTTTTGAGGCCCTGCGGTTGGCGCTACGCGGTATATAACCGTTGGCAGGCATCCGAGGTTAGTTCTGCAACAAAGCAGCAAAGGGGGAGTTCTGAATAGTCCGGTGTCCAATTCTTGTGGTTGGGAGGATGAAATTTCTTTGGGGGATTTCTAGAATACTAACCACTAACATTATAACCTTTGTTATCTATTTGAATGACATGTTCCTTTCCTCAGTTATTGAAATTGCTATTATTGACTTGAACTTCATGCTTCATTACTTGTTCACTACAAAAATGATGGTGTATTGGAATGGGAAAAAGGGACGGAGTGTGTGTGCGTTTACTGGACATTCAAAGATCATGGCGTTTCATGCCAGGTATTGAAGACTATTAGACCGGTCGAAGGCAAAGCTGAAGCATTTGAGGACGTATGACTACCCTAGGAGGATTAGAAACTAGTTTGTAAACGTGTTTTAAGATTGTAAGTGATAGATCCCATGTTGTATTTAAGACATGATTTTGAAATTTGTATATATATAATATTTGTAGCCTATCCTTATACCCCGTCAACTCATGTAGGCCTTGTGTTACTACCTTGTCAAGATCTGTCAAAAAAGTAGCTTTGCTATCTAAGGTGGTTGGACTTTGAAGGGAGGCTATTTTGACTCTTCCGACCTTCCTGGGATCTTGCTTGGTTATTAGCCAAAGGACTCATTAGTGACATTTCCTACACTTGTAACCTTAGATAAACCCTGTATTTAATGGTTAATATATTATCTGATGTTCCCGATTTTTGGGGCGTCACATATAAAATGAGACATATGTATGATTTTTTTTGTATATAAAGGCTACTACATAGGTTATTATTTTCTGAAAAATGAGTATTGGCTGCATCATAACTCCAACGAAACGAACCATTACATTGCATATTGAACATATAATTCTATTACAGAATGCAAGCTTCAAAGATAAGAGGCTGTAATAATCATTTTACATCTGGAATACTATAGTAGAGATTTTTTTTTTTTTTGTCTCTCATTAAATTGCTTTAAAAATGACCCCAAATATACCTAATACTTAAAGGCAACAAACAAACTAATCCTATTAAACGAAAAAATTATTAGTTTAACACCATACTAGGTTCTAAATGTCCGAATTCCCTTTATCTATCACCATCATTTTACAATTATGAAGAACATTGAAAAGTCATTTCAAAATTAAATACATAGTATGGTATAAAAGTATCAACTTATCAACATCAATTCCTAGTAGACATATGTATAGTTTATATAATTTAATTTATTTGATTGATTGACAAGAAATAAAATTGTAGTACCCTTATTTTAAATTTTTGCTTCCCTCTTCTTTCATTGGAAGTGGACTCATTTACTTAGGTTTGGATCCAGAGATTACATGTAGCTCTGAGCACAATCGTATCCAGAGATTACTTGGGTTTAGATGGATAAATCCTAGGTGCATCTTTCAAGGTTTTTTTCCTCAAACACAATAACTTTTAAGCTTTTATATGGTCATTTTATTGGAATAATAAATTTTGATGTAAAATTATTAGAGTGTAGAAAGATTATCTAGATGGATTACACAAATTCGTAGATATAGCTAAGGCGAATGTAGGGAATCCCGAAATGATCATTTGCCCTTGTAGAAATTGTTGAAATCTATCTCACCAATTTTGTGAGTGTACGAGCACTTGGTCATGGAAGGGATGGATCCTAAATATACTTCTTAGTTCCTTCACGGGAAACAACTAAGTGCATCATCATATTAGGAAGATGTTGAAATTTTAGATACATATAAGATATTCAGAGACGTGCATTTTAAAGATAATGATTTTACAAAGTCTACAAGTAAAAGTAGAGAGAGAGAGAGAGAGAGAGAGAGGGAGAGAGAGAATTAACACAATCATTAAAAGATGTTGAAACTCCTTTATATCCAAGGTGTACAAAGTACACTAAATTCTCAGCAATTGTTTCTTTATACAAGCATAAAGTTGCATATGATCATTCTGATGAAAGCTTTGATGAACTTCTTCGAATAGTGTATGATATGCTACCAGAAGATAACGCACTTGTCAAATCTGTATATTTAGCAAAAAAGATGCTCAAAGCCTTTGATCTAGGATATGAGAAAATTCATACTTGTGTGAATGATTACTGTTTGTTTAGAAAAGATTTAGAGCTTAAGGGACATGTCCAAAATGCAATTGTTCACGTCGGAAAATAGATAAACGCACTAAGAAGATTAAAAGGGGGGTTCCTGCGAAGGTGTTGCGATATTTTCCAATAATACCAAGATTTAAAAGGATGTTCAAGTCACAAGAGAGGGCAAAACAATTAACGTGGCATTCCTCTCACAAAAGCCAAGATGATAAATATATCATATAAACACTTAATTAGTAATAGATATTTATGCTATCATACTTACTCTAAATATGGTTGGACTTCAAAACTGTTTATCAACACACAACAATGAGCAATTTGTAACATATCATCAGGTATCATGATTGAATTCCCCAACGTAATCGAGCGTCTTAGTATTGTTTCATTTCATTGCGGTTATGTCAAGCACCTATTTTAGCTACTTGCTTCATGTACCCACTACAAAACTGCATGCACTCTTCAGCTATATAGCATTCCGCTATGCATTCCTCAGGTCTTGCACGATTCCTAACATATCCCTTAAGTATGTTCATATATCTAGACCATAATATAATTAATATTCAAGTTAATAGCTTTTTTGACAAATACATCACTAGATATACATAATAAAAAGTGATATACACCTCACCTTTCAAATGAGTACATCCAACGAAATTGCACTGGTCCACATATGCGAGCTTCTTATCCCAGATAGATTGTCAAGTGAACCATAATGTCAAAAATTGATGGAGGGAAGAACCTTTCCAACGTACATAAAGTCTCAGCAACATCTTCTTCGAGTAGTTCTAATTTATTCCTATCAACTACTCTTTGACATATTTGATTGAAAAAAGTGCACAATCGGAATATTGCATTCCTTGGTCCCTCTGGTAATAGTCCTCTCAACGCTACTGACAACAACTCTTGCATCAGGACGTCACAACTATATGACTTGAGGCCTATCAGCTTGCACTCTTCTAATGAAACACAATTAGCAATATTAGAGCTATAACCATCAGGCAACTTTAAATCATGTAACCTAGAACAAAAGATCTGCTTCTCGACTTTTGAAAGCAATTAACGTGGCATTCCTCCAAGCTAATTGGAATTCCAAATTTTCTTCGTAGCCTCTGGGCTTAGTTAGTTATGCAATTTTGCTGTACAGAGGTAACAACAATGTTGTTTTCTTCTGTGCTACTAACAACATTGTTTCCGGTGTCTACAGCATCCACTTCTAGTAATTGTTGATTGGATAAATCTAGAACACCATCTCTTCTCCATTCTCCATCCTATTTGGAGATCTTGCAGTTTGGGGTATTTAATAAGAATAAAGTTCACCATCCTCTGAAAAATCAAAAACTTCAATAGATAACTCCTCTCCTAGTTTTTCTTCAGAAGCGACCTTAAAACTTTTACAATGCTGCTTCATTGTTGTCAATAACAGAACCAAACCAGTCTTCGGATCCCTACTTTCAGTGTAATTTGGGGGCAAAAACAATTCTAGCACGTAAACATTGTCTTCAATATAACTACTCCGCAACCAAATTGCAAAAGAACCTGTAAGCCCAAATTTGCATGTGTAGTGTGCGAAAGGGTACTCCAAATTTAGCATAACTGAGTACCCTACCACACGCTACACACGCGAATTTGGACTTATATGTTCTTTTAGAATTTGCTTGCGGAGTAGTTATATTGAAAACAATGTTTACGTGCTAGAATTCTTTTTGCCCCCAAACTACACTGAAGGTAGGGATTCGAGGACTACTTTGGTTCCGTTATTAACAACAATGAAGCAGCATTGTAAAAGTTTTCAGGTCGCTTCTGGAGAAAAACTAGGAGAAAAGTAATCTATTGAAGTTCTCGATTTTTTAGAGGATGGTGAACTTTATTCTTATCAAATACCCCAAACTGCAAGATCTCTAAGTAGGATAGAGAATGGAGAAAAGATGGTGTTTCTAGATTTATCCAATCAACAATTACCATAAGTGGATGCTGTAGACACCGGAAACAATGTTGTTAGTAGCACAGAACAAAACAACATTGTTGTTATTTCTTTACAGCAAAATTTCATAGTTAACTTGTCCCAGAGGTAAAAGTTCTCTCAACGCTACTGACAACAACTCTTGCATCAGGACGTGACAATCATATAACTTGAGGCCGATCAGCTTGCACTCTTCTAATGAAACACAATTAGCAATATTGGAGCTATAACCATCAGGCAACTTTAAATCATGTAACCTAGAACAAAAGATCTGTTTCTCGACTTTTGAAAGCAATTAACGTGGCATTCCTCCAAGCTAATTGGAATTCCAGCTTTTCTTTGTAGCCTTTGGGATTAGTTAGTTATGCAATTTTGCTGTACAGAAGTAACAACAATGTTGTTTTCTTCTGTGCTACTAACAACATTGTTTTCGGTGTCTACAGCAACCACTTCTAGTAATTGTTGATTGGATAAATCTAGAAACACCATCTCTTCTCCATTCTCTATCCTATTTGGAGATCTTGCAGTTTGGGGTATTTGATAAGAATAAAGTTCACCATCCTCTGAAAAATCAAGAACTTCAATAGATAACTCTTCTCCTAATTTTTCTTCAGAAGCGACCTTAAAACTTTTACAATGCTGCATCATTGTTGTCAATAACATAACCAAACCAGTCTTCGGATCCCTACCTTCAGTGTAATTTGGAGGCAAAAACAATTCTAGCACGTAAACATTGTCTTCAATATAACTACTCCGCAACCAAATTGCAAAAGAAGCTGTAAGTCCAAATTTCTATGTGTAGTGTGCGAAAGGGTACTCCAAATTTAGCATAACTGAGTACCCTTCCACACACTACGCACACGAATTTGGACTTACAGGTTCTTTTGCAATTTGCTTGTGGAGTAGTTATATTGAAGACAATGTTTACTTGCTAGAATTCTTTTTGCCCCCAAACTACACTGAAGGTAGGGATTCGAGGACTGCTTTGGTTCCGTTATTGACAACAATGAAGCAGCATTGTAAAAGTTTTAAGGTCGCTTCAGGAGAAAAAGTAGGAGAAGAGTAATCTATTGAAGTTCTTGATTTCTTAGAGGATGGTGAACTTTATTCTTATCAAATACCCCAAACTGCAAGATCTCTAAATAGGATAGAGAATGGAGAAGATACGGTTTTTCTAAATTATCCAATCAAAAATTACCAGAAGTGGATGTTGTAGACACCGGAAACAATGTTGTTAGTAGCACCGAAGAAAACAACATTGTTGTTACTTCTTTACAGCAAAATTTCATAATTAACTTGTCCTAGAGGTAAAAGTCCTCTCAACGCTACTGACAACAACTCCTGCATCAGGACGTGACAATCATATGACTTGAGGCCTATCAGCTTGCACTCTTCTAATGAAACACAATTAGCAATATTGGAGCTATAACCATCAGGCAACTTTAAATCATGTAACCTAGAACAAAAGATTTGCTTCTTGACTTTTGAAAGCAATTAACGTGGCATTCCTCCAAGCTTATTGGAATTCCAGCTTTTCTTTGTAGCCTCTGGGATTAGGTAGTTATGCAATTTGGCTATACAGAAGTAACAACAATGTTGTTTTCTTCTGTGCTACTAACAACATTGTTTCCGTTGCCTACAACATCCACTTCTAGTAATTGCTGATTGGATAAATCTAGAAACACCATCTCTTCTCCATTCTCCATCCTATTTGGAGATCTTGCAGTTTGGTGTATTTGATAAGTATAAAGTTCACCATCCTCTAAAAAATCAAGAACTTCAATAGATAACTCTTCTCCAAGTTTTTCTTCAGAAGCGACCTTAAAACTTTTACAATGCTGCTTCATTGTTGTCAATAACAGAACCAAACTAGTCTTCGGATCCCTACCTTTAGTGTAATTTGGGGGCAAAAACAATTCTAGCACGTAAACATTGTCTTCAATATAACTACTCCGCAACCAAATTGCAAAAGAACCTATAAGTCCGAATTTGCATTTGTAGTGTGCGAAAGGGTACTCCAAATTTAGCATAACTGAGTACCCTTTCACACGCTACACACGCAAATTTGGACTTACAGGTTCTTTTGCAATTTGCTTGCGGAGTAGTTATATTGAAGACAATGTTTATGTGCTAGAATTCTTTTTGCCCCCAAACTACACTGAAGGTAGGGATTCGAGAATTGCTTTGGTTCCGTTATTGACAACAGTGAAGCAGCATTGTAAAAGTTTTAAGGTCGCTTCTGGAGAAAAACTAGGAGAAGAGTAATCTATTGAAGTTCTTGATTTTTTGTAGGATGGTGAACATTATTCTTATCAAATACCCCAAAGTGCAAGATCTCTAAATAGGATAGAGAATGGAGAAGAGATGGTGTTTCTAGATTTATCAAATCAACAATTACCATAAGTGGATGTTGTAGACACCGAAAACAATGTTGTTAGTAGCACAGAAGAAAACATCATTGTTGTCACTCTTTTACAGCAAAATTTCATAATTAACTTGTCCCAGAGGTAAAAGTCCTCTCGACGCTACTGACAACAACTCTTGCATCAAGATGTGACAATCATATGACATGAGGCCTATCGGCTTGCACTCTTCTAATGAAACACAATTAGCAATGTTGGAGCTATAACCATCATGCAAATTTAAATCATGTAACCTAGAACAAAAGATCTGCTTCTCGACTTTTGAAAGCAATTAATGTGGCATTCCTCCAAGCTAGTTGGAATTTTAGCTTTTCTTTGTAGCCTCTGGGATTAGTTAGTTATGCAATTTTGCTGTACAGAAGTAACAACAACGTTGTTTTCTTCTGTGCTACTAACAACATTGTTTTCGTTGCCTACAACATCCACTTCTAGTAATTGCTGATTGGATAAATCTAGAAACACCATCTCTTCTCCATTCTCCATCCTATTTGGAGATCTTGCAGTTTGGTGTATTTGATAAGTATAAAGTTCACCATCCTCTGAAAAATCAAGAACTTCAATAGATAACTCTTCTCCTAGTTTTTCTTCAGAAGCGACCTTAAAACTTTTACAATGCTGCTTCATTGTTGTCAATAACAGAACCAAACCAGTCTTCGGATCCCTACCTTTAGTGTAATTTGGGGACAAAAACAATTCTAGCACGTAAACATTGTCTTCAATATAACTACTCCGCAACCAAATTGCAAACGAACCGGTAAGTCCAAATTTTCATGTGTAGTGTGCGAAAGGGTACTCCAAATTTAGCATAACTGAGTACCCTTCCACACACTACACACGCGAATTTGGACTTATAGGTTCTTTTGCAATTTGCTTGCAGAGCAGTTATATTGAAGACAATGTTTACGTGCTAGAATTCTTTTTGCCCCCAAATTACACTAAAGTTAGAGATTCGAGGACTACTTTGGTTCCGTTATTGACAACAATGAAGCAGCATTGAAAAAGTTTTAAGGTCGCTTCTGGAGAAAAACTAGGAGAAGAGTAATCTATTGAAGTTCTTGAATTTTTAGAGGATGGTGAACTTTATTCTTATCAAATACCCCAAACTGCAAGATCTCTAAATAGGATAGAGAATGGAGAAGAGATGGTGTTTCTAGATTTATCCAATCAACAATTACCATAAGTGGATGCTGTAGACACCGGAAACAATGTTGTTCGCAGCACCGAAGAAAACAACATTGTTGCAACTTATTTACAGCAAAATTTCATAATTAACTTGTCCTGGAGGTAAAAGTCCTCACAATGCTACTGACAACAACTCCTGCATCAGGACGTGACAATCATATGACTTGAGGCCTATCAGCTTGCACTCTTCTAATGAAACACAATTAGCAATATTGGAGCTATAACCATCAGGAAACTTTAAATCATGTAACCTAGAACAAATGATCTGCTTCTCGACTTTTGAAAGCAATTAACGTGGCATTCCTCCAAACTAATTGGAATTCTAGCTTTTCTTTGTAGCCTCTGGGATGAGTTAGTTATGTAATTTTGTTGTACAGAATTAACAACAATGTTGTTTTCTTCTGTGCTACTAACAACATTGTTTCCGGTGTCTACAACATCCCCTTCTTGTAATTGTTGAATGGATAAATCTAGAAAGACCACCTCTTCTCCATTCTCCATCCTATTTGGAGATCTTGCAGTTTGGGGTATTTGATAAGAATAAAGTTCACCATCCTCTGAAAAATCAAGAACTTCAATAGAAAACTCTTCTCCTAGTTTTTCTTCAGAAACGACCTTAAAACTTTTACAATGCTGCTTCATTGTTGTCAATAACAGAACCAAACCAGTCTTCGGATCCCTACCTTCAGTGTAATTTGGGGGCAAAAACAATTCTAGCACGTAAACATTGTCTTCAATATCACTACTCCGCAACCAAATTGCAAAAGAACCTGGAAGTCCAAATTTGCATGTGTAGTGTTGGAAAGCGTACTCCAAATTTAGCATAACTGAGTACCCTTCCACACACTACACACCCAAATTTGGACTTACAGGTTCTTTTCCAATTTGCTTGCGGAGTAGTTATATTGAAGACAATGTTTACGTGCTAGAATTCTTTTTGCCCCCAAACTACACTGAAGGTAAGGATTCGAGGACTGCTTTGGTTCTGTTATTGACAACAATGAAGCAGCATTGTAAAAGTTTTAAGGTCGCTTCTCGGAAAAAAACTAGGAGAAGAGTAATCTATTGAAGTTCTTGATTTTTTAGAGGATGGTGAACTTTATTCTTATCAAATACCCCAAACTGCAAGGTCTCTAAATAGGATAGAGAATAGAGAAGAGATGGTGTTTCTAGATTTATCCAATCAACAATTACCATAAGTGGATGATAGAGACACCGGAAACAATGTTGTTAGTAGCACCGAAGAAAACAACATTGTTGTTACTTCTTTACAGCAAAATTTCATAATTAACTTGTCCCAGAGGTAAAAGTCCTCTCAACGCTACTGACAACCACTCTTGCATCAGGACGTGACAGTCATATGACTTGAGGCCTATCAGCTTGCACTCTTCTAATGAAACACAATTAGCAATATTGGAGCTATAACCATTAGGCAACTTTAAATCATGTAACCTAGAACAAAAGATCTGCTTCTCGACTTTTGAAAGCAGTTAACGTGGCATTCCTCCAAGCTAATTGGAATTCCAGCTTTTCTTTGTAGCCTTTGGGATTAGTTAGTTATGCAATTTTGCTGTACAGAAGTAACAACAATGTTGTTATCTTCTGTGCTACTAACAACATTGTTTCCGGTGTCTACAGCATCCACTTCTAGTAATTGTTGATTGTATAAATCTAGAAACACTATCTCTTCTCCATTCTCCATCCTATTTGGAGATCTTGCAGTTTGGGGTATTTGATAAGAATAAAGTTCACCATCCTCTGAAAAATCAAGAACTTCAATTGATAACTCTTCTCCTTGTTTTTCTTCAGAAGCGACCTTAAAACTTTTACAATGCTACTTCATTGTTGTCAATAACAGAACCAAACCAGTCTTCGGATCCCTACCTTTAGTGTAATTTGGGGGCAAAAACAATTCTAGCACGTAAACATTGTCTTCAATATAACTACTCTGCAACCAAATTGCAAAAGAAACTATAAGTCCAAATTTGCATGTGTAGTGTGCGAAAGGGTACTCCAAATTTAACATAACTGAGTACCCTTCCACACACTACACACGCAAATTTGGAATTACAGGTTCTTTTGCAATTTGGTTGCGGAGTAGTTATATTGAAGACAATGTTTACGTGCTGGAATTCTTTATGCCCCCAAACTACACTGAAGGTAGGGATTCGAGGACTGCTTTTGTTCCGTTATTGACAACAATGAAGCAGCATTGTAAAAGTTTTAAGGTTGCTTCTGGGGAAAAACTAGGAGAAGAGTAATCTATTGAAGTTCTTGATTTTTTAGATGATGGTGAACTTTATTCTTATCAAATACCCCAAACTGCAAGATCTCTAAATAGGATAGAGAATGGAGAAGAGATGGTGTTTCTAGATTTATCCAATCAACAATTACCATAAGTGGATGCTGTAGACACCGGAAACAATGTTGTTAGTAGCACCGAAGAAAACAACATTGTAGTTACTTCTTTACAGCAAAATTTCATAATTAACTTGTCCCAAAGGTAAAAGTCCTCTCAACGCTACTGACAACAACTCTTGCATCTGGACGTGACAGTCATATGACTTGAGGCCTATCAGCTTGCACTCTTCTAATGAAACACAATTAGCAATATTGGAGCTATAACCATCAGGCAACTTTAAATCATCTAACCTAGAACAAAAGATCTGTTTCTCGACTTTTGAAAGCAATTAACGTGGCATTCCTCCAAGCTAATTGGAATTCTAGCTTTTCTTTGTAGCCTCTGGGATTAGTTAGTTATGCAATTTTGCTGTACAGATGTAACAACAATGTTGTTTTCTTCTGTGCTACTAACAACATTGTTTTCGTTGTCTACAGCATCCACTTCTAGTAATTGTTGATTGGATAAATCTAGAAACACCATCTCTTCTCCATTCTCCATCCTATTTGAAGATCTTGTAGTTTGGGATATTTGATAAGAATAAAGTTCACCATCCTCTAAAAAATCAAGAACTTCAATAGATAACTCTTCTCCTAGTTTTTCTTCAGAAGCGACCTTAAAACTTTTACAATGCTACTTCATTGTTGTCAATAACAGACCAAACCAGTCTTCAGATCCCTACCTTCAGTGTAATTTGGGGGCAAAAACAATTCTAGCACGTAAACATTGTCTTCAATATAACTACTCCGCAACCAAATTGCAAAAGAACCTATAAGTCCAAATTTGCATGTGTAGTGTGCGAAAATGTACTCCAAATTTAGCATAACTGAGTACCTTTCCATACACTACACACGCAAATTTGGACTTACAGGTTCTTTTGCAATTTGCTTGCGGAGTAGTTATATTGAAGACAATGTTTACGTGCTAGAATTCTTTTTGCCCCCAAACTACACTGAAGGTAGGGATTCGAGGACTGCTTTTGTTCCGTTATTGGCAACAATGAAGCAGCATTGTAAAAGTTTTAAGGTCGCTTCTGGAGAAAAACTGGGAGAAGAGTAATCTATTGAAGTTCTTGATTTTTTGTAGGATGGTGAACTTTATTCTTATCAAATACCCCAAACTGCCAGATCTCTAAATAGGATAGAGAATGGAGAAGAGATGGTGTTTCTAGATTTATCCAATCAACAATGACCATAAGTGGATGTTGTAGACACCGGAAACAATGTTGTTAGTAGCACAGAAGAAAACAACATTGTTGTTACTTCTTTACAGCAAAATTTCATAATTAACTTGTCCTAGAGGTAAAATCCCTCTCAACGCTACTGACAACAACTCTTGCATCAGGACGCGACAATCATATGACTTGTGCCTATCAGCTTGCACTCTTCTAATGAAACACAATTAGCAATATTGGAGCTATAACCATCAGACAACTTTAAATCATGTAACCTAGAACAATAGATCTGCTTCTCGACTTTTGAAAGCAATCATGATATATGAACATACTTAAGGGATATGTTAGGAATCGTGCAAGACCTGAGGAATGTATAGCGGAATGCTATATAGCTGAAGAGTGCATGCAATTTTGTAGTGGGTACATGAAGCCAGCAGCTAAAATAGGTGCTTGACATAACCGCAATGAAATGAAACAATACTAAGACGCCCGATTACATTGGGGAATTCCATCATGGTACCTGATGATATGTTACAAATTGCTCATTACTGTGTGTTGATAAACAATTATGAAGTCCAACCATATTCAGAGTAAGTATGATAACAGAAATATCTATTATTAATTGGGTGTTTATATGATATATTTATCTCACAATTCGCCTTCCGTATTAGAATGCACGCGGAGGAGCTTAAGCTTTTGGACAGTGGTTTCTTAAGGGATGCCGCTTTACTTCATTCCAGACAAATGGACACTTTTTCTCAGTGGTTGAAAGCAAAGATTGAATCATGTGGTAATAAGGTTTCAGATACATTGAAATGGCTTGCAGCTGGCCCAAGAAAGCATGCAACGTCTTATTTGGGTTATGTCATTAATGGACATCGTTTTCATACAAGTGATGTCCAAAGGTCCACACAAAATAACGGTGTTTCCATTGAATGCTTATTGAGAAGTACATTTGATTTTCATATAACCGAATACTCATTGGGCTTGACTAGTTCTCCTGTACTTGTCATGCTTTTTATTTTTTTATTTCTATATAATTTCACTAGCTATTTTCTTTGAAGTTAATATGAGTGAATATACTTGTAAGGTGAATATTGTGTTGTCTTTGAAATCAATATTATCAAGAATTTATTGTTTGGCTTATAAAGATTTATTCTTTGGCTTGTAAAGTTGTATGTATTGATGTTTGATTTGAAATTTGTGGTTTTTTAAATTCTTCTCAAATTATATTGAGAATATTGAGTTGAAGAATATTTAAGGGGTTAAATTCTTCTCAAATTATATTGACGCTAAATCATGTATTTGGTGTCTTAGGTTGAACCATTTGCCTAAGGGAAAAAATTCCCATTTTTAGTACACAAACATTGTATTTAGATCGTGTGTTTAGAATTAAAGTTCTGTTCACAAACATTGTGTTTAGATCGTGTGTTTAGAATTAAAGTTCTGTTCACAAACATTGTGTTTAGATTTTGTTCACAAACAAAAATCAAAGTTCAGAGGTGGCTGATATTGATATTTGTTCTTTTCTACAATGACTCAGGTTTATTGTTGCTGATCTGATTGTTATTGTGAATGCCCATTTTCTTATTAATAGTTGAATCTTGAAATTATCAACTAACAAGATGAGTGGAGAGGTACTTTATTTCTCATTTAACATAAAATTGAATTTATAACCAATTTTTGTCGACATTATCTCTTATTTTTCCTTATGTATTGCACAAAGTTCGACAAAAGCTGAGAAAAGAATTAGAAAGGAGCGTGAAGCTATAATTGTTGCGACAATGGATGAAAGAAGAAATGCATCATTTAGAATTTCAGATGAGTGTTCTACTTCTCCACATGTTGAATCACATGATATGGAAGGAGTTGTAGACTCCACTCAAGTACCAAAGAAGAAAACTAGGGAGGCATCAAAATTAAAGATGCATGACAAAGGAAAACAAAAGTGTGATGAAATTGACTTCAATGAAAGGAATCAGCCTATGGGACCTAAATCAGTTAAATTATCAACTTAAGAAGGGATCTAGGCACGAGAGATGGTGCCAATAACCATAGAGAGATGGCCTGATATTATACTATCAACTCAAGTTTTTTTCCTAATCACTAAATTTTTGTTTAAATGCAAATGCAGCTTAGATTCAAAATACTTGATTGCCATAGGGAATACATCATGCAAAAGTTTGGCAGATTATGGCGCTCACACAAATCTGAACTATCACGAAAAATAAGACCTCGTAGTAAAAGTGCTAAGCTAGCACACAATATTGTCCTCACCAAACCTGATAATGTAGAATGGTTGAATGGAAAGGTAAGTTTCCTCATAGAAACTCTCTAGTTTTTATGAACTAATTAGACCAACAAATTTTTTCATAGTGATTCAATTATGAATTATTAATCATATAAATTATGACATTCTTCTTTTGTATATGTAGGCAAAGAGTAAAAGATTTAGGGCAAAAGCAAACCCTCTTTCACACCATGAGTCGTAAAGGTTATGCACGATTAGAGGATGAAATGGTAAATTTAAGAGTAATTCAAGTAGTTTTGTAAATTGGGTATGAAATATGGTTACTATGAGATTGTTTTTAAACATGTTGATTTTCATTTTCTATTTTATTTTCTAGAGAAGAGAAAGTTGAGCACCATCATCCATATCAAGAGTTGATGTTTGGATTAAAGGGCATATGAGGAAGGAAGGAAAATCCATGAATGAAGTGCTTGATGCAACTGTGGTACCAGTATTACTTCATTTTTTTTTATTTATTATAATTTGCATTCACATCAATTTATTAAGATATGCTTTATACTTTTAGAAAAAGGTTCAAGAACTTCATAAGGCTTCTACTGATGAGTGTCCAAAATCTATAAAAGATGATGCGATTTTTCATACTTTTGGTCCTGAGCATCGTGGAAGTGTACGAGAGCTGGGATTTGGGGCTTTACCATCTAAGGTTGATGCACAAGTACACCAAAATGAGCACGTGAGAAAACTTGAAGGCAAGGTGCTGGACTTAGAACAACAACTCAATAAGATAAGAGCCATGCTTATCAAAGAAAGAAGGCAAAATGATGTAAGAGGAAAAGGTAAACATGATAATATAATGTTTGATGATTTAATTCAAGTAAATTTTGATTCAAATCATTTGTTGTTTTATATTTAAATCACTTGCATGTTTCTCTTTGATTGCAGGGTACCAATCCCTCCTAAAGAAGCTCTGATCTACTCCAATCTACTCCTCATGACAACCTTCCAACTTCAGCAAGTGAAAATAGTATTTTCAGAACATTTTTATCTACTCTTCATGTCTTTAATTGTTGGAATTATGTGGTAGCTATATGCTTAATGAAGTTTTTTATGGTTTTTTAGGTGAATGAAGTTGGTTCTGTTACTGAAGGCATTGAAGCTATGAAATTATCTAAACGTGCTGGTTCTTCAATTGCAAACCTTCTAACTGTTTTAGATACGGTACGTTATGCTCTTTTTAGAAGTCTCAATTGTTATGATTGAAGTCATAGTTTGAGAACAAAACTTTAGTGAAATCATATTTTCAAAACATGGGTTTGGAAAACAAATTCCAAATAGCTTTAGTTTGAGTTTGAAAGATCTGTTATTAAAATAGCATGGTTTGGTAGAACAATCCTTTAACCAATTTTAGTACTCTATTCATTGAAAATTAAACAAATATAACTGGTAGTAGTAATAGTAAATGACAATAAATATGAGGAAAAGAATCACAAATCTTCAAAATGTAGAGCTATATACAATTTCAACCCCTATCTAGAGCCAAACGTAGTTTCAACTGTACTGCTGATCTTATTATTGTTATTACTTTTTGAGCATTGAGAACTATGCTATAGCTAGGAGGAAGAAATTTTTAGACAAAGCAATAGAAGGCAAAAGCTGAAATAAATAGTAAGAATGCTTTGTCTTAAGTTTGGATTATGAATTTTAGCTGTTACTTTCAAGAGAGTCTGTATATTGGGTAAGGAAATCAAGAAAAAATTGTGATGCTCTTTGGATAATAGCTCAATGGTCTCAGAAAGAACACGATTGTGTTTTTTGCATTTAGGGTTGTATTCTCTAATTCAATGCATTCTTCACTGTAAGAAATGATGACTATTTTGAAATACGTTAACTTCGATGCATAATCTTATGTATCGAGATAGAAGACATAGAATTATGTGCCACATACGATAGTCTTGGTAGGTAGTAATATATTTCTTCTCCTGCACCAGCATACATAGCTTTCTAGCACGGTTTTCATCCAACTGAAACGTGAATGGCATTTTCTTTGAGAAAGAAAGAGAGAGTAGAGAAGAGTGGGCTACCTATTTCATCTGCTTGGGTAGAACCTGTTTTCTCCAGTTTTTTAATTATAGTTTTTTTACACTTTTAGATCTGTGTTTTTTTATTTATTTATTTATTTATTTATTTTAATACAGCTCTCATAATGAGGACTCCAAAATCATCTCATTGTGTTCTTTAGTGAAGAACTGAGGGACTTACTAGAGATCCACTTGAATTAGAATGTCCATTTAGTTTTAATAAATTCATCAGGTTGAGTAGACTCATAAGTGTGACCACCTCAAAATATGTATTCATCAGGTTGAAATTTTCTTTTTTGACATCAACGACATATATAAGTGAGTTCTCCTTAAAGCTTTTTGACAATTTCATTTCCTTTGTTGAACTAATACTTGGTAAATGGGATGAATGTTATGCAGTATGCTTATATACTCTTAATTTTTGTAGGATCAAAGTAATGGTGTGTCGAGCTTAGAGAATGTCAAATTCAAGTTGTTGCATTGTTAGGGGACAAACTTGGTGGTTGCAGAAGGCCAAATTGCATCAAGGGATCCCAAGTCAAAGGTGCATTATGTGACTCTTAGACCTTTGTGTTGGAAAGTATGGGTGAACCACGTAACAGTCAACGTGTTGTTGTTTCGTTCTACTCATGAGATGTATGATCTTCAAGATGTAATAGGAAGTACAGTTGCATGGCCTAGTCAATTCATTCTTTTGGACTAAATATTACACTAATTGATTTACGATTTATAGTTATACTTTTTGGATGTTTAAAGTTGTATTTTAGAGATTAGTGAATCTTATGATTTAGATACTTTTTTGATTTGTATGTTTGAGGTTGTTATCAGCTTAATATGATAGAAGTTGAGTATGAAAGTTAGTATGCAGGTTATTTGGTGTATGGATATTAGATGTTTTTTGCTTACTTCATAGTTGCTGCTTCTGCTTGGTTTGTTAACAGGTTGCATTTTATAAACTACTGTCTACATACTGTTAGGCAATGTTATATTCTTGTATATATATTATATATTAAAAATAACCTTCTAGGGCATATAAAATTATGTCATGAAAAGTGTAATGATTTATGACATGCAAGAAAATGCCGTAAAATATTATATACAGCATAAAAAGTATGTCATCATAAATATATTAAAAATGACATTCTACGTCATACAAAATTATGTCGTGAAAAGTGTGATGATTTATGACATGCAAGAAAATGTCGTAAAATATTATATACGGCATACAAAATATGCCATAAATATATCAAAAATAACCTTCTACGGCATGAAAAATTATGCCACGGAAAGTATGATGATTTATGGCATGACAAAAATGTCGTAAAAAATTATAGACAGCATACAAAGTATGTCATTAATGTTTAATTTATTATTTTTTACAACTTTACCTGCATGCCGTAAATGATACTCACCTTTCCACAGCATGTCATATAACGGCATTTGTGTGCATGTCGTCAAAGAGTTTTTACGGCATGCATTGCAAGCCATAAAAATTCAATTTTGTTGTAGTGAAAGTATCAATACGCAATGTGTACGTGGTACTAATAGGACTTATTTTTTGAAGCAACTAGGCTTCTCTCCAGTCCAAACCAGTCCAAAATTAGGATGGGAAAGTGTTTGGTTGAGCCTGTGGGACCCATTACGTGTCTTGTTTTAAAAATTTAAACTGTTCATTTTGTAGTACCATTTGTGTATATCATCTATAAAAAAAATAAAAAAATAAAAAAATAGATCAATCTTATAATAAATTATATTTTTATTTTATCGCATTTGTCTCCAACTCGTGGTAGACTCCACCGGCCCGAACAAAAGATATATTTTTTAGAGAGAAGCTCGATAAAATGAAAAAGGCTATTATTATTAGATCAACTAACTTTGTACATGGATGATATACATGCAAAGATGTACAAAATGAGCAACTTTTATTATTGAAATGATACCTATGAATTCAGATAGCACCGTTCAATCTAGATGTGGATTGAATACAAGATCAACCATTTTCATAGTAATCATGTTTCATATAACACAACCCACACATATCATAAAATTCATCATGCCGCGCAAAAATGAAACCAAAAAATCTCAATTTTTTTTTTTTTTTCAAAAATAATTAGAGCCATACATGCCCTAATTACATACCATCCAAGCAGGACTCAATCATTGATTTAATTTATTGCCTCTTATTAAATAAAGCAAATGTGTATCTAATCAAAGAACACCACCATCAAAATTAAGGAATAAAACCTGGGGGTAATTAAAACACATTTATTAGCCAAAACATACACACACGCGCGCGCACACACACAAAAAAAAAACACTCAAAAATGACAAATTAATATAAAATAAAATTAAACAAATAAAAAAATAAAAAAAAAGGTGGGTGAGAACACATACCAAGAGGACTGTAATATTAACCTCTCGGGCGAAAATCGCAGCAACCTCATGCATGTTCTTTTTCATCAGATAATCATATATGTAGACGTCAAGCCTATATATCAAGCCCGAAAATCAAAATAAACTTTCAAAATTATCAGAGAAAAAAAAAAGATTGAATAAAAAACAAAGAAAATGAACTTTTTTTTCTCCAAAAAAAAAATTGAAGCATATCATAAACTCACATCTTCTGAGATTCATAGTCACCACTATTACCAAACGTCATGATCGCAATCCAAGACAAGGACACCTGTACTTCACCAAAAACAGACAAAGTGGGTTTTCAACATTGATTTTTAGATCACCAAAATAAAAACAGAAAACAAACCAGATGAGAATTAATCAGTAGAACTGATCAAAACTCAAAACCCATTTCACAACAGAGATTTGAAGAGAGAGAGAGAGAGATCTCTTATTTGCTAAGAAGGAAGTACAGTGCCATGCAAAAAGAGAAGAGAAGAAAAGAGAGAAAATGAACCTAAGCCTTTTTTATGAGCAAATGTAGAGAGAGAGAGAGAGTTGGGTTTGGGTTTATATATTCTGAAGAGTGGACCCATAGACATGGCTCCTATAGATGAAGCCAACTAAGCATGTTACGTTTCTGTCCTGTAGAACTATCCTATCATTTTATGCCACGTCAAAGCCAAAAGGGTGTTTCTGACTTCTCGATGAAATCTCAGTTTTGGCTGTGGGGTTGGTGAGCCCTACTGTTCATGTTTAATTTGAATTTTTCCTGGAAAAAAAAAAAAAATCTTTTGCCCCGATTGATTTGTTAAATAAATTTTGTTTGGTAGTTGGATAGATTTACATATTTAATTAATGAAATTTATTAATAATAAGAGTGTTACTTTTTATTTTTATTTTTTTTATATTTTCTCTTAATATGCATATTAATATATATACATATATACATATATTTTTAACTTGAGCTGCACTTGTTTATAGAATTTTATTATTTTATTCAATCATAACCATTGATTAAATTAACGAGCAAGGATCCTCTAGAGTGATTTTTTCCTAAAGTTTCCTAGAGTGCTACATTGTATGGTTGAGATTTACTGACAAGTCACATCAATTTTTCTGATGTGACTTGCCAGTAAATCTCAACCACACAATATAGCACTCTAGGAAACTTTAGGAAAATTTCACTCTAGAGGATCCTTGGTGTAAATTAACATTGAAAAGTTGAATTCCATTATTTTAAATATATATATATATATATATATATATATATATATATATATATATATGTTTGGTAATGGCAGTATCCCAACTAATCTCGGGTACAAGTGTTTTTTGTTTCATACATATTGGGTAATTATGTAACACATACTTTAGAAGCAACTTCGATACTATTGACCACTTAATAAATTCAAACTCTACTTTTTACTAAGATTTAACCAGGCACTCGACTTAATCTCCACCGTATTTTAAATGAAAAATGAGTGAGAGTATTAATTAATACCATCACTAATGATGTGGCAGTCGTATTGTTGTGTCTGTTTTTTTTTTTTTTTTTACAAAAAAAGTGAATGCCACATCATTAGTGGTTGTTTTAGAGCACTACTTTTAGTGGTCTCTATCATTGCCTATTTTCAATTAGGAGTGAAACCTTTTGAAAATACAAAAATTAAGATAAGTTTGAAAGATAAGAAGAGGGATTATTCAAAAAAAGTTTTAATTTCATCAATCTTTTTTTATACATTTTTTTTAAGGAGAATTAATAATAAAATTTATACTTTTTAAAATTAATATTTTCAAATGAAAATTACAAAAAAAAAAATGAAATTCGCAATAGAAGAGAGATGAGAGTACAAAATTTTTTGATTTTTGCACAAAGATAATTTAGTGGTATAAAACAAATAATAATAATTACTCCAACTAATAACAACTAACTAGTGCGTTGGATTGATTAAAATAGGCACTCCCTTGCTTTGTTGATGTAATTTTGCATGTTTTATGCCTCTTTCATCAATAAAAATTTTTTTGATGATAAAAAAAAAGTAGTGCGTTGTATTGATTATGGGATAATATAAGAGAGAGAATTTCCGACTCATGAACTCATTAAATGACTTGAGGATTTACAAAATCTCCTCTATTGTAATTGTGGACCTAAATTTTGAAAATCTTATTTATTGATTTTAATTTTCTGTTGTGAAATATAAATGAGAGTCTGTAATCTAATGTCTTATCTACATAATTTGAGGTCAGATTATGGGTCAGTAACATCATTACACTATCCTATACAAAAAACAAAAAGAAGAAAAAAAATTCAATAATTGTTCAAAAAATTTATACAAAATAAGGTGATAGATGTGTGTAACCATTAAACTGATGATATAAAAATAAATAAATAAATAAATAATTTTATAGAAAATTTATACAAAATGAGATGAAAAATGTGTATCCATTTGTTTCAAACCAAAACATTTATTAAAGTGATATACAATTTCAAAAGTGCCAGTGTCATATTTTTCTTGTAACACCTTTTATATGTTTTTTTTTAGCAATCCAAAAGGCGATAATATCATTAATTAAAGGTAATTTTTCACATCATTAAGTGACAGTGCATGAATTTTTTATTTTTTTTCTTCAAAAGAGAGCGGTTAGTATGTTAGTAATTAATTAGATTACAACGCAGGTTACACCTCTCCATATGGACTCAAACCTAAAACCTTAATCACCTTAACACTCAAGTGTCCTCTTGACGACCACCAAGGCTATTGCCCAGGGTCAACTGAGCATAAACTTAGTGACCCAACAATTAGATAGAATTAAACACAAGTAGGTGTAAATGACTTGCCATAATTAATGAATATATATATATATATATTTATAGCCTCATATATGAAATTTTAGAGATAAAAATTTAAGACAAAATTATTTTTATGGATGAAATTTGGCATTTGACAATGAATTACTATCATTTTGGATCAAAATTTCTATTTAAAAAAGGCACACTTTTTTGCATGTAGTTGTTTTCTCCCTAAAAGTGCAATTACTAGCGACATTTTAAAAGTTTTGTTGTTGTTATTATTATTATTATTATTATTATTATTATTATTATTATTATTATTTAATGTAACACCGCAAAATAATAACAATAGATACACTCATAACTCTCAACAGGTGCCTTTGTTATATTTAACGGATATGTAGAAGCTGATAGGATTCAATCATTCAATAAAAGATTCATTATCCGAATTGCCATCCATTCATTGATTACTTTAACATGTTGCAAAAGATGGTGTCACATGCATTAATACATTCATTGACCCTAAGATATGAATTTATAGCATGTGACATATGTACATAAAAAAGAAAAGAAATGAAGACAAGTTTATGCCCTAGTAGCTACATATTTCCAAGACGATACTTAGTTACAACAAAAGTAAGTCAAACCCAATACAAATAAAAAACCCTAAGCTTGTTCAACAGACATTAACAAAATACAAATAAAAGCCCTAGGCTTGTTCAATAACATTAACAAAACAAAAATAAATGAGTCTTCATGTCATGACCCGAACCCCCCTTATGGATTAAAATCATAACCGGCCAATAATTATAAGATTACCTACGGTCTCAGACAGAAATCAAGTCATAGTTAATAATAGAGAGCCAAAATGCGGAAGCAGAACTTGCAAAACTTGTCCTATGAGTTGTGCAGACATGGCTTAACAAAAACTTTTCTTATATATGTAATGACTCACACCATACAAACATCTAGAGTATATACATATATAAGTTCAAGATCATTCCAAAGTCAATTTTAACAAAAACCAAGGTAATATACAAACTTAGTCACATGTGACCACAAAAGAAAACAAAAGGAAAACAAATCAAAAGTAAGGCCTCTTGCGTAAAGCGACCTTGGTTGACTTCTCAAAACTTGGTTTTCTCATACATAACTGGGGCTGGGGCTGGATATCCCGCTGCTTACCTACATATATATAAATAAAGAGTGAGCTAATACCTAGTAAATAACATCAGAGTAAAGGGGTTCATGAATGAGATTCGCTAAATCAAAATCCATAAACTATACTTATTGATCAATTATCAAAGCAAAACGACCTCAAGTCCAAGATATCATGTCCATATACAAAACGACCTCGGGTCCAATTAGAAAATAATGCATACACAAAAATATATTTACTAAGATATTACTCACAGCAGTTAGATGCTTGATTCGTCCTTACAATTGACCCTACATAATTCACAACACATCGGGTCATAAAACAATTCAATCTGTCCTTTAGTTTGCTTAATTTTCGTAGGCTTCTTTCGTGTTCTTTAATTCATTTAGGATGCTTATTGTATGCCTAAGAATGCTCAGAAATGAAAGAGAGCGGGAATTGAAGCACAAAACAAATTTTCAAAATTTCTTGAAACATGGCCCTTTGCTCGAGTGCAACTTTGGTCACTCAAGCGATCTGCAAAGCTCTACAAAAGTACTGATTGCTTGATTTTTAGGCTTGAGCGCAAGACCTAGTTGCTTGAGCCAAGAGTAGTTCAAAATAGGGTTCACTCAAGTGCAACTTTTGCCACTCGAGCCACCGTGCAATTGTCTGTAAAACTTCTAGGAGCTAAATTTTTACACTTGAGCGCCACTTATTGCGCTTGATCAAACTAGTCGAATTCTGGAATTTCTAGAACGGTGTTTGACGTTCAAAACATGTTTCCAAAGGCTCAAAGCTTGCAAGTTGATACCAAAAAACATCGGAAAAACATTATACATCATGAAAACATAGGTAATTTGAAACCAATTGTCCAAAATCATGGTCCGTTTCCCAAATCATTTCAAATTCTTCTTGTCAATTTCAAAACTCACGCAATCAAGTCCCATAACTTCATGGATTATGCATGCATGTGAAATATAGTCTCTAATTCCAGTTCAAATGGTACAAATGATGATCAAAATCATGAGGCTCAACAAAATTATGCATGCATGTGTGATTTGGTACCCAATTCTTCATGTTAAGTTTGTATCCTACATTAATTTACCAATTCTTCTTGAATACACATAATTTTCGACTTAAACTCATGAATCAGAGTTCAAATACTCACTTGGAGCCCTCAATCCTTCCAACTCTAGCAAATTCTTGAGCCTAGCTTCCCGAATCTTCAATATCTAAGTCAATTCTTCGAGAATTTGGTCTCTCTCTCTCTCTCTCTCTCTCTCTCTCTCTAAATCAGGTGTTCTCTCTCTCTAAAGCTCTCTTGGCAGATTTTTGAGCTCAAAGATATGAGCTAAGCCCCTTAATTAGCATATATATAGGCCCCATTAATCTTATTGGCTAATCAAAGCTTAGGCTTACTCAAATAGGCTTATGTAAATCAAATTAATCTAATTATTTTGATCCGAATGAATTTTTAATTAAATTTCACCATAGGTTCTGAAAATTATGCTAATTACGATGGTATATTCAATTTTGGTTTCAGTCGCCTCTACGGCCTTCAATTTCAATTTATTACAGTATACAGAATAGATTTTTCTACGGTAGACAGATATGAATTCAAAACTACACATAATCACATAATTAGCATCCAAATTCACATCAAGCACATAATCACAAGTATAATTAACAATTAACAGTATATCACAGAATGGGGTTATCACACTTCAGCTCCAAGATCCTCTCAAACTAAGTCTTTGGCAGAGGCATATCTTCAGTACCTGATAGTTGGTTTCCACATAGGGTGATGTAAAGCCTTGTAGATATTAATTTAATATCCTGTATGATGGTTGACAACGCAATATGGTGAATGCACATGAATGCCATTTACCAAAATAATACATTTTCTCTTTCAAATAATGCAATGCCATGTTTATAATTTAATTCATAAACCATTACTTCAAAAACAGAAAACAAGGCAGTGGATACACACACTGGAATCTCTAAGTACGTGTTTACCAATAGGCTATACAAGCACTACCAAAGCCATTTTACTAGTACTAACTGGAAAGATTGATACCTAACCACGTGAGTTTCTGGACTCTCACCATGGACACATAGGCCAACATAATATAAACAACAACCACAAATCCTAACTAGATCTCCAAGGCATTTACCCATTCCTCTCAAAAGTTATACATTTTCAATGTATATGTAATGCCGAGGAAAACACCTTCTAAATCCTGTTCCCCTATCTCAATCGCATAGATACAATCAGTAGATAAATAAATAATAATACAATTCCGTAACACTTCTTCCCCATTGAACTATTCCCAAAAAAACTTCAATATAGTTTGCTTACATCCAAAGTTAAAAGAAAACAGTTCCATAGATGTAAAGGTATACCAAAGAGAGAAATAAAAAAACAACACTCCATCAAAAATGTCCATGATTTAAAAACAAAAATTCTTCACATTTACATAAAATAGCCCCAAGGCTTCAACACAAAACATCAAACGAGTGAGCATTCATGCTTCATCCAAATTGCTTTCCATAGTAAATCATTTAGATGGCTCATCAACTTCATTTCCTGAAAATGGTTAGTTTTGGGGGTGAGTGAATGCTTAGTAGGAAGTATATTTAACAAATTATATAATTAATTGAAATATACATGATCATGCAATGCAAATATTCGGTAAATTTTGTTATGTATGTGTATAAATACCTTTATGCATGACAATGTAATGAGCAATATTAAGGTTAAATTAGCATTTCCTAATTTTACAGGAGCGGTAAATATACTATGACATTCAAAGCAAGAGCCGTAATTTAAAATACATACAAAGATATAGATTTTGTATACTGAAAATAGTCCCACATTTGCCGGCTCCAAAAATAGCAGGGCGATGGGAACCCAAAAACATTTTTCCCTTATGCATTTGCTGACTACAGAAACGGTGGGGACGCGGACACCCAAAATTATTTTTCAAAAATTATGTTTTTCCACATTTGTCGACTCCTGAAACGGCAAGATCGTGGACACCTAAAAACTAATTTTCCACATTTGCTAGTTCCTGAAACAGTGGGATCGCGAATACCCAAAAACCATTTTTCCACATTTGTCGACTCTTAAAAGGGTGGGATCATGGACACCCAAAAACATTTTCCCACATTTATCCGATGATATGCGCAGATAGGGCAATTGGGCACCTTGATTCCCCGCGCAGGTACCAAATACAAGACACAACTCAAAACCACCCGACTCACTACCCTGACTCAAAGACTATTTACCCCCTTCCAACTTTCCACCGTTCAAATCATCATTGTATTATAAAAGAAATTCAATAATGCATATGATGCATGAATTTGTAATTCTCATTTTCCCCTAAAATGATTTCAATGCAGAACAATTCAATAGTTCACATATCAACAATGAGAAGATTCTTTAATTCATAACCATCATCATCTCCAGTTTTCGTGTAAAAGTCTCAAAGTCTAACTTTTCATCACCAAAGTCAAGTAAATATACTTAATGTTAGGTTCTAGTGGCCAATTGGGCAAAACTCCGTTTTTTCTCTTCCAACCATTTACACACATTAGTATCACAACCATCCAATAATTCATATTTCAACCTCAAAGTTGAATAAACATGCCCGATTTCATGTTTTTAAAATCAATTGAGCAAAACCCTTCTTTATTAAACAAGTTTCAAAACTAGGGTTTGTAAAAACCAGATAAACTACCATCAACCCCCTCAATCAGATGAACAACACAAAAAATACCCCCTCCATGTTCTTCCAGCCAAAACACCAACAGCTGCCCAAATTTACACTTAGTGACAAAACCCAGTAATGAAAACCTAGACTGTTTTAAGTTGGACAAAAAAGTCCTGCACCGCACCTTAACCTTGTGCACATACCTGCTAGAGGAGGAGTCAAACTCTATTTCTGTGCTTATATGGGCTAAACAATGGCTTGAGATTGTTATTGCTGTTCTTGAATGGTGTCATATTGGCCTTGTTATTGTTGTGTTGTTCTTCTGCTTATATTAGACCTTGTTATTGTTGATCTGTTCTACAGCCTATGCTGATATGTTCTGTGCATCAGTGTTGTTCTATTTTTGTTCTGCTGTGTCTATTTCTTGTTGTCTCTTAATTGAGTGATCTGTGTGATTATTTGGATTACAAATTGGAGTGAGACAGTGCTGAGAGTGTTTAGTTTTGCTGTTCTACTGCTGGTTGGCTGCTGTTGGAGTCTCAATGACTTGGCGTTGTTTCTTTGCACTGGTTTGCTGTGTGGGTGATGCTGTGGTTGGTTTTGTCATGCTGCTGATTTTGTAGCAGCCTCTGTTCCTTTGTTTTTGTTTTTCTTGTTCCCTCTTTGGTAGGTTTCTCTCCAACATAGTTGGGATTAGGGAGGCTTGAGTTGATGCTTTTTACTCTTGTCTTCCCTCTTTGTTGATGTATTCCAAGATGTATTTTGTTTTGTTATCATCAATAAAGAGTTTTTTGCTGATAAAAAAAAACAAAAAAAACAACAGCACTAATCCTCAATAATAGACATACTTCCATCCATGATCATGAATTATTGCCCACATCCTTTCAAATCATTTATTAGCAAACACAATCCATACATTTATACATATATATATATATATATATATATATATCTACAAAGGTATGACACTTGAGGTTTTTCGCTCCACTCGAGCGAAGCTTTTCTTGCTTGAGAGTAGATCTTTAGCTCCCAGTAATTGGCAATTTTGCAGGCGGCCGCTCGAGCGAAAAAGTTGTCGCTTGAGCGTAGATTGCAAGCTCCCAATAGTTTTACTGTAGCTTTGCAAAACTTCTAGGACATGTTCTTTTCCACTCGAGCGAAGGAAGTTGCGCTCAAGCAAGATCACTTAATTGTCCCTTACGCTCGAACAACAGATCTTGCGCTCGAACAACCTATCAAGGATAGCAAATTTTAAAAAGCGATTCCAAGTCACTTTCTTTACACTTTTCCATCCTCTCTCTCTAACTCTAATTTTTCTCCAACCTTAGCTCATAAAACCATAGATTTGTCCAACCTTGACTTAAGATCCACCCAACATCCCTCAAGATTAGTTGAAAGAAGAGCTAGATTGACACTTTCACCAATTGTTTCACTAGAACATCAAAGTACGAGCGCGTATTGCAACCCTAGCATACCAACTCGAGGAAGGGGTGTCTTTAACTCTTTATATCTTCCATTTGAGTAGCTTATGTGGTGATTTCATTAGCTATATATATATATATATATATATGTGTGTAGACGTCCCCGAACGCCCCAGGAGGGTGGAACGAGCTCCCCCGTTCCGTTCGATATTGGGCTCACTACAGCTCAGGACTCTCAAATTGTCATGGTTCTTAATCTGAACCAAAGAGTCCAAATCCGACAAATCGTTTTGAGAAAACAGATTTTTTTTTAAAGAAGTGCCAAACATGGACTGCTTTGCCAGATACAGAGTCGCCACCTAAATATTTTATTTTGGGGAAATTTAGGAAACCCTGACTCGTTTGCCTAAGGCCACGTGTCCGTCATCACCAAAGTTACCTCAGCTCGGGAACTTGGGTACGATTGGGGAAGGTCACTTCGTGAGCACCCCCGCTCGCCCGATCAAAGATCGGCTTCTACTAACCATGATATCAAGTTTTGAAAACATTATGTCTTCTTATTCCGGTTATTAGCCTAGATTACTATGTGATGCGCACAGCATACAAGTATAGACTGGGTCGCCTGAATTGGAACAAAACAATTCATGTTTGTTTTTGAAAGATGGTTTGCTACTCGCAAGTAGGTTTAAAATGCAGATTTTGCCACCCTCGGGTGGGCTTAGAAAAGATGGTTTTGCCACTATCTAGTGGGCTTAAAACTCACAGTTGATGATTTGTTCCAATCCGAATAACCCAACATTCACCCACAGGCATTCAGGCAGTTATATCACATAAGCATATAGCCTCATGGTAAGCATGCTATTCATGGCAGTCACTCACACGCATGCAAGGATGCTAAAGCATAAAACTTACCGAGTACTCCAAGCCAAAACAGAAGCTAATTAGAAATTCATGCATGATCCTAATTATACAGAAATGCCTAATGCAACACATGCAAAAGTGCAACTATAGCAGGCTCGGCTATTCTAGACATGGCATATGAAATGTTACAGTTAACATGTATTCAATTTGGAATTGAAAATACAATGCAGTTAGTATGATGCGCCGAGCCCGGTGCATGCAATACAGATGAATGAATGCAAACATGCTGTCATACTGTATGCTAATTGAAACATGCCCTAATCTAACCATCATAAGCGGATAAATAAAAGGGAGAAAGACGTGGGGTTGGAAGACATACATCACACACACGCACACTTATTACCATTATGCCCTCGCACAGAGGGTCCAAATAAATAGTACAGTCCAAATAATACAGTCCAAATATGTACAAATCCCTAATTAATTTACAGATTAACTAAGAAAAATAATAAACTGGCATGCAAGCCAGGGACTGTCTCGACTCCGCTCCGGATGATGAATGATGCATGCTCGGGTTGCTTGGCGCGGAAATCCACTGCGATGCCCCAATTAGCCTCTGTTTGCGATTGATACCGAAATGCTGTGCAAGGCTTTTGAAGGGCCACTGATTCTTGATTTGCTGCAACAGAGAGCAGGAAAAGGGCATGGCAATGCATTTTCACAAATGTATGCATGCCTCGATCCTCGTGCCACCAATCACGCATCTCGATGCATGATGGCCGAGGAGTCGAATTGTGCAACTCAATATAGAATGAATGCACATGAAAACAAAACAAAACCTAGACTCCATCATGGATAATCCGGAGTGTCGGCGACTGGGAATTGAGACACGTTCCGTCACTCGGAGTACGAAACGTACCTCGTTTCCCGTGCCTGGGCTAATTCCTATCCCAAGCATAATGCAATATGCATGATATGCATGAAATGCAACTAAGATACAACCTAACATACACAATGCTATGAAATGGCATACACGATGCACGAGGTAACATGGCATACACAATGCGCTAACATACAACCTAGCATACGCAATGCTATGAAACAAAATGACATACACAATGCATAAATGGACTTACACTAACACAAGTGGACCTCAGCCACACTCGCATTAGTGGCCATTAGATGAAAATGAGACGCTCGAGATGCGTGCACGCATGCACGCAAACCGAGGACCGATCCTAAGGCACCGAATGCCACTCTAACAAGACATGGCAAGGCGTGAAATATGGCATACTAGCATGCAAATTTCAGTAGCAAAACAAGATGCAAAACAGCCCCAAAACATGGCAATATGGCACCCGATGCATGAAATGAGACCCGAAATGCAAAACTAGGCGCACGCAATGGCCTACAGCTATACAAAGAATACATTATTTGAACATGAAATGTAAATACAGACTCAAGAAAGTCCCAAAAAAAGTATGTTTACAGTTTTAAGCAAGGCCAAACAGCGAACACAGATAGGGCTAAACCGATATGCAAAAATGGCCCTAAATGTGAGATAAAGAAGCAAGTCACAGATGCTGTTCCTAAACAGGGAAGGTACCTTCTACAATGTTGAAGAGGGACCCAAAACATGGCATTTTACAGTTTATGACCGAGCCAAAAACAGTACACAAGCATGCTCAAAATACTATACAAAATAAGGCCTAAAAAGAGGATTAAACACAAAGAGCAAAAAAGAGGCTCCAAACAGCTAAAGACCCTTGATGAAACATGGATAGGGGGTCAAAACAAGGCCATTTATAGTTCAGACCATAGCCCAAAAGTATAAGCATAAGAGGCTAACAAAACAAGCAAAAATGAGGCCAAAAGAGAGATATAAAGGCAAGTGGCAAATGGAAGCCACAAACAGTGATGAGCCCTTCAACAATGTTGAATAAGGGCTCAAAATAAGCTTCTTTACAGTTTTTCTCGGAGCCCAGAAATGCTTAAAAACAGGGCTAACATATCATGCAAGAATAGGCCCTAAAAGAGAGGTAAAGAACAAAGGGGGAGAAGAAGACTTCAAACAGCAAAAAGTTCTGATTCAAACATGAATATGACCTCAAAATATGATCTTTTTCAGATTGGATCGAAGTCCAAAAATACTTGAAAGTAAAGCTAAACAATCATGCAAAAAAGTACAAGTTTAAGGGAAATAGGGACTCACCCTTGAAGAACAACTTTCCAGCAGCTTTTAGTCTGAAAATCTGAGCTTTCAACCTCTTCAAATGTCCTCCAAGGTACTGAAATGAGTAATGGAGGTGATAGGCTAGGGGTTGTAGTGTAAAAATGGTCCAAGAACAAAGGGTTTTGGAGCTTGGAAGAGAGAGAGAGAGAGAGATTTAATGTGAGAGCTCAAAACTAAAATTTTCTAACCCTCTAACACAGCTAGGAGCTGCTGGTTTTATAAGCAAAAGAGGTGGAAAAGAGGGGGAAAAATGGGGGGGGGGGGGAATTGAAATTCAAATTTCCCCCCAAAAAGGCCAAAAAGTGGGATATAAAGGCAAGTGGTAGCTTCTGAACCCAAATGGCCGAGAGCCCTTCAATAAAGTTGAAGAGGGGCTCAAAACAAGACACTTTGTAGTTTATGACAAGCCACGAAAATAAATACAAGTAGGCCTAAACTATCATGCAAGAAAAGGCCTAAAAGAGGGGTAAAGAAGCAAGTGGCAGTAGGAGATCTCAAACAGTAAAAAGTCCTTAATCAAACATGAAAAGGACCTCAAAATATGACTATCTCAAGTTCGGGTCGGAGCCCAAAAATGAAGAATGAAGGTTCGGGAGCCAAAACACGCAGTTTGGGGCCCCGAAAGTGGGCTGTTAGGCACTGGAAGTGGTGTCCGACCACGAAGTTGGTCTCTCGGACCGCAGTGTCCCTCAAAAGGGAGCAAATAAGATGCATGCCAAAAAATGGAGAAAACGGAGGTGGTTAAGCGGTCCCGAACAGAGGCACACAGTCAACGGCTCCGAAAAACGGGAAACCGGACTCCAAATGGGCAAAACGGCCTACGACCACGAAACGTAACCTACGGCCACTGAGAGATGATCTACGAGACCTCTCCCTCCCTTCGGGAAGAGAAAACAGAGAAAATGGAGCCTGGTTCGCAAACCGAGGCAAAGCACAAAAAAAGTCTGGAAGTCCGGAGGCAAGGTTCGCAGCCGAGACTCTGAAACTTCTGAACGCGCACAATATGCAATATCACCGAGCGCTCAACTGGTGACGTCTGAGTCTCAAGGTCGGTCAAAAATGGGATGTCTACAGTTGCCCCTCTTTGACAGAACTCGAAAGTCATAAGTGACGGGAGTGAATGTCAAAGCCCAGAGACGACCCATTTTTGACAAGGCCGAAGACTTAGACAAACATACAAAATAACATAGATGTGCCCGCAGTCATGCCCGCAGGCAGGGGCAAAATGCAAAATGATATGTAGGAAGATTTTGATAATTGGACTTATATGCTACACGAAGCCGGTTTGAAAATTAGACTTATACGCTACGCGAAGCCAGTTTGATAATTGGACTTATACGCTACGCGAAGCCGGTTTGATAATTGGACTTATGCGCTACGCGAAGCCGGTTTGATAATTGGACTTATACGCTACGCGAAGTCGGTTTGATAATTGGACTTATACGTTACGCGAAGCCGGTTTGATAATTGGACTTATACGCTACGCGAAGTCGGTTTGAAAATTGAGGATTCATGCAATGCACTGTAATGTAATAACTGAAATGCAATGTAATAGCTAGGAAATGAAGGTACCTCACAGGGGCAATTGGGAATGACTTACCTCATGCTGCTGAGGATCTCCCGCTTCTTCTCAGTTGAACCACAGGTACTACTTTTCTCCCTGACTATGGTTGCAGCTTTCCCTATTCTCTAACAGGGTGACAGACTAGGTTGGATCAGTATCCAAAATTGAGGTGCATACAGATGCTATCTCAATCTATGGGGCTGCCATACAAATTTCAAGCCGAGGATATACCCCTGGGTATTTAAACCAGACTTTAGTCTCGGAAATCCCGAACCTTTGCGTTCTAGGCATAAGCCATTCGAACTCTAGTTTCCACCGTCTCAGTTGGTCTCCTAGGAACTCACCGCAAACACAGGCAGGTGGCTATACCAGACCACCAGAAGTCGTTCGGGGACGACAAACACCAAAGGAATTGCACCTTTAGAGGATTTAAGGTCTCCTAGACTGGGGAGTGCACAAGACAGTGCGAATAAAGATGCAGGATTTAAGGTCTCCTTAGACAGGAGGATTTAAGGTCTCCTAGACCAGACAGTAAAATAGATACGATGTAATAGATGTAGTGCAATAGATGCAAAGGGTGAACACACGCCAACCACGCTGGACTCGTGAGTGGAGGAAGAACAAAGAAAATCAAATCAGGAGCGCGTTCCACGCACCCTAAGATAAATTCCAAACACGCTGAAATCGTGTGAGGGAAAAGAACACTCTAACCACGCTGAAATCGTGAGAAGAGGTCCGAAAACAATTGCTCAAGTGCGTACACAACGCAACTAGAGATAAAATCCAAACACGCTGAAATTGTGTGAGGAACGGGACACTCAAACCACGCTGAAATCGTGAGAGGAGGTCCAAACACAAACCACCCATCGCGTCAACAACGCAACCTGGGATAAATTCTAAACACGCTGAAATCGTGTAAGGAAGGGGACACTCAAACCACGCTGAAATCGTGAGAAGAGGTCCGAAAAACAGCTCAAGTGCGCGCACAACGCAACCTGAGATAAAATCCAAACACGCTGAAATCGCGTAAGGAACGGGACACTCAAACCACGCTGAAATCGTGAGAGGAGGCCCAAAAACAACCGCCCAGGTGCGTACACAACGCAACCTGAGAAAAAATTCCAAACACGCTGAAATCGCGTAAGGAACGGGACACTTAAACCACGCTAAAATCGTGAGAGGAAGCCCCAAAACAACCGCCCAGGTGCGTACACAACGCAACCTGAGATAAATTCCAAACACGCTGAAATCGTGTGAGGAAAAGAACACTCTAACAACGCTGAAATCATGAGAGGAGGCCCAAAAACAACCGCCCAGGTGTGTACACAACGCAACCTAGGATAAATTCTAAACACGCTGAAATCGTGTGAGGAAAAGAACACTCTAACCACGCCGAAATCATGAGAAGAGGTCTAAAAACAACCGCTCAGATGCGTACACAACGCAACCTGAGAAAAATTCCAAACACGCTGAAATCGCGTAAGGAACGGGACACTCAAACCACGCTGAAATCGTGAAAGGAGGTCCAAAAAACCGCTCAAGTGCACGCACAACGCAACCTAAGATAAAATCCAAGCACGCTGAAATCGTGTGAGGAAGGGGACACTCAAACCACGCTGAAATCGTAAGAAGAGGTCCGAAAACAACCGCCCAGGTGCGTACACAACGCAACCTGAGAAAAATTCCAAACACGCTGAAATCGCGTAAGGAACGGGACACTCAAACCACGCTAAAATCGTGAGAGGAGGTCCAAAAACAACCGCCCAGGTGTGTACACAACGCAACCTAGGATAAATTCCAAACATGCTGAAATCGTGTGAGGAAAAGAACACTCTAACCACGCCGAAATCATGAGAAGAGGTCTGAAAACAACCGCTCAGGTGCGTACACAACGCAACCTGAGAAAAATTCCAAACATGCTGAAATCGTGGAAGGAGGTCCAAAAACAACCGCCCAGGTGCGTACACAACGCAACCTAGGATAAATTCCAAACACGCTGAAATCATGTGAGGAAAAAAACACTCTAACCATGCTGAAATCGTGAGAAGAGGTCCTAAAACAACCGCTCAAGTGCGCGCACAACGCAACCCGAGAAAGTCCCGGAGGACAATGATCTCAAACGCTGCTCAGCGTAAAAGGATAAAAGGTAGAAGATAACACAAGATGCAAATAAATGGAAGTATGGTGTGTATGACAATACAAGTGGAAAAGTGCATAATAATACAGGTGGAAGGGTGCATAACTTTGAAGCAGGCTTGATCTTGCGCTTGAGGTAGAGGCACACTCATACTTCAGAGCATTGACAAGGCTTTGAAAAGGTACATCCGAAATACAATCACGAAATTTGCTGAAGGTGAAACACACTCAGATGCTTCCATTTTCCCTCTTTTCTTTTGCTTTGCAGTCCGGAACCCATGTAGCTTCAGATAGGTCCTGGTTTTACTGTTCTCACGTGACCTAGGTTGAACCCCGCGACTTTATGAAAGAACCAATCTTGTTTTGCACAATCATGAAGAATGGCACAGCACTCTGAGCACAAAACGATTTGATTTTTGAAATTAAGAAATGAGTTCTTAACCGGGTATTGAGCCTACGACTGAACACAGCGAAAAAGACTCAACAACGAAAGACAAAAAGGTAAACAACCTAAACACAACGAGACACGCTCGGGACGACTCAAAGCAGGAATCGAGATAAACAAAACAAAAGACACGACACACAGACGTATTACAAAGACGACAGACCTCTCAGATCGCGAGGAGCCAGTTTCTTCGGATATTGTTTCCCACCCTTTCTCATTTGTGCCTCTCACATCACTCGGCTCTTAGGCTCTGTTTTTCTGAAAAAGCCATTTCCTCACTTCTTCTCTCAGCGCACACCTCTCTATTCTTCAATCTCTCATTTTGTTATCCCTCCCCTGGGTGGTTGATGGATAAGCAGGAAGTCGTGGGCTCTTGCCCCCGGTATTCTACCAGATTCTTCTTCTTGTTCACAACAATGAGTTTCTTCCACAGAAGGGCTGTGCTACAATTGGGTGTGTAGCAAATCTGCAGCTGACATCGGTTGACGATGCTCTGTTGGGGAGTTCGGACGTGATCAGATCTGTCCAGATAAGGGAGTGGAATATCTTGTCCCATTCCGGTTCGTGCTTCGCACTTGGCTTGATACCTCGTTGCTTGGAGGATGAGAGAGCTTTCAGCCCTTTGTTGTTAACTTCAGTTGTGCCCTATTCTGGCAGGTAGAGTGCCCTTCTTGGCAAGTATGTTGATAATGGGAAAGACAGGAAGCCTGACTCAACTGTGCCCCTAGTTCATCATTTTGACCATTTTTTGTTTTAGTTTTCTCCTAAAAAAATTTGACCAAAATGAGAGTTAGATTAACATGCTTGTTCAATTTTCTGATTTAAAATCATGCAAGTCAGGCCATGAGCACTGAAAATTTTCCTCTTTTGGGTCCAAGAAATGGTCCAGTTTTGAAAATGGAATACTTTTCGAGAAGATTAGTCAACCTCAGTAAAAATTCTCAAAAACTATTTTTGCAAACGACCACTACTCAACGAGCACGGAACCTACTCTTGAGATGCGCAACCTCGGATCCATGGCAATGGAAAATTGCCCTTTCCTGAAGGACACCGCATGGCAACGGAAAGTTGCCCCTTGTTTGAACGGCACCGCGGCGCATTGAATGGCAACGGAAAGTTGCCCCTTGTTTGGACGGCACCGCAGCGTATTGTAGGCAGTCCTCAGAGTGGCGAACACAACCAAATCCTCAGATACAGAGAAGACAAAGATGACCAGAACCATCGCATGGACACAATCGAATTTGAAGTGTTTATGGTTGAACTTCAGAATGAAGTTGCCTACGTATCCCAAACATGGGAATCAAGCCTTACGTAGTTCGGGGTTAAGGTACACTCGGGTATTAACCTCTCCTTTTCAGGCTCTAACTTTTGCCAAGGCGCCCGTCGCGGGTTTTCGACCTTGCGAGCTTTGTTCATCTTTCTTTTTCATTTCTTTTCTTCTATTTTTTTTTTCTTTTCTTCTTTTTCTCTTTTTTTTTTTTCTTTTCTTCTTTTTTCTCTTTTTTTTTTTTTTTTTTTTTTTTTTGCTTTTTGTATATAACTTTTCTTGCTCTAACTTTTGCCTGGGTCGCCCTTTCCGGATTTTCGGCCTAGCGAGCCTCTCAAAGGGTAAAAGTGTAACAAGTCCATGCCAAATGGTTTTAGGATCTCGAGGCCATCCGTATCCAAAAGAGTGGCTGTTGTATTGATTTGCAGAAGGATCCATCTTCGGCTCTTCGAGCACATCGGACATTTTTGCCCCTAGTTCGAGGGGTGTTTCTGTTCTAGCTTTACAAGTTTCCTTTGATCTGATCTTCTTGATCTGACTTTGGTGCCTCTTGTTCGAGGGCTGCTTCAAAACTGGCCACACGGGCCTCACGTTGTGGTTGACCATTGAACGTTCTGAACTCAGGTTCAAGGTTTGAAAGTGAGGGGTCGAATCTCGAGGCTGAGAGCGATCCTAAGCTGCACAATCTCAAGAGCGATTCCACACAAGTCTTCGCAGGACCGCACAAAATATTTTGTTTTTGAAAATTTTTAAGAAAGCGACAAATCGTTTGCGCTGAAGATAGTGTGAAACCAGTCTGGATCAACCCAGGGTCCTTCTCAGTACTCACGCTAACAAACATGATTTCATTCATTAAGGGGCTTAGCACGCCTCTCTTTCTCTCAATTGATCAAAATTTTGCAAAACCCGAGGAATTCCTTTCTCTTCGTTTTCACCGCAGTGTTCAAAAAGTTTTGGAAAACTTAGGTCGATGCAATGAATTCAAGGCACAGAAAAGACACAGCTTCTAGTCAGATACTGCCATCTCATTTGGAATTTCTGGTACAATTGGCACACGGCAGAAGCAAACATAAAAGCATGAAAAACCACTGTTGTTCATTCGAATCTGCTGGCGTTACTGGCTCCAAGGCAGAAATAGACTCAAAACAAAACGAAAAAACAAACACAAAACAAAATGGTGGCGCCCGAGGTAACACATCCCGGAATCACCCGACTCCTATATAACAGGACTGACTCGATACAACAAGACAGACCCAAAACAAAAAGAGAGACAGACTCAAAACAAAAAGACAGACTCAAAACAAAACAACAAGACTGACCCAATACCCAAGTCAGAAAGCACAAAAGCTAGCATTCGCAAATGCTCAAAACGGTGCGTGCCATACGCCATATCTAGAGTAAATCGAGTGCCATCCGCAGGTGGTTCATCCCCCGATCACATGATCACATTATCCCCTAAGTTCACTGATCCAGTGGCGATAGACTTTGCTGAGCTGGCGGGAGGATGACCCCGTTGTCAATCAGATCTTGCACTTCGTGGTGAAGACGAGAGCAATTGTCAGTACCATGACCGGTTTGTTGATGGAAGGCACAGTATTGGGCAGCATCATGCGTAGCCAGAAGAGGATTCGGGAGAGGCCGAGGCTCAAGGGGTTTGAGATGGCCTTGTCTTATAAGGATTTGGAAAGCTTTGGACAAAGGCATGTAGAGGGCATGGAAGACCCTTTGACCTCGGGGTTGGTACTTCAAAGTTTGTGGATTTTTGCTGGACGCACCAGCAAAGGGCTTGGCAGGTGCTGGCCTGGTTTGTTGATCTCTTCTGAGTGCAGGATTATATCTAAAAGGAATGTTTCTGATACAACGACCCTTCTCCCGGCTTGCCCCTTGATTCAAACTGCCCCCAACTTGAGTGGCAAAAATATCATCCACAGTTTTTGCAACCACTGTAAGCACTTGCTGTTTGTTTAGTCCTTCGGCCTTCAAAGCCTTAACAGCCAACAGAAAATGTTCATGGGGACCAATGCCTGCCCCTACCTTGTTCTTACCGTCTGCCACCACTTTGCCAAGGGATTGGCATTCCTCAAATACAGCCCGTTCCAAGACTAGGGAGCCTTTTGACATGAACTCCCTGGTATGTGATGTGGTTGATGACGGAGCCGATGTCCCGGAGGCCAAATCTGTCACAGTTCTTTGAAGATCTTCGATCATCCTCTTTAGCTCAGAAGTAGTGGGCTCACGGGTTTGAGATGATTGGGGTCCAGGTGCATCCATCATGCATAAGTCCATGCTTTCTGGAATGAACACCTCAGGCTTGGGTAGATGGGCTGGGGTGATGTATATGCTGGGGTCGAAGGTGGATGGTAGTGTATGGATGAGGTTGAGATGGGGAGGTGATGAATCAGTACTAACCTGAGGTCCTTTTGGTGGAGCTAGGGTCTCTTCGTCAATAAGATCCTGAATCTTATGACGGAAACGGATGCAACGGTTCGTATCATGACCGTGTTGTTGATGATAGGCACAGTATTTAGCTGCGTCATATCTTGGTGGAAGAGGATTTGGAAGGGGTTGGGGTTCTAGGAGTTCTAGGTGCCCTTCTTCTTGCAGCTTTTTCAAAGCTTGGGAGAGACTCATGTAAAGAGGATGGAATTTTCGGGCTTGGGGCCGAGTTGAAGTGGTTGGTTCTTGGTCATTGAGGGAAGTGATGATAGTGTCTACTTCTGAGCATTTCGCAGCTGTGCTACCATCAGTAGTAGCATTGGAACTGCGAACAACATTTCTCTTTGAAGGCTCATTATCTTCTGCAAAGATCCCTTGTCTGATGGCATCCTCGATTTGAACCCCCATTTCATGAAGGGCTGGAAAGGTAAACAGAGGTAGAACGACCATCTTTTGCAGCAACTTGCCATGCAGATTCCGAACAATCATCCTGATCTGATCTTTGTCGGAAGGCCTTGTAGTCATCATTGAGGCCTTTGCTCTCCATCTTGTCACGAACTCTGAGAAACCCTTCTTTGGCTCTTGGCGGGTGACTTCGAGATCACGAGTCGTAACCTCGATCTGTGTGTTGTAGGAGTATTGAGCAATAAAGGCCTCAGCCAGCCCTTCCCAGTTCTGTTTCACAGAGTTCTCCAATTTTGCATACCAGATTACGGCTATCCCAGACAGGGTTCGGCCGAATAGTGATAATTTCTGGGCTGTGGTCAAACCCATTGGCCTCAAGATATCAGAAAACAGCTGGAGGTGCACCATTGGGTCTTCAGAGCCATCGAATCGATCGATATGTGGCATCTTGAACCGATCCGGTAATGTCACCACTGAGTCGGTATAACTGTCATCTATATCGGGAATAGAGTGGGCCCCCTGAGACTTTTTGAACAATTTCTCAAGCTTGCTCACTTTCAATGCCATGGGATCCGTCTCGAACTCAAAGGGGGAGTTCGGTGGGTTGATTAGTGCCTTAGACAGCTGGAGTAGAACCGGGGGCGGAGCTGGCTCGTTTGGAATGTCCGTATCATCCTGGACGTGGGTTGCCTCCCCGAGTATGGGAACTCTTGGTGGGGGAGGAGCCTGGTGTGAAGTAGATACTCCGGTTTGCTGCTCTAACCTGGAAATTGTCTCTGCCTGTTGGGCTATGACCACAGCCTGTTGCTTGGCGAATTCCGCTTGACGGACAGCATCTTGCTACATGGCTTTCATACTATCCTGGAGCTGGCGCACCATCTCTTCTAAGCCTGACATACTGTCCTGATCTGATTGAACCACCAGTATATCTATCTCTACAGTAGACTCAAAATCTCAACCTGGCTGTTCAAAGACCACTGAGCTGGTAGCTACTGTACTGGTGGTCTGTGCCTGACTGACCTTTTTACCCTGCCTCTATTGCCCTTGAACTGAATCTCTGACCTGACAAAGTCTATCAACACAAGTTCGGTGTACCTGGGGGATATTGGAGCCTTCTGAAGCTATGGTTCCCAGACTACCTAGCAAAAGAGAAAACAGACAGCATCTCAGCCTGATTTCACCTGAACAGATATGAGCATAGTTGAATGAGTGTGCTCTCTATTGAATTCTGCCCAAAATTCTGCCGGAAAACAGATACCCTCAGGTAAAACTGATTCTTCCAAATACTGATGCCCGCAGGCCTAATGCCCAAACTTGTAGACTGATACATGCATTCCTGTAGAGACGCACTCTAAAAGCACATAACAAGCAAGTGAGAGCCAAAACAACCCTATGTTGGGGTAGGGTTTCCCTATCCTATTTTGTCAGGAGCTAGGGTTTCACTACGCACGCAACGGTTTCAAACAACCTATCAGGTAAGCAACCTGTCCTAGTTTGAAATGGTCACTATGGATCCGAATATGCACTAGGTCGAATGGTCAAAAAGGGTGCCCCGGTAAAACCGGGGTTTGTGTTCCCATACTGGCAGAGCCCACAACCGGTCAGCCTTATGGTCATGCCTTGACAAGACAAGCCTCCGGCAAACTGTTCAGGAATAGCAGATGGCAAACACGGTGTCCTAGGCGCACCAATGCACATGCAATGCAAAGAAACATATAAGTGTAGTCAAAAACAGATATCATGAGTTCGAGTCAAGTTCTCTAAATCCCTAGCGGAGTCGCCAGAAACTGTAGACGTCCCCGAACGCCCCGGGAGGGTGGAACGAGCTTGTAACAACCCTCATACTGTTTACTGATTAATGACTGATCGATTACCGATAATCACCGATTACTGTTAAACGAAACGGATAATGACTGATAACTGACTGATAATCGAACTGAATGAAATACTGAACTGACTGACTGAAATTGAAACTGAATTGACTGAGTATATGTTAGTTAATTGCATTCTATCTGTTTGATTGTCTGATTATCTGTTCATGTTTATATGTTTAAACTGCTAATTGAAGGCCTTATCGGCGGCCGAATTAGAAACCGATTGATGTTCCGTGACCCTCATAATTAATGTGATTTTATGGTGTATTTACCTAAAAACTGATTAGGTATGATTAAATTAGATTAAAATAAGCCAATTAAAGAGTTTGTCATATTTACCATTTTGCCACTATCTTTTATACACACACTTGAGCCTTATACTTGAATCAAAACACATTTGCTCAGCCATTTTCTTGTGCTTAACCGACCAAGAGAGGGAGAGGGAGAGAAATTGAGTTCTACCTTGTGAATTGCTTGGAAATTGAAGGAATTGGAACATAGGTTGCAAATTTAACTTCCTCACCTTGTAACTAAAGCTCTAGGTAAGGAATTCAACCCCTCTTTGTTGTGTTTGAGCTCATTCATGTTAGATTCTTGAGCCTCTAGTGATTCAAGTCTAGAATTGGTTCATTGTGTTGATTTGGAACTCATTTCATGCATGCATGTTTGTAATGTAGATATTTGAGTTGTTTTCATGGCAAAAGGTTACATGCATGTCCATCTTTTGGTCATACCCCATGAATTCATCATGTTCTTGTAGAAATGAGTCCATTTGAACAAGCTTTGAAGATTTAATTTGGTTTAAAAACTCATGCATGACATGTTTGAATGTTGTTCTTGAAAATGGGTTTGAATGTGGTTTTAATTGACTCACCTTTGGGGCTTGAATTCATAAATTGAGATTTGAAACTTGTTATACATTGAATTTAATGATGTTTTCCAGAATTTGGGCCCAAGAGGTCGAGTTTGGAGTGGTAGAATGCTTGGTTTGAGCTTGGGAGGCAGATCTGGAAATTCCAGATTTGGCTTCCTCGCTCGAGCGAAGGATTCCCCGCTCGAGCGAGCACCTTTGTCCAGGGCTCCGCTCGAGCGACCATCGAGCGACCATCGTGCGTAAAATCTCAGCATCCAGTACTTTTACTGTTTTGCAGACCGCTCGAGCGAAGGATTCCTCGCTCGAGCGAAGCCTTTGATTTTGGACTTACGCTCGAGCGTAGAAAGTTTCGCTCGAGCGAGGCTCCTATTTTCAGCAAACTTTGCGAAATGTTTTCTAAGTGTATTTTTGCATCCTCATCCCATCCTAGGCATTCTTAGGCCTAGTTTAAGACATCTAGATGAGGATATCGTTGTAGAACACACCAAGGCAAATTAGGGATTTAGTTATGATATTTCCCAACTGTGTAGCTTAGTGTGTGTTCAACCTGTGAACTGTGTAGGGTTGGCAACTGGAGAGACACGCTCTAGCATACCGTAGCCCAGAACTCTGTGAGTAACAATTGTGTAAAGATATGTTCAACTGATATCTTTTGAATACTGAACTGAACTGTTTACTGAACTGGTATTACTGAATGAATGTATGTCCTTTATTTCTGAACTGTACTGTGGCATCCTTAGTACCTACTGTTTACTGTTACTGTTACTGTTACAGAGATCTCTGTCGGTTCCCTCGTGGAGCCACTACTGTTTACTGACTGATGGCCATCATTACTGTTCGGTCTTTTAAGACCTACTGTTACTGTTGTGCTAATGGATGTACCACATATGACTGTTTACTGTACTGAACAACTGAAATACTGATTGAATTGAACTGTTTTCATTACTGTAAGGACATTCATTCTAAACCCCTTTACGCTTTATGTTATTCACTGGGCTTTAGCTCACTGCTCATATATATATGTAGGTGTTCAGGCACCAGACCGCAGCTAGAGGCGTCAGGGTTACTCCAGTTTTGTCAAGCCAGCCTTTGTGCCTCACTGCGAGGTTCCGAGTTGCCATGCTATGGCTTTGGGGTGTTTTGTTTGTCTTCCCCCGTCTGTCTCCATACTGTTTGGTCTACTGTACTGTTATAAAGGGATTAGGTCCCTGTACTGTGTGACTGTAAATTTTGTATAGACCGTACTGTTTTGTACTGACGGAATGTTTTCTGTACTGTTATGTAGGGTTGAGTCCCTAGTTTGAATGGATGTCAATATTGTACATACTGTTCTGTACTGCTTGTGTATAAATGTATGAAAAGCCTTTTTGCATACAGACTGTCACAGCTCAATGGACACTATTTATTTACTGTATTGGCTTCCGCTAGGCCCTGTACTCTGTTTTACTGTATTACTGTTCTGCAGGCCTTCGGTAATCTCGGATTACTGGCCGGTTACGGTGCTAAACCCATAGGGCCGGGTTTGGGTCGTGACAGAGCTCCCCCGTTCCGTTCGATATTGGGCTCACTACAGCTCAGGACTCTCAAATTGTCACGGTTCTTAATCTGAACCAAAGAGTCCAAATCCGGCAAATCGTTTTGAGAAAACAGATTTTTTTTGAAAGAAGTGCCAAACATGGACTGCTTTGCCAGATACAGAGTCGCCACCTAAATGTTTTATTTTGGGGAAATTTAGGAAACCCTGACTCGTTTGCCTAAGGCCACGTGTCCGTCATCACCAAAGTTGCCTCGGCTCGAGAACTTGGGTACGATTGGAGAAGGTCACTTCGTGAGCACCCCCGCTCGCCCGATCAAAGATCGGCCTCTACTAACCATGATATCAAGTTTTGAAAACATTGTGTGTTCTTATTCCGGTTATTAGCCTAGATTACTATGTGATGCGCACAGCATACAAGTATAGACTGGGTCGCCTGAATTAGAACAAAACATTTCATGTTTGTTTTTGAAAGATGGTTTGCTACTCGCAAGTAGGTTTAAAATGCAGATTTTGCCACCCTCGGGTGGGCTTAGAAAAGATGGTTTTGCCACTATCTAGTGGGTTTAAAACTCACAGTTGATGATTTGTTCCAATCCGAATAACCCAACATTCACCCACAAGCATTCAGGCAGTTATATTACATAAGCATATAGCCTCATGGTAAGCATGCTATTCATGGCAGTCACTCACACGCATGCAAGGATGCTAAAGCATAAAACTTACCGAGTACTCCAAGCCAAAACAGAAGCTAATTAGAAATTCATGCATGATCCTAATTATACAGAAATGCCTAATGCAACACATGCAAAAGTGCAACTATAGCAGGCTCGGCTATTCTAGACATAGCATATGAAATGCTACAGTTAACATGTATTCAATTTGGAATTGAAAATACAATGCAGTTAGTATGATGCGCCGAGCCCGGTGCATGCAATACAGATGAATGAATGCAAACATGCTGTCATACTGTATGCTAATTGAAACATGCCCTAATCTAACCATCATAAGCAGATAAATAAAAGGGAGAAAGACGTGGGGTTGGAAGACATACATCACACACACGCACACTTATTACAATTATGCCCTCGCACAGAGGGTCCAAATAAATAGTACAGTCCAAATAATACAGTCCAAATAATACAGCCCAAATATGTACAAATCCCTAATTAATTTACAGATTAACTAAGAAAAATAATAAACTGGCATGCAAGCCAGGGACTGTCTCGACTCCGCTCCGGATGATGAATGATGCATGCTCGGGTTGCTTGGCGCGGAAATCCACTGCGATGCCCCAATTAGCCTCTGTTTGCGATTGATACCGGAATGCTGTGCAAGGCTTTTGAAGGGCCACTAATTCTTGATTTGCTGCAACAGAGAGCAGGAAAAGGGCATGGCAATGCATTTTCACAAATGTATGCATGCCTCGATCCTCGTGCCACCAATCACGCATCTCGATGCATGATGGCCGAGGAGTCGAATTGTGCAACTCAATATAGAATGAATGCACATGAAAACAAAACAAAACCTAGACTCCATCATGGATAATCCGGAGTGTCGGCGACTGGGAATTGAGACACGTTCCGTCACTCGGAGTACGAAACGTACCTCGTTTCCTGTGCCTGGGCTAATTCCTATCCCAAGCATAATGCAATATGCATGATATGCATGAAATGCAACTAAGATACAACCTAACATACACAATGCTATGAAATGGCATACACGATGCACGAGGTAACATGGCATACACAATGCGCTAACATACAACCTAGCATACGCAATGCTATGAAACAAAATGACATACACAATGCATAAATGGACTTACACTAACACAAGTGGACCTCAGCCACACTCGCATTAGTGGCCATTAGATGAAAATGAGACGCTCGAGATGCGTGCACGCATGCACGCAAACCGAGGACCGATCCTAAGGCACCGAATGCCACTCTAACAAGACATGGCAAGGCGTGGAATATGGCATACTAGCATGCAAATTTCAGTATCAAAACAAGATGCAAAATAGCCCCAAAACATGGCAATATGGCACCCGATGCATGAAATGAGACCCGAAATGCAAAACTAGGCGCACGCAATGGCCTACAGCTATACAAAGCATGTATTATTTGAACATGAAATGTAAATACAGACTCAAGAAAGTCCCAAAACAAGCATGTTTAAAGTTTTAAGCAAGGCCAAACAGCGAACACAGATAGGGCTAAACCGATATGCAAAAATGGCCCTAAATGTGAGATAAAGAAGCAAGTCACAGATGCTGTTCCTAAACAAGGAAGGTACCTTCTACAATGTTGAAGAGGGACCCAAAACATGGCATTTTACAGTTTATGACCGAGCCAAAAACAGTACACAAGCATGCTCAAAATACTATACAAAATAAGGCCTAAAAAGAGGATTAAACACAAAGAGCAAAAAGGAGGCTCCAAACAGTTAAAGACCCTTAATGAAACATGGAGAGGGGATCAAAACAAGGCCATTTATAGTTCGGACCATAGCCCAAAAGTATAAGCATAAGAGGCTAACAAAACAAGCAAAAATGAGGCCAAAAGAGAGATATAAAGGCAAGTGGAAAATGGAAGCCACAAACAGTGATGAGTCCTTCAACAATGTTGAATAAGGGCTCAAAATAAGCTTCTTTACAGTTTTTCTCGGAGCCCAGAAATGCTTAAAAACAGGGCTAACATATCATGCAAGAATAGGCCCTAAAAGAGAGGTAAAGAACAAAGGGGGAGAAGAAGACTTCAAACAGCAAAAAGTTCTGATTCAAACATGAAGATGACCTCAAAATATGATCTTTTTCAGCTTGGATCGAAATCCAAAAATACTTGAAAGTAAAGCTAAACAATCATGCAAAAAAGTACAAGTTTAAGGGAAATAGGGACTCACCCTTGAAGAACAACTTTCCAGCAGCTTTTAGTCTGAAAATCTGAGCTTTCAACCTCTTCAAATGTCCTCCAAGGTACTGAAATGAGTAATGGAGGTGATAGGCTAGGGGTTGTAGTGTAAAAATGGTCCAAGAACAAAGGGTTTTGGAGCTTGGAAGAGAAAGAGAGAGAGAGAGAGAGAGAGAGAGAGAGATATTTAATGTGAGAGCTCAAAACAAAAATTTTCTAACCCTCTAACACAGCTGGGAGCTGCTGGTTTTATAAGCAAAAGAGGTGGAAAAGAGGGGGAAAAATGGGGGGGAAATTCAAATTCAAATTTCCCCCCAAAAAGGCCAAAAAGTGGGATATAAAGGCAAGTGGTAGCTTCTGGACCCAAATGGCCAAGATCCCTTCAACAAAGTTGAAGAGGGGCTCAAAACAAGACACTTTGTAGTTTATGACAAGCCACGAAAATAAATACAAGTAGGCCTAAACTATCATGCAAGAAAAGGCCTAAAAGAGGGGTAAAGAAGCAAGTGGCAGTAGGAGATCTCAAACAGCAAAAAGTCCTTAATCAAACATGAAAAGGACCTCAAAATATGACTATCTCAAGTTCGGCTTGGAGCCCAAAAATGCAGAATGAAGGTTTGGGAGCCAAAACACGCAGTTCGAGGCCCCGAAAGTGGGCTGTTAGGCACCGGAAGTGGTGTCCGACCACGAAGTTGGTCTCTCGGACCGTAGTGTCCCTTAAAAGGGAGAAAATAAGATGCATGCCAAAAACTGGAGCAAACGGAGGTGGTTAAGCGGTCCCGAACCGAGGCACACGGCCAACGGCTCCGAAAAATTGGAAACCGGACTCCAAACAGGCAAAACGGCCTACGACCACGAAACGTAGCCTACGGCCACTGAGAGATGATCTATGAGACCTCTCCCTCCCTTCGAGAAGAGAAAACAGAGAAAACGGAGCCTAGTTCGCAAACCGAGGTAAAGCACAAAAAAAGTCCGGAAGTCCGAAGGCAAGGCTCGCAGCCGAGACTCTGAAACTTCTGAACGAGCACAATATGCAATATCACCGAGCGCTCAACTGGTGACGTCTGAGTCTCAAGGTCGGTCAAAAATGGGGTGTCTACAATATGTATATTGGTTTGAGCTTGTTAATTAAAGATTGAGAACTATAAGGGTAATATTTTGTGATTGTTGAAAAAATTACACTTATTATGATTAAATATCATTGTTTATGATTGATGATTGCCTCAATTTCATAAAGGAGGGAAAAACCCCAATTTTTCTCATTTTTCTCAAACCCTAATTTTCAGACTTAATTTATAAAAAGGGGTTTTACTCAATTAACTTCTAAAATATGAAATTGAGTGTAATTACTTGGTTTTGGATTTGAAATGCAAGTTTGGAGGTTCCCTTTTGATGTTGAACTGGAGATGAGATGATGAATGATGATGGGAATGCCTTAACTTATGAAATAGGAAGAGTTGCACTATTGTGAAGTGATATCCTCTTAGGAAAATTATGCATTTTTTAGAAGTTCATGCATCATATGCATTGTTCATTTCTTTTGGTCTTACCTTGGTGCCAACGGTTGAAACTTTAAAATGTTGGTAATTAGCTTATGAGTCCAGGTAATGAGTTGGGTTAGATTTGAGTTGCATATTGTAATTGGCACCCGTGCGGGGAGTCAAGGTGCCCAATTTCCCTATCTACGCATCGGCAAATATGAAAGGTTGTGATGTTTTTGGTGCCCATTGCCCTACCGCTTCTGGAGTCGGCAAATGTGGGATTATTTTCGATAGATGACTATAATCGTCTAGGTATGTTTTGATTTTTGGACTCTTACCTATGGATGTCAATGCTGAGTACCACCGGATGAGACAATGGGAAAGATGAAATATGTTCAATGCATTGCATCCTATCAATAGCATACTCAGGCATGGTTTTACTTTATTTTCATACATTTCCATGAATTGCATTACATGAGCGTAAGTCTTTCAAATGATTATATAATTTGTTAAATGCATCACCTACTGAGCTTATGCTCACCCCACAAACTAACCAATTTCCAGGAATGAAGAACGAGATACCTCTCAAGTGATGATGCCAATTGAGCTAGCATGTTTCGTTGAACTTTCTAGGGGCATGATGATGATAATTGTATTTTAGAAGCTGATTTTTGTGTCTTAGTGTTATGAAGAACATTGTGTTAAGGAAGATGCCCTAGTGGATTAAATTGTTGACTACTTCTTTTCTTTTGAACTGTTTTAATGTTTTGAGGAATGTAATGGAACAACTATGTAACTTTCGTTTTTGGGAATAGTTCAAAGGGAAAGAAAGCCATAAGTGAGTGGATGTATTATTTTATTTTGTTCAGATCTTATATGTTGAAAATGCTTAATAATTAGATGAACAAGTTTATGGAACGGGTCTTTTAGGGCGTTACGAAAGGTGAATATCTAATGAAATTACCACATGTGAGTCTCAAATTAAAGATATAATAAGTTAATGATATCCCTACCTCAAGAATAGAAGCTTGAGATGAGAACTCAACTCGCAATGTTGATGAAATTACGAAACAATCGGTAGAATGCTTGATCTAAGCTTTCCTTTCAACTACCTTGAATGATCTAGGGTGGATATAAGGTAAAAATTTGAGAAATCAAGTGTTTAGAGCTCTAGAGTTTCGAGTAGGAGGAGAAGGAGAGAAGAGAGGAAGAAAGAATAAAGATTTTGGGCCAAAAAGTGACTTTAAAGTGCCAGATTTCGAACAAACCACTCGAACAATCAAAGCTTGGCTTGAGCGATGAAAAGAAGCTCCCAGAATCTCTAAAATTTGTGCAGACTGCTCGAGCAATCAAAAGTTCACTCTAGCAAACTTGCTTCCAACACGAGTACTCAAATTTCAAATAAACATAACTCCCTCGTCCGGACTCTGTTTTAGGTCGTTCTTTGTCCAAATTGAAGCCCCAGAAACAAGCTTTCCAATGGTTCTAGCTACATATCCAAATTCAAAGTATGGAAAGAGAAATGGGAAAAAGAGTGAGGACCACTCCTGGAACAATTATCCAAATCAATGTTCTTCAATCTTACTTTACCATTATAATACCACCTCAATCCAATATCCTAAAATGAACCAAAGAGACTCCAAGTACAATAATAATAATGTCAAGAGCAATCCCACTAGTCCAATAAATACAAAGTGTTATAGTCTCCCCATCGTAGGAAATTTCGTCCTCGAAATTAAACAGTTCAAGATTTAAAGTTTAGACAATTCCAAATGAAACAGAGATTGAACTAAAACTTCCACCAACTAATCACAAATGAATTCTACTCAACAACAAGTTTCTAGAAGGTTCTCGTAACATAAAAAATTTCGTGTGATGAACAAGAAATGACTCCCATGAAAGGAGATAAGTTAACCCAATGATATTATGGGGAGAACAATTCCCAATAAAATTACAATCACCACTCTAGAATATAGTTCAAAATCTAAGGTTAACTCTCATATTTTCAAGTTCCACATTAATATTTAGATCCACCCCATATGATACGAATAACAACACTCAAGTGATGAGTCTTTCCTTTAACTCATCCACAAGGATTACCAAGGTCCATTCAACCCAGACAGGTGACTCCCATTATGGACGGTTCCCTATTTAGTAAGATTAGACAATATGGTCACGAATACTTATAACAAGCCACAAGAACCCATCGATTCCACGAAACTAAAAGTCAAGGGTAAAGGTCTCACTAAAATACCTTACAATATTCTTGCCTCATACAGACTCAACTTCTAGGAAATAATTCTCGATCGTTTAACGAACTAGAACCTTAGAAAAATAGTTTTCACATCACATTCACACTAGAAGAAACAACTACGGTCATTTAGCAACCCAATTTTTAAAAGAATAGTTCACATCATTTTAGAAGTCCTCAATCCCCTCTCATGAAAAGAAAAGAAAAGAAAGAGAAGGAAAATTTTTCTAATAGAAATTCTATCCGTCAAGTATGGCCTTTCAACAAGATACAACTCAACAAAATCAAAACACCACATGTCATTTTCTTGCAATACAACTAGTGTTCCATATCCACACATTATTTAACTACATTATTGAAATACTTAAAAGTTAACAATACCTAAAACAATATTTCCAGACCCTTGAAGATTGAAGGGATTCATAACTGGTATAAACCTATGTATATATATATAAAGGAATGGTTTAAATACATAAAAGTGAATGGTAAAAATGAAGAGTTTGAAAAGGAACGATTTTGTGAAAATGGTTAAGGTTTATATATGTTGTAAGACTTGATACCCCACTTCTTGACTATTTTTCCCTTTTTCTCACTAGTTTATCCATAATAATAACTTCTCAATTCTGGCAAAAATAAGGTCATACCCAATAGAAAAAATTATGTTCTCAAACATACCCAATAGGAAAAATTATGTACCCAAACATCACCTAACCAAAGATTCCATCACTACCACTGCAATGTCACAACTCCATCATAATCATACAGGCAACAACAATTCAAAATAATAACAATAAGGTTAAAGAAAACCAATGGATACGTTTTTCTCGTAAACTTGGGAAGTCGCATTCCCCCACAACTACCATTACAAATTTCAAGCTTGCCAAATAATTTTTTTCGCAATTACCCCATTTTGGGGATCACATGCGACCAACTAAAAACAAATACCAAGCAATTTGCACAACTTGTCACTCCCTTGAGTGACACACACTCACCAAACAATCAATTCCCAATCACACATCTCATTTCTAGAACTTAGATAAGTTCTAAGGTGATTCCCTTTCAACCTCTCCTAATGCTACAACAATAATTAACACGCTACCTAAGAAAATCTTCTACACTTGCATCATTTACGTATACTCTCACAACACACTACATTCCTTGGAATCAAAGCCATGATACTAATTCCGAAGCTGTAACACAACTCCACACCATAATAAGACTATGATGTCCCACAAAATCAATTTGAATTCAATACCTTCTATATCACAAACTTATTCAATGACAAACATTCACATCGTTAATAAATAAATTAATCTCATATTACAAGAGAATCTCTCCAAACGAAATTCAATATGCATCTCTCACCAAAATAATACTACACCTCTAATACAAAATTTCTAACTAAAATCATATTTTCAGCACTCTAATCTAATCACTACTAAAGCTGCTTCACCATTGAAAAATAGTTTAACTCGAAAAGTCATTCACCACTGTAGCACTCTAGAATTTTTCTCTCCTCTCGAGCGCAAGAGTTGATGCTCAAGTGGTCTTTTGAGGCTCCCAGTACTTTTGCAGGTATGTTAGAGATTCTAAGAGTGAGTGATTTACGTTTGAGTGCAGGAGTTGTCGCTCGAGCGGTCCGTCTTGCTTGTGTCTGTTCGCTCGGGCATAGTGTAACATCTTGTACTTTTAGGACTAGTGGGACTGCTCTTGACTTTCTTAATTATTGAATTTGAAGCCTCCTTGTTTTTATTTTGAGATATTGATCGAAGTGGTAACATAATGGGAAAGTAAGATTGGACCAAAAACTTTGATTTGAATCATTTTCATATGAACAGTCATTACTCTTTTGTCCTTTGATTTTTCCACACTTTGAATTTGGATGTGAGATTAGAACCATTGGAAAGCTTGTTTTCAAGGCTTCGATTTGGACACAAGAACGACCTAAAACGGAGTCCGGACGAGAGAGTTATGCACGTTTGACGTTTTAGTATGTGAGCTGGAAGTAAGTGCGCTCGAGCGCAGGAAGTTGCACTTGAGCGAACTGCGCGAATTCAGCAGTTTAAAAAGTGCCTTTCTAGATCATTCTCTCCACTTTTCTTTCCCTTCTTCCTTCTTCTCATTCTAAGTCCGAAAACCTTTGAATTCTTGATCCAAATACCTTCCATTTCTCAAAGATTTGGCCAAGATCACTTACCAAAAAGTGAAGAATACATGAAGATCTCATTTTCCTACCAATTGGATTTTTGATTTTATGAAGGAATCTCATAGAGCCTTTCTTTCTTGCTTGATCATTGAGATAGGGGTTTCTAGTTCTCTTTCAATACTCTCATTTATAGATAAAAATTTGTGGTATTTCCCTTATAGAAATACAAAATTTATATTTTAAGCATATTGTGATAAATCATGGGATTGGGGATTTAGGGTTTGAAGTGTTGGGGTTTACTTGTTGGGTTATGATTTTGATTTATAAATTTGGGTGTATAAGCAATAGAAGAGTTGGAATAAAAAGTGTTTTTATGAAAAGTTTTAATTTCTCTTAATAACCCTAGTTTGGTTCATGAAGATAAATGATGGTTTTGCTTGAATTGAAAGTAGTATTATGAAATTGAGGTGTTAAATTGTACACATACATGTTTAATTTAATTTTGGAAGTATTTGGAAATTCATGTAAAAGTTGCAATTGAACTCTTATTGTTGATCTTTTAAAAAATCAAAATTATATTCACCCACTCTAACGGGTTGTCTCATCTTTGCTTTCAAGCAAAGTCACATAACAATCATATATGCTACAATTGATATAAGGATAACATACTAATCACCTCTGATTACTTCAGAGATATTATCATGCAATCTTATGATTTCTTTTAATCACACTCGATCTCTCTAGATTTTCTTTTAAGAATCTCGCAAAGCTTAATGTTGTCAAGTGGAACAACATTTCTGTTGTCACCTCTTGAAGCCATTTCTGAAAAATCACAACAGAATTTCATTATTCTGTTTTTCCATAAACTAAACTTAACACTAGAAAATCCACAGTTGGAAATTTAATTCAAAATTAGTCTTACCACTTAATCTAGAATCGAACATGGTCAAGAATGTTCCCAGGAAGACTGGAGGGGTCACATTGGTCCCACTTAAAACCCAGTTAACATTTTGACAAAACTTTCAAGAGCATATTGACTCTTAATCCATAGGAAACAAATTTAAAATTAAGTTTTCCAGGGGATAAACCAGGTTATAACAAACCAATTCCCAAGCAAATAAAAAATTTTACCAGAATTATACCACTCATAAAAGTTAATCGGTACTCCTAGAACTAAGCCTATGATTTCTGAATAAAAATCAGAGATATTTTAGCTAATGCTAAAATTTGAATTCTTTTCTCAAAACCACAACACTTTAAAAATAATCCGATTATAAACCAAAACACTTTGGAAATAATCAGATTATAATCAAAGATTCTCTCCAAACTTAGTTTTCCAACACTTTGGGAATAAAATAATTAAACCCAAAGACTTCCTCAAACCCCAAAGGTTTGAAACCAAATCCGTCTTAGTTGTCATTTCTGAACAAATAAGAGTTACTCTTTAACCAAGGCTAAACACTATGGTTTCTATTACAGAAAACCAAACCAAGTTCCAAACTTTACAAGCAATTTAAAAATTGCTAACAAACATTACAAGCAATGTAAAAAATTGCTACAATAATACAAGCAAATGAAATGCTTTTACTAATACAAGCAAACAAACTTGCTTTTACACATTGATAAATGAACCAAATTAAAACTCAAGTAAACAATTGCTTCAAATAAAAGACGAGTAAACCAATCCAATTGAGGATTGTAAGTAGTCCAAAAATTGCACTCCAAAATTCTATTAATTTGGATTTGTATTATTTCCATTCCCTTTTGCATAGGTATGCTGCCAAAGAAAGTTAATAGCAAACCACAACATAATACAAAGCAACTAATCAAAAACTTTGTATTTAACCCTTCTAGCATTATCTTGAATAACACATTAAGTGAAGAATAAAATGCAATATAAGTTCCACGTATAAACCTTAAAACTCCAAAACTAAATGTACAATTTAATTTATACAATAAATATGTAAATAAATTAGACAAGTTACAAAACCTTAAAATTTATAATTACAAATAATTAAATTAAAATTTATTGCCATGAGTTATATATCAATTATTACATAATAAATATGTAAATAAATTTAGATAAGTTACAAAACTTTAAAACTCCAAAACCTTAAAACAAAAGTTTAATAGGCAAGAGTTACATATCAATTTATTTAACAATAACCATGCAAATAACTCTAGCAATTAAAAACATGCAAATAATCCTAGAAAATATGCATGTAACCTACACCAAAATCTAAGGACATGCAAATTACCTTAAAATTCTAGAAACTAATAAAAAAGTGAATTAAACTAGGATCTAGAACATCATGAACATATATAAAAAAAAATAGCAACTAATTAACATGCCCATTTTAACTAAAACTTAAACACTCATGAGCATGCAAATTTTATTATAAAGCTATAAAATACAACATGCAAAGCATGGTAGGAAATTCAAAATCGTACTCATAAAACTATGTATCTAAACAAACAATAGACCATTTAATTAATCATCAACAACCTAATTTTCTTTTCATATAGAAAATAAATTGGAAGCAAAATAAAACATGAGGAAGATATTTATTTATTTAAATCCTAATCATGCATAGCAAGTGAATGGAACAAAAAACTCTATGAACAGTAGCATGCATATCCTCTTGCCTTATACAGGAAAACAATGGCCTCTAAATTAAACAATTATAAGCAAAGCTGTAGCCACGTCATGTGAAGTTATTGATACAAAACTATATATACCGGAATTCCTATAGATGATAGCATGCCTATATACATATAATTCCATTATTTTGCAAAAGTAATAACATAATGAACCTGCCACACAGTAGCCTATTACAAAAATTTAAATCTGATACAGTGGGGAAATTAATCTATGTGAATCTATTTGTTAATTCTATGAAACACATATAATCTGTTTTAAGATTGTTGTACAAATTGTGTAATTAAACAAGATAAATAGATTCATGATTAATCAAATTACATAATAGAATAAGAAAACATGTTGAATATTACAACCATAAAAATACACAATACGATAAAAGGTAAAGAAAGCAAACCGAAATTTGTGTGATACCACTGTATCTTTAAAACAGATTAGCCGCCTCACCCTGGGTGCTGAAGGTATGTCGACTTCTGTCTCCCAAGATATGACGGTCAAAACCAGCTAATGCAGAAGCACCTTTTGAATAGTTTCGGTGAACTTGAAACTGGTTGCACTCTGTCTAACAAGAACCAAAGAAGGGACTAGCAAAAGAAGATAAGAAATTTTTCTTTGGTGTGAAAACCATCTTCAACTTTTTTTTTTTTTATCTCAAAACATCTCCATTTTCCATCAAAAATCTCTCTTAAAACTCTTCTACTAAGTTGGAGGGGAAAGTTCTCTATTTATACAAGTAGGGGAATCCCTAGCCATAAAGGCTATACATCAATAGGGTTATCAAATACCATTAACCAAGACCATCAATTCTAGCCATTAGGGCTAGAGTTACTAACATTGAAAACCTATGATCACTAATATGGTCATCAACTCCATCCTCAAAAGATGAGAGTTACAAAGGTCTAACCCTCCCATGTGCTTAATATATACAAATAAATATGTATATAATGACGTTTGAATAAAACAACTAGATGGGTCACACAATGGATACCAATGTTGGGTTACAACCCGATCCAAACCCTATTCTCAAACACATGCACAAGTTAAGCCTAACACAACATAGCTTAGCTCAAGTTTAAGATTAAATCCAACTCTAAGTCCAAGACCAAACCCAACACATGCACAAGCACAAGTACAAGTCTAGGCCCAGTCTAAACTAAGACTAAGTCCAAATCTAAGCCCAACTTTTATTGATGCCCACTTTATGAGACAATTTTCATTCACAACTCAATGGTTTCGGTCCATCATTTTTATATTGTAATCTTCTCACTTGAGAGAATACAAAACCACTCAAACCCAACTCAACCGGCGGTTGGGTCCGACTTTAAGTTCGAATTAAAGTTGTCGAAAAATCATTATTTTCCAACCGTACTAACACTAGTTATGAAATTATTATTAATTCTACTCATTATACAAATTATAAATACTAAAAATATCTTAAATTACCACACCATTAGTTGATACAGTAGTTAGTACACTAATTAGTGTATATAGTATTATTCTAAAAAATAATAACCCAACACCCAAAATAATTCCATCACACATTTTAAAATGTAATTTTCCTTCACGTTTGGCTACTCACTCTTTTGCGTTCTCCATTCTAAAAATTAGAGGGTTTTTGAATTTTAAGTCTACTCGGTTATCCTTTCGGTTGACTAGAACAATGTATTTTATTTATTTTTTTTTTTTGCAATTGCCAATCGCCAATAGCCACGTTTTATTTGAAAAAAAAAAAAAATCTTTGTTTTTGATATTTTTAAATATAAAATTATTATTTTTAGACCAAAATGACCTTTTTTTTTTTTTGATTTAAATGTTAAAAAGCGTTTGATTATGAGTTTTGAATATAATTTTAAATAGAGTTTTGAATTGTGTGTTTTGGATATGAGTTATAACTTTTTGAATTAAGTTTTGAAATTTTTTTTCAAAACTCATAACCAAACAAATTTTCTTATTTTAAATGTCACATCAAACATTTAAAACTCAATTTAACATTCAACTCAAAACTCAATTCAAATTTTTTTTTTTCAAAACTCATAACTAAACAAAGTTTCCACACTCAAATCAAAATTTCAAAACTTACAAACTCAAAATACAACTCTATTATCAAATCATAATTCAAATCATAGAGTTCTATTTTGAGTTTGTGAGTTTTGAAATTATAATTTGAGTGTGAAAATTTTGTTTGGTTATGAGTTTTGAATTGAGTTTGAAATTTTTAATGTGACATATGATATTTGATTAAAAAATTTACAATTTATAACTAAACACACAATCCAAAATTCTATTTAAAACTCATAAAAAGTTTTAAAAAATTTAAAAACTATTTTTTATTTAAAATATAAAAAATCACAGGTACTAATTATTTTTTAAAAAAAATACTATCCTGGTCAACTAACGATCGACGAAATGTCGAGTAAGTTAAATTTCAAAATTTAAGGCTGTATTTGATACAACTTTTAAATCATGATTCTACACTCAAGTTCGAGTGCGACGTTTGTTTACGGTTTCAAAACATATTTCCACACCCGCGTTTGAAAAATAGTGTACCCGGATGTCCCTTCGGACGTCTCTCCGGACGTCCGGCCGGTTGACTAGAACAGTGTTCTTGAATTATTTTTTTATTTTTTTTAAATAAAAAAGGTTTTCAATTTTTTTTTAAATTTTTTATGAGTTTTGAATAGAATTTTGGATTGTGTTTGGTTATGAGTTATAAGTTTTTGTATAAAAATTATGTCACATTACTCAATTCAAAAACTCTTCTACCAAACAAATTTTTTACATTCAAATCATAATTCTAAAACTCATAAAGACAAAATACAACTCATATTCTCAAATCATATTTACAAAATTCTACCAAACGCAATTTAAAACTCCGTCTAAAATTAGTTTTCAAAAATGAGGCCTCGTTTGGCAAGAGACTATTTTAGCCAATTAGCCAAAAAGTTACTAAATTAGCCAAAAAGCCAACAACCCATACCAAAAAGTCAAAGATTCTCTTTTCTCTCTACTTTTTGCACATCTTTTCGTAATTAGCTAAAAAGTCATCCCAAACATACAAGTTTTTTTTACCTACATTTTTAGCCAAATAACCAAAAAGTTACTAAATTAGCCTGTTCCCAAACGAGGCCTGAGTATCTAATTAATTTTTTAAAGTGATGATTACAACTCCACACCAAACGCAGCCTACTCCACACCAAACGCAGCCAAAAGGAAAGAAAGGGAAAGTGAGAGCAGTGCTGAAGAGCAAGCGAAGAAATTTCTAAAACTCATAAAAACAAAATACAACTCATATTCTCAAATCATATTTACAAAATTCTACCAAACGCAATTTAAAACTCCGTCTAAAATTAGTTTTCAAAAATGAGTATCTAATTAATTTTTTAAAGTGATGATTACAACTCCACACCAAACGCAGCCTACTCCACACCAAACGCAGCCAAAAGGAAAGAAAGGGAAAGTGAGAGCAGTGCTGAAGAGCAAGCGAAGAAATGGGCTCTTATGCTCTTCCTCATCCTCCCTTTCTTCTCTTCTCTCTCTCAGTTCTGCTCTCTTTCTTCTTATCGTGCTCCAGTACCGTCACTACATTTAAAGGTATTTCGCATCTCCTCCTCCCCACTCAAACCCACTCGTTTGTTTTCCCAGAAAAACTCCACTTTTTGTTTTGTCCTCTTTCAATTGATGGAAAACCTGCTATTGTAGTTTTTTTTTATTGTTATTTTGGCAAATCGTTTTATAACCGATTTAGTGTAGTGGAATAAAATGCAATACAAGCGTGATCTTCAACAAGTTTTAGGAATAAAGTGCTTAAAAATTATAGGAGATTCGTTGTTTATTTATTTATTTATATAATTTCTGTGTGCATTACACGGTTTCGATGTATAATTCATATTTCTCATAATATTATGGACCTCAGGATGATATTTTTTCCCCTTTCATATAACATTTCTAGGAAATTTAGTTGGTTGGTAATAATTGGACTTTTTTTTTTGGTGGGTAAGCATATGAGGAAAAAAAGAAGAAGAAAGAAGATGTGGCAAGGTCTATACGAAAATGCAAAGGGCATACCCCAGGCCATAAAAGCCCGATAATGGATGATCCTTAAGAAAACTAGTAAATCGTAACTATGCAAAATAAAAAATATAGTGGATTGAGTACGTGTGTCATACCACAGGGATTGTACTAACTATAGTGTTTGAAATTGAAAATTATTTTTACTTGATCGAAGAAGGTTGATGATGTGAACTTGATGAAAATGACAAGTAAAAATAAAAGAATGATGAAGTTTGGTTGAAGAAAATTCGTTAGGGTGTTCAAATCCACCACTGCTCGTGTAAGATGAGCCAATTGTAATTGTTCTTGGGAGATTAATTAATGGATAATTATGATATAATATATTATGATTACAAGTCTTAATATGATAGTCTAGAAAATTCATATACTGAAACTCTAGGCATAGGCCATCTTCGATTGGTACAAACCCATCTTACACTAAAACTACTGTTGTAGGAACAGTCTGTCTTCCCTTAGCATGATCTGTCTTAGGATCTCAATATATGTACAAATAAAACTATTGCACAACCATGCATTTGAAATCACAGAAATCAAACACTAGAAGTGAGATAAAACAATACATGTAGAAGAATCTTTAAATGTTATGCAATTATATCCAAAAATAATACAACTAAAGAATTAATTACAAAACCTCAAATGTTTCTTGAGTAGGGCTTCATCTAAGCCCTAAGGGTGAGAAGATTAGATACACATGACTATAGAAATTGTCATAACTCTCTTGGAAGAGAGCTTGGAAGAAAATTTTCTCTACACTTGATTTTCTATCACTCTTCTCCACTTTTCCTCTCCTTTGATCAACCCAACCTCTCTATTTATAGAGCAAAAATACATGTACAAAGTCTTTTCTCCCAAATATTTAGGGATTTGCTCATAAATACAACCAACAATGGTTGAATATGGAAGATTTGGGAAGTAAAATTTAGTGGTTAGTTGTTGAAAACATTGAGTCATATATGATCTTTCATTGATATCTCACTCTACACTTCAAATTTTGACATGTGGCTAGTTTTGTTAGAATATAGAATGTTAGAATATAGAAATATTTCCTATATCATTCTCTGTAATTATGCTAATGATTTAATATAAAAGAAGGTGAGAGATCACTCATACCTCTAATTTTTTCCTCTTCTCAAAACTCACAAGTTTCATCTGCAAGTAGATATCTAGGGTTTCAATTTAGACACAAGATTTGCATGGTTTGGACTTGAAATGAATAAAATATGATTTTTCAAAGTTGGGGAATGCAATCCGTCCTGTGTGCAGAATTTGTCTTCATTTTTAACCTCAAATATGGCTGAATTAAGAAATTATTATGAGATAATGATTTGTAGCCCTTTGAGTTCTTTCCAACGCTGCTTGAATCATCTCCATCCAATATCATAATAAGGAGATATGCTTCCAATTCGAAAATTCTAGATTTTATTCTTAAATTTGATTGGGTAATCCTTTCTTCAAAAAAATCCGTGCAAGCTTTGCAAAATTCATTCTACTCACGTCATTTGAGTGTAAAGACTTTGAAAACCTACAAATACATAAAACAACACAAAATCATGAAGACTACTCCGATTATCTCAAAATGGCCAATCTTGTCCTTAGAGTATTCATGTCCTTCCAGCTATTTTGAAAATTTATAGTATTGCTTTTTATTTTAATAGAGTAAAAGAAATGCAGCAATAAGAGTTATACCAAGAATCTAACGGTCCACCCCTAAGATTTCTAGGCAGCCCATGGCTCCATGCTCTAGACAAGGTCTTATTAGTCCAAGATTTTTCCTTTTGCACTCTTCTCAATGAGGGGCTTGGAATCATCGACCTTCAATTTATTGAAATGAAGGGAACAAGATATCTAAGTGGAAGTTACTCTCTTTGAACCCTCAAACAGTCAAAAATAGCATTCATTGTCAGCAGCCGACGTAGAAATATCATTCTTTGCTGGATTAGGAGTCAAACCATATAGCTCCTTAAATTGGGACATGGTTTACTTATCACATCCGTAGAGGTTAACTTAGCTTTACAAAATAAGATCAAATCGTCAGCAAAACACAAGTGGGTGATTTTCTCATTACCATATCTCCAATGATAGCTAAAGGTGTGTCCCTGCACAATTTGTGTACATACCAGAAAGAAGCTCCATGACAATAATGAAAAGATAAGGAGACATAGGATCTCCTTGCCTTGTGCCTCTATTCTGTTGAAATACCCCTGAAGTTCATTTATACTGGTTGAGACTTTAGGGGAATTAATACAGTCCTTAGTCCAGGTGATTAATTTAGCAGCAAACTTCATAGCCTCAAGAACAGCCATAATGAAACTTCAAGGGCAAATTACACAAATAGTTCCTATAGTTTGGGACTCGTGTTACTTTGGTTCCTGACTTTTCAATTGTGACAAATTTAACCCTAAATTTTGAATTTTGTTCCAAATAAGGACAATTGAAGATACCTTTGTTTAATTTAAAGGGCAAAATCGTCAATTTAATAAAATATAAACTAATTTGACAAAAATAAATGTCAAAAATATTTTTAATTTTTTAAAAATTATTTTGATCCACCAATGATAAAATTATGTAAAATTGATAAAAATTAATAAAAATTACATGATTAATTTTTTAAAATTAATTTTACATGATCATCATCCAAACACATAATAAAAATTAATTTGGTAAATAAATAAATAAATATCTAAAAAATTTATCAATTTTACATAATTTTATTTTTAGTGGATAGAAATAATTTTTAAAAATTTAAAAATATTTGTTTGACATTTATTTTTGCCAAATTAGTTTATATTTTATCAAATTGACGATTTTACCCTTGAGAAATCTAATGATATCTTCAATTGTCCTTATTTGGAACAATATTCAAAATCCAGGATCAAATGTGTCACAATTGAAAAGTTAGGGACCAAAGTGATACAAGCCCCAAACTATAGGGACTAGTAGTGTAATTCACCCAAACTTCAAATAATGGAATCATAAGTCCTCCTCAAGTCAACGTTAATAGCACATCTAAACTTGTAGTGTCTATATTTGGATATAATACACTACAAAGGCTGAATGAGAGGTTTATTAAAGTAATGTGGTGCATCAAATTGTAAAATTAGTGATGCACTATTAGAGGTTTTTTCTCAAAATCTTGTAACACCTCATTTCCCTTTTTATCCCACTTTTTATATTTACTGTCTATGTTCTTATTTGAAAATTAATTGCCTCAAATGTTGAAATGCAGGCATTGATGTGGAAAAGCCAAATATTGATGTCATTCCATCTCTTCTTGCTGGTTATGCGTCGTCTTCTCGTGGTTCTAATGATGTTTTATTGTGTGAACGCATTCGAGTTGCTGGTCAATCAAGATTGAAACTTGGGAGTTATGCTAGTGCATATCAGGTTACTCTGGTCCCATCTGTAGTAATTCCCGAGAGATTACATAACAAAATTCAGATTTGTTTTCACAAGTGAGTGGATTGTCCTGGACTTTTGGCTCTTGAACTTCCTCTTTCTATCTCTGATATCTTAGTGTGACAGTTATGATGGTTGAGAATATTGTCTCACTCAAGAAGTGTTTTGCAGGAATGCTTCACGTGGTTTATGTCAATGTGAAAAGGATGAATGGAAAGCTGTGCAGAAGGGGCATTGGAGCTCTGTCGTGTCACCTTATGGGGACAGATACGTTGATGTTAAGTTCGTTGGTGAAATTTCTGGTCCTGTCACATTGACAGTTGAAGATGGTCAGGCATTTATTTCTTAGTTCTTGGGTCTAAATTCTTATTCTGTTCTATCTCTCTCTCTCTCTCTCATTGTTTATCTTTGGTTTTTATGGTTTGTGCAGAGTTTCAAAGATGGCGTTTACTTTGTCTTGCTTTTGGTTTTGTTTTATTGCTGTTGGCACCAGTGGTCAACAGTTGGGTTCCTTTCTATTATAGCAGTTCAATGGCTATTGGAGTTTTGCTTGTCATTATAATCCTTCTTTTTCAGGTATTTGGATTTCGTGGCATTGTACAGTTGTTGATTTTTTCGGTCTGTTTCTTTTCAACTTGCTCTAACTTCTTTATTCTCATATGGTGTGTGACCTCTTGATTGTAAGGTTTTAAACTTAATTTTATTGCACATCAAAATATCAAAGTTGATTTCTTTACTTGTACAGAAATCTTGAAATCTTTTGAAAATTGAACCTTGGTTAAGAGTAAAAGTAGACTGGTGTTCACTGGTTGTATTGCCAATGTGACTAATGCTATAAAAAATCTTGTAACCTGTGTGGCTTTTCTTTTTTTTTTAAATATATATTTTTTTATATTTAATTTTATAATTTCATGATAGCTTCAGGGGAGAAGAGATGGGAAGAAGAATAATGTTATGATTTTTGTCCTTCTCTAGCTTTAGAATTGAAAGATAAAGAGAATAGAAAAGTATTCTTTTTGCTATATTGAAGGATTTTTTGCCAAATGAGTACTGTTTACTGCAATTTTATTACTTGCTAGATGCCTTTAGATTTCCCATGAATCCATTTTACTTTCAAAATTCAACAATAAGATCTAAATCAGTGGAGTCAATGTGACTTCTTCTATCCTCTCTCCTTCTGCACTCCCTCTGTCCGTCTCTACTTGTGTCTTGCTTTCAAAGTCTCTACTTAACATCTGGGGTTTATTTCATTGGCAAAAATGATAATCTTATTTTCCTTTCCCAAGATAAGCATTTCGTTTCATTATGGAAAACCAGTCACTGGTAAAGGGCTGCTAGCTGTAGTGCGGTGTACTAATAAATATGAAAAACAAATTGAGATTACTAGTGCTGGATTGTGGATGGAGGTTGAGAATATAACATGTGGAATGCCTTGTGTTGCCTCTCAATTAAATATGATATGTTCTCGTAGTGTTCATGGACCTTGTACTTTCATCTTTAACTTCCTTTGCTACTTATTTTTTTGGGGGTAGAGATTGAATTTCGTTTGCCACTTATTTGATAGAGAATAGAGTGGTTTAGCTATTTCCATTTATTGTGCTGCAATGCTTCAAAGTTAGTATTAGTTAATTCCATGTCAATTGCAAAGTTGAAAGCAAGGTGGAAAAGCTAAGTAGCAGAAACACAAACACGACATGGATACACTGACATGTCGATTTTCAAAATATGCAGGAAATGACATGCTTGCCACATGTTAAAATGATATTTTTTACAAATTTATTATTTGTCTTATATATATGAATTATTTTCTAAGGATAATGAAAAATATGTAGCATATCACTAATTACATTAAAAAGTTATATATTTCATAACTTAAATATCAAGAGATCATTCAAGTAACAATTATATTCTACACGATGCAAAACAATTATGTAATACACATAATGTGTTAACCTTATAAATGTTTCAAAACATAGGCCTCATTTGGGGAGTAATTATTTTAGCCAAAAAGTCAAAAAGTCACTATAAGTTGTCACATCACTCTCTCTATTTTTTTGCACATCTTTTTGTAAAAAGCCAAAAAGTTACTAAAATAGCTTGTTCCCAAATGAGGCCTTAAGAGTACATAAGTTTTATTATGAAGAATTCAAAACATTGTTATTATAGAGAGATTCATAACATAGGACATGCTTGCATGGTTCAAGAAGTGTCGCTGAAGCGTCCGCGAAGTGTTGGTAAAACTTTTATTTTATGTATTTGATTTTTTAATTAAGACATGTTGAATTAGTGTTGAACATGACACGTTTACTTCGCAGAAGTGTTCATGCTTCTTAGCATAAAAGCTTCCATTGCTCAGTTTTGTACCTTTTAAACTTGTTTCACTACCCATTTTGACACCAGACACTCTTGAAGCAAATGAACATCATTAATAAGCAAAGTTGTTTGGTTTAGTTTTGTTGAGATCCTCTTTTAAACCGAACTATTGACTAAACCTTTTGGGGAGGCTCTTATTGATTATCGAGATCAGTTGAAGCCTAAATTTGAACCTGACATCCTAAAGAACAAACATTGTGGAAGTTTTGCTCTTATCTCATAGGCATTGATTGTGGTTGTGGGGAGGTAGATGTGCAACAATTGAAATGATTGAAGGGCTGCAGGAACAAATTCAAAACTTTATTTGATTATATGATGGGGAATGGCAATGTATTGGATATATATTAGGAAATTTGGTTTATTTAGGAATTTTAAATATATTTAGGAGTTTTGATTTCATTAGGATTTTAGTTTTTATTTTTTTGTTTTCTTATTGGGTGATGCTTGTAGGCCTATATATATGGATGGGATGGATTTATATTGAACTATTATGGTTTTATATTGGCATATTATTAAATACACAGTTTTTGTGTATATTTCTCTTTGTGGGCAAAATTTTATTCTTCTTCTCCTCTTTCCTCTATTTTTTTTTTTTGTTTTGTTTTGTTTTTGGTACTATTCATTTTATTGTTGCATCATTATGCAAGAAAATAAAGATTGAAACCGTAAAAATGATAGCAACCATGAATCTAATTGTGTTAGGTTGGTTGAGAATGAATGAACTCAATCTCTTGTTTGGAGAGAAAGTGATAATTCTAGTGATGGGAGGACAAAGTGATAATTCTAGCTGATGAAGCACAAATATGGGTACACCGATACAACAAAACTTAAAAAAAAAGAAGGGAGAATATGGGTATAGTTAGGATATGTCCAAAAAAGTATATATTTTTATAATTTGTAGTAGTGCATGATATATAATAACTCGAAATCAAATGTAAATAGTAGTTAAAGTAAGGTGCAAACTAGAGTATGATGCTAACTGACAGAGAGATATTATCGAGAGAGACAGAAACTCAATTGATAGATAAAGATACGATTGCTCAATTTGTAAAGACCAAAGAGAATGCTAATAGTTCTCTCAAATTTGTGATATTTGCAAAAATATCCTTTATTTTTTTGGAGTATTCAAGTATAGAGACAACATATTTATTCCAATATCCCTATATTTAAAAAAGGGCGAATTACACTAACAGTCTCTATAGTTTGGGGCTTGTGTCACTTTGGTCCTTGACTTTTCAATTATGACACATTTGAACATGAATTTTGAATCTTGTTCTAAATAAGGACAATTGAAGATACCATTGCTCAATTTTAAGGGCAAAGTCGTCAATTTGATAAAATATAAACTAATTTGATAAAAATAAACAAAACCAAACCAAACCAAGCCTTAAGTCCCATCAAATGGGGTCGGTTGCATGAATTCTTCTTCTCCACTTAACTCTATCCAAGGCTATTTCGTTAGTCAAATTAAGAAGATTCATATCTTTATTCACTACACTAGTTCACGTCAATCTAGGTCTATCCCTTCTCCTAACACTACCATCTACCGTCACTGTATCGTATTTCTTCACTATTGTTTCTATTGGTCTCCGTTGTATATGACCAAACCATCTCAATCTATTCTCTCTCAGCTTATCTTCTATCAGTATTGTTCCCACCCATTTCGAATATACTCATTCGTAACTCTTTCTTTCCTAGTGTTGCCACACATCCACCTTTGCATCCTCATCTTAGCAACACTCATCTTATTTATATGATGTTTCTTAGTTGCCTAACATTCCACCTTATACAATATCGCTGGTCTAATAGTCGTTCTATAGAACTTCCCTTTTAGTCTAATGGGTACTCGTTTATCGCACAATACTCTAGACGCACTCCTCCACTTAAGCCACCCTGCCTTAATTCTGTGGACTACATCCGCTCTAATCTCCCCAGTCGTTGTGATAATCGATTCTAAATAACGAAAATGTTCACTCTTAAGTAGTTCCTGATTCTTAATCTTCACTTCTATGCTTCCATTGTGATTGTTACTAAAATTACACTCCATATATTTTGTTTTAGTTTTGCTTATCCTAAATCCTTTAGATTCAAGTATTTTTCTCTAAATCTTCAACTTAGTGTTAACTCCTTCTCTTGTCTCATCCACCAACACGATATCATCTGCAAAAAGCATATACCATAGCACATCATCCTAAATATTGCAAGTCAACTCATCCATAACTAAAGCGAAGAGATAAGGACTTAAGGTCGATCCATGGTATAACCTTACAGTAATTGGAAATTCACTCGTTTCTTCAGCAGGCGATCTAATAGTGGTTATCGCACCTTCATACATATTCCTAATCACATCAATATAACCTTTTGTTACCATTTTCTTCTCTAACACCCACCAGATGATATCCCGAGGCATTCTATCATATGCTTTCTCCAGATCTATAAAAACTATATGAATGTCGCTTTTCTTTTATCTATACTTTTCTATAACTCTCATTAAAAGATAGATCACTTTCATTGTTGACTTACCAGGCATAAACCTAAATTGATTCTCTGACACCTCTGTTATATCTCGCAATCGACGTTTCACCACTCTCTCCCACACTTTCATTGTGTGACACATTAACTTGATTCTTCTATAGTTGTTGCAATTCTAGACATCTCCTTTATTCTTATATATTGGCACTAAAATATTTTTCCTCCACTCTGGCATTTCCCTAGTTAACAAAATCTTGCTAAATAACCTCGTCAACCAAACAACTCCTTTCTTACCCAAACATTTCGACGCTTCAATAGGTATATCATTGGGTCCTAAAGCCTCATTTATTTTCATCTTCTTAAGTGCAAACTCTACTTCAAAGTCCCTAATCCTACGATAGAATATATAGTCCTGATTTTATTTATTGATGCTTACTTCCTTCCCTTTTGACCTATCTCCATGTTCTTGATTTAACTTCTCAAAATATTTCTTCCATCTCCTTAATCTCTTCATCTCTCACCAATACCTTGGAGTCTTTGCCTTGATGCACTTAACCTGATTAAAATCTATTGTTTTTCTCTCTTATCTTAGCAAGTTTGTATATCTTCTTCTCTCACTCCTTACTATTTAGTCTAGTGTATAACATCATAGGCTTTCAACTTAGTCTCCCTCACTACTTTTTGACCTCTTTATTAGCCAATCTGTAGCGCTTAAAGTTTTCATCAGTTCTATCATTCTGCCACTTTTTAAAGCTCTCTTTTTTCATTTTTATTACCGCTTGGACCCCTTCTCTCCACCACCAAAGCTTTTCTAAAGTTGGGTCTCTTTCCTTTTGACTCTCCAAGAACTTCCCTTGAGATTCTCCTCATACAATTGGCCATCGAGTTCCACAATGTTGGCATCATCTTCTAAATTCCAAGTACCTTCTTTATTCATTCTATTCTTAAATGTGTCTAGCTTATCCCCTTTTAGGTCCCACCATCTAGTCCTGCGACGTCCACTATCTTGTGGAACTGGATATTGCTCTTGGAAGCATAAATCTAGTACCAAAATCTTATGTTGAGACATCAAGCACTCTCCAGGAATCACCTTACAGTCGTTGCATTATAGATGGTTCCCTTTTCTTGCTAGAAAGTAATTTATTTGTTTCCTAATTAACCCACTCTTGAAGGTTATCAAATGCTCCTCTCTCTTCTTATACATAGTATTGGCCACTACTAGATTAGAAATCAATGCAAAATCTAAAATACTCTCCTAGCCTAATTTCTATCACCAAAACTATACCCACCATGCACTCTCTCATAATTTAGTTTATCTACTCCTACATGGGCATTGAAAGCACCACCTATAACTAGGTTCTCTCGTATAAGTATCTCCTATAGTACCTCATCCATTTGGTCCCAAAAAACACTGTTAGTCTGATCATCTAATCTTACTTAGGAGGCGTGTGCACTAATAACGTTCACTATATTCTCTTCAATAACTAGTTTAACTAACATAATCTTGTCACATTTCTTAATGACCGCAACTACATTTTCTACAAAACTCTTGGCAACTACTATTCCTACCTCATTCTTGTGTCTATCCTTGCCACTATAGTATAGCTTAAAACCAGTATCCTCTTTTTCTCAAGCTTTCTCACCTATCCACTTAGTTTCTTGTATGCAAGCGATACTAGCTCTCCTCCTAATTATGACATCTACTAATTCCGTAGTCTTACCCGTTAAAGTTCCTATATTCCATGTGGCTACCCTAAACCTATAATCTTGGACTAACTTCTTTATTCGCGCTCATCCTGAAAAACACGAAAACCTTTGCCTATTTTTCACTGCATCCAGGCGTCGATGCGGCGCCCCTTGCTCACTTCTCGAAACACCCGGAGGCAGGCGCAACACGTTACTTAAGGGGAACGACCTAGTGTTTAATCGATTCAGAGTATTAGGCTTCATGTCATAAAGGACCCCGAGCGGTTTTTTTACGCGTTGGTTGTCGGCTGCATAACACAACCCTCCTTTACCCCTGCTTGGGACCAGCGGACAAGGTTTTAAAAAGCGGCCCCAACCGTTACGTAACGCCGTTACGTAACGGTTTTGGTGATTACCGCCACCCGTTACGGCCGCTTTTGCAGTGTGATTGAAATTTACAGGTGTGTCGACTATAGCGGCTGCCGTAGCGGTCGTAATGGTGCCGTAACAGTCATAACGGCGTGTTACACACCGTTACGTAACGGTTCCGAACTGTTTCTTTAGAAAAAACACACAAAAAAAGTTGAAAATGGTGGAAGAGGGATAGATAGAGAGAAGAGGGAAGATAGAGAGAGAAGATGGAGGAGCAAGAGATAGAGAGAGAAGATGGAAGATGAAGAACATATTATTGATTTGTTGAAACTGTAAAACCTATGCTATTCTATTCAGTTGCTATCACTCAACCATTTTGTTTGTGTGTCAATCTATATATTGTTTGATAATAATAATAATAATAATAATAATAATAATAATAATAAATGTGGTCATTATCTATTTGGCTTGATTAAAATATGTATATATATATATATATTCAGGCTCTTATTTATTTTCTTACTTTTGTTATTGTTTATTTTATATATAATAGTTAGTGATGAATTTTTTGTACAATATAAAGTCATTAATTATTAAAATAAAATGTAAAAAACTCAGTTTATAGTGATTTAAAAATATAAAATATATTAGATCATACTTAAAAATTTACAAAAATTGATCAATATTTATTTTAAACTTAATAAATATGATCATGGAAAAAAAATATGCGTATAGGTAAGTTTTTTTTTAAATTGTGCTAAAAATAAAAAAATTTATGGGTCCGGTTACCGCAACCGTTACACTACGGCCTTTACACCCCGCAACCGCAACAGCGCCACCGTTACCGTTACGGCGACCGCAACTGCTTTTCAGAACCTTGAGCGGAGTTGTTAAGCAACCCTGGCAAAGTTAATTTGACAAAAATAAATGTCAAAAAAATATTTTTGAATTTTTAAAACTTATTTCTACCCACCAAAGATAAAATTATGTAAAATTGATAAATCTTTTACACATTTATTTGTTTTACCAAATTAATTTTTATTATGTGGTTGGATGATGATCATGTAATGGATGATTGTTTTTATATTCATTAAATTAGTTTTTATTTTTCCAAAAGTCAAATATGGCGACAACTTTGATGTCATTATTAAACCAATACATTAAATCAAAAAATCTAAAACTAAAAACATTTCATATATTAAATATATCGATTACATATTAAAAGCTTAACAACCACCTATTACATGATCATCATCCAAACACATAATAAAAATTAATTTGGTAAAATAAATAAATAAATAAATGTGTAAAAAATTTATTAATTTTACATAATTTTATCTTTGGTGGGTAGAAATAATTTTTAAAAATTCAAAAATATTTTTTTGACATTTATTTTTGTCAAATTAGTTATATTTTATCAAATTGACGACTTTGTCTTTAAAATTGAGCAATGGTATTTTCAATTGTCCTTATTTGGAACAAAATTCAAAATTTAGGGTCAAATGTGTCACAATTGAAAAGTTAGGGATTAAAGTGACATGAGTCCCAAACTATATGGACTGTTAGTATAATTCACCCTTAAAAAAAAAAAACAAGATTTGTGGCTCGTTATGCCTCGATGAACCCAGAAAAGTATCCATGCCATACCTAGGCCATACCTACCATTTAATTTTTTTTTAAAGAAGTGATAGATGCGCATTTCGTGTACCTAGTTCACGTGCATTCGTACTGGTATGTGTACCTATATTGGATACGTACTCGGCACTTGCATGACATAATTTTTGGGTACCCATGGTTCATAGGCTCTAGCCATAAAAGGCCTTAAATGGGAGGATAACTTTGTACATGCTCTAATAAATTCCTAAGTATGGTGCATGTTCGTATCTCAAAGTTTGAAGGTGAGAATCACTTTGATAGTTCTGGCAATGGGAGGAGAAAGTGATAGTTCTAGTGATGAAAGGCCTCAACAATTGGAGGATCACCATTATGACACTTCCAACCACTATTTTTAAAAATATTTTATGTTTTATATATTTTAAAATTTCGTTTCAATTTCCCTTTTAACATTATTACGTTAATATATATTCCTTTTTATCTTTGTTATCTATTAAAGGTAATATTTAAAAGTTAAACTCTAAGTCAAAATATTCGAATCTTTCTTAAACCGTAACTCTAATATTATGAATCTTTCTTAAACATTACTCTAATATTTTTAAGTTCTTTTATATTTTATGTTTGTTAATTCTTCATATTCATGTTCTTTAATTGTCAATCCTAGTTTCCTTAATCTATCTTACTAAAATCAAGACTACGAATTTTTAAAGGGTGGTGCTGTTAGCACCCTCTGAATTATTTTGGGCCTCCTATTTCTTTAGATCCCCACTTATAAATTTTGAAACCCTTAAAATTTCTTTCTCCCCCCACCTTCCAAATAATACCAAAATTATCCTTAAACATTCCACCCATTGAATGCACACCCCCCACACCCCATACCCCCAAAAAAACCTCCCTTCCAAAAAATCCTAACAAAACCCACTAAGAAGAAGGAGAGTCTCATCCTTTTCAAAGCCCACGAAGAAGAAGAAGAAGAAGAAGAAGAAGAAGAAGAAGAAGAAGAAGAATACTGTCTCTGCTGGTTTAACCATTGTCACAGTTGATATGCTCTCTCTCTCTCTCTCTCTCTCTCCCTCCCTCTCTCTCTCATTACTTCTTCAAAACTGAAACTACCGAACTTGAAAAAATAAAATTTCTGCAAGTGTTAAGAATTTTATCTATTCAAAGTGTTAACAAATTTCTATGTTTGGACCTGCATTCCCGAACAAACAATCTATGTTCGGTAATGTGTTCACGAACAAATAAGTAATGTTTGGGCTTGTATTCCCGAACTTGTAAAAATAAAAACTTCTACAAGCGTAAACAATTTTAACCGTTCAATGTGTTAAGTAATTTTCATGTTCAGACTTGTATTCCCGAACATTACTTATTTGTTTGAAAAAATGAAAACTTCTGCAAGCGTTAATAATTTTGACTTTTCAATGTGTCAAGAAATTTTCATGTTTTGACCGTTCAATGTAGGTAATCAAATGGTTGCCACTGTTATCGCCGGAATATTGCCGCCAAAGGGTTTTTAAGGTTTTGAGGGTGGGTAGGTTTTGAAGGTGGGATTTGGGGAAGATGGATGGGTGGAGATGGAGGTGGGTGCTCTCATAAACCCTAATTCATGATGTAATGGGTGTGTATGTTTAATTGTGAGATGAGGTGTCTCAAAATTAATGATGTCCTTTGTAGTAATTTTATTTGAGGTAATTATTGTAATAAAAAAAAGCTAAAAATTGGGGGGTTCAAAATAATTTATGAAGTGCTAATAGCAGCACTCTTTTTAACTGGTATTCTATTAATTAAAAAAATTGTTAAACACATGAACTCTATTAAGATCCTCTACGTCATTCCCTTTGTGGGTGTGAACTCATGAATTAATAAGGTATATATGGTAGTATTTTATAGCATGCCTTATATTGGCCACTATTATTGCCTTTATTATTATATTACCTTTGTACCAACTCATATTGGCATATGTTTTCATTAGTTTTATAAATTATCTATTTTAGTAGCATTTCTATCTTTTTCTAGAGATTAAAATTCCCTTACTAGATGATATTCTCCAGTTTTTGCCTTAAAACTAACATTATACTGAGCGATATTTGGCAATGATTTCTATAGTAGCTCTATTCTTAAAATAGAAAAAAATCTATATCTTTTAGAAATAATTGTTTTAGGTGTTACAATGTTGATTAGAAACTATTACAAACATTCAAACTGTGATAAATAAGGTCAGAACATGCTTATCAAGGAGTTTTTAGGCGCTTGCTAGTGCCTGAAAAAAAATTCAGGAGCTCGGTTTCTCATTTTTGTTACACATTGTTTGATACTCCCAGTACTATTACACTACAACAGTGACTGTTATGGTGGCCGATATTGCAAGTTAAAACGATGCTCAAGCATTTCAATAATGTCGTTAAGAAGTAATCTTACTGAAATTGAGAGCCAAAAGGGTTAGTTGAAATGGTATTCAATTAGTGATCCTAGACCAAGTACGCTTGCAATGACCTTATAAAGTGAGTGATACTTATCAGCTTGCACTAAAAGTTGAAGCTCAGCTCACTCGTGGTTCATTAGAAAGGCCTAGTAATGGTCACAACAGTGGGGCATCAAGTAGTTGAGTAAATAATCCTGCCTGAGGCTGGCAAACAACTCCTTCCATGTGTCTAGACTCCAAACTAACAAATGTACACTGGCAATGGAAAAGGCTGTCCAAACGCAACAAAAATTTCAAGGCCAAATGACTAACAAGTGTTATCCATCCTTCAAAATTACACATAAGTCAAATGAGTATCCAAAAATGGCTAATTTTTGTGTCAATCTTGAGGATGAAGAAGCAAGATTTGAGGAAAATGTCTCTTTTATTGAAGATGGGAATCAACATCTTGAATTTAAGGAATCAAATGATGTTGAGGAGGAAGGAATTGATGGTAATGTGGCTACCAAATTACTTGTGATTAGACACCTGATGCTTCAGCCACCTATTAACAATAAGTATGGTTGGCTTCACAAGAATATCTTTTGAATGCACTTTATAACAGGAAGAAAGTTTCGCAGCCTGATTATTGATAGTGGAAGTAGTGAGAGTATGGTTCCTCAAGAGATGGTAGATGAGTTAATACTCAAACTGATAGCCATCTGCAACCGTATCATATTCTTTGGTTCAACGAAGGGAATGAGGTAACTATTTCTTCAAAATGGCATGTTAATTTATCGATGGGATCTTTTAAAGATGTTTACTGTGATGTGATACCCATGGATGCATGCCATATTTTACTTGAACGTCCTTGGCAATATGACTAAGGTACAATGCATGGTACTTTGAACACCAACTCTTTCTTTGTGAAAGACGGTGATAAGAAGAAAAAATTTGCGTTGAAAACCCATGAGAGATGATGATGTTACAAGCGCTAGAAAGGGGTATTGATTCTTGCTTCTCAATGCCAATGACTTTATGGAGCAAAGTGAAGAGAGTGGGATTGTATATGCTCTTGTTGGAAAGAGGGATCACAACCACAAGTAGTGCTGAAAGGTGTGAGGGATTAAAGTTCCAACCAAGCAAGGTTTTACAAAATTATCACAAAATAACAAAAATAATGATATTAATAACCAACAATGGTCAAAAGGTTTTCATGGTGTGGGAGGTTCTATGGGAAAATAAGGTTAAAAGTTTATTTTATTTTATTATTATTTTTATTTTGAAGAAGACTAAGGTTCAATAAAGGTCCATGATTATTAGAAGTGCTCATAAACAAAAAGGTTTAAAGGGTTTGTCAGCAAAGAGGTTTGCCACCGTAAGAGAAAACATAGAAATAGCAAGATTCTAGTAGTATTAGTGATGTAAAAAGAAAAAAGCTTGTCACTGACAGTCAACTGGGGAATGGTTTTGAATAGTCAACTGGAGAAAACAGATCCATGAATCCCTCTACAGATATTTAATTTACTCCAGCTTTGTCATGGACAGTTTTGAATTGCTTCGCAGTTTGGTATTAATGCGTAGCTTTCCAACTCTTCTTATGATAAGCTTAATTAAAGGTTCTTGGCAGAATCTTGAGAAGAATGTCATCTGTGCAGAGGCTTCATAAGAATCCAACAATCCGTTGTTTATGTTTAAGCATCTTCTTATAATTTGTGTTGACAAGTGGAAATTGCAATTCCCACATTAGATTTGTTGGAATTGAAAGGGGCTCAGGTTCACTAATTTTATTTTGGTACGGGTGCTTCTGTGCTAGTGCATGCTTGTTTCCAGTATGTTAGCCTGTTTTGTAGCTCAAAACTGACAATGAAACCCTAATGTTATTATTTTTATTGAAGCATGTGATTGTTTTGTATGCAAGTGCTATGATTTCATTAAAATTGTGTTTCTTCTTAGTTTCACCACTTGTTCCTGTATACCATATCTTAACGGACTGCTGAAATATGATATAGGGGATGAAATTGTTACCAACCAGCAGGAAAAATGTCTTCTACCTCACTTTATATGGATCAGTGGTAAGTGTTTTTTTGCTTTAGCAGTGTTGTTAGGAAGTTATTCTTATTTTTGTTTAATGTCTTATGTTGGTAAACTTATCTCCTGTTTTATGTCAGGTTGGAGCAGTATCTTTTCTGTTACATCAATTTTCAACGTCTGTCAATTCAATTCTTGTCAATTTTGGGCTGAGTGAAGAGATGCACAACCCTGTAAGTCCTAGCAATCTGTTTGTTTATGCAATAAAGACCTGTTTACCACTGTCGTCAGCTTCATTAGGTCTTGAGTACTTTATTTGAATTTTTTAGATCTTGTCTTTGGTATTAAGTGTTACTCCAGTCCGAAGAGTGACCAGTTTTTGCTAACCTATTTAAGTCAATATGCTCCTTGGAGTTTCACGCTGTCATACTGACTTTCTTGCTATTATACCCAAGTCAGAAAAGCAATTGAAAATCCCTGTGATCTGCAGACAACTTAATCTCTGAAATTGACTACTTTGCACTTCCTTCCATGTGTACACACTTACGATGATGTTTTCATTTTCATGTCTTTTCCTTTTCTATAAAGTTATCAATTTCCCATACATGAATTGGCCACTATTGACTGGTCTATTAGTGATCGATTTTCTTCATTTTCATTCTCTTTTTATTTATTTATTTTTGTAAAGAAAGGTCCAAGAGGGTACAATCCAGGTAGATGCGTTGTTTGAATTGAATATAATGAATTGAATGGCTTGTCTAGAATAGAGACTAACCCATATATTTATATTGATGGAGAATGTACAAAATAGGAAAGAAATCATAATTACAATAATGTTGCCTAATATACCGTGATTGCATAATCATGGTATATTTTATTCTAATTCTAACTCTAACTCCAACACTTCCCCTCAAGCTAGTGCGAAGACATTCAACAAACCCAGCTTGACAATAGATGACTGAAGTAATGTTGGACCAGCAGACTTTGTGAACATATCAGCTAGCTTGTCATGACCCAAACCCACCCCTATGGATTAGGATCATAGCCGGCCAGTGATCATGAGATTACCTACGGCTTTAGATAGAAATCAAATCATATTTAATGATAGGGGGCCAAATGCGGAAGTAGAAACACAAAGACTGTCCAATGAGCTTGTGCATGTATGGCATGAAACAATAAGTTTTCACTTATGTAAATAGTAACTCGCACCTGACAGTCATTTAGAGTATATATATATACATAAGTCTAGGATCATTCAAAAATAGTCTTGACAAAACCAAGGTTACATACAAACTTGGTCACACATGACGACAAAGGAAACAAAAAGAAAATCAAAAGTAAAGCCTCATGCATGAGGCGACCTTGGTTGACTCCACTAACTTGGTTCTCTCACAAGTTCACTAGAGCTGGGGCTGGACATCTCGCTGCTCATCTACGTACATATAGATAAAAAGTGAGTTAACGGCCAGTGAATAATACTAGAGTAAAGAGGTTAATGAATGAGATTCGTATTCAAAAAAGTCATACTTGTACTTAATACATATGTACTTAATATATATGAAATGCAGTTCCCATTCATAAAGTACATAAACAATTCATAATGGAACAACCTCGGGTCCAACCCATTATACTTAGTACATGTCGAAGGGACGAAACGACCTTGGGTCCAAACATTTTTCATAACTGATCATAATATATGTACTAAACGACCTCGGGTCCAACATTACCATATTCTTGTTCATGTGCATATTCAAATTCAAGATCATGTTCATATTTAATGGATCCATGCACAAATAACCATCCGGTCCTTCACATCGCATGTACAAAAGGACCTTAGGTCTATCATTCCAAATTCATATTCACGCACGCATTTATAATCATAATCATGTTCATATTCGTATTCACATTCAAAACGACCTTTGGTCCAATCCATCCCTTGTTCAAAATGACCTTTGGTCCATTTAACAATCATACAAAACGACCTTCAGTCCAAGTCATATGTAAGATGACTTTAGGTCTATCTTGTCAAATATTCTAAACGGCCTTAGGCCCACTCCATGTCTTTAAATATACCAAACGGCCTTGAGCCCATTTCATATTCTCATCAAACATACCAAACGGCCTTAGGCCCATTGTGTATTCATACAAAATGACCTTTGGTCCAATCTTATAATTTCGTGCTTATCAATCACGTTTCAAGTCCTTTACGAATCAGACAGGTAGAATATTGATTCATAATACAAATTCATGAGTTCGGAAAACTTACCACATAGATAGTATTTAGAAAATAACATACATGAAAATATCTTTACTAAGACATTACTCATAGTATTTAGTTGGCTGATTCATCTTCAGAGTTGACCCTACACAATTCGCAACACATACATAAATTGGGTCGCAATGCAATTCAATCCGTTCTTTAATTCGTTTATCTTTCTTAGGCTTCTTTCTAAGTCTTTAGTTCATTTAAAATGCTCAATGTATGCCTAAGAGTGCTCAGAAATGCAAAAGAATAGAAAGTGAGACATAAAACAACTTTTCAAAGTTTCCTGAAACAGGGCACTTCGCTCAAGCGTAACATAGGTCGCTCGAGCAAACCCCTTGGCCTGCAAAAGTACTGGATGCTCTCATTTTACGCTCGAGCAAACTTCTTGGTTGCTTGAGCCAAGATTGAAAATAAAGGGTCTTTTGGTTGCTCGAGCCAACCTCCAATGTCTGCAAAAAAAATACTGGATGCCTTCAAAGTGCGCTCGAGCGGTAACTTTATCGCTCGAGCGGTTAGGTCGAATTTTGGGTTCTCTAGAATGCTGTTTAGGCTTCAAAACATGATTTTAAATGATACAACTTGCATGTTATGTCCTATATTTCAGCCATACAATTGCTAACATGAATATGAGAGCCAATTTTACAAGATTAAAGTTCAAATCATCATGAATTCATCATGCAAGCCCCAAATCATTTCAAATTCTTTTTCATAACTTCAAAACTCATGCATCAAGTTCCATAACTTCATGAATTATGCATGCATGTGAAATGAAGTCTCTAATTTCATCTCAAATGATATAAATGATACTCATATTCATGAGACAACAAAATTATGCATGTATGTGTGATTTGATACCAAATTCTTCATGTTAAGTTCATATCTTGCACTAAGTCACCAATTCTTCTTAAATTCTCAACTTATATGATGTTAATTTACAATTTGAGGTTCAATTACTCACCTAGAGCCTTCAACTCTTCCAAATTTAGCTAGAACTTGAATTGATCTTCCTAATCTCCAAGCTTTGAGTTCAATCTCTCAAACCTCCCCTTCTCTCCCTTGAATTCTCTCTCTCTCTCTCTCTCTCTCTCTCTCTCTCTAGTGTATAATCTCAGCCAAGACTTGAAGATGAGCTCAAATATATGAGCCTAAACACTAGTTAGTCCTATATATAGTGGGTGATTAGCTTATACTAATCAATCTTGATTAAGGTTAATCAATTTTACTTTATTCTAATCAATTAAATCTAATCATTTTGATCCAAATCAATTTTTAATCAAATTTCACTGGAGGCTCTAAAAATTATGTTAATCACAATAGTACGGTCAATTTTGGTTTCTGAGGGCTCTACGGCCCTCAATTTCAAATTATAGCCAAATATAGAATAGATATCTCTATAATAAACAAATAGAGATTCAAAAACACATATAATCACATGATTAGCATTTAAAAGCACATTAAGCACACAATAACAAAGATAATTAAAGATTAACAACATAACACAGAGCGGGGTTGTCACATAGCTGCTCAGAAAAGGAGACAAATGATGGACTCATAATACCAGTCTGAACCTTTTCTCAAATGAAATCTATGTCAATCTCTATGTGTTTAGTCCACTCATGAAGTACTGAATCAGAGGATAACGTAATAGTTGATTTGTTGTCACAAAACAAAGGAGGGAGCATCCTCTTCAAATCCTAACTTTGCAAGAATATACGAAGACATAGAACCTTGCATGTACCCTGTGCCATAGCCCTATACTCGGTTTCAGCAGAAGATCTAGAAACAATTGCATGTTTCTTACTTTTCCATGATATAAGATAATCAGCATAGAAAATATAGAAATCAGAAGTGGAACATCTATTACTTCTAGACCCTACATAGTCTGTGTTAGTGAAATAAGAGAGCCGTGAAAAATAATCCCAAAGCAGGAGAAGTCTTTAAATACTACAAAATGTGATGAACAACATCAAGATGCTCTGTACGAGGTGCATGCATAAATTGACTTACAACACTAACTGTAAATGTCAAGTTAGGTCTAATGTTAGTCGAGTCGGCCAACAAGGTGCTGATACATGCTTGGATGCTTTAATAACTCGCTAGACTCTGATGTAAGCTTGAGATTAGGATCCATAGGGGCAGAGCGGGTTTGCACACTAACATACTATTGTATTGAAGAAGATCAAGAACGTACTTCCTTTGGGATAAGGAAATCCCTTAACGAGAGCGAGCAACCTCAATACCTAGAAAATATTTGAGGATCCAAATCATTTATATCAAATGCCTAGCTTAAATCCCTCTTTACTTGAGCTATGCTGACTGAATCATCACCTGTGAGAATGATATCATCAATATACACAAGTAGAACAATGCACTGACCAGTGGAATTCTGGCGGATGAAGCAAGTATGATCTGAGTGACACTGAACAAACTGTATGGATAAAATGACAGTTAAAGTGGCTGGACCAGGCCTCGAGGAGACTGTTTTAAACCATATAAAGTTTTGCATAGGCGACAAATTTTCCCTCCATACTCCCCCGGGTGGAGGATCTATATAAATCGTCTCAAGTAAGTCTCCATGGAGAAATGCATTCTTGACATCAAGGTAATGGAGAGGCCAAGAATGAGAAGCAACAAAAGAAACAAGGAGACGGAAAGAGGTAAGCTTGGCGACAGGTGTGAAGGTAGCCCCAAAATCTTTGCGAGGAACCTGTGTAAAGCCCTTGACAACTAGCAGCGTTTTGTGGCGGTCTGCAATGCCATCCGTAAGATAACTTAATATTGAAAACCCATTTTCAACAAACATTTTTTTCACCAGATGGTAAAGAGACAAGCTATTGGGTCTTATTTTATTCCAAAGCGGCCATTTCTGCCTGCATAGCAACCACCCACTTGGGATTCTGAAGAGCCTCTGATACAGAACAAGTAATAGGGTCCAACTCGAGCTTGCCAAGGAAGGAACAATAAGAAGCTGAAACACTATCATGAGAAAGATACTGGGAAATGGGATGATTATTATTGCTAAGATAACCAAAACAGTTGGAGGGATGTCTCTCACAAGTAGGATAATGATGAGGAGGTGAAGAAGCAATAACTAAAGGCGAAGAATTACTTCAGGAATAATGACGAGGAGGTGAAGAAGCAGTAACTAAAGGTGAAGAATTACCTGACCCACCTATCGGAGAGGATGCTGACAGAGGACGAGGACGACAAGAATAAACTTGCAATGGAGGTGGTGAAAGGCAGAGGCTAGGTGGAACCAACCTCAACCTCATAAAAAATAGGTAGAGTCCTAGCACTAGAGTCAACTAATAGTATGGTAGTAGAAGAGGAATTCTGCATAGAAGTGTTAGCATCAAAAAAGGGAAGCTCATGAAAAGTAACATCACACGAATGATAGTACCGACGGGTGTCAGGATCATAACACCAATACCCTTTTGACATAGTGAAATATCATAAGAAGATACGCCTAATGGCCTTGTCATCCAACTTCGTCCGAGTAAGACTTCAGTTCTGGACAAAGCGAGTACACCTAAATACCTGGAGTAAAAGAGGAAAAAGAGTCCTGATAGGATGCAAGACCTAGAGGAGGGAAAGGTGTCATGGGTCGGCACTTTCTAGTGGCGCAACAGAACATGTTTACCCGTGAGGCCCTTGAACTCCACCAAGTGTCAAACCCGCCTAAACTCTCCTTGACCATCGAGTGTTGAAACATAACTCGTCGTGTGAAATACAAGCCCAAATGCTATGTCTAGCAAGAACAACTCCCACAAGGATGCTCCAGCTTCCATGCCGGAAGTAGGCTAAACGCCCGCAAGTGCATGTTGCGCAGCTCATGTCTCTTCATTGCACCAAACTTGCCTTAGAGCATGGTGCTCGCCTAACTGAGGTCCAACTCAATCATGGCATCCTGTGTCACCGTGACTCACAACTGACCCAACACAATATTGCCCAACCGTGCACCGATCTAGAACCCTCAATCTAGCCGACAAGCTTTCCCTCTCTTGAATAGGGTCTCTTGTTGCGCTCGTCTCGGATAGCCACAGGTGACTGAGGTCGTATACGCGGCCATAGCTCAAATTCTCATGCACACATTGACATACTAAACCATCTACCAAAGGTCATTGCGCACCTAAGGTGTTGCACTAGCGTGTAGCATGAGCATGACATCGTATGTCAATAGCCCTCAATTAGCATTCCGCCTTCCCACAAGCTTCGCAGAATGTGCCTCACAGGATGGCAATGCTTCATGACGTTCAATTGTTCCCACGAGTAGCGGCGGCGTCACCAAACCGCTAACTAGGCTACATGACCCTCGCGTTCACGGCTGAACCCAAGCCTATGTTCACGAGTTGGTACATGAGGCCTTAATGATGGCATGCCTCGATAGCCCAATCCATTCGATCCAAGATGACACCATGATATGCTGCAATGAGTGGCATAGTGTGTGCGCCTGAACCTCCCACTAGGAAGTTGGCCACAATGTCGTCACTCATGCCCTTCAATGACACTGTCCATGGGGTTCCCAAACCCACATGGAGACCAGAGACAACACTCAATAGTACGTCAGAGGCCCGCCCTTTGGTTGCCCAAAGGTTGCTCATTTGTAACCCATCACTGGTTGGGGAGACAGGCTAAAACAGACCATGCCCCTTTATAATAGCAACTTAAGCCCTTTTCTGACTAGCGCAAGGAAACATCCCACATATTTGAGGAGTTCTAATGAAATAATTCAATAATTCTCAATATTATCCAAATATTAGAATTTATGGAATTGCCTCCACAACATGCTTGACACCCATTACTGTGCAAGCGCGGGCGGGCGCGCAAAGGCGCTGGGCGTGCATTGGACTACTTGGGGCCAACACGCCATGTCGGGGTGCCACACCACCTGTAAGAGTTGTGAGCTGAAGAATTGTTAGCTCGTGACACAAGGTCGTGCAAGACACGACTAGGAGTGCAATAATGAGGTAAACCATGGTAAGGACAACATTATTCCAATTAGACTTGGGGACATTCATACCCCGAAGAAGACACCGAACAACAGACATTATGCGACTGTTTTTTCGTTCTGCAACCACGTTTTGTTCAATAGTATGAGGGCAAGTGAGTTGTTGAAGTGTAGCAGCTTGATTAAGATGGAAAAGAAATACATTGGAGGTATTCCCCACCATTATCAGACTGGATATTTCAAACAACAGTGCAAAACAGAGTTTTTACCATCTGAAGGAACTGAACAAATATGGGAAAAACGTTAGATTTACGCTTAACGAGATAAACCAAAGTACAACAGGTGTGGTCATCTATTAATGTCACATAATACCTTTGTCCAGACAAGGCGGAAACAGGTGAAGGTCCCCAAACATCAGAATGAATAAGATCAAACACATAAGGGACACAATGCATACGAGAAATATAAGTAATACGAGTATGTTTAGCTAACTCACGAACAACACACTGAAATTTAACGAGCTTGACAAGCCATATTAAATGAGAGAAAAAGTAAACATAAATACTGAAAGTTTGCATGACCTGGACGAGCATACCACAATGCTAAAGTCTTAAAAGAAAAAACATAGGAGGAATCTTGAAGTAACATAGAAGCTGAAAAACTAGCAAGAGGAGGTGGTTGGTCCGGTGGATCTCCAAAGTAGTATAGGCCATCTCGCTCATATCTCTTGCCAAAAATCCTCTTTGAACCCAGGTCCTGCAACAAGCAAGAAATGGGTAACATAATGATAGCACAATGAAAGGCTTTGGCAAGGCAACTCACAAATAGGAGATTATATGCAAAGTTAGGAACATGAAGTATAGAGGAAAGAGTAATATCGGGGGGTAAAGTAACACCACCCCAATGACGAATCAAGTTGGTAGATCCATCAGTTAGACACACTGTTTGGACAATAGGACTAGAGAAGAAAGATAGGAAAGCTCAACCATCACGTGATCATTAGCTCCAAAATCCAAAACCCAAGTAGGACGTGCAGAGCAAACATGGAAAGCAGTAGGAGTACCTGTAGTTAATGTGGCAGTCAATGAGGATGGCTCTAGAGCAGGTGAAATGAGAGAATCAAGTTGTGCCTAAAGCTGACCAATTTGTGTTTGAACAAATTTGGAGTACTGGGGCTTGAGATGGTCTCGACAATAGCATCTGTGCGAGATGAGCCAGATGGACGAGCCCGGGAGAAACGTAGTCTTAACTCAGGATGAAGTTTGAAACAGTGAGCCTTGACATGTCCAGGTTCTCCATAATGATGACAAGTGACCTTCCTAGCAGAAAGACGAGACCTAGAACTCTCAACAAGAGCCATCTGATCATAGGAAGCTAGAGGTTCAAAAACTGGGGAGGAGACATGCTGAACCAATCGATGGCTGCGCTCCTCACTATCAATAATGGCAAAGGCCTCATAGAGAGAGGAGGCATAGGAGATGTGTTTAAAATTTGAATGCGAAGAGATTTGAACTCAGAAGTCAAACCCATCAAGAATTGGTAGGTGTGCTGACGAGCAAGCCGCTTGGTCACAATAGAGGCAACCTCTATAGAAAAATCACTCGAGGGCTCATATTGAGCCAACTCCTGCCAACGAGCCTTTAAATACCCAAAAAACTCAGCTACTGAATGACCCAAAGCTGATTGAAACGCATGAGAGATGTCCTAGTAAAGCTCAAAAATGCAAATATCATTATGAGCATGGATATACATCTGAGTTAATGCACACCATAGATGAGGAACAATGTCACAATACATGAACATATGGTATATACTGGTCTCCATGGAATTGAACATCCATCCCAAAATAGTGCAATTGTCAATATCCCATTGATTACAATTGGAATCCGTATCTGCAGGTTGAGTTTCTATAGATAAGAGCCAATGAGCCTTCCTTTTTACCCTTAAATAGAGTTTAATTAATGACTCAATGCAGCGAAAATTTTCCCATTCAACAAAATACTCGTAATGGGATAACACAGGGGCTTGTTGAGATAAGGAAAAATTAGAACGAATCGGCTTACTATGGACATCTAGCAGAACGTATGGAGTAGGATTAGTCATGATATCTGCAGAGAAACAAGTGATGTGTATAATTAACAATCCAAAACAATACAAGCCGGAATCATAGAGGAAACACACCGGACAAACGTCGTAACCAACTAGTGCTACCAAACAAACCGATAGCCTACCAATAAATAAGAACAAAAAGGGTGCTTACCACATCAACAAAAAGTCTTGAAACAGGGACAAACTGTCATGACTCCATCTCATCCCAAACGGGATAGTATTGTGACCAGCCCGTAGTGCTTGACTATTGAAGGCCTAGCAAGATTGGACTAATAACATTAGGGCTTATGCGGAATCATCTGTCCATTATACAAGATCAAAACTCGAAAACAAAACCATTGTCCGAAGACTACAACTTCCAAAAGACAAATCAAAAGACAAGACTTCTAGTGCAACCTCTCCTCTTGACCATGTTCTTCATCTTCACCTGCATACATATAGGGGAGAGGGGTGAGCCATTGCCCGAATGACTACCAATAATCTTTTAACAAAACATGGTATAATTCATAATTTGAACATAATATAACTTGAGCATGAATAATTCAAAACTTGACTTGTAAAAATTTACAAAGCGATGGACATTCCAAAGATATCGGCATGAGTCCCCTGATAAGGACGTTGGTATAAATCCCCCAAAAAGGACATACCCAGCTTGAACCCCCAGTAAGGCCCTACTCGGTTTAAAACCCTTGGTAAGGTCATACTCTAAGGATGTCATCATAATAAATGATACAAAAATATAGGATGTTCATTCATAACGAAGCATAGCATAGCTTTCATAAACATAAATAAGTTTTACATTTGAAACATAGTTTATCAAACATAGCGTTACTAAATTACTACTCACAAATGGCCCCTTGACAAGGGTATACTTCTTCCAAAGCTTAACCTACACATAGCAAGAACCAAACCTGGAAGTATTTGACTTACATGCACAAATATAACAAAACGAACGTCTAAACTTGGCTAAACATTTTCTAAACTTCTCTTACAGAAGTACTATTCTAAGCTTACTTCAAGTCTTGAACAAGTGCCTAAACAAGTGTTAAACTCATGCAAGGAGTGTTCCAGGTGAAAAAGGCTTGCAAAAATAACAAAAAGGGCAAAACAGGGTTTTCCGCACGCGTGGTATGGGCAGGGCATGTGCGGGCGGTACGTGCCTTTTTTTTCAGAACCAAAATTTGAGTTTTGAAGGCTGGCCCCACGTGCAGGAGTTAGAGCCGCACGCGCAATTTTGGCTATTTTGCAGAATTCGAAAATGAAGTGTAGTTCTTTCTTTTCCCCTCTCATTGCCTTGACTTGGGTCCTTGAAAAATGATTGTAAAACATGCAAAATTAATGGGAAAACATGAAGGTAAGGTCTTTTGTAAATCTATAACATCAAAAAGCAACTTGGTTTCAAGATTTAAGTATCAAAATTCAGGTTTCTGTTGAAAATTTCCATCAATTCAAATTTGTACTCAAACCCTTCTTTTCATTCCTTCAAAACTTGAATTTAACTCGCAAGGTCATTGAAAATCAAAGGAAAACATGAGAATATAACTCTTTACATGACAAGAACATCAAAACTCACATCAAGATGATGAAATTCCAAGCCATCTACCTAGTTCTTCAACCTATCTCAACTTTCTTCATTATTTTCTTCATTTCCTCATTCTCAATTCAAATCGATCCCTAGTTTCTTCTCAATCTTAGATGCTAGGAAGGTTTACTACAAGAATTAGGTTAGAAATATTACCTTAGAACACTTAAAAGATGAGTTTCGATTGAAGTTCTTCAAGTTCCGCTATTTCTTCCTTTTCTCTCTTAGCTTTGTTAAATCAAGGTTAGCACTAATTAATCTAGGTTGAACTTAATCATGCTTAACTTGATTAATCCTAATTAAGGCTCACTAATCATGCTTAATTAACAGTAATCCCAATTAGCAAAATAACATATAGCATGAAATGGACAAGCACATTAGACTAGGGTGTTTAAGCTCCTCAATTAGTGCATAGGCACATCCTATCATACACATCAAGCCTAGAGTAATCCCCTAACTCAAAGCATGAAACAATTAATTTCATAGACTTAATAGTCTCAACCTAACTTCTCCTCCTTTTGTAATTCTTAACAAGTCCTAGTCTAGCAAGCATACAATACAAGGCATGAATGCAAGAATGATATGATATGTGTTATGCATGAATGGTTGGTTTGTCACATAAACAAACTGCGGAATTGCCCTAAAGGGGCTGTCGGCCTGAATTGGGTGTGCTGAACAGCCTAGGGAGGGCTGTCTGTCGGTTCTAACCCAAGGGTCGAGGGGCCTAGAAAGTGGGAAGGGAAGGTATGTCGGGTTGAGAAGAGGGAAGGGTGAGTGCCTAGAGAGAGAGAGAGAGTGAGTGAGGCTCTAATACCAACTTCAATATAATGAATTGAATGGCTTGTCTAGAATAGAGACTAGCCCATATATTTATATTGATGGAGAATATACAAAATAGGAATCATAATTACAAGAATATTGCCTACTATCCCGTGATTGCACAATCACAAGATAATTTATTCTAATTCTAATTCCAACAAGTTCTTGGTTGGGCTTAGGTAAAGGGTTTAATAAAAGTTCTTTGTTGGGCTTGTTTTTTTCCTGTTTGGATTAGGCGGAGGTGTGTGGTTTAGCTTAAGGTGTAAGTGTTTGGTTGGGCAAGGGTTACAAGAAGTCGGGCTGGTTTTGTGGGCTGCCTGACTAAAACTTTATTGGGCTAGGTTAAGAAATTGGCTAAGTATTGGAAGATTGAGGATTGGAATAATATACTGGGCTTGGTTTGGGTTTATTAGCTGGACTGGGTTAATTGAATGAGTATGGGTTTGGTATATCGATTGGATTATGGGTTATTTGAGCGGTGGTGTTTTGAGTAAATAATTTGAAGTGTTAGAACCTAATTCAGTTGTCTTCCACGATGATGTGAAGAACGAGGCTTTAGTTGCAATGGACGTGACAGCGACAGGTGATGGGAATGGGAACGGAAACGGGAACAGGAACGGGAACGGAATAGAGTGACAATGACTGCAAAAGTTGACGGTCATGGAGATAGGCTGGTTGAGACGATTAGTGTACGATGACGTCGACAAAGCTTTTTGTTGTGGTCTCGGTTTGCGAAGGCGATAACAACTGGATCGCGAGGGTTGCAATAAGATGTTTTCGTGATGTACGTGATACAATGGATTACAATGATGACGATGGTGCTCTCGCGAAGCTGGGATTCTGACGACTCCGAGAGGTATGATTTTTGCCACCTATGAAGCACGGGTACTCCGAAAATGTTGTCATACTTGTATCGGGTACTGGTATACATACCGATAGGTCTGCATGTGTACCGGGTACATTTTATACGTTCTTTGGTAGTTGGGTACTCCATGCATACGGGATGGGTACATTAGGGATACACCAAACTATGTGACATTGGTGGAGATACGTTTAATTTATTAGAGAGTTCTGATTTATTTGAAATTGCAAATCCTTTACTTGATGTGTCAAAGATAAAAGATGTATTATTCAATGATGAAGTTGATGGAAGCGAAAATTGAGGTCTCAAGTTTCCAAATTTTGCTTAACTTGCTTTTGGAATGAAACTTTATTTTGTAATTTCTTCTATTTAATGGTATTAAAATAGCTTATGGACTTTGCTTTGGTATTGGTATTGTTGAATTATGATTTCTCTTTCGGTTTTGTAATTTTTCCTTCTAGTTTTGGTATTGAATTTTGATTTGTAGGTTAAATCTCAAACTATATAAAAAAATATATAAATTATTGATGTACCCTAGTCGTACCTATATCATATTTTTTTAGGTCTTTCTGTATCAGCATACCCGTACCAATATCCGCACCACTACTTGCGCTTCATAATTTTCCACTGATTTAGATGATAGATGAGAGAGGAAGGGGGAGAGAAAAAAAAGGAGAGAAAAAAAAGGGGGATTGGAGCTTGTGCTTGGATACCAAAATGTTGGAGAATAGAATAGAAGAGGAGGAAACACAAAGGGCCACAACCTTTTAGTCCTATAGATAATTGCAATGTTAGAACCCTAATATATAGGACTAAAACCCTAATCTAAGTATGAAACTTTCCTAATATTATTTGGGAAACAAAATCAAATCATATGCTAATATTAAGTAATTAAATCTAAGTACTACTAATAATAATATTCTACCAATTACATTTATGAGACCAAAACACCTTCAGGCTCATGTGCTTCACCCTTGGCTTCCAACTCCGATAATGGGTTTCCATATATTGAATGGCTGTGCCATCACCCTACCATTTTTCCTCAAAACACAATCCAAAATAAGAAGTATCACTGTAAATTACAGAACCTTCCGTACTTTATGGCAAAATGAAAATATGTGCTATAAGAAGTCTTATGTTCAAATCTTGGAATGAAGCTTCCTGTTCTTTTGTTCATTCAAATAAAACCCCTTTTTAAGTCAACTGTGTCAATAGTAATTTTGGGAAGTTTTCATGAACTTCTTATAGTAACTAGCTAAACCTTGAAAACTGTGTATTTCCATCACATTAGTTGGTTTCAACTAATTCAAAATTGCTTCAGTCTTTTGTGGATCAATAGCAATACTTTGTTTATTAATCACATGGCCCAAACAAATACACTGGTCAACCAACACTCACATTTCTTCTATTTAGCATAAAGCTTCTTATCCCCTAAAGTTTGGAGTGTCAATCTCAAATGGTACTCATGATCTTCCTTGCTTTTAGAATAGATGAAAATTTCATCAATAAATTCAACTAGAAAATCATCCAGATATGGCTTGAATACAAGATTCATTAGGTCCATAAATGCAACAGGTGCATTTGTCATTCCAATTGGCATAACTAGAAATTCATAGTGAAGTGATCATACCTAGTTTGGAAAGTAGTTGCTCTACATCCTTTGCTTTGACTTTAAATTGATGATAACCAAATCTGGGATCAATCCTTGCAAATACCCTTTGCTACCTATAATTCATCAAACAAATCATCTATTTTTGGCAATGGGTACTTATTCTTAATGGTTACCTTGACTCGGCTCCAAGGGTATTATAAATCAGCCATTAAATTAACATCCCCGACCACTATATTGCACTTTGGGTATGTTTGATTGGACGGATTGGATAAGGGGAGATTAGAATCTATTGGACTTGAGTCCTGGGACTGTGAATCCCCCGAACTATTTGGTTGGATTGGATATGTATCTTGTGTTTGTTTTTTCATGGGATTAGATGTCTGGAAATGACTATTTTTAATGAATCTAACGTTTGGTTAGACGGATTGGATAGGATAAATGAGTAAAAGACTATTTTACCCTTTTTCAATTGTTTACTAAGTAATAGCAATATTAAACATATCTTTAATATTTTAATTATTTTTAGCTAGATTAAATAAAAATTTATTTTATTTTATTTTTTACACAATTAAATAAATTTATTTTTTTTAAAATTAAATAAATAAAATATCAATAAAAATATTGCTATTTTTTTAATTAAAATTTTAAATAAAGTTGTTTTTAAAAATAATAATAATTAAACAATGAAATTAAATAAAACATCTATTAACATTTAAATAATGAAATTAAATAAAATATAAACAAAATTTTAAAATAAAATATCTATAAAAAATTATTTAAAAAATAAATAAATAAAACATCAATAAAAAGTTAAATAAAATTATTTTATTTTAAAATCGAGACATTTAAATTTTGTTAAATTTTAAATATAATACATAATTAAATAGTAGAGGGTCAAAATAGTCATTTCACTATCTAATCCCAACAATAAATAGCCCTCCAAAATTCCCCCCCCCCCCCCTCCCCCCCCCAGGATAGTATAATCCCCCATATGGGGGATAAGGAGTCCGGCGGACTAAAAAAAAAAATAAATGTCGGATTGGATGCTTCCCCGGATTACAATCCGCACAGTAAATAATCCCCCCCTCCCCCCCTTATCCCCGCAATCAAACACACCCTTTGTAGATAGATGTACATGTCATAGAGCCTCCAGAGGGAGTAGATACCGACAACATATAATCCAAAGTTTCAAACCCTTAATTAATTAGTCGAGTTTTGATCTCGACACCTCAGTGCCAATAAAATAAAATAAAAAAAAAAGTTTCAAACCCTTGAATTAACTGTGGTGCACTTGCAGGTAACTCCTTGCAGAGGGCTTGTGCACCCCTGGAGATTAGTCGGGTTTTGATCCAGACACCCTGGTGCCAATTAAAAAAAAAAAAAATATCATCCAAAGTTTCAAGTGGTCTAGTTAATTTATCAGCAAACTGAATTGAAACAAAGGAGTGCAGGACCTAAATCTATCAACACATAAGCAGGATGAGTGCAAATAGGAAGTATACCTGAAACCACTAAGTCGGTATTCTTAGTATCTCGGTAGTCTTACTATCTCCTGGGATAAGTCCAAACACTCTCCGTTGCCTTGTTGGCTTCTTTATTTTAGGCCTTGGGGCAGGTTTTTGGGCTGAATCAAATATACTAGCTATTGTAATAGTGGTGCCTTTCTGAGCTTTAAGGCAATCCTTTAGTTGATGCCCCATTCGCCAAAATCTAAAACATGCTTCAATATTCCAATGACAAGGCCCTCAATGATTCTTTCGACATATTGAGCAAACCCATGGAGTATTGTCACTTTGATTAGAAGTACTTGATTCTCCTGTACTTGGCTTCTTAATTTTTGTATTTAACTGTGCCTTTCTTGGTTGCTCCTTTCTTTGCCACTTTCTTGACTTCTCCAGCTCATCAATGTCTTCCTTCGCTATAAGTGCTCTGCCCAACACTCCTGCATAGGTAGATGGCCTCAAAACATCAACCCGACCTTTGGTAATCCTCCTCCTCAAACCACCCTTAAATTTCCTGGCCCGATGCTAATTTGTGTCTACCATATGTGGTGTAGAACAAGCTAACTCTGTACATTATCTTGCTCTACTGAAGTTTTCCACCTTGCATTAATGCCATGAACTCCATCCTTTTTTTGTCCCTCATAATCTAAGAAAAGTATTTCTTATAAAAGATCTTCAAGAAATTGTTCCAAGTCACTCTTGGATTCTAATCTCTTACCATTATCCACCATCTAGATGCTTTACCATAAGGTAAATTACAAATACAATCTCTGAGGGTTGCTTAAAATACTAATTGAATCTTGTGATTTTGAAAAATTACATCTTACCCCTTAAAATTTCTAATGACATAACAAATAAGCCCTATCATTAATCAATTATTAAGTTAATTAACAGTTTTTAGTAAATGTTTGCTATATATTTCAATTAATAGGTCTGGTAATTTCATTGTTGTATTGGAGGATAGTTAGGAATTTTTTTTTCTATCAATTATATTAAATGACAAATTTTGACAAGGGGGTATTTGTAATTTTCAGAACAATGGGGGGGGGGGGTGGAATCTCTATTTTAAGCAAATATCAGGGGGGTGAATTTGTAATTTACCCAAAATATAAGTAGCAAGTGAAATCTTGTGTGTTTCAGAACATGGAAGGAATTCAAAGATCTTCTAAATCCCCATTACTCAAGCTTCAACCTTTAGAGGGTCAAGTCCACCTTCAATTGCTAGAGACTGTATGTTGAATTCTTTGATTGTCACACGTGGTCTTTGCTCCATTTGATCTACTGGGACTGGTGGTGGTTCTTGATTCTGTTGTCCTTGGTTGGGTAGATCTTTATTTTGCTGGTTTTGATTCTGATTATCCTGATTTCATTGAACTGGTGGTTCATTGTAACGCTGTTGTAAGGTCTCCGTTATTCCCTCCAGCATTCTTTCTGTTATTCCGTACAGCATTCTTTCCAACCTGTCCATTTGTGTAGTGGAATGTTCGGCCTTTCCCTTCACTTTATTTCTATGCACACAAAACATGAATTAAAGATATTTGCAATAATGTGTATTTATCAGGAAAATACTTGACTTATAATACGACACTTTGCCCGTAGTATACACATTTACATATAATACAACTTGATATAAAACTTGGTTGAATAACCCATAATTTGGGCGAGGCTTGACAGAGTTTTCAAATGCAACTCTAAATTCCATTATAAAAGAACCTATTGCTCTGAAGGATGTACTGTGTGCAAGTAAAATAAACTTGTGCTCTAATACCAATTCCTTTACAACCCCATCTGCCCCAAACTAGGATAGGGCAGTGACCTGTCAATAGTCATAGACTACCAAAGGCTTAGCTGAACAATCTTGTAGTCCTCTAGTTAAAAGTTGGGCTAAAATCATCACAAATAGAGGAAGCCTCTAAATTCGTTAACTTGTTTAATCCCACAACATCCATTCAGCGCAAGTGCATAGATAGATGAAATGAAAACAAACCACTTCTTTATTTATTACTACGACATTCTGACTGAGTCACAATGGAGTACAACTTAAAACAAAAGAACTGTACATCGTGTTTATCAAACCAATTATATACAAAGGTCTTGACAACACATTTCTCTCTCGAGAAGGAAAAACATGCAGATCTTCACATCGTATACACATGTATACAAAGCTGGCACAAGCGTCATCCACCTTTTAATCCTACATACGTATAGGGACGAGGCTTGAGCTAAAGCCCAATGAATATCATTAAATCAAAGCCATAGAATGAATGGATATCTTCATTTGTATGACAATAGCATAGTTGGAGCTTAAACAACTATATAACCTTACATTGTTTCTTTGAGTACATCTGGTTTTCAACTTATACCTCATTCATTTGTCCAAACTATTAACATTGTTTTTGGGTTCAGGTGTTTGTATTTGTACTACTTGGGATTTTCCTTGCAGGAGCTGTTCAAGGATATTGGATTGTGCGGAAATTTGTTATTTCAGAAGATGGAAGTGTAGACGTTGGCATAGCTCAATTTGTGAAATGGGCCATGCGTGTCATTGCAGCCACATTTATTTTCCAGGTGGTCTACTATGCAAGATAGAAAATAATGTGATACTGTTACAGTAGCGTATCACTGGATCCAATGGATGTCACACATTACATTCAATTTGGCTTGCATCCTTGCAATTTCTTTCCACGTTTACAATTTTGCAATGCATCTAAATCTCTAATTCTTATTTTCTGTCAGAGTACTCTGGATACTCGTCTAGCAATGGGAGCATTGGTTTCTTGTTTGGCAATCTACTTGTTTATCACTTTGTTCAAGTGGAATGGTCCAAAGTAAGTTCCTTGTACTATCACTTTCTTACCGTTTTGCCTTGCATCATGCTAGTTGACTTGTAATTCTTTTACCAAATAAATTGTCACATAAATAGCACTTCATTCAATTTATTCAGTGCTGTATAATTGATTTGTTTAATTTTGATGTTTGAGTCAATTAACTAGACATCTATTTATATTATTCAATATGGATGGTCTGCTTGTTGAATATAATAATAGTTATAAATATTGATTGAAGGGATGGTTTTAATGTTCATCACATTTCGTGGCATGAACCCTTTGGTACAAAATCATGGTTGATGGACATCTAGGAAGAACCAAGAGACCCGTGTCAGACACGCAGTCATACATCCATTTTTTTCTGTAGGACACTCTAGACACAACGACGACATGCATGTTGTTTCTCAGGATAGTGTTGTAAAAGGCGTGCCAAGGCTAAATGCCACTACTAATGTTAACATACACTTTTTTTTATTTGATTTATACATATGATCCCTTGATGCCACTACTAATGCTAACATACACTTTATGAACCTAGAGGCTCAAAGTGTACTATGCATGCCAAATATGCAACAAACTGTTTGTTCTAGGAGAAATTAAAACTTAGGGTTGATAATGATATCACACACTTTTATATTAATTAATCCAAGAAGATTACAAGGAAAGGAAATCCTCAGGCACTGAATAAGGAATCAAACATATAATCTAAATAAGGAAACACATTGTAGAATAATTCTAACATATATTCTAACACTCCTCAAGCTAGTGCAAAGATATCTCTCTTTCCCAGCTTGTCAAGAATGTCATGAAATGGTTTACTTCCAACTCCCTTGGTGAGGATATCCGTAAGTTGTTCACCAGATTTCATAAATGGTGTACATATTGTGCCACTAGTGAGCTTCTCTGTGATGAATTGACGATCAATCTTAACATTTTTTGTCCTGTCATGTTGAATTAGATTGTGAGTTATGTTGATGGCAGTCTTATTATCACAATATAGCCACATGGAGTCTGTCTGGCCAATTCCCAGATCACTCAACGACAACTTAATTCCCAAGAGCTCACACACACCTTGTGCCATAGCTCTGAATTCAGCTTCTGCACTAGACCTGACAACCACATTTTGTTTCTAACTTCTCCAAGTTACCAAATTGCCGCCAACAAAGGTACAATACCCTGAAGTGGACCTCCTATCAGTTACTGATCCTGCTCAATCTGCATTTGTATAAGCTTCCACACTAAGATGATAATGTTTGAAAAAATAAAGACCTTTTGCAGGAGAAGATTTCAAATATCTCAAGATTTTCATAGCTGCATCCGAGTGTATTTCACGAGGAGCATGCATAAAGTGGCTAACCACACTAACGGCAATAGCAATATCAGGACGAGAATGTGATAAGTAAATGAGTTTATCCACTAGTCTTTGATTACTCTCTCTATCAACAACTGCTCCCCACTATCATCACTAAGTTTCTGATAAGACTAGTGGTGTGTCATAGGCTTTGCTTCTAAGTATCCCTGTTTCTTTCAACAGGTCAAGGATATATTTTCTCTAACAAATGAAAATCTCATCTTTGGACCGAGCCACTTCAATTCCCAAAAAGTACTTCAGGTTCCCCAAGTCTCTGATTTCATACTCACTTGTTAAATACTTCTTCGCAAAGGGATTTCCTCAACATCATCTCCTATAAGCACCATATCATCCACGTATACAATGAGAGCGATAGCCTTACTATGAGCGGAATGTTTAACAAATAGGGTATGATCAGCCTGACTCTGTATGAAGTCATATTTCAGCATCGCCTGAGTGAACCTCTCAAACCAAGCCATAGGGGATTGTTTGAGACCATGTTATGATTTCCAAAGTCGACACACCTTACCCTTAGGTCATGTTTGTTTATCGGCATAATATATTGGTTGTTATGTATTTCTTATTCTATATTGGCTGTCATTAGTTGTAGTTTCCTTATTATATTTTTTCCTTATTTGTGCCTTAAGGCTTCCATTGTAAGTTACATATTATCAATATAAAAGGGAATGATTGTCTCATCATTCCCTAAGTTTTGTTCTCTCTCAAACAAACATGGTATCAGAGCTCTAGGGTAACCATCTCATTCTCCACCTTTACCCATCACCACCTAATTGTTGTTGAATATAGAAATTAGTATACATAGAATCTTTTTATTTTTAGTAATATGTATATAATTTGTGATTATGTCAATTACTGATTTAGTATTGTTTTCTTATTTATATCGTTTCTTAAATTGTATCATGAATCTATTATATATACATGGCCTCTACCTCATTCATAGGTAAGCCAAATCATTATTTTCATCCTTTTTGGTATCAGAGCCAAAGTACAGAAACCCTAGTTCTCTGCTCAGCCACTGTCTCATCTTTTTCTTTCCTCTTTGAGTGCCAACAACTATTGCCCACCATGCTTCGGCCCTTTCTGCTCTGTCGAGGGATTGCGACTGTCACTGGTGAGCTCGCAGGACTAGTTGACAGGCCCTGCTCCATTTTTGGCTCAAGCCAAAAGCTTCTTGGCTTGCTTCGGCCAAACCGAATGGCTCCCAACCTATTTCAACTTCAGCCGAAAACCACTCTGAGGCTTCCTCGACCCACTTCATGTTTTGATTGGTTCATTTCCACCATTGTTCCTCACGTCTAGCAAGGTTTTGCCTTTTTTGGGGAATAGCTTAGACCTTGTTTTGATTGGAGGTTTTTTTTCCCTTTAGTTTATTTATTTTTTAGGTCATTATATTGCTCCATTACGTAGCTCTGACTGATTGGTATGCTCCTATCATGGTCTGTGATTGATATTACTTGATCCAATTGATTTTATTTCCTCTTCCAGTATTTGTGATTAGTGCAGGTTACTTGGTTTGTATAGTATAAATGGCTAACCTTACTAGTGAATCCACGACTACTTTTCAGCCACCTAGAAGGGAGAGTGCCATTATGACTACTACATCTGAAAACCTATTCCTAAGCCTAAAAATCACCACCTATGTTTAATGTCTGACACTTTTCTTGAAGAGTAGAGGGAAGATGGGTTATGTTGATGGGAGGATCAAGGCACCAGGCATCACTGATCCTGGTAATGACCAATGGGAGATTACCAATTCTTTAATTATAAGATGATTCATTCATTTCATGGTACCCAATACTGGGGAATGCTACTTGTCTGTGGATACCGCCCAAGATATTTGGGATGCTACCTATTCCTGGAAGGAAAATTTCTCGGACTTTTGAGTTGCGTCGTTCTATTGAGCATTCAATACAGGGGGGGATGGTTGTCCTTTAGTACTTCACTTTTCTTAACAATGGCTAGAAACGTCTTGATCATCTATAGGATTATAAGCCTATTTGCACAACTGATTCCGTCGATTATCGGAAGTTTACTAAACAGGAAAGGTTCTTCACATTTCTGGAAGGTCTCAAGTTAGAGTTTGATCCTATTAGGAATTGTGTCCTTGGTATGGATGTTCTTCCCTCCCTTCAAGAGGGCTTTGCTTATGTACAGAATAATGAGAGTTGTCGTTCAACTATGCTGCCACCTACCTCTACAAAGTGCTCAGCTTTAGTTTCTGCTCCTCTTAGGGATGGTACTAGTTTGCCTCATATTTCACCTAGTCCTTCAAAGAAGGATACACTGTTCTGTGATTATTGTTGCCGGCCGAGACATACCCATAAGACTTGTTGGAAGCTTCATGGGGTTCCTTCTAGTGGTCGTAGTGGTGATCGTTCTGGTAGTTGCGGGGTTCACTCCGGACGGTCTGGAGGATGTGGGTTTAATCTATGTGCACATCATATCAATGTAGTGGATACTCTTGATGCCTTTTTAGTTGCTACTCCTAGTTGTGATATATCTGGTATGTCTTCTTCTGAGTTAGAGGATGCTTTGTGCCTCTTACTGGATCGCTGTTCTTCTACTACATTTGGTGTATCCTCTTCATCGTTTGCCTACTCAGGTAACTTAACCACTTCTCTGAGTACTTTTCTATCTCATAAATCTTTACCTTGAATTATTGATTTTGGTGCCTCAGATCTTGTGTTGGGTCTTCTGATCTATTTTCAGAATATAAGTCTTCCTTAGATCAGGACAAAGTTAGGATTGCTGATGGTACTATTTTTTCTTTTTCTGGGAAAGGTTTAATCCATGTCACTCCTCTACCATTGTCTTTTGTTTTGCATGTTCCCAATTTCTTTGTTAATCTTTTATCATTGAGTCATCTTACTCATGACCTGAGCTATAGTGTGATTTTCTTTCCTGATCATTGTCTGTTTCAAGACCTTATAACGAGGAAGACGATTGGCAGTGGTAGAGCAGAACATGGTCGCTATATCCTGGATTAGGCGGACAAGATGGCACATCATTCCATCAAGTTTCCAAGCACCAAGGAAGACCTGTGGCTATGGCATCAGCGTCTTGGGCACCCATCGTTTCTATTACTTAATCATTTATTTCCTTGTCTTTTTTACAAATAAAAATGTCTCTAAGTTTCATTGCGAGTCTTGTCAACTTAGGAAACAACACAGAGCTTCTTTGCCTCCAAGTATTAATAAAAGTTTAGTACATTTTTTCATAGTTCATTATGATGTTTGGGGTCCATCTCGTGTTGCGTCTTTAAAAGGTCATAGATGGTTTGTTACTTCTATCGATGATTTTTCTCTTATTACTTGGGTGTATCTTATGAAAGACAACAGTGAGATCTTTTCAGTGTTTCGTAACTTCCATCAAATGACTTGGGACTTAATTTGAGGTAGTTGTGAAAATATTGTGTTCTGAAAATAGGGGTGAGTATATTGATTCCGGTCTAGCGAGCTATTTTTCCACCTATGGCATTATTCTATCACACTTCTTGCACCAACACCCTTCAACTAAATGGGATTGCGGAATGCAAGAATCGTCATTTTCTTGATATGGATCGTTGCTTGTTTTTTTCTATGCATGTCCCTCAGTCTTACTAGGGGAAGCAATTCTGACTGCTGCCTACCTCATCAACCGTCTCCTAACCTAAGTGTTGCACAAAAAACCTCCTCTGTGGCTTTTCTTAGGTTCTAAGTTTGTGTTCTCTATTGTCTTTGGCTGTGTCTGTTTGTCCAAAATCATGCTCTTTTTCGTGCTAAATTTGATCCCCGCTCTCTATAGTGTCTTTCTGGGTTACTCTCCTACTCAAAAAGGTTATAAGTGTTACAATCCTTCATCTCTTAAGTAGTTTGTATCCATGGATGTCATATTCTTTGAGTCACAGTGCTATTTCTTGTCCTCCTCAGTGTCCCAATCCTCCCTTTAGGGGGAGCCTTGTTGTGAAGAGATTCCTGGGTCTTTATCAGGTCTTGGCTCATCTCCAGTGATTGAGAATACAAAAGGTGAACTAGCTACTAGTGGTGGAAATACAACATCTAATGAATTGAATGAGAGAAAAGTCTATGTAGGGACAAAGATAGACAGAAAGTTACTTGGATACAAAAGACCACTTCTAATCCTTCACTGTTATCTTCTTCTTTTGATGAGAGTCCAGGTAACTCTGAAACTCTTAGGTAGCGTTGGGTAGAGTTTTCTAAATATGATTTGGAATTATGATTTGAGTGTGAAAAATTTGTTTGGTTATGAGTTTTGAAAAGAGTTTTGGAAAGAGTTTTTAATTAAATTTGAAATGAATGACGTGACATGATATTTAATTCAAAAACATATAACTCATAACCAAACACACAACCCAAAATCATTATCAAAGCTCAAAATTTTAAAAAAAAATTCTGGAAATATTTTTTTATTTAAAATTTAAAAATAACAGGTGCAAAAAAAAAAAATGCACTGTTCTAGTCAAACTAGCCAAACGTCTGGGGGGACGTCCGGGCTAGTCCAATTTTCCCACCTGGAAAGGAGTTTTCAAAAGTGGGTGTGGAATTAATTTTTGAAAACTATAACCAAATACCACTTGCAAACCAGGAGGTGGAATTAGAATTTCAAAGCTCTTCCAAACAGAGCCTTATTCTTCCTGAGTGATCTTGATATTCGTATTACTCAACGAAAGGATGTGAGATATTGTATTAAACATCCTATTTCTGACTTTGTGTCCTACTCTAATTTGTCTTATTCTTATAGAGCCTTTGTGTCCAAAGTTTCTTTTGTTAGTATACCCAATCATTTTCAGGATGCTCTTGCTACCCTTCAGTGGAAACATGCCATGATAGAAGAAATGAAAGCACTTCGTAAAAATGGCACTTGGAAATTAACTGAGTTACCTAAGGCAAAAGACCTGTGAGATACAAATGGGTGTATACTATGAAGCACTAAGCGGATGGTTCAATTGAGCGTTACAATGCTCAACTTGTGGCAAAGGGCTTTACTTAGACTTATGTAGTAGACTATTAAGAGACCTTTGCACTGGTGGCTAAGATGAATTTAGTCAAAGTACTCTCTCTTGCAGCTAATCTGGATTGGCTACTTCATCAATTTGATGTAAAAAATGCTTTCTTATATGGTGATATAGAAGAAGAGGTGTATATGGACATTCCTCTTGGCTTTGAGGACCATCAAACAAAGGGTAAAGTATGTAGACTTTGGAAGTCATTATACGGTTTCAAACAGTCTCCAAGGGCTTGATTTGAGAGATTAAACAGGCTATACTCAAATATGGCTTCAAATAGAGTTAAGTTGATCACACTTTGTTTGTGAAACATTTCTCACATGGTAAGACTACAACTCTCATTGTTTATGTGGATGACATAATGCTTGCAGGAGATGATAATGAGGAAATACCCCGGTCGAAAAAATATTTGGCAAGCAAGTTTGAAATGAAAGCCTTGGGAAATTTGAAGCATTTCCTAGGTATTGAGGTTGCCCTGTCCAAGGTTGAAATTTTCATCTGTCTGAGGAAATATGTTCCTGACCTGTTGAAAGAAACTATAATGTTTGGGAGTAAAGCTTGTGATACACCACTGAAGCCAAACCAGAAACTTAGTGATGATAATAGGGGAGTTATTATTGACAGGGGGAGTTATTAGAGACAAGTGGGTTTACTTATCCCATTCTTGTCCTGACATTACCGTTGCAGTTAGTGTGGTTAGCTAGTTCATGCATGCTCCTCATGAGACATACATGGTTGCAGTAATGCACATCCTTAGATACTTAAAATCATCTCCAAGATAAGGTCTATATTTTTCCAAACATGATCATCTTAGGATGAAAGTTTATACAGATGCTGATTGGACAGGATCAACAACTAATAGAAGGTCCACATCTGGTTATTGTACCTTTGTTGGAGGTAATTTGGTTACTTGGAGAAGCAAGAAATATAATGTAGTCATCCGGTCTAGTGCAAAGGATGAGGTTAGAGCCATGGCACAAGGTGTGTGTGAACACTTGTGGATCAAGTTGTTAAGTGATCTAGGAATTAGTCAGACTAATTCCATGCGACTGTACTGTGACAATAAGGTTGCTATTAACATTACTCACAATCCAATTCAACGTGACCGAACGAAACATGTGGAGATTGAACACCACTTCATTATGGAAAAACTTACTAGTGCCATTATATGTACTCCTTTTGTGAAGTTGGGTGAACAACTGGCAGATATTTTCACCAAGGGAATTGGGAGCAAACCATTTCATGATGTGCTTGGCAAGCTAGGCATGAGAGACATCTTCATGCCAGCTTGAGGGGAGTGTTAGATAATATATGATATTATGTATTTCTTATTCTATATTAGTTGTCCTTAGCTGTACTTTCCTTATTTGTGCCTTAAGGTTTCCATTGTGAGCTACATATTATCAATATAAAAGGGAATGATTGTCTCATCATTCCCTAAGTTTTGTTCTCTGTCAAAGAAACATGACCTTGTAAAGAGTGGAGGTGTACTTGAAGAAAAAGAATGTTTTGTAGATGAAGCAAGTTTGGCTCTCACATTGCTTCCCATGAAGGAAGTGGTTGCAATCCATTTTCTAGATTCCAAGGAACTTATGGTGGAGAGTCATGAAGTTGAAGCTTCATGGGTGTTGGATGATCTTTGCTTCCGAGAAATGCCTCTTGTGCTATCTTCAAAGCCATTTGTTCCACTTTGTGTTGATTTGGTGCCTGGCTTGGTTTCGTAGAGGAAGAATGAGTTTATTTTGGGACCATGTGAGAAGCATTATTTTGATGACATCTTGCTTTCAAAATGGCATGCTGCATGGGTGGCCTATTCACACCTTAACATGGCTTCAATTGATGTGCGTAAACAAGAATTTGTTTTGATGGAATGGTATTTGCTCGGATGATCTTGATTAAGGACTTGCAACTACTTGGTCTTGTTCGCCGTTGCATGTCCATTACGCTTCCATGTGTCATAGTTAGTGTTTTTAAAGGCTCAAGGCGCACGAAAGCGTTAAAGGTCTTTTGGGGCCTAGGCACAAGGCGAGACGCGGGCTTTATTGAAGTAAGGTGCACAGTCTTAGTAAAAAAACAGATAAATTAACATAGACTAATCCTTCATAGTACGAAGACAATTTTTTTAAAACAAAAAGTAATCAAGACAAATTATAGAATAATTCTCAGCCATCAAAGTGTATAATACATATCATTCCAATTTTCAAAGATAAAATAATCCACATTCAACAAAAAATAAATAAATAAATAAATAAACACTAAATATCCATAACATAAATATCTAACAAATAGTAATATAAGTCTTAATATTTCAAAACTTCAATATCATAAGAAAGGTTAGGTTAGGTCAGTCAATCGTCATCCTCAACATCAATGGCAAGCAAACCATCATCTTATTCTCCATCAATTGATTTATATCCCTTAGCATCTTTCTTCTCTGTGTCCTCTGAGCCCACCTCCTCCTCATCTATTAATTGAAGTGGAGTTAATATTGATGATTTAGATATCATCGGTTGTGCTTTTGAGCATGAACTTGTTGCTCTACTTGCATGGCTACTTTCTTCTACTCCAGAAGCTCTTGCAACAGTGGCCCACGCCAAGCCATCGTCATCATCATCATCATCAAACACTGGCTCATTATCTTCATCTGATTCTCCATCCATCCTCCCAAGCAACCACTCATTGCTTTTATCAATATTTTGCAAAGATATAGGATCAAGAGTGTTGCACATATCATATCTAGATCTCAATGTTCTATTATATTTGACAAACACCAAATCATTGAGATGTTATTCCAATCTATTTCTTTTCTTGCTATGAAGCTGAAAGTATTAGAAAGATATTAAATTCAATATAATGAGAATAAAAAATATTTACATTCACCAAAAATTGGTTAGAATGTTAAATATTTACATGTTTAATTACACTCCAATTTCGTTCACAACCCGATGAACTACATGTTAGGCTATGGACTTTTATGGCAAAAGTTTGCAAGTTTGGGGTTTTAGAACCATATGATACCCACCAATCAGCTGCAATAATCACTGGTTAGAAATAATTGTTACCAAGTATTGAGTTTGACTAAAACTTAAAATATTACTAAAAATAAACTCTTGAGTCTATAATATATTACCTGGTGCCCTTGTATTTCTTTGCCAAATCTCAACAGGCTTGCCAAAAAGGCTCTCAACCTTTGTGTAAATATTCATCTTATTAGTGGTCAAATCTTGAACAACGACATCTGGAAGCAACCTTTGCCTGCATTCATAAGACCCATTCATCACTTCATGACTTTTTTGCACCTCCAACGCTTTTGGATAAAAGAATTCTGGGTTAAGAAAGTGCACAACTGCATGTAAAGGCCGATGCAATTGGACGTCCCACCTTTTGTTGATGATTTCGAAGATTTTATTATATTTGTCTTCTTCATGATCAAACGAACTTGCAATGCATTCTTTTGCCCTATCCATTGCTTCATAAATGTATCCCATGGGAGGTTTCTTCTCAATATTAACCATTCTAAGCACTTTGACGAGAGGCCCCAAGAACTTAAGGGCAAGCACAACATTATTCCAAAATGAAGGCATCAACAAAGTTTGTGCCATTCTTTTACCCTGTGGCTCATTTGCCCATTTACTTGATATCCAGTCTTCGGAGGTGTCCATCTTTCTCAAATTGTTTTTTTGTTGATGAGACAGTCAAAAAGGTGGTTGCAAATCTAGTTTTTGCAGGCTTGATCAATTTCTTGAGATTTGTATAGCACCTCATCATGTTTAGCAAAGTAGGGTGGTTGTAAATGTAGTCATGTACTGCAATACCCCTTTCAAATGTCTTTTTCAATCAGGGTATCTTGAAAATGCCTTCTAACATCAAGTCCAAGCAATGAGCAACACATGGTGTCTAATACAAGTGTTCATACTTGCCTTCCAAAAACCTCCTTATAATGTAACAAAGAATTATTATTTTCAAGTTTTTAAATTTTAACTACAAAACAAAACAAACTATGAGTAAACAATTGTGAAGCAAGGAAGGAGGAAAGATTCTTACCCGCCAACACATTAGCTGCAACACTATCAGTGATAACTTGCACCACATTCTCTTTTCCAACTTTCTCCTCAAACTTGTCTAGTAATTCAAATAGGTTTTGTCCATCCTTTGAATAGCTAGAAGCATCAACTGACTCAACAAACATGGTTCCTCTTGGACAATTCACTAAAAAGTTTATCAATGTCTGCCCTCGTTTATTAGTCTAGCCATCAACCATTACGGAACACCCGTATTTTGCAGAGTCCTTTTTATGATTCTTCATCAAATCTTCAGTATGTTTGACCTCTTTTTTGTGTTGGGTAACCCGCACTTCTTGGTAGGTTGGTTGCTTCATACAGGGACCATATGGCCCAATGGCTTCAATTATTAGTCCAAAACTCTCATAATTTATAGCATTAAAAGGGATACCAGCATCATACATCCACCTTGCAAATCTTTGTACTGCTTGAGCTCTCATTTCTTTTTTGTAAAGGTCATTGTCATCAATTTGTGTCTGCTTCCCTTTTTGCTTGGTCTCTTCGATTTGTCACCACTGATTCCGGATTGGGTGTGAAGTAAACATCGATAGGCCCTTTTCTCTTTGCCATTTTTGATTTGGATTTGGATGAACCTTGGTTGCCACTTGCCAACTTACAGCGTTGATTGACATTGAGCTCAATATCATCATCTTCATCTTCATCTTTCATGTCCATGTCATCGAAATCAGGAAACATATTCATTTCTTCTTTTTGCGTCTTATTTTTTGACATGAACTCTCTAATCTCTTCTTTTACATGAGTTGGACACCTTGTGCAAGCAGTGACATTTCTATAACCTCCTGCGAGGTGTTGTTTCGCCCGATAAACACCTCCATTTGATACTTTATCACAAAAATTACATTCAAACTTATTTAAGTTATTGGACTCTACCACATGGGCATATTTCCACGCTGGATCTTTTCTATTACTTTTAGCTGTTATTTTCTACACAACAAATTTAATAAATAGAAAATAATTTCGGTGTAATGTAATGTGTGATTAATTAATTATTTGTAATTTTTTTTTCCTAACAGAGACGGACTCAAACAGAGACCAACAGCAATAGAAAAAAAAAGAAGAAAAAGAAGAAAAAAAAATCAGCGAGCAATGACGGAGGAGGAGAAGAGAAAAGAAAAGAAAAATGTCCCCAGCAGCAGCAGCAGCAACGATGAAGAAACAACACAAAAAAGAAACACCCATCAATAGCGCGCACACAAAAAAAAAAAAAAAAAAAAAACCAACAGCAGCAAGGAAAAAAAATGGAAAATAATTTTTATTTTGGTTCTTCTCTCAAATGTGAGCATTACTTTCAAATGTCATTTTCTACACAATAGATTTAATAAATGGAAAATAATTTTAGTGTAATGTAATGTGTGATTAATTAATTATTTGTAATTTTTTTCTCCCTAAACAGAGTAAAGAGCAACAGCAGCAGGAAAAAAAAAGAAGGAAGAAAAAAAAAAGAGCAACGAAGAAGACGGGGATGTAGAAGGAAGAGAAGAAGAAGAAAAAGAAGAGAGAACAAAAAAAAAAAAAAGTTGCTTGCAACAATAGTGATGATGAAGCACCCAACAAAGAAGAGGACAAAAAAAAAAAAAAACCGCCTACCAGCAGCAACGAAGAAGTAGCAAAAAAAAAAATAAAAAAAAATAGAGGGACGAGATGACAACACCCAACAAAGAAGAAGAGAAGGAGGAGGAAAAGGAGAGGAAGGGGAAAAAAAAAGACCCAGCCGCACAATAAATAAGCAGAAAAGAAGAAGAAGAAGAAGAAGACTCACCTGAAGCCGAAGTTGAAGTCCTCAATCAAAGACGAAGTCGCGATGAGCTGCAGATTACACAAAGAGAAGAGATGACACCTTTCTAAACCATATAGATCCCACCACCAAAATTATATATCTTCCAAATCATATTCCTCCTAGAAACGAAGATTGTCCATTTCTTCCACTAAATTCGCCAACATACTGAGATCCTGCTCCTCCACATTTGCATTGGTAGCATGGACATTGAAGAACTCGGGTATTGTAACATTCGGCTTAGGCCCATCTGTTGGCACAATGAACTAGCTCGGATCAAACTCCATCACATGCGTCTTCTCCTTTTCACTGAACAAACTCTCTATAAACCAATCGTCATCAAGTTCTTGAGGGAAAATTTATTTCTCTACTGACACCTCAATGCTGTGAGCATCAGAGACTAGTGAATTTCAACATTTTGGCATCTTTCCATTGGCCCATGATCACTTCGTTCCATACATCTAGTTTCAGAAACTTCTTCATCCAAACGCTCTTGATTTTGGCGGGTAATCTATGCCACTTCTGCCGAATTTAGTTTGAGATCACTGTCTTTCATCAAAACATCTTCCATCTTTGTTTCAGTGTCTCTTTATCAACTCGATTTCGATCTTGGCAAATACCGCGTCATTATTGTATTCCATCTGACCAGCAATTGTGTTGATTTCTTCATATAGCTTCTTTTGTTGTTTGGCTCTTCGGCACAATGCTGCTAGAGCCACAACTCTTGGTACCAATGTTGCTACGGGGTTTGATCGGGCTGCACTTAAGACGCACAAGTTTGTGCTCTCACGAATGTACACTGTCGGTTTGGGCAAGTGATATGGGATGATGTATAGGCTAGGATCATTCGAGGGTGAGGGAATTTGGGCATGGTTTAGGAGTGGATTGATGGTGACATTTGGTTTTTGTGGGGGTGCAATGATTTTGTTGTCTATGAGGTCCTAGATTTTATGATGAAGGCGAAAACATTGGTCGGTTTCATGACCGTGTTGTTGATGGAAGGCATAATATTTGGTAAGGTCGTGTTTTGGTGGGAGTGCTTGTGGCTTAAGGAGCTTGAGATGTCCCTTGTCCCGAAAGATTTTCATGTCTTAGGTTCGACTCATATGCAAGGGATAGAAGACTCAATTCTGGGCTCAGGTTGGGTTGGTAGTTTGCTGGGTTGTATTGGCAAATGGACTGGCGGTACTGAGTTGAGTAGTTACTGAGTTGACTTTGGTAGTGTTGGTGTTAGTGGCAGCGAAGTTGGTATTTCAAATATAAGGCTTCTTGGCAATCTCGACTTCTTCAACTATCAGCCCTTGATTCAAAGCATCCTCAATATGTACCCCAATCTCATGCAGATCCTTGAAGTTGAACCAATGAAGGAAAATCATTCACTTCATAAGTCGATTTTGTAGATTTCTTACCTCCATTCAGTCTTGGTCCTTTTCAGAAGGTAGATTAGTCATTCTAGCTGCTTTACTCCTCTAACGAATGATAAAATCGTTGAATTTCTCATTGGGCTCCTGCCATGTTGCCTCTAATTCTCAAGTGGTAACCTCAATCTGTGTTATAAGAATATTGTGCGACAAAGGCTTTAGCCAGCTCTTCCCAATTTCTTTTCCCTTTATCTTCCAACTTCGCATACCAGATGACAGCAACTCCAAATAAGGTCCTTTCAAACAGAGAGTTATTGTGTTCGGGTCAATCCCATAGGCCTTAGGATGTTGCAAAATAATCGGATATGAACGTCATAATGGTCAATATGTGGCATTTTGAACCTCTCCGACAATCTCACAGCAGCCTCCGTGTACGCATCTTCAATATCTAGAATTGCATCAATGCCCTAGGTCTTCTTGAGGACTCTTTCGAACTTGGCAATTCTTTGAATTACTAGGTCATGTTCAATCAAATCTAGAAGGAAAAGTCCCCCAACAGCAGGTTGTGGAGTAGGAATCGGGGTATCTTGCAGATTCAAGCTTGGACCATAGAAGTCCTCAACATTTGCTACTGCAGCTAGTTATGGGTGAATCGGCAGAACAAGAAGAACTCCAGGAGCAGGAAGAACTGCCGCTACCCCAAGTAGGCATTACATGTCAGCTAGGGTCCTAGCCTAAGTAGTGATTGTTTGGTTGAGAGCATCAACGATATTCTGTAGAGTGGTTATCACTTCTGCAATGTTAGAAGGAAACTCTGCCATAACTAAAGGTGATACTAAACCCAAAGGGGAATGATCAAACTGTGCTGTTGATGATGGATTAACCCATCTTCTTCTAATTGGTGATGGCAAAGGTACTAGCACTGGCTATCCATGAGCAAGATCACTGACTTTCCATAAAAGGCCTGAATGAGTCCACTAAACCTGGGTAATGCTAGGTCTATCTGAAGCAATGGTGCCAAATCTCCTAGCAAAAGAAAATGAACAAAGATCCCCCAATCAGATAATGCCTTTGTAAAAGCTTATCAAAACTAGAACTCTGTACTCAAATAACATCTCCTCAAATTGATCTGACAGAACCTCTGTACTTGAAGAGAACCCCTGCATCTGTTCCAATATATAACACATAGCATATAACATATAATTTGCGAACACCCCTATGTGGGCTTGAGTTACCCTATCCTAGTATTGGAAGAGATCTAGAGCTTCTCTATTCATACAAAAAGGTATCACAACAATCTAGAGAATGTGAGCATCCTGTCCTAATTTTGGAAGGTTCTACAGCTCACTATATGCAAGGGTAGGATAAAGTCAAAAAAGGGTGCCCCGGCATGATCACCTAAATACCTCTCTACCCTTTTGCCGGGCTGTGAAAGGAGGATCAAACAATAGGCAATGATCAAGATCCAAGGGTTTGCATTCCCAGCCTGACAGAGCCTAGGTTCGGCGAGCCATCCTATACAGCAAGCTGTCCGAGAATGACGAGTGATGAATGTGAAGGGTTTAAGCGAATTGATGAAGATGCAAATGCAATAAACATGTCTAAATGTTAATAATTCCCATATCATAACTTTTGAGTCAAGTTCACTCAGCACTCCCCAATAGAGTCACCAAAAATTGTGATATCTCCCGAACGGGGGTCTGAATGTGCCCAACAATTTGAACCCTAAGTCTGGTTCCATGAGTGCAATGTGAAACGGAATGAGAGTCAAAATTTGGCAATTCTATAGGAAATCCATTATTCACAAGAAATGACGAAAATAGACTACATCACCAAACTTAGAGTCGCCACCTAACGTTTTGAACAAAACTAGGAAATCTGTGACTCGTACCCAAAGGTCATGATCTATCGTAACCAAAGTATCTCGACTTAGGAACTTAGGTATGAGGGGAAAATGTCATGAATTGAGCAGCCCCACTGTAGACACCCCATTTTGACAAACCATAAAGAGTTAGGCACTTGAAATGCTTCCCCGATAATGAAAGGTTTTATAATTTCAACCTTGGAGATGCTTGAAGTTGTTAGAGGTGTTGTATTGCCATTTTCGTGCCAAAAACTATCTTTTGCCAAAATTATTGTTTGTTAGTTTGTATTGAGGGCCTATTTTCAACTAGAAAAAGTTGGAATTTGGAAATTTCTATTTCACACAAAATTGTAGCCCTTTATGCTAACTTTCCAAAGCGGCTTGATTTGCATCAATCTGATATTGGATGAGAAAGATATGCCCAAAATATATGAAAAGTTGTCAAGGATGTGCGCCCGCACATGCCTTGTGCGTGCGCACATCCTTGCAAAGGCAGCCACAGATGCATTTTCTTCTTGTGCGTGCGCATATTCGTAGTGCGTCCGTATATGGCTTTGTGCATGCACACATCTGACCAATACACATATTTTCAAGAAGCGCCGCCAGTTAGTGATGGGGGAACCCTAGGGCAGTCTTTCTTGACCCCCAAGCCTCTATTTGCCTATAAATATGCCCCCTTCTCCTCCCTTTGAGGTAGGCTGAACACTTTAGCCAAGTTTTGAGCAATTTTTGAGTGAAAACACTTGCCTTCCTTTCACCCTCAACCCTAATTCCTAAAAACCTAAACCTTACAATAGCTTTAACACATCAAAATGTATCTGGGGTTTAAAGAGCTTCAATTAAAGTCAGGCTAGAACCTGAGGGAAGCTTTCAAGCGAGCAAAACTTCTTTTTTCTCGCCTCTTCCTTTTTTTTTCTTTAGTTTTCTTGCAAACCAGTGAGTAAGTCTTCTATTTCTTTTAATTTCAGTAGCTTTTGAACTTACGTTTTCAATATATCATTATAGTTAGGGTGTTGTTATGGCATGATCATCATGTAAGATAGCTATTTTGTTAGTTTTTTGCTTTATTTTGCATGTTTTGTTTAGTTTAATAAAACATGTTTAGGGTTAGATTAATCATGTAATCATCTTGCATGTAACCTAGTTTATAATATTGTTGTATCATAGTTTGCATTATTTATGTGTTAGTTGATTTGTGTGCATTAAATCGTACTAGTAGCCATTAAACCGAGTTTAGGTTTGCATTTTGTGTGTCTAGTTGCATATTAGGATCATGTTTATTTTCTGTTCTTGCATGTAAGGCGCTTGAGTGGGCATTTGGATAAGTTTCCTCCATCCTCTTGACATACGTGTGCTTCTTGCGTTATTTTTCAATAATTCAAGTCTATATGTTTTATCATGAAAAATTGATTATTTTGAATGTCTTATTATTTATTTTAGGTTGGGTTTATAACCATGGATTGATAAAATCCATTTTTTATTAAAAAATCATTATCTTTGGAAAATATGGCTTTATTCCTTTAATTTAATATAAATGATGTTCATTTTATTCAAATCACAGTTTTAGGTTAGTTAAGGGTTTTAGGCTTAATGTAAATTTGTATGAATAATTAACCACCAAAATCATAAAATATAAAGTTAGTAGATGCTAATTTTCGGAGTGGGCAAAAGGAGGTGCTATCATTCAATAACCTTCCCCTTTTGTACCTAAGCTTCCGAATCTAGAATTCCTAGGTTATGACGGATCAGTCCTTAACTTAGTCTTCATTGTTAAAGGTTTCTTAATTCCCTTTAAAAATTAAGTGCTGACTCTTTATTGGTCAAAGCAAGTCGGTGTGGGAAACATGCCTTAGACTCGAAAAACGTACAACGCCTACCCCGCCTCACCTGATCAAAGATCGGCTTCTACTATTTCATGATATGGAAATTATTAACACGACAAGATCATATAATCCAATTATTATTGCTATCTTTACTATGTGGAGCAAACAAGTATAGACCAAATCACGTATTTTGGAATGTTCTATTCTCTCGCTTTTTTTTTTATATATTTATTTTAGAAAAGAGGGTTAGAAAGGCATAAATCTCATTAAAAAAAACGAGACATCCACCCCATAAAGAGATCGGAATCATTTCAACCTAGGTAATGAGATCTCCATACAATGAGCAATCAGAGAGATATAGCAAATAACCACATAGCCTCATGGTGGCGTGCTGGACATAATAAGAAATAATCACAAGCAGGATGCAAAGATGAAAAAGGCTCAACTAATACTCATCCGCACCATGCTAAGAGCTTAAAGGGTTAGAAAGTAACGTATGATCCTAGATACTAAACTAAATGATATGCAAAGGAAATGATGGAAATGCTTATAGAGTACTCTAGCCACGTAAAAATTGAAAATAGGCTAAAATAGAAAATACATTATCCTAGATGCAATATCTAATGCAAAAATCCGCACGCAATGAATCCTAAGGGACTTTGGACACTATCAAGATGACATTGATATCAACAAACAACATAACATATAGTTTATCATAAAAATAATGGTCCAAGCCCAGATGCATGTTCCTATGCTAATCATGGGATCATGATGATAGCAAAGTCAAGTCCAAGTGATCAAAATGTAAAAGAGCAAAGAGTAAGGGTAAGAAGAAGAGAAATCCGACCCAATGCACACAATAATGGAATGAATGGAAGCTAAGAAAATGACGAAATAGAAATAAAAGAAGCTCCAACGAGGACAGGGAGGTTCTCACCGTTTTACAAATGAAAATGAGTACAAGCTACCTAAATCCATGAAAGACGGTGGTGAGAGGGGAGATCCAACCCATCCTTGTGAAGGAAGCCGTATGCAAGGTTCTACGTCATCAAAGTTAGCAAAAATGGTAGAAAATGGGAAAAAAAAACTCTAATGAGAGGAACGAGATTCTCATCCTCCTACTCATGAAAAAGAGTGTAAACTACTCAAATCCATATAAAATAGGTTCGTGAAGAGAGAAACTTCCTCTTCATGTAGAGGAAACCATGCCTAGGTTTCTAACTCATAAAATCAAAGAAAAGCAATTTGGGCTTGGCCAAAGCTGCTATACAAGCTTCCACAAGAGATCAAACTAAACTAGCAGCAACCAATTAATCCCAACAAATCTCCAAAGTAGAAGAAGAATGGAGATAGAATTAAAATGGAAGTAGTACCTCTAGAATAGCAGAGACAGGCCCAAGTTGATCACAAACTCTAACCCAAGCTTTCTCTGATCAATAGAAGTCTTCTAAACCATCCAAGCAAAGGTAGGTAAAAAGTAGTCCAAAATTCTCACCAAAATTCTCCCTTTGTATATTTGATTTAAAAGAGGGAATATTTAGGGATTAAGGAATTAGCTCTTAAAAAATCTCAAAATTTGAACACTTTTCCCCAAAACGGGTGGTGATTTTATAGGCATTTGGGGTTTGGAATATACCTCTAGATCCCATAGATTCGGATGGTATATTCCAAAATCCTTTGGACACCTCACAAGAAAGCTGTCGGAGTAGATTGCGCCAGATAAGATTTTCCTGGCCGTGGTGTAGTGGTTCAGCGTGTTTCCTCCAAAAGTTGCCCTATAAAGTAGAAATGGCCCAAAAGTGCATCCCCGAACCAAAGTTGTTCGGCGCTTGCCTAGAAAATGGTCGATAGTGTAGAAAAAGATCCAGGCACGCATCTACGGAGTAAAAAGATTCTGCGTTTCGTAGGAAAGATATCTGGTCGAGCGAAGTTTATCCGACTAGTTTTCTTGGAAGGTTTCCCCTTTTTTCTCATTCATTTTGGCTTTCTAAGTTATCTCTTTCGGGAAAGTGGATCAAAACATTTTTGAAAACACATCGCATATACTTGCCAAAATGAATGAAAATGTACCAATTGCCTTAATGGATAGAGGGTGGTTTAGTTTTCCTTCTATCCCTTGCTTGTTGCTTGGAGCGACCTTTTATATCTTCATCGGGAGCTTTGGGTAGAGCGTCGTCTTAAGGTCGGTCAAAAATAGAGTGTCTATAGGAGTGGGACCTATGATTTTGCGTTAAGTGATTAAAAAACATGATGAGGGCATCATGGTTTGTGATTGGTTAGGTGTGTAGCCACGTGATGCCCGTGAACCAACCAATAAATTTTTCGTTTTATGGGTCATTTCATTTTTTTTTTTTTTTTTTTTTATGGGTCATTTGACTTGGTTCTATTTAAAGTTTGTTTGGTAACATTTTTTTTATATATATATTTATAGAATTTTAAAAATTTGTAAGTAAAAATTTATTTAGTTTCTACTTTAATTTTCAAAAATTATAACTAAGAAGTTGGGTCCAAAAGAAAGGGGTAAAATTGAAATTAATTCAAAGAGAAAATAGAAGAAACTCATTTAGTTGGGTGGGGGTTCAAAGAAATAGGGGGACCAAAGTAAAAATGTAGGGGTAAATAGCATCCTTCTTTAGGCGGTGTTTGGGAACAATTTTTTTAAGTTTTTTTGGGTTTTTTTTCACTAAAAGACAAATTGGTTATAAAACCAAAAAAAAAAAAAAAAAAAAATCCAAACAAAATATCACATCAAACTCCATAATCATTTCACTTTTTCTCTCACAAACATCACATCTAACCACAAAAAAACCTAACTATTTTTCCAAATGTAAAAAAAAAAGTCTCCAATAATATCCTACAACTAAAAAAACCTACAAAAAAAATCCACTTCCCAAACACTCACTTAGTAATTTATAAATAAGAGTAAATTGGTAATTTGACCCTTATGGTCCAACGATAATTTTGGTATTTAAGGCCAAAATAACAATTTTGTTAAGTTAATTTTTGTTCAAAATTAAATAAAAAAAATCTTGTTAGCAGTAATGTGATATAAAAATATATTATTATATTAGTATATGAGTTTGTGTTAGAGGTGTAAATTACATATAATAAAATATTTTTATACTACGTGACTATTAATATGCCATGTGTTGTCTAATTTTGGATATAAGTTAACTTTTGGAGTAAATTGAAAAAAACTTAAAATATGAAAAGTCAAAACAAAAAATTAAAGATTAAAGTGAAAAATGACTAAACATAAATAATGTAATTTATTCAAAAAAATTGTGTTCACCAAATGAAATGCACTCAAGGAAATAGAAATTCCGTGCATTTGAGCGGGAATTGTTGCTTCTAGGGCTAACGATGGGGTGATTTTATTTATTCCAGTACATACTATTTTTATTGTTCAAATATTAATTTTTGAAAAGGAAACACAAAATACAAAAGTTTAAATATCTACTTTTAAATAAAATACAAATTTTTGGATATCAACTATTAAACTTGATTTTTGTTTGAATAGTTGATTTTTGTTTAGAATTTAATATTCAAATGACACAAATAATGGGAAGTTGGTTATTTAACTTTTTAGCTATTTTAGTTTGATTAGAAAATTATGTGTGAGAAGTTGGTTGACTTTTTTTTTTTATGAATAAGATATGACATTTTGTCTTATTAATTATTTAAATTTATTTTATTTTTTAATAAGTTATTTTAACCCGACCTTCTTTCCAAACACCCCTAATGTTCCTAAACACCACTTATGTACTAAGATAAATAAAATAGGGGGAATGCAAGTTGTAGAAGGGGAAAAAAATTACAAATATATAGGAGTGCTGTGATGGGATGGAAATGAAAAATTATAGAGGTGCAAATGTCACTAACACATTTCCATATATTGGTAAATTTTTTTTCCTTTTTCCTCACCTGCGTGTAATCTATACTATATATATAAACAAATGTAGTTGGTTTGTTCTTAGGCCTCCACACTTATCAATAAGAAGAAGAAAAAAAAGTTATTCGAAAAATCAATAATGTTTGAATTGATAATCTATAGGTCTTAAATCTCCATTCCTTTTTTTTTTTATAATTTTTTTTAAAATATGTATTTGTGGCACTTATTTCTAAGCCAAGTTTTCTTCAAAAATTCAAAAGTATTTGAAATGAAAATCTATAAGCCTTTAAATCTTCATTCCTAATTTCTTTTAAAATCTAAAATTTAAACAAATTGTGATATTTATTTCTAAGTCAAGTTTTCAACTCATCACTCATTTTCCCTCACTTCCATTTAAAATAAAAACTATTTTCTTTAGAAACTATTGAATTGAAAATCTATATGAAGATGATCTACATTTATCACAAAAATTTAAAACAAAGATGATTTAGATTTAGATTTGAATGTATAAAGATAATCTATATTATCAAATCTCACATCTCCCTCCTCTTATTTAAATAGTTATGTTTTAATTGATTGTAAACATATGCAAAACTATTGACAAAATCAAATATGGTCATTTGTATTCAAGTCTAGAGATTTGGCTACCAACATGAATACTAAATTATTAATTCTCAATTACTTTTTAAACTCAGACCCAATGATCTTAGTCTTCTCTGATTAACCCATGTTTCTCTCTCTCTCTCTCTCTCTCTCTCTCTCTCTCTCTCTCTATATATATATATATATATGTATATTATATATAATTTTATATTATTTTAGATATGAGTGAAATGCTTCACATATTTGTAATTTTTGTCTAAATTAATTTTTTTTTGCAAGTGATATCATAAATTTATTTATTTTTAATAAAATACCCAAGTTTGACAGCTAGAAAGATTTTGAATTTTACAATTTCATTTTATTGCATCAATGTTAAATATTATGTACGAAAATTGCAAAAAAAAAAAAAGTGCAAGAAATTATTTGTGTATCATTTTCATAAAGAATTTTCCACCAGACTAAATTTTTTTCTCTAATTTGAGAATTTCAGATTAATTTAACTTGCCCATTGAGTGTTCACTATATTTTTGTGCTTAAATTATCTTTTGAGTATATTTTAGTATAGTTTCACATAATTTTGGGATTTGTATGTTTTTGTGTAACATTTAATTTTGTGTATCTTTATGCAATTCTAATGCATTTTTATCTTCTACATTTGGTATTGAATTTTTTTTTTTTTTTTGAAAAATTTACCTATAAATCCTATCTTGAGGAATGGTGATCTATTTAGTCTTAAGGATTTTCTTATACACCAATTAGTTTCATTGATTTTAGAAAGACATATTTAATATATTATTTAAAAATTAGATTTACGGTTATGCATTTATTTCTATTATGTTTCCTTCTATATATATTTTTTTCAACAATGATTCATCCCCCCTTTTCCTCCCACCCCCTTTGACCCCCTCTCTCTCTTATTGGTTACATTTTCTTTTTCTTTTTCTTTTTTTTCCTGCTCCTCCAATCACCACCCGCCACGTGGCAAGGGGGGTGAGGGGGTGACCCCCAAAAGGGGGTCCCAAGCATTATTCTATTTTTTTTTGGGGTGCTAGAAGGGTAAAGTATACAATGTATGGGATCAAATTTGGATTAATTTTTATATGAAAATTTTTTTATTTGAAAAACATTTCAAAATTAGTACAAAAATGATTTGAAATATAAGATTCTTCAAACATTCTAAAAGGATATCTGATTCTTCAAATATTTTCACAAGAGGATAAAAACTATTTAGTAAGTTTTGGCCAAATGTATAATTTTAAACTGTAATACTCTAATGTAACACTCAAATGTAAAACTCTAAAGAAAAATTTAGTGTATCACCCTAATGTAACAAAAAAAAAAAAAAAAAACTTTTTAGTGTATTTTTCCTAAATGTAACACTCCATAAAAACTTCTTAATGTAACACAAAAAAAATTCCTAGTGTAACACTCTAATGTAATACACAAAATAGATAAATAAATTTATTAGTGTATTTTTTCCAAACGTAACAGTCTAATATAATACTCCAAAAAAACTCCCTAGTGTAATACTTTAATGTAACACACAAAACTCTTTAGTGTAACATTTTATATAACATACAAAAAAATTCTTAGTGTACTTTTTATAATTGTAACATTTCAATGTAACACTCAAAAAAATAAAAAATAAAAAGATGTGGGATTATTCAAACTATTCCAAAAGGAGTACAAATATTCCTTAATAAGTTTAGGACAAATGTATAATTTCAATCTGTGAGTGTTACGTTTAAAAAAAGTACATTAAGGAGTTTTTTAGTATTTTTGTGAGTGTTATATTAAAGCGTTACGTTTGGAATTACATTGATTGGAATGTTATATTTGGAAAAAATACACTAAAAAGTTTTTTTTTTGTGTTATATTGAAGCGTTACGTTTGTAAAAAGTACACTAATAATTTTTTTTTTGTATTACGTTATTATATTTGAGAAAAGTATATCATGGAATTCTTTAGTTTGTTACATTGAAGTGTTACATTATTAGAGTGTTACATTAGAGCGTTACGTTTTTGTTCATAATATGAGATTGTTTCAGAATGAAGAAAAATCCAAAACTTCTATTGTGCAGATTGTCCAAATGTGTAATTTTTTATTTTGAGAAACCCACTTTTGTTCCTAAAAAATTAAACCCAAAAATGTAAGTGACTATCTTTTTTTATGTAATTTTTACTTTAATGGGACTTTTGAGTTCATAAGAAAAAAGAGAGGACTAAATCGTTCAAAATATCACATTTTAAGATTTATTGGTGCTTTGCCCTTTTGTTTTTTTTTTTTTTTTTTTTTTTTGATAAGAACCTTAATTAAGTTTTTTTTTTTTTTTTTGTGGGTTGCAACAGAATTTTTTATGTAATTTTTTTTCTTCACAGCAAAACATAATTCTCAATCATATATACTTATTGATATTTAACTATAACTCTTTTTCTCAACTAAAAAAAATTGTTTGTTTAATTTAATTATTTTTTTTGTCATTTTGTTTTGTTCTCAAAACCCATTAAAAATAAATGAAAAAGATAATTAATACAGACGATATTAAACCTAAAATTATAACAAATTATATATTTGCAATCCTATTTTAAAATTACAACAATGCTAGGTAGTTAAAAATTTTATAGCTCAAATGACTCAAATCAGATATCGTTTTGAATGTAAAACGACATCGTTTTGATAGATTTAAGCCACAAATTTTTGAAATACCAAACATTTTTCTTTAGATTATTCATTTAAAACTATATAAACTAAGGTTGTGTTTGGTAGAGTTTTGTAAATATGATTTGAGAGTATGAGTTATATTTTGAGTTTGTGAGTTGTGAAATTATAATTCGAATGTAGAAAATTTGTTTGGTTATGATTTTTGAATATCGACAATGCTACGTAGCTCAAATTTTGTGGCTCAAAAGTGGCTCAAATGGCCAAAACGACGTCATTTTGAGTACAGAACAACATAAAAATGGCCAAAACGACGTCGTTTTGGCCATTTGAGCCACTTTTGAGCCACAAAATTTGAGTTACGAGACATTTTTCTTTGAATATAATGTTAAATTGAGTTTTGAATTGAGTGTGAAGTTGGGTTTTAAAAGTTTGATTTGACATGTGAAGTAAGAAAATTTGTTTGGTTATGAGTTTTGAAAAGAGTTTTCAAAACTTAATTCAAATTGGTATAACTCATATTTGTAATTTTTGTCTAAATTAATTTTTTTTTGCAAGTGACATCATAAATTTATTTATTTTTAATAAAATACCCAAGTTTGACAGCTAGAAAGATTTTGAATTTTACAATTTCATTTTATTGCATCAATGTTAAATATTATGTACGAAAATTGCAAAAAAAAAAAAGTGCAAGAAATTATTTGTGTATCATTTTCATAAAGAATTTTCCACCAGACTAAATTTTTTTCTCTAATTTGAGAATTTCATATTAATTTAACCTGGCCATTGAGTGTTCACTATATTTTTGTGCTTAAATTATCTTTTGAGTATATTTTAGTATAGTTTCACATAATTTTGGGATTTGTATGTTTTTGTGTAACATTTAATTTTGTTTATCTTTATGCAATTCTAATGCATTTTTATCTTCTACATTTGGTATTGAATTTTTTTTTTTTTTTTTAAATTTACCTATAAATCCTATCTTGAGGAATGGTGATCTATTTAGTTTTAAGAATTTTCTTATACACCAATTAGTTTCATTGATTTTAGAAAGACATATTTAATATATTATTTAAAAATTAGATTTACGGTTATACATTTATTTATATTATGTTTCCTTCTATGTATATTTTTTTTTTGGGTGCTAGAAGGGTAAAGTATACAATGTATGGGATCAAATTTGGATTAATTTTTATATGAAAATTTTTTTATTTGAAAAACATTTCAAAATCAATACAAAAATGATTTGAAATATAAGATTCTTTAAACATTCCAAAAGGATATCCAATTCTTCAAATATTTTCACAAAAGTATAAAAACTATTTAGTAAGTTTTGGCCAAATGTATAATTTTAAACTGTAATACTCTAATGTAACACTCAAATGTAAAACTCAAAAGAAAAATTTAGTGTATCACCCTAAGGTAACACAAAAAAAAAAAAAAAAAAACTTCTTAGTGTATTTTTCCTAAATGTAACACTCTATAAAAACTTCTTAATGTAACACAAAAAAAATTCCTAGTGTAACACTCTAATGTAATACACAAAATAAATAATAAATAAATTTATTAGTGTATTTTTTCCAAACGTAACAGTCTAATATAATACTCCAAAAAAACTCCTTAGTGTAACACTTTAATGTAACACACAAAACTCTTTAGTGTAACACTTTTATGTAACATACAAAAAAATTCTTAGTGTACTTTTTATAAATGTAACATTTCAATGTAACACTCAAAAAAAAAAAAAAAAGATGTGGGATTATTCAAACTATTCCAAAAGGAGTACAAATATTCCTTAATAAGTTTAGGGCAAATGTATAATTTCAATCTGTGAGTGTTACGTTTGAAAAAAGTACACTAAGGAATTTTTTAGTATTTTTGTGAGTGTTATATTGGAGCGTTACGTTTGGAATTACATTGATTGGAATGTTATATTTGGAAAAAATACACTAAAAAGTTTTTTTTTTTTGTGTGTTATATTGAAGCGTTACATTTGTAAAAAGTACACTAATAAGTTTTTTTTTGTATTACGTTATTACATTTGAGAAAAGTATATCATGGAGTTCTTTAGTTTGTTACATTGAAGTGTTACATTATTAGAGTGTTACATTAGAGCGTTACGTTTTTGTTCATAATATGAGATTGTTTCAGAATGAAGAAAAATCCAAAACTTCTATAGTGGAGATTGTCCAAATGTGTGATTTTATATTTTGAGAAACCCACTTTTATTCTTAAAAAATTAAACCCAAAATTGTAAGTGACTATCTTTTTTATGTTATTTTTACTTTAATGGGACTTTTGAGTACATAAGAAAAAAGAGAGCACTAAATCGTTCATAATACCACATTTTGAGATTTATTGGTGCTTTGCCCTTTTGTTTTGTTTTTTTTTGTTTTTTTGATAAGAACTTTAATTAAGTTTTTTTTTTTTTTTTTTTTTTTTTTTTTTTTTTTTTGTGTGTGTGGGTTGCAACAGAATTTTTTATTTAATTTTTTTTCTTCACAGCAAAACATAATTCTCAATCATATATACTTATTGATATTTAACTATAACTCTTTTTCTCAACTAAAAAAAATTGTTTGTTTAATTTAATTATTTTTTTTTTTGTCATTTTTTTTGGTTATCAAAACCCATTAAAAATAAATAAAAAAGATAATTAATACAGACGATATTAAACCTAAAATTATAACAAATTATATATTTGCAATCCTATTTTAAAATTACAACAATGCTAGGTAGTTAAAAATTTAATGGCTCAAATGGCTCAAATTAGATATCGTTTTGAATGTAAAATGACATCGTTTTGATAGATTTAAGCCACAAATTTTTGAAATACCAAACATTTTTCTTTAGATTATTCATTTAAAACTATATAAACTAAGGTTGCGTTTGGTAGAGTTTTGTAAATATGATTTGAGAGTATGAGTTATATTTTTAGTTTGTGAGTTGTGAAGTTATAATTCGAGTGTAGAAAATTTGTTTGGTTATGATTTTTGAATAAAGTGTTAAATTGAGTTTTGAATTGAGTGTGGAGTTGAGTTTTGAAAGTTTGATTTGACATGTGAAGTAAGAAAATTTGTTTGGTTATGAGTTTTGAAAAGAGTTTTCAAAACTTAATTCAAATTGTTATAACTCATAACAAAACACACTACTTTCATACTATTGAAAATTCTGATCAAAACTCATAACTAAACTCTTTTTAAAATTCAATTAAAAAAATTTATTATTAACAGAAAATAACGTTAATCAAATTTTAAATTGAAAATACTATAAAGGAAATAATTTTTTTTTCAAAATAAATATTCAAAAAATTTAAATCATAAATATTTAAATAATCTAAAAAAATTAATAAGTAAAAAATAATTTAAATATTCAAAAAATTTAAATAATTTAAAATGTTAATATTTTAAATTTAAAAATAACTCTATACTCAAATCGTAACCAAACACATAAAACAAAACTCAATTAAGAAATTATTTTTAAAACTCATAACCAAACACATAACTCGAAATTTCATACTACTTTCACAACTCTATACTCAAATCGTAACCAAATACATAACAACAAAATTAAAATATTAAAAATATTTTTTATAAAGTAGAGTTTGAATTTATTTTTATAAAATATTTTAAATTAAAAAAAATTAAAATCGTAATATTTTGAATTTAAAAAAATTAAAAAAATCGTAACATATTAAAATATTTAAAATCTTAACAAAATTAAAATATTTTTAAAATATTTAAATATTTAAAAAATTAAAATATTGATTTGAATTAAGTTTTGAAAAGAGTTTTAAATTATGTATTTGGTTATGAGTTTTCAAAAATAATGATTATATTTTGAATTAAATTTTGAAAAATAAATATAAAATTATGATTTAAAAACTCAAAACAAACAACATATTCAAATCAATGGATAAAACTATAATTTGAAATTTTAACCAAACGAAGGCTAACTCTCTCAATAAAATTTTCTGCCCAAATGAAACCACCTGTATATGCATGGAGATTTTTTTCTTGGTAATAATTTTATATATAAGTACCTTTTAATATAAATACAGAAAAAAATTATTTAATTAAACATAAACAATATCTTAATTCATATTCTCTTATTAAAACAACATAAACACATTATTAAAACAACATAAACACATTTATGATAAAGAATTTACGCCAGTGCCACGTGGTGATTTAACTCCTATCATCACACGGATTTATAAAATTTTAGAAGGAACAATGCTTGGTGGCGACGCAAAAGGTTGAAGGCGGTTCCCCAAATAAAACATAAAAAATGATAACCTAACAACCCAATAGCGCGCGTATTTTTGTTTCTCCTTGGTTTCTAAGGAAGGAAAAGGAAAAGGAAAGAGAAGGAAAGTGAGAGCGGTGAAGAAGAGCAAGCGAAGAAATGGGCTCTTATGGTCTTCCGCATCCTCCCTCTCTTCTCTTCTCTCTCTCAGTTCTGCTCTCTTTCTTCTTATCGTGCTCCAGTACCGTCACTACATTTAAAGGTATTTCGCATCTCCTCCTCCCCACGCAAACCCTCTCGTTTGTTTTCCCAGAAAAACTCCACTTTTCTTTTGTCCTCTTTCAATTGATGGAAAACCTGCTATTGTAGGTTTTTTATTGGCAATTCGTTTTATAATCGATTTAGTGCAGTGGAATAAAATGCAATACAAGCGTGATCTTCAACAAGTTTTAGGAATAAAGTGCTTAAAAATTATAGGAGATTCCTTGCTTTTTTATTTTATTTTATTTTATAATTTGTGTGTGCATTACACGGGTTCGATATGTAATTCATATTTCTCATAAAATGCAATAAAAGCGTGATCTTCAACAAGTTTTAGGAATAAAGTGTTTAAAAATTAGCAGAGATTCGTTGTTTTTTTTTAGTGGTTAGTTGTTGAAAACATTGAGTCATATATGATCTTTCATTGATATCTCACTCTACACTTCAAATTTTGACATGTGGCTAGTTTCATCTGAAACTAGATATCTAGAGTTTCAATTTAGACACAAGATTTGCATGGTTTGGATTTGAAACGAATGAAATATGATTTTTCAAAGTTGGGGAATGCAATCTGTCCTGTGTGCAGAATTGGTCTTCATTTTTAATCTCAAATATGGCTGAATTAAGAAATTATTATGAGATAATGATTTGTATCCCTTTGAGTTAGCTTCCCAATGCTGCTGGAATCATCTCCATCCAATATCGTAATAAGGGGATATGCTCAAAATACCAACTGCTGCGCAAAGAAATTCCAATTCGAAAATTCTAGATTTTATTCCTAAATTTGATTGGATAATCCTTTCTTCAAAAAAATCCATGCAAGCTTTGCAAAATTCATTCTACTCATGTCATTTGAGTGTAAAGACTTTGAAAACCTACAAATACAAAAAAAAAAAAAAAAAAAAAAAAAAAAAAAAAAAAAAACACACACAAAATCATGAAGGCTACTCCGTCTATCTCAAACATGGCCAATCTTGTCCTTCGAGTGTATTCATGTCCTTACAGCTATTCTGAAAATTTATAGCATTGCTTTTTATCCAAATAGAGTAGAAGAAATGCAGTAATAAGAGTTATACCAAGAATCTAATGGTCCATTTGTAAGATTTCTAGGCAGCCCATGGCCCCAGGCAAGGTCTTATTAGTCCAAGATTTTTCCTTTTGCACTCTTCTCAATGAGGGGCTTGGAATCATCAACCTTCAGCTTATTTGAAATGAGGACAACAAGATATCTAACTGGAAGTTACTCTCTTTGAACCCTCAAACAGTCAAAAATAGAATTCATTGTCAGCAGCTGATGTAGAAATATCATTCTTTTCTGGATTAGGAGTCAAACCACATAGCTCCTTAAATTGGGACATGGTTTTACTTATCACATCTGTAGAGGTTAAGGTTAACTCAGCTTTACAAAATAAGATCAAATCGTCAGCAAAACACAGGTGGGTGATTTTCTCGTTACCACATCTCCAGTGATATCTAAAGGTGTGTCCCTGCACAATTTGTGTACATACCAGAAAGAAGTCCATAACAATAATGAAAAGATAAGGAGACATAGGATCTCCTTGCCTTGTGCCTCTATTACTGTTGAAATACCCCTGAAGTTCACTAATACTGGTTGAGACTTCAGGGGAATTAATATAGGCCTTAATCCAGGTGATTAATTTAGCAGCAAACTTCATAGCCTCAAGAGCAGCCATAATGAAACTTCAAATAATGGAATCATAAGTCCTCCTCAAGTCAACATTAATAGCACATCTAAACTTGTAGTGTCTATATTTGGATATAATATACTACAAAGGCCGAATGAGAGGTTTATTTAAGTATTGTGTTTTTTTCTCAAAATCTTGCAACACCTCATTTCCTTTTTATCTCAGTTTTTATATTTACTGTCTATGTCCTTATTTGAAAATTAATTGCCTCAAATGTTGAAATGCAGGCATTGATGTGGAAAAGCCAAATATTGATGTCATTCCATCTCTTCTTGCTGGTTATGCATCGTCTTCTCATGGTTCTAATGATGTTTTATTGTGTGAACGCATTCGAGTTGCTGGTCAATCAAGATTGAAACTTGGGAGTTACGCTAGTGCATATCAGGTTACTCTGGTCCCATCTGTAGTAATTCCCGAGAGATCACATAACAAAATTCAGATTTGTTTTCACAAGTGAGTGAATTGTCCTGGACTTTTGGCTCTTGAGCTTCCTCTTTCTATCTCTGATATCTTAGTAATTATGGTGGTTGAGAATATTGTCTCACTCAAGAAGTGTTTTGCAGGAATGCTTCACGTGGTTTATGTCAATGTGAAAAGGATGAATGGAAAGCTGTCCAGAAGGGGCTTTGGAGCTCTGTCATGTCACCTTATGAGGACAGATATGTTGATGTTAAGTTCGTTGGTGAAATTTCTGGTCCTGTCACATTGGCAGTTGAAGATGGTCAGGCATTTATTTCCTGGTTCTTGGGTCTAAATTCTTATTCTGTTCTCTCTCTCTCTCTCTCTCTCTCTCTCTCTCTCTCGATGTTTATCTATGGTTTTTATGGTTTGTGCAGTTTTTCAAAGATGGCGTTTACTTTGTCTTGCTTTTGGCTTTGTTTTATTGCTGTTGGCACCAGTGGTCAGCAGTTGGGTTCCTTTCTATTATAGCAGTTCAATGGCTATTGGAGTCTTGCTTGTCATTATAATCCTTCTTTTTCAGGTATTTGGATTTGGTGGCATTGTACAGTAGTTGATTTTTTCGATCTGTTTCTTTTCAACTTGCTCTAACTTCTTTATTCTCATATGGTGTGCGACCTCTTGATTGTAAGGTTTTAAACTTAATTTTATTGCACATCAAATATCAAAATTGACTTCTTTACTTGTACAGAAATCACGAAATCTTTTGAAAATTGAACCTTGGTTAAGAGTAAAAGTAGACTGGTGTTCACTGGTTGTATTGGCAATGTGAATAATGCTATAAAAAATCTTGTAACCTGTGTGGCCCTTTTTTTTATTTTAAAATATTTATTTTTATTTAATTTTATAATTTCATGATAGCTTCAAGGGAGAAGAGATGGGAAGAAGAATAATGTTATGATTTTTGACCTTCTCTAGCTTTAGAATTGAAAGATAAAGAGAATGGAAAAGTATTCTTTTCGATATATTGAAGAATATTTGCCAAATGAGTACTGTTTACTGCAATTTTATTACTTGCTAGATGCCTTTAGAATGTCATATTTTCCCATGAATCCATTTTACTTTCAAAATTCAACAATAAGGTCTAAAACAGTGGAGTCAATGTGACTTCTTCTATCTCCTCTCTCCTTCTGCACTCCCTCTGTCCGTCTCTACTTGTGTCTTGCTTTCAAAGTCTTTACTTAACATCTGGGGTTTATTTCATTGGCAAAAATGATAATCTTATTATCGCCTCCCAAGATAAGCATTTCGTTTCATTATGGAAAACCAATCACTAGTAAAGGGGCTGCTAGCTGTAGTGCGGTGTACTAATAAATATGAAAAACAAATTGAGATTACTAGTGGTGGATTGTGGATGGAGGGTGAGAATATAACAAGTGGAATGCCTTGTGTTGCCTCTCAATTATATATGATATATTCTCGTAGTGTTCATGGAACTTGTACTTTCATCTTTAACTTCCTTGGCTACTTATTTGTTTGGGGGTGGAGATTGAATTTCGTTTGCCACTTATTTGATAGAGAATAGAGTGGTTTAGCTATTTCCATTTATTGTGCTGTAATGCTTCAAAGTTAGTATCTGTTAATTCCCCGCCAATTGCAAAGTTGAAAGCAAGGTGGAAAAGCTAAGTAGCAGAAACACAAACATGACATGGACACCTTGACACGTCGATTTTCAAAATATGCAGGAAATGACACGCTTGCCACATGTTAAAATGATATATTTTTACAAATTATTAATTGTCATATATATATGAATAATTTATTTAAGTATAATGAAAAATATGTAGCATATCACTAATTACATTAAAAAGTTATATATTTCATAACTTAAACATCAAGATATCATTCAAGTAACAATTATATTCTACACAATGCAAAACAATTATGTAATACACATAATGTGTTAACCTTATAAATGTTTCAAAACATATTAGAGTACATAAGTTGTATTATGAAGAATTCAAAACGTTGTTATTATAAAGGGATTCATCACATAGGACATGTTTGCATGGTTCAAGAAGTGTTGTTGAAGCGCCCGCGAAGTGTTGGTAAAACTTTTATTTTATGTATTTGATTTTTTAATTAAGACATGTTGAATAAGTGTCAAACACGACATGTTTACCTCGCAGAAGTGTTCATGCTTCTTGGCATAAAAGCTTCCATTGCTCAGTTTTGTACCTTTTAAACTTGTTTCACTACCCATTTTGACACCAGACACTCTTGAAGCAAATGAACATCATTAATAAGCAAAGTTGTTTGGTGTGGTTTTGTTTAGATCCTCTTTTAAACCAAACTATTGACTAAACTTTTTGGGGAGGGTCTTATTGATTATTGAGATCAGCTGAAGCCTAAATTTGATCCTGACATCCTAAGGAGCAAACATTGTGAAAGTTTTGCTCTTATCTCATAGGCATTGATTGTGGTTGTGGGGAGGTAGATATGCAACAATTGAAATGGTTGAAGGGCTGCAGGAACAAATTCAAAACTTAATTTGATTATATGATGGGGAATGGCAATGTATTGGATATATATTAGGAAATTTGGTTTATTTAGGAATTTTAAATATATTTGGGAGTTTTGATTTCATTAGGATTTTTATTCTTATTTTTTGTGTTTTCTTATTGGGTGATGCTTGTAGGCCTATATATATGGATGGGATGGATTTATATTGAACTATTATGGCTTTATATTGGCATATTATTAAATACACAGTTTTTGCGTATATTTCTCTTTGTGGGCAAAATTTTATTCTTCTTCTCCTCTCTCTTTCCTCTATTTTTTTTTTTTGGGTACTATTCATTTTATTGTTGCATCATTATGCAAGAAAATAAAGATTGAAACCGTAAAAATGATAGCAACCATGAATCTAATTGTGTTAGGTTGGTTGAGAATGAATGAACTCAATCTCTTGTTTGGAGGAGAAAGTGATAATTCTAGTGATGGGTGGACAAAGTGATAATTCTAGCTAATGAAGCACAGATACGAGTACACCGATACAACAAAACTTAAAAGAAAGAGAATATGGGTATAGTTAGGATATGTCCAAAAAAATATATGTTTTTATAATTTGTAGTAGTGCATGATATATAATAACTAGAAATCAAATGTATATAGTAGTTAAAGTAAGGTGCAAACTAGAGTATCATGCTAACTGACAGAGGGATATTATCAAGAGAGAGACTGAAACTCAACTGATAGATAAAGATACAATTGCTCAATCCGTAGAGACCAAAAAGAATGTTAAGAGTTCTCTCAAATTTGTGATATTTGCAAAAATATCCTTTATTTTTTGGAGTATTAAAGTATAGAGACTATATTTATTCCAATATCCCTCTATTTAAAAAAGGGCAAATTATACTAACGGTCCCTATAATTTGGGACTTGTGTTACTTTGGTCTTTGACTTTTCAATTGTGACACATTTGACCATGAATTTTGAATCTTGTTCCAAATATTTACAATTGAAGATACCATTGCTCAATTTCAAGGGCAAAGTCGTCAATTTGATGAAATATAAACTAATTTGACAAAACCAAACCAAACCAAACCAAACCAAGCCTTAAGTCCCATCAAATGGGGTCGGCTGTATGAATTCTTTTTCTCCATTCGGTTCTATCCAAGGCCATTTCGTTAGTCAAATTAAGAAGATTCATATCTTTATTCACTACACTAGTCCACATCAATCTAGATCTACCCCTTCTCCTAACACTACTATTGACCATCACTGTATCGTATGTCTTCACTACTGTCTCTGTTGATCTCCGTTGTATAAGACCAAACTATCTCAATCTATTATCTCTCAACTTATCTTCTATCAGTACTACTCCTACTCATTCTCGAATATACTCATTCCTAACTTTGTCTTTCCTAGTCTTGCCACACATCCACTTTAGTATCCTCATCTCAACAACACTCATCTTATCTACATGTTGTTTCTTAATTGCCCAACATTCCGTCCCATACAACGTCACTGGTCTAACAGTCGTTTTATAGAACTTCTTTTTTAGTCTAATGGATACTTGTTTATCGCATAATACTCCATGTGCATTCTTCCACTTAAGCCACCCTATCTTAATTATGTGGACCACGTCCGCTCCAATCTCCCTAGTCATTGTGATAATAGATCTTAAATAATGAAAATGTTCACTCTTGTGCAGTTCTTAGTTTTCAATCTTCACTTCTCCTCTACTTCTATTGTGACTGTTACTAAAATTACACTCTATATACTCTATCTTAGTTTTGTTTATCCTAAATTCTTTAGATTCGAGTATTTTTCTCCAAATCTCCAACTTAGTGTTAACTCCTTCTCTAGTCTCATCCATCAACACGATATCATCTGCAAAAAGTATACACCATGGCACATCATCCTAAATATTGCGCGTCAACTCATCCATAACTAAAGCGAAATGATAAGGACTTAAAGTCGATTCTTGGTGTAACCCTACAGTAATTGAAAATTCACTCGTCTCTCCAGCAGGCAATCTAATAGTGGTCACCGCACCTTCATACATATCCCTAATCACATCAATGTAAAATTTTGTCACCCCTTTCTTCTCTAACACCCACTAGATGATATTCCGAAACACTCTATCATATGGTTTCTCTAGATCAATAAAAACCATAGGAATGTCGCTTTTCTTTTCTCTATACTTTTCTATAACTCTCTTTAAAAGATAGATCGCTTTCATTGTTGACCTTACCAGGCATAAATCCAAATTGATTCTCTGACACCTCTGGTATATCTCGCAATTGATGTTCCATTACTCTCTCTCACACTTTCATTGTGTGACATATTAACTTGATTCTTCTATAGTTGTTGCAATTCTTTATTCTTATATATTGGCATTAAAGTACTCTTCCTTCACTCCTCTAGCATTTTCTTAGTCAACCAAACAACCCCCTTCTTACCTAAAAATTTCCATGCTTCAATAGGTATATCATGGGTCCTAAAGCCTTACTCAATTTCATCTTCTTAAGTACAAACTCCACTTCAAAGTCCCTAATCCTACCATAGAACTTATAGTCTTGATGTTCCTTATTACTGCCTACTTTCCCCTTTTGACCTACCTCCATGTTCCTAATTTAACAACTTCTCAAAATAGTTCTTTCACCTCTCCTTAATCTCTTCATCCCTAACTAATACCTTGGAGTCCTTACCTTGATGCATTTAACCTAATTAAAATCTATTGTTTTCCTCTCTCTTATCTTAGCAAGTTTGTATATCCTCTTCTCTCTCCCCTTACTATCTAGTATAGTGTATAGGTCATCATAGGCTTTCAACTTAGTCTCTCTCACTACTTTTTTGACCTCCTTATTGGCTAATTTGTAGCGCTTAAGATTTTCTTCAGTTTTATCATTCTGCCACTTTTAAAGTTCTCTTTTTTTTTGTCTTTATTACCGCTTGGACCTCCTCTCTCTACCACCAAAGTTTCCCTAAAGTTGAGTCTCTTTCCTTTCGACTCTCCAAGAATAGATGATCATATAATAGATTGTTGTTTTTATTTTCATTAAATTAATTTCTATTTTTCCAAAAGTCAAATATGACGACAATTTTGACATCATTATTAAACCAATCCATTAAATCAAAAAATCTAAAACTAAAAACATTTCATATATTAAAATATTTATTACATATTAAAAGCCTTACAACCACCCATTACATGATCATCATCCAAGCACATAATAAAAATTAATTTTGTAATAAAGTAAAATAAATAAATGTGTAAAAAATTTATCAATTTTACATAATTTTATCTTTGGTGGGTAGAAATAATTTTTAAAAATTCAAAAATATTTTTTGACATTTATGTTTGTCAAATTAGTTATATTTTATCAAATTGACGACTTTGCCATTGAAATTGAGCAATGGTATCTTCAATTGTCCTTATTTAAAACAAAATTTAAAATTTAGGGTCAAATGTGTCACAATTGGAAAATCATGGACTAAAATGACACGAGTTCCAAACTATATGGACTGTTAGTGTAATTCGCCCTTTAAAAAAAAAAAACATTTGTGGCTCGATATGCCTTGATTAACCCAAAAAAGTACCTATGCCATACTTGGGCCATACCTACCATTTAATTTCTTTCTTTAAAGTGATGGATACGTATTTCGTGTACCTAGTACACGTGCATTTGTACCGGTATGTGTACCTATATTGGATACGTACTCGGCACTTGTACGACATAATTTTTGGGTACCCGTGCTTCATAGGTTCTAGCCATAAAAGCCCTCAAACGGGAGGATAACTTTGTACATGCTCTAATAAATTCCAAAGTATGGTGCATGTTTGTATCTCAAAGTTTGAAGGTGAGAATCACTTTGATAGTTCTGGCAATGGGAGGAGAAAGTGATAGTTCTAGTGATGAAAGGCCTCAACAATAGGAGGATCACCATTATGACACTTACAACCACTGTTTTTAAAAATATTTTATGTTTTATATATTTTAAAATTTCGTTTCAATTTCCTTTTGAACATTATTACAGTAACATATATTCCTTTTTATCTTTGTTATCTATTAAAGGTAATATTTAAAAGTTAAACTCTTAAGTCAAAATATTCGAATCTTTCTTAAACAGTAACTCTAATATATATGAATCTTTCTTAAACATTAACTCTAATATTTTTAAGTTCTTTTATATTATATATTTGTTAATTCTTCATATTCATATTCTTTAATTGTTAATCGTAGTTTCCTTAATCTATCTTACTAAAATCTAGACTATGAACTTTTAAATGGTATTCTATTAATTAAAAAAAGTGTTAAACATATGAACTCTATCAAGATCCTCTACGTCATTCCCTTTGTGGGTGTGAACACATGAATTAATAAGGTATAGATGGTAGTATTTTGTAGCATGCCTTGTATTGGCCACTATTATTGCCTTTATTATTATATTACCTTTGTACCAACTCATATTGGCATATGTTTTCATTAGTTTTATAAATTATCTATTTTAGTAGCATTTCTATCTTTTTCTAGAGAGTAAAATTCCCTTACTAGATGATATTCTCCAGTTTTTGCCTTAAAACTAACATTATACTGGGCGGTATTTGGCAATGATTTCTATAGTAGCTCTATTGCTAAAATAGAAAAAATCAATATCTTTTAGAAATAATGGTTTTAGGTGTTACAATGTTGATTAGAAACTATTGCAAACATTCAAACTGTGATAAATAAGGTCAGAACATGCTTATCAAGGAGTTTTTAGGCGCTTGCTAGTGCCTGAAAAAAATTCAGGAGTTCGGTTTCTCATTTTCGTTACACATTGGTTGATACTCCCAGTACTATTACACTACAACAGTGTTATGGTGGCCGATATTGCAAGTTAAAACGACGCTCAAGAGTTTCAATAATGTCGTTAAGAAGTAATCTTACTGAAATTGAGAGCCAAAAGGGTTAGTTGAGATGGTATTCAATTAGTGATCCTAGACCAAGTACGCTTGCAACAACCTTATAAAGTGAGTGATGCTTATCAGCTTGCACTGAAAGTTGAAGCTCAGCTCACTCATGGTTCATTAGAAAGGCCTAGTAATGGTCACAACAGTGGTGCATCAAGTAGTTGAGTAATAATCTTGCTCGAAGCTGGCAAACAATTCCTTCCATGTGTCTAGACTCCAAACTAACAAATGTACACTGGTAATGGAAAAGGCTGTCCAAACACAACAAAAATTTCAAGGCCAAATGACTAACAAGTGTTATCCATGCTTCAAAATTACACATAAGTCAATGAGTATCCAAAAATTAGTGTCAATCTTGAGGATGAAGAAGCAATATTTGAGGAAAATGTCTCTTTTATTGAAGATGGGAATCAACATCTTGAATTTAAGGAATCAAATGATGTTGAGGAAGAAGGAATTGATGGTAATGTGGCTGGCAAATTACTTGTGATTAGACAACAGATGCTTCAGCCACCTATTAACAATAAGTATGGTTGGCTTCACAAGAATATCTTTTGAATGCACTTTATAACAGGAAGAAAGCTTCGCAACCTGATTATTGATAGTGTAAGTAGTGAGAGTATGGTTCCTCAAGAGATGGTAGATGAGTTAATACTCAAACTGATAGCCATCTGCAACCGTATCATTTTCTTTGGTTCAACGAAGGGAATGAGGTAACTATTTCTTGAAGATGGCATGTTAATTTATCAATGGGATCTTTAAAAGATGTTGTGTACTGTGATGTGATACCCATGGATGCATGCCATATTTTACTTGGACATCCTTGGCGATATGACTAAGGTACAATGCATGGTACTTTGAACACCAACCCTTTCTTCGTGAAAGACAGTGATAAGAAGAAAACACATGAGAGATGATGATGTTACAAGCACTAGAAAGGGGTGTTGATTCTTGCTTCTCAATGCCAATGACTTTATGGAGCAAAGTAAAGAGAGTGGAATTGTATATGCTCTTGTTGGAAAGAGGGATCACAACCACAAGTAGTGCTGAAAGGTGTGAGGGATTAAAGTTCCAACCAAGTAAGGTTTTACAAAATTTTCACAAAATAACAAAAATAATGATATTAATAACCAACAATGGTCTAAAGGTTTTCATGGTGTGGAAGGTTCTATGAGAAAATAAGGTTAAAAGTTTATTTTATTTTATTATTATTTTTATTTTGAACAAGACTAAGGTTCAATAAAGGTTCATGATTATTAGAAGTGCTCATAAACAAAAAGGTTTAGAGGGTTTGTCAGCAAAGAGGTTTGCCACCGTAAGAGAAAACATAGAAATAGCAAGATTCTAGTAGTATTAGTGATGTAAAAAGAAAAAAGCTTGTCACTGATAGTCAACTGGGGAATGGTTTTGAATAGTCAACTGGAGAAAACAGATCCATGAATCCCTCTACAGATATTTAATTTACTCCAGCTTTGTCATGGACAGTTTTGAATTGCTTCACAGTTTGGTATTAATGCGTAGCTTTCCAACTCTTCTTATGATAAGCTTAATTAAAGGTTCTTGGCAGAATCTTGAGAAGAATGTCATCTGTGCAGAGGCTTCATAAGAATCCAACAATCCGTTGTTTATGTTTAAGCATCTTCTTATAATTTGTGTTGACAAGTGGAAATTGCAATTCCCACATTAGATTTGTTGGAATTGAAAGGGGCTCAGGTTCACTAATTTTATTTTGGTACGGGTGCTTCTGTGCTAGTGCATGCTTGTTTCCAGTATGTTAGCCTGTTTTGTAGCTCAAAACTGACAATGAAACCCTAATGTTATTATTTTTATTGAAGCATGTGATTGTTTTGTATGCAAGTGCTATGATTTCATTAAAATTGTGATTCTTCGTTTCACTACTTGTTCCTGTATACCATATCTTAACGGACTGCTGAAATATGATCTAGGGGATGAAATTGTTACCAACTGGCAGGAAAAATGTCTTCTACCTCACTTTATATGGATCAGTGGTAAGTGCTTTTTTGCTTTAGCAGTGTTGTTAGGAAGTTATTCTTATTTTTGTTTAATGTCTTATGTCGGTAAACTTATCTCCTGTTTTATGTCAGGTTGGAGCAGGATCTTTTCTGTTACATCAATTGTCAACGTTTGTCAATTCAATTCTTGTCAATTTTGGGCTGAGTGAAGAGATGCACAACCCTGTAAGTCCTAGCAATCTGTTTGTTTATGCAATAAAGACCTGTTTACCACTGTCATCAGCTTCATTAGGTCTTGCGTACTTTATTTGAATTTAGATCTTGTCTTTGGTGCTAAGTGTTACTCCAGTCCGATGATGACCAGTTTTTGCTATGCACCCATTTAAGTCAATATGCTCCTTGGAGTTTCACGCTGTCATACTAACTTTCTTGCTATTATACCCAAGTCAGTAAAAGAAATTGAAAATCCCTCTGATCTGCAGGCAGCTTAATCTCTGAAATTGACTACTTTGCACTTCCTTCCATGTGTCACACTTACGATGATGTTTTCATTTTCATGTCTTTTCCTTTTCTATAAAGTTATCTATTTCCCATACATGAATTGGAACTATTGACTGGTCTATTTTAGTGATCGATTTTCTTCATTTTCATTCTCTTTTTATTTATTTATTTATTTATTTTTGTAAAGAAAGGTCCAAGAGGGTACAATCCAGGTAGATGCGTTGTTTGAATTGCATATAATGAGTTGAATGGCTTGTCTAGAATAGAGACTAACCCATATATTTATATTGATGGAGAATATACAAAATAGGAAAGAAATCATAATTACAATAATGTTGCCTAAGATACCGTAATTGCACAATCACGGTGTATTTTATTCTAATTCTAACTCTAACTCCAACACTCCCCCTCAAGCTAGTGCGAAGACATTCAACGAACCTAGCTTGACAATAGGTGACTGAAGTAATGTTGGACCAACAGACTTTGTGAACATATCAGCTAGCTACTCAGAAAAGGAGACAAAGGATGGACTCACAATACCAGTCTAAACTTTTTCTCGAATGAAATGTGTCAATCTCTATGTGTTTAGTCCACTCATGAAATACTGAATCAGAGGATAATGTAATAGCTGATTTGTTGTCACAAAACAAAGAGGAAGGAGCATTCTCTTCAAACCCTAACTCTGCTAGAATAGACGAAGACATAGAACCTCGCATTTACCTTGTGCCATAGCCCTCTACTCAGTTTCAACAGAAGATCTAGAAATAATTGCATGTTTCTTACTTTTCCTTGATATAGGATAAAAGTACAGAAACCAGAAGTGGAACATCTATTAGTTCTAGACCCTACGTAGTCTGTGTCAGTGAAATAAGAGAGCCGTGAAAAATAATCCCAGACCAGGAGAAGTCTTCAAATACTGCAAAATGTGATGAACATCAAGATGCTCTGCACGAGGTGCATGCATAAATTAACTTACAATACTAACTGCAAATGTCAAGTCAGGTCTAATGTTAATCGAGGCGGCCAACAAGGTGCTGATACATGCCTGGATCCTTTAATAACTCGCTAGACTCTGGTGTAAGCTTGAGATTAGGATCCATAGGGGTAGAGCAGGTTTGCTCCCTAACATACCATTGTATTGAAGAAGATCAAGAACGCACTTCCTTTGGGATGAGGAAATCCCTTGACGAGAGCGAGCAACCTCAATATCTAGAAAATATTTGAGAGGATCCAAATCCTTTATATCAAATGCCTGACTCAAATCCCTCTTTACTTGAGCTATGCTGACTGAATCATTACCTGTGAGAATGATATCATCAACATACACAAGCAGAACAATGCACTGACCAGTGGAATTCTGGCGGATGAAGTGAGTATGATCTGAACTCCATGGATAAAATGACAGAGTTAAAGCGGCTGAACCAGGCCTGGAGGAGGCTGTTTTAAACCATATAAAGTTTTTGCATAGTCGACAAACTTTCCCCGCATACTCGCCCTCCACCCCGGGTGGAGGATCCATGTAAATCGCCTCAAGTAAGTCTCCATGGAGAAATGCATTGTTGACATCTAGCTAATGGAGAGGCCAAGAATGAGAAGCAGCAAAAGAAACAAGGAGACGGAAAGAGGTAAGCTAGGTGATAGGTGTGAAGGTAGCCCCAAAATCCTTGTGAGGAACCTGTGTAAAGCCCTTGGCAGCCAACCGTGCTTTGTAGCGGTCCACAATGCCATCCATAAGATACTTAATATTGAAAACCCATTTTCAACCAACAGTCTTTTCACTAGATGATAAAGAGACAAGCTATCGGGTCTTATTTTATTCCAAAGCGGCCATTTCCGCCTGCATAGCAACCACCCACTTGGGATTCTGAAAAGCCTCTGATACAGAGCGAGTAATAGAGTACAACTCGAGCTTGCCAAGAAAGGAACAATAAGAAGCCGAAACATTGTCATAAGAAAGATACTGGGAAATGGGATGATTAGTATTGCTAAGATAACCAAAACGGTCGGAGGGATGTCTCTCATGAGTGGGATAATGATGAGGAGGTGAAGAAGCAATAACTAAAGGTGAAGAATTACTTGAGGAATAACGACGAGGAGGAGAAGAAGCAATAATGAAGAATTACCTAACCCACGTATCGGAGAGGATGCTGGCAGAGGACAAGGACGACGAGAATAAACCTGCAATGGAGGAGGTGAAAGAAGCGGAGGCTCGGTGGAACCAACCTCAACCTCATAAAAAATAGGTAGAGTCCTAGCACTAGAGTCAACTAATGGTATGGTAGTGGAAGAGGAATCCCGTATAGAAGTGTTAGCATCGAAAAAGAGAAGCTCCTCATGAAAGTAACATCACACGAATGATAGCACTGACGGGTGTCAGGATCATAACACCAATACCTTTTCGACATAGTGGAATATCATAGCAAGATACACCTAATGGCCTTGTCATCCAACTTCGTCCGAGTAAGACTTCGGTTTTGGACAAAGCAAGTACACCCAAATACCTGGGGTAAAAAAGGAAAAAGAGTCCCAACAGGATGCAAGACCTAGAGGAGGGAAAGGTGTCATGGGCCGGCACTTTCTAGAGGCGCAGCGGAACATTTTTGCCCGTGAGGCCCTTGAACTCCACCAAGTGTCAAGCCCGCCTAAACTCTCCTTGACCATCGAGTGTTGAAACTTAACTCCTCGTGTGAAATACAAGCCCAACAAGCCCAAATGCTATGTCTAGCAAGAACAACTCCCACAAGGAAGCTCTGACTTCCATGCCACAAGTAGGCTAAACCCCGGCAAGTGCATGTTGCGCGGCTCATGTCTCTTCATGGCACCAAACTTGCCCTTGAGCAAGGCGCTCGCCGAACTGAGCTCCAACTCAATCAAGGCATCCAATGTCAGCATGACTCACAACTGACCCAACACAATGTTGCCCAACCGTGCACCGATCTAGAACCCTCAATCTAGCTGACAAGCTTTCCCTCTCTTGAATAGGGTCTCTTGTTACGTCCATCTCGAATAGCCACAGGTGACTGAGGTTGCATACGCGACCACAGCTGAAATCCTCATGCACGCATTGACATGCTAAACCATCTACCAAGGGTCATTGTGCACCCAAGGCGTGCACTAGCATGTAGCATGAACATGATATCGTATGTCAATAGCCCTCAATTAGCATTCCGCCTTCCTAAAAGCTTCACACAATGTGCCTCACACGATGGCAATGGTTTGTGACGTTCAATTGTTCCCACGAGTAGCGGCATTGTCACCAAACCGCTAACTAGGCTACATGACCCTCGTGTTCACGGCTGAACCCAAGCCTATGTTCACGAGTTGGCACATGAGGCCTTAATGATGGCATGCCTCGATAGCCTAATCCATTCGATCTAAGATGACACCACGATATGCTGCAACGAGTAGCATAGCAAGTGTGCCTAAACCTCCCACTAGGAAGTAGTGCGTAATGTCATCACTCATACCCTTCAATGACACCGTCCATGGGGTTCCCAAACCCACATGGCGACCAAAGACAACACTCAATAGCATGTCAGAGGCCCGCCTTTTGGTTGCCCAAAGGTTGCTTATTTGTTACCCCTCACTGGTTGGGGAGACAAGCTGAAACAGACCATGCCCCTTTATAATAGCAACTGAATCCCTTTTCTGACTGGCACAAGGAAACATTCCACATGTTTGAGGAGTCATAATGAAATAATGAAATAATTCTCAATATTATCCAAATATTTATAATTTATGGAAATGCCACCACGGCATGCTTGACACCCATTAGTGTGCAAGTGCGGGCGTGCGCGCGAACGCAAAGGTGTTGGGTGTGCATTGGACTACTTGGGGCCAGTGTTATTAAAGGCACGCCTAGGTGTGCGCCTAGGCCTAAGTCCCATCCAGACCCAAGGTTTGCGCCTTGTAGTGTTCCAGGCCAGGCGACTTCGATAAGGCGCGCCTAGGCATGCGCCTAGGCTCAAGTCCCTTCCAGGCCCAAGGAGTGCAGTAATGAGGTAAACAATGGTAAGGACAACATTATTCCAATTAGACTTAGAGACATTCATACCCGGAAGAAGATACCGAATAACAGACATTATGTGACAGTTTTTTCGTTTTGCAACCCCATTTTGTTTATGAGTATGAGGGCAAGTGAGTTGTTGAAGTATACCAGCCTAGTTAAGATGAGAAAGAAAAACATTGGAGGTATTCCCCACCATTATCAGACTGAATGTTTCAAACAACAGTGCAAAACTGAGTTTTAACCATCTGAAGGAACTGAACAAATATGGGAAAAACATTAGATTTACGCTTAATGAGATAAACCTAAGTACAACAGGTGTGGTCATCTATTAATGTCACATAATACCTTTGTCCAGACAAGGCGGGAATAGGTTAAGGTCCTTAAACATCAGAATGAATAAGATCAAACACATAAGGGACACAATGCATACGAGAAATATAAGTAATACGAGTATGTTTAGCTAACTCACGAACAACACACTGAAATTTATGAGTTTGACGAGCCTTATTAAATGAGGGAAAATGTAAACATAAATATTGAAAGTTTGCATGACCTAGACGGGCATACCACAATGCTAAAGTCTTAAAAGAAAAAACGTAAGAGGAGGAATCCTCAAGTAACATAGAAGCTGAAAAACTAGCAAGAGGAGGTGGTTGGTCCAGTGGATCTCCAAAGTAGTATAGGCCATCTCGTTCATATCCCCTGTCAAAAATCCTCTTCAAACCTAGGTCTTGTAACAAGCAAGAAATGCGTAAGATAATGACAGCACAATGAAAGGCCTTGGCAAGGCAACTCACAAATAGGAGATTATATGCAAAGTTAGGAACATGAAGTATAGAGGAAAGAGTAATATCAGGAGGTAAAGTAACACCACGCCAATGACGAACAGAGGTGGTAGAACCATCAGCTTGACACACTGTGGGGACAATAGAAAGGATTAGAGAAGAAAGATAGGAAAGCTCACCCGTCATGTGATCATTAGCTCCATAATCCAAAACCCAAGTAGGACGTGCAGAGCGAACATGGAAAGCAGTAGGAGTACCTGTAGCTAATGTGGCAGTCGATGAGGATGGCTCTGGAGCAGGAAAAATCAGAGAATCAAGCTATGCCTAAAGCTGACCAATTTGTGTTTGAACAAATTTGGAGTACTAGGGCTTGAGATGGTCTCGGCAATAGCAGCTATGCGAGATGTGCCAGATGGACAAGCCCGGGAGAAATGCTATCTCAACTCAGGACGAAGTTTGAAACAGTGAGCCTTGACATGTCCAGGTTCTCTACAATGATGACAAGTTATCTTCCCAGCTGAAGGACGAGACCCAGAACTCTCAACAAGAGCCATCTGATTAGAGGAAGCTAGAGGCTCAGAAACTCGGGAGGAGACATATTGAACCAACTGACGGCGGCGCTCGGCGCTCCTCACTATCAATAATGGAAAAGGCCTCATAGAGAGGAGGCATAGGATTTGTGTTTGAAATCTAAATGCGAAGAGATTCGAACTCAGAAGTCAAACCCATCAAGAACTGGTAGGTGTGTTGACGAGAAGCCGCTTGGTCACAATAGAGGCGACCTCTACAGGAAAATCACTCGATGGCTCATATTGAGCCAACTCTTGCCAACGAGCCTATAAATACCCAAAAAACTCAGCTACTGAATGACCCAAAGCTGACTGAAACGCATGAGAGATGTCCTAGTAAAGCTCAAAAATGCAAACATCACTATGAGCATGGATATACATCTGAGTTAATGCACACCATAGATGAGGAACAATGTCACAGTACATAAACATGTGGTATATACGAGTCTCCATGGAATTGAACATTCATCCCAAAATAGTGCAATTGTCAATATCCCATTGACTATGCTTGGAATCCGTATCTGCAGGTTGAGTTTCTGTAGACAAGAGTCAGTAAGCCTTCCTCTTTACCATTAAATAGAGTTTAAGGGAACGACTCCATGCAGTGAAAATTTTCCCATTCAACAAAATACTCGTAATGGGATAAACAAGAGCTTGTTAAGACAAGGAAAAATCAGAACGAATCGGCTTACTATGGAACTCTAGCAGAACATTAGGAGTAGGATCAGGTATGATATCTACAGAGAAACAAGTGATGTGTATAATTAACAATTCAAAACAGTACATGAAGTAGTCCCATAAACAAGATAGCTAAAATCACAGAGGAAACACACCAGACAAACGTCATAACCAACCAGTGCTACCGAACAAACCGATAGCCTACCAATAAATAAGAACAAAAAAGGTGCTTACCACATCAACACAAAGTCCTGAAACAAGGACAAACTGTCACGACTCCATCCCGTCCCAAATAGGATAGTATTGTGACCAGCCAGTAGTGCCCGACTCTTAGTTGCACGAAGCGAGAGCGGGAGCGAGTGCGGGGAATCGTAGACATTTCAAGAATCGTTAGTTGGGAGCGTTTGTATATATTTTAAATAATATATAAAAATATATTGTAAGATTATATTTTTTTTATGGGACTATACGTGTTATAAATAAATAAGAATTATAAAAAATTATATGTTAAAATATTCTAATTATATACTTTTATTAGAATTTTTTAAATTTATTCTAAAATATTTTTGTTACTTTTTTATCTATTTAGTCTAAAATATTTTTGTTAAAAATTATTTTTTAATGTTATTTTCTTAAAAAAATAGCATAATAACATTAATTCAATAAATATAATATATAAATAAATACACAAATTTATAAAGATAATATATAAATTAAAATAGATATATGTATATATAATTTATAAAGGTTATATATAATATATAAATAAAGACATATATTTAGAAAAAAATATATATATACATAATACGTATTATATATATATATATATATATATCTTTAATCTGAGATGAGAAGAGAAGATCAGAGAGGGAGAGACGCCACGCGAAGACTAGTGAAGAGGAGAGAGAAGTCGCGATGGCCTGTGTGCGACTCGCGAAGACCAACGAAGAGAGAGACGTTGCGAAGACCAGCGAAGAGGAGAGAAGTAGCGATGGCCTGTGTATGACTCGTGAAGACTAGCGAGAAGGAAAGGAGAAGTCTACGATGGCCTGTGTAGGTCTTGTGATGGCTAGTGATGGAGCTCCAATTGAGAAGAAGACAGATTCGTGATCAGATTCGCGTTTCTTTTGCATCAAAATCGCGATTCTTCAACGAATTTGAGTCAAAAGCGCAGAATCGTGCTTCTGAGGAAGAATCGTGAGCAACATGAACGATTCCTGCTACTAAGGCCCGACTACTGAAGGCCTAGCAAGACAAGACAAGACTAGACTAATAACATTGGGGCTTATGCGGAATCATTTGTCTATTAATTACTAAGAGTCACATAACTATACAAGATCAAAACTCGAAAACAAAACCATTGTCTTAAGACTACAACTTCCAAAAGACAAGACTTCTAGTGCGACCTCTCCTCTTGACCGTGTTCTTCATTTTCACCTACATACATATAGGGGAGAGGGGTGAGCCATTTCCTAGTGAATAGTAATAAAGTAAAGCGGTAAATGAATGAACACCAATAATCCTTCAACAAAACATGGCATAATTCATAATTTGAACATAATATAACTTGATCATGAATAATTCAAAACTTGACTTGTAAACATTTACAAAGCAATGGACATTCCAAAGATATCGGCATGAGTCCCCCAATAAGGACGTCAGTATAAATCCCCCGACGAGGACATACCGAGCTTGAACCCCTAGTAAGGTCATACCCGGTTTAAAACCCCCGGCAAGGTAATACTCTAAAGATGTCATCTTAATACATGATATAAAAATATATGATGTTCATTCATAACGAAGCATAGCATAGCTTTCATAAACAAAAATAAGTCTTACATTTGATACATAGTTTATCAAACATAGCGTTACTAAATTTGTAGAAAATTTAATGTATAAAGAGAAATAGAGAATTGTATTATTGATTGATATTGATGTTATGGTTACAATGATTCCTATATATAGGAGAGGGTGAGTGTGTAGTAGGTGAGGAGTAGGTGAAGTGGAGGTGGTAGTGGTGTAGTGGGTTAGGTTTAGTGGAGTAGGTGAGGTGGTAGTGGTGTAGTGGGTTAGGTTTAGTGGAGTAGGTTTAAGTGGGTGAAGTAGGTGGAGAGTAGGTGGATTTTAACAGCCCCCCGCAAACTCAAGGGGGATAGGAACTAACCAACTTGAGTTTGGAGAGAGTAACAAAACAAGAAAATACATAAAAATAAAAGAGGATAAGAGACACTGTATGGTCGTGTCAGACCATTGGTGAAGACACTGGATGGTGGTGTCATAACGTTGTAGAGGACACTTTATGGGGGTGTCATAACCATGTAGAGGACAGTTTATGGGGTCATGTTGGACCGTTGTAGCAGACAATGTTGTGACAGTTGTGGTGACAGTTTACGGAGTCTTGCTGGACCCTTGTAGAAACTAACCGGAATCAATGTCGGGACAGTTTACAGAGTCTTGTCGGACCCTTGTAGAAACTAACCGGAATCAATGTCGGGACAGTTTACAGAGTCTTGTCGGACCCTTATAAAGTCGCACCCTCAAAAAGGTGTGCCCAATCTTTCAAAAGGCGTGCCATCAAAAGGCGTGCCCAATCCATAAAAAGGTGTGCCATCAAAAGGCGTGCCCATGTTTTCAAAAGGCGTGCCATCAAAAGGCGTGCCCAATCCATAAAAAGGCGTGCCATCAAAAGGTGCGCCAGACACGCGGCGATGCACCTGATCGACAGAACGCGTGTCGGCCTCTTTGTCATGGTCTTTATAAACCGAAGCGGAGGCTGAGGCTTGGAAGCAGAGACAAAAACCTGCTAGAAAAACTCTGAAAAACTCTTCATTTTCTGAGAGAGATTTCTGAGAGAGATACTCTGTAACACTCTGTTTTCTGAGAGAGATTTCTGAGAGATACTCTGTAACACTCTGTTGTCGAGAGAGATACTCTGTAACACTCTGTTTTCTGAGAGAGATTTCTGAGAGAGACACTCTGTAACACTCTGTTGTCCAGAAAATGGCTTCGTCTTCCCGTGGTCTGCTCACTCTCTTTCCAGACCTTAACGAGTCAACAAGAGAGATAACTGGTGCGGGGGCCAGTGAACCTCAACCAAGCGCCCCAGGGTTTGCTCCGTTGAACTTTCCTATGCGGTCTGTGGAGCAAAAAATGACAGTGCAAACTGACATTGAAGCCAATCAGTATACTTTGAAGTCCTGTGTGGAGACGATGACGGCAGTCACAAACTTGTCGCACCGGCTGTAGAGTAGGACAAATGAGGTGCAGCATTTAAACGGCCAATTGGCTCTGCTCCAACGCATGTATAAGGATGCGCGAGCAGAGATAAGTGTGCTGAAGGCGGAAAACAAGGAGCTGAAGCGGAAGGCTACCGTGATGTTCCGATTTGGAGGTCCACCATATGCTGTAGTGGAGGAGCAGGGTGGAGTGAACGTGCTCGGTGGAGTGGGTAGTATGGAGGCAGCGCCGGTAAGGGACACCCAAGAGAAAAGCAAGAAGAAGAGACCTGCAGCAGAGTAGAGAAGAAAAATCCCACTGTGGGTGCGGGTGTGTTGTGGTGGTTTGTTTGTTTGTTGGTTTTTTTTTTTTTTTTTTTTGTGATCGGGGTTGATCCCTGAGATGAATAAAATATGATTTGGTGTGCAAAGCTATATGGTATAAAGGGAATTGGAAAAAGTAAAAGAAAACAATAAAGAAATGAGTGGGTGCCCCCCATGTGCAAGGATAGTGCTGGCACTTCAATAGGTGGTACAGCCTGCTGAGCATCAGCTTTGACAGGAGCTGCCTTTGGACCTTTTCTCTAATAAATGCGTCAAACTGTTGCTGTTGGTGTTATCAAGAATGTGGAGAAGAGGAGGCTTGTCTGATGGCCTCTTGGGCTGTGTAATCATATCGAGGTTGGTGGACCTCTCAATCATGTTGTCACCCTCAAAACCAGAGATGGGGACAAAAGGAATTTTGTCAGGGTTGTAACCAACCTTCTTCAGATAGGAAGAGACTTCCTGCACAATTTCATCATACCTTGCTTTTGAGTACTTAGGAGTGGTAGCATCCATCTTGTTACAGCAGCAAATCATCTGCCTCACTCCAAGAGTAAAAGGAAGGAGAGCATGTTCACGGAAGAACTTAGGCTCCTTCTCAATCTCCTTGCCAGATCGACGATCAATCTCAGCAAACTTGACAGCAATGTGGGAGGTGTGGCAGTCAAGAACTGGAGCATACCCATTACCAATCTAACCCGGGTGATTCATAATAATAACCTGGGAGGTGAAATTTGCAGCTTCCTTGGCTGGATCATCCTTCGAGTTGGATGCAACAAAACCATGCTTGAGATCCTTCACTGCAACATTGTAGATGAAGACAATCGAGACGGTGGTGTATGGGAGGACAACAGTGAGAGGAGAGGCAATGGTGGTGGACTCGAAGAAATTTCAAGGTATGTGTAGAAAATTCTAGCAGATTAGGTTGAGGTCCGGCGGGCGGCCAAGGCGAGGTTGCCGCCCGCCGGTGAAGCGAAAAATACTAAGTGCTTAACCTTGCTCTGATACCATGTAGAAAATTTAATGTATAAAGAGAAATAGAGAATTGTATTATTGATTGATATTGATGTTATGGTTACAATGATTCCTATATATAGGAGAGGGTGAGTGTGTAGTAGGTGAGGAGTAGGTGAAGTGGAGGTGGTAGTGGTGTAGTGGGTTAGGTTTAGTGGAGTAGGTGAGGTGGTAGTGGTGTAGTGGGTTAGGTTTAGTGGAGTAGGTTTAAGTGGGTGAAGTAGGTGGAGAGTAGGTGGATTTTAACAAAATTACTACTCACAAATGGCTCCTTGACAAGGGTATACTTCTTCCAAAGCTTAACCTACACAAAGCAAGAACCAAACATTGAAGTACTTGACTTACATGCACAAATATAACAAATCGAACGTCTAAACTTGGCTAAACGTTTTCTAAACTTCTCTTACATGTCAAGTACTATTCTAATCTTAATTCAAGTCTTGAACAAGTGCCTAAACAAGTGTTAAACTCATGCAAGGAGTGTTCCAGGTGAAAGAGGCTTGCAAAAATAACAAAAAGGGCAAAACAGGGTTTTCCGCACGTGCGGTATGGGCAGGGCACGTGTGGGCGGCACGTGCCTTTTTTTTCAGAACCAAAATTTGAGTTTTGAATGCTGGCCCCTCGTGCGGGAGTTGGAGCCGCACATGCAGTTTTGGCTGTTCTGCAGAATTCGAAAATGCAGCTTAGTTCTTTCTTTTCCCCTCTCATTTCCTTGACTTGGGTCCTTGAAAAATGATTGTAAAACGTGCAAAATTAATGGGAAAACATGAAGGTAAGGTCTTTTGTAAATCTATAACATCAAAACACAACTTGGTTTCAAGATTTAAGGATCAAAATTCAGGTTTTTGTTGAAAATTTCCATCAATTCAAATTTGTACTCAAACCCTTATTTTCATTCCTTCAAAACATGAATTTAACTTACAAGGTCATTGAAAATCAAAGGAAAACATGAGAATATGATTCTTTCCATAACAGGAACATCAAAACTCACATCAAGATGATGAAATTCCAAGCCATCTACCTAGTTTTTCAACCTATCTCAACTTTCTTCATTATTTTCTTCATTTCCTCATTCTTAATTCAAATTGATCCCTAGTTTCTTCTGAATCTTAGATGCTAGGAAGGTTTACTACAAGAATTAGGTTAGAAATATTACCTTAGAACACTTAAAAGATGAGTTTGGATTGAAGTTCTTCAAGTCCCTCTTTTTCTTGCCTCTCTCTTCTCTTGTTCTTTCTCTTTTCTTCTAGTCTTTTCTTGCTTTCTTTCTCCTGCAGATTTTCCTTCTCTTCTTTTGGTTTTGTTGAGGTCAAGATAGGACAAAGAGTAAATTAGGACAAAAAGGAGAGGCGTATGTATCACCTGGGTGTGTGCTTTACCAAGGCCTTGTTTGGTTTGTTTTTCAGAAAAAAATTTGGGAAAAATTATCTATAAACAAATTTTCAAGAGTAATCAAACCAAACAAATTTTTTCAAAAAAATCTCAAAATTTTGTTTGGTTACTACTTTCCAAAATCAGTCTCTCTCTCATACACATCAAATCAATCACTTTTTTTAAAACTCTCTCCCCAAAACAATTTTCCAAAACCATTTCTGAAAAAAGGAAAACCAAACAAGTTTTCATACTTTTTATCTCAAAAACTACTCTACAAATACAAAGCAAACACACCCCAAATTTCCTTAATCTCACTTAGCTTGGTTAAATCAAGGTTAGCACTAATTAATCTAGGTTGAACTTAATCATGCTTAACTTGATTAATCCTAATTGTGGCTCACTAATCATGCTTAATTAACAGTAGTCCCAATTAGCAAAATAACATATAGCATGAAATGGACAAGCACATTAGACTAGGGTGTTTAAGCTCCTCAATTAGTGCATAGGCACATCCTATCATACACATCAAGCCTAGAGTAATCCCCTAACTCAAAGCATGAAACAATTAATTTCATAGACTTAAAGTCTCAACCTAACTTCTTCACCTTTTCTAATTCTTAACAAGTCCTAGTCCAGCAAGCATACAATACAAGAATGATATGATATGTGTTATGCATGAATGGTTGGTTTGTCACACGAACAAACTGCCGAATTTCCCTAAAGGGGCTGTCGGCCTGAATTGGGTGTGCTGAACAGCCTAGGGAGGGCTGTTGACTCTAACCCAAGGGTAGAGGGGCCTAGAAAGTGGGAAAGGAAGGTATGTCAGGTTGAGGAGGAAGGGTGAGTGCCGAGAGAGAGAGAGAGAGAGAGAGAGAGAGACTGAGAGAGAGGCTCTAATACCAACTTAAATATAATGAATTGAATGGCTTGTCTAGAATAGAGACTAGCCCATATATTTATATTGATGGAGAATATACAAAATAGGAAAGAAATCATAATTACAAGAATATTGCCTACTATCCCGTGATTGCACAATCACAAGATATTTTATTCTAATTCTAATTCCAACAAGTTCTTGGTTGGGCTTAGGTAAAGGGTTTAATAAAAGTTCTTTGCCGGGCTTGTTTTTTTCCCGTCTGGATTGGGCAGCTAAGGTGTGCGGTTTAGCTTAAGCAGTAAGTGTTTGGTTGGGCAAGGGTTACAACAAGTTGGGCTGGTTTTGTGGGCTGGCTGACTAAAACTTTATTGGGCTAGGTTAAGAAGTTGGGTAGGTATTGGAAGATTGAGGATTGGAATAATATACTGGGCTGGGTTTGGGTTTGTTAGCTGGACTAGGTTAATTGAATGAGTATGGGTTTGGTATATGGATTGGATTATGGGTTATTTGAGTGGTGGTGTTTCGAGTAAATAATTTGGAGTGTTAGAACCTGATTCAATCGTCTTCCACGACGATGTGAGGAACGAGGCTTTAGTTGCAATGAAAGTGACAACGACAGGTGACGGGAACGGGAACGGAAACGGAAACGGAAACGGAAATGGAAACGGAATAGAATGACAATGACTGCCAAAGTTGGCGGTGATGGAGATGGGCTTGTTGAGACGATTAGTGTACGATGACGATGACAAAGCTCTTTGTTGTGGTCTCGGTTTGCGAAGGCGACAACAACTAGATCACGAGGGCTGCAATAAGATGTTTCCGTGATTTATGTGATACAAAGGATCACAATGATGACAATGGTGCTCTCGCGAAGCTGGGGTTCAGATAACTCCGAGAGGTATGGTTTTTGCAACCTATGAAGCACGGGTACTCCGAAAATGTTGCCATACTTGTATCGGGTACTGGTATACATACTGATAGGTTTGCATGTGTACCGGGTACATTTTATACATTCTTTGGTAGTTGGGTACTCCATGCGTACAGGATGGGTACATTAGGGATACACCAAACTATGGGACATTGGTGGAGATACGTTTAATTTATTAGAGAGTTTTGATTTATTTGAAATTGCAAATCCTTTACTTGATGTGTCAGAGATAAAAGATGTATTATTCAATGATGAAGTTGATGGAAGCGAAAATTAAGGTCTCAAGTTTCCAAATTTTGCTTAACTTGCTTTTGGAATGAAACTTTGTTTTGTAATGTCTTCTAATTAATGGCATTAAAATAGCTTATGGACTTTGCTTTGGTATTGGTATTGTTATTGTTGAATTATGATTTCTCTTTTGGTTTTGTAATTTTTCCTTTTAGTTTTGGTATTGAATTTTGATTTGTCGATTAAATCTCAAACTATAAAAAAAATATAAAAATTATTGATGTACCCTAGTCTTACCTGTATCATATTTTTTTGGGTCTTTCTGTATGGGCATACCCATACCAGTATCTGCACCGCTACTTGTGCTTCATAATTTTCCACTGATTTAGATGATAGATGAGAGAGGAAGGGGGAGAGAGAAAAAGGGGGTTCGGAGCTTGTGCTTGGATACCAAAATGATGGAGAATAGAATAGGAGAAGAGGAGGAAACACAAAGGGCCACAACCTTTTGAAGCTTGGGTAACCAGCTTCAGGAATGATAGAATATCACCCCTTATTTATAGATGAAGATTAGGGTTTACAAGGAAGGCAATTTACAAGATGATCCCTGAGTGCTATCCCTGAGTGCAAAAAATGATTACAGACAAACCCTAGTGTACCTTTCGGCTAATATAATATGCTAACACTCCCCCTCAAGCTGGTGCGAAGATATCTCTCATGCCCAGCTTGCCTAATATGTCATGAAATGGTTTATTCCCAATCCCCTTGGTGAGAATGTCAGCAAGTTGTTCAACAGACTGGACAAAGGGAGTACAAATGATACCACTAGTGAGTTTCTCCTTAATGAAGTGGCGATCAATCTCAACATGTTTTGTCCTGTCATGTTGAACTGGATTGTGAGCGATGTTGATGGCGGCCTTATTATCACAGTATAACCGCATGGAGTCTGTCTGAGCAATACCTAGATCATGCAACAATAATTTGATCCATAAAAGTTCACACACACCTTGTGCCATAGCTCTAAACTCAGCTTCTGCGCTTGACCTGGCAACCACATTCTGTTTCTTACTCCTCCAAGTAACTAGGTTGCCGCCAACAAATGTGCAATACCCTGAAGTTGATCTCCTATCAGTTACTGACCCAGCCCAGTCAGCATCTGTATAGGCTTCTACACGAAGATGATCATACTTTGAAAAATACAGACCCTTACCAGGAGCAGACTTCAAATACCTCAAGATTCTCATGACAGCCTCAAGGTGAATCTGATGAGGAGCATGCATAAACTGACTAACTATACTGACAGCAACAGCAATATCAGGACGGGAGTGAGATAGGTAAATGAGCTTACCCACTAATCGTTGATAGCTCCCCTTATCCACAACTTCTCCTCCTTCATCATCTCCTAATTTCTGATTGGGTTCCAGGGGGGTGGCACATGCCTTGCAGCCAAGCATCCCAGTTTCCTTCAATAGGTCAAGCACATATTTTCTCTGTGAGATAAATATCCCATCCTTAGAGCGAGCAACTTCAATTCCCAGAAAATACTTCAAGCTGCCCAAGTCTTTGATTTCAAACTCTTTAGCTAAATATTTCTTCAACAGAGGTATTTCCCCACTATCATTGCCTGTAAGAACTATGTCATCTACATAAACAATAAGTGCTGTAGTTTTACCATGTGAGGAATGTTTCACAAACAATGTGTGATCTGCCTGACTTTGTTTGAAGCCATATTTAAACATAGCCTGAGTGAATCTCTCAAATCAAGCCCTTGGAGACTGTTTGAGACCATATAATGACTTCCGAAGTTTGCATACTTTGCCTTCTGTTTGATGATCCTCAAAACCCGGAGAAATGTCCATATATACTTCTTCTTCGAGGTCACCATGGAGAAAAGCATTCTTGACATCAAACTGATAAAGCGGCCAATCTAGATTAGCTGCTAGAGAGAGAAGTACTCTGACTGAATTCATTTTAGCCACGGGTGCGAAGGTCTCCTGATAATCAATGCCATATGTCTGAGTAAACCCTTTTGCCACAAGTCTTGCCTTGTAACGCTCAATAGACCCATCTGCTTTGTGTTTCACAGTATATACCCATTTACATCCCACAGGTCGTTTGCCCGGAGGTAATTCAGTCAATTCCCAAGTGCCATTCTTCCTAAGTGCTTTCATTTCCTCAATCATGGCTAGTTTCCATTCAGAGGTAGCAAGGGCATCCTGAAAATGGTTAGGAATGCTAACAGAGGAAATATTGGACACAAACGCTCTATATGAGGATGACAAATGAGAGTATGATACAAACTGTGAGATAGGATGTTGAGTACAAGATCTCACACCCTTCCTCTTGGCAATAGGAACATCAAGATCAATGGACTCGAGAGATTCAAAGTTACCTCGACTCTCATCAGAAGCAGGAGATGGCAGTGGGGTAGCAGAAACGGTCCCGTGTATCCAGTTAACTTGTTTTCTGTCTATGTCCCGGACATAAACATGCCCGTCTGTATTCTTGGTGACAGTGGGTTCTATAGTCCCAGTAGAAGAGGGGGGTTCAAGAACAACTGGTTCCACCATAGGAGGCACAGAGGGTGGTGCAAGAATAACTGGTTCCACCATAGGAGGCACAGGACTCACTTCACACCAAGGCTCCCCCGGAAATGAGGACGGTGACACCGGAGAGGACAAGAAAAAAGACTGGGATTCAAAGAAAGTTACATCCATGGACACAAACCACTTACGAGAAGAAGGGTGGTAACATTTATACCCCTTTTGAGTAGGAGAGTAACCAAGGAAAACACACTTAAGGGAGCGAGGGTCCAACTTACCACGAGAGGGGGAGTGATTATGGACAAAACAGACACAACCAAATATTTTGGGAGGAATAGAAAACAAAGACGGAGAACCGAGGAGGACATGAAGCGGAGCCTGTTTATCCAAGACCTGGGTAGGGAGACGATTAATAAGATGGGCAGCGGTGAGAACAGCGTCGCCCCAATAGGGCCGAGGCACATTCATAAAAAAACACATGCACCGAGCCATGTCAAGAAGGTGCTGATTCTTGCGTTCGGCCACCCCATTTTGTTGAGGGGTATTGGTGCAAGAGGTCTGATGGATAATGCCATGAGTAGAGAAATATTGCCCTAACCCTGAATCGATGTATTCCCCGCCATTATCAGAACGAAATATTTTGATAGTGGCCCCAAACTGAGTACAAATCATCTTATGAAAAGTGCGAAACACAGAGAAAACCTCACTCTTATCTTTCATGAGATACACCCAAGTAGCACGAGAAAAATCATCAATAAATGTAACAAACCAGCGATGAACTTTTACAGACAGAACACGAGAGGGACCCCAAACATCAGAATGTATTAATGAAAAAGGAACGGAGCTTTTATTCAAACTGGGAGCAAAAGAAGCTCTATGTTGTTTTCCAAGTTGACAAGACTCACAAAGAAAGTCAGACACATGATGATTTGCGAAACTAGAAGGAAATAAATGCTTAAGTAAATGAAATGAGGGGTGCCCAAGACGCCGATGCCACAGCCATAAATCAGCGGGGGTAGTAGAAGATGTGGTGGAAGAATAAGCAAGTTTGTCCGGTTGATCTAGGAAGTAGAGACCATTTTCGGCACTACCACTGCCAATCGTCCTCCCCGTGACAAGGTCCTGAAAAAGACAATGATCAGGAAAAAACGTCACACTACAATTCAAATCTTGGGTAAGACGACTTAAGGATAACAGATTAACAGAAAACTTGGGAACATGGAGAACAGAAGATAGATGTATGGTAGGAGGGACTTGGACTAAACCTTTTCCAGAAATGGAAGAAACAGTACCATCGGCAATCCTAACTTTGTCCTGACCTGAAGAGGGCTTATAGACAGAGAAAAGATCAGAGGAGCCAGACATATGATCTGAGGCACCAGAATCAATAATCCAAGGCAAGGATGTATGACACAGGAAAGCACAAGGAGAAGATGCTAAGTTACCTGAGCAGGCAAAGGACGAGGAAGCGGTACTGAGAGCAGTAGAAGATCGGCGTTCCAACAATTGGCGCAATGCATCCTCCAGCTCAGTATCAGAAGTTTGGGTAACAGAAGTAGAATTAGAATCAAGGGTGCTAGAAATTTGTGTTATAATAAGATAGTGGCATGTATATAATATGATAGTGGTGTTGGTGGTAGATAGTGGCATGTATAGAATATGATAGTGGTGTTGGTGGTAGATAGTGGCATGTATAGAATATGGTAGTGGTGTTGGTGGTAGATAGTGGCATGCATATAATATGATAGTGGTAGATAGTGGTAATATATAATATGTAAGTGGCATATAATGGGTTATAATGATGTTTGTAATATCTCCTATATAAGGAGTGTCATTTGGTCTTGTAAAATAAGAAGTTTTGAATATAACAGAAATATATTCCTTCTTCCTCATATTTTCGGAGTTCTTCTTCCTCCTCATATTTTCTAAGTTGGTATCAGAGCAACAAAAAACACAGTAGCCCTAAAACCGTCATAGCCATGTCGGAAGTCACGTCCGAAACCACTTCAACCCCTGCCGCTGCCATTCCGGTGAAAACGTCCAACTCTCACTCTGTCCAAATCACCACCATCCGCCTAAATGGTGATAATTTTCTCCGCTGGTCACAATCTGTCCGGATGTATATCCGTGGGCAAGGAAAGATCGGTTACATCACTGGTGACAAGAAGGCTCCTGCTGTTAATGATCCGCTGTTCGACAGTTGGGACGCTGAAAACTCCATGGTTATGACATGGTTGGTCAATTCCATGGAGGAGGATATAAGCTCTAATTACATGTGCTATCCTACTGCACAAGAATTGTGGGATAATGTTTGTCAGATGTATTCTGACCTAGGAAATCAATCTCAAGTTTTCGAATTAACTTTGAAGTTGGGAGAGATTCGTCAAGGAGATGATTCCGTCACCGAATATTTCAATTCGTTGAAAAGGTTGTGGCAGGATCTTGACATCTTCAACACATACGAATGGAAATCGGTTGACGACTGCAACCACCACAAGAAAATTGTGGAAGACAGCCGTATTTACAAGTTTCTTGCCGGCCTCAACATTGAGTTCGATGAAGTGCGAGGAAGAATTATTGGCAGACCTCCTCTCCCATCCATTGGCGAAGTATTTGCCGAAGTCAGAAGGGAAGAGAGCCGAAGGAGCGTCATGCTTAAGAAAAAAGGTACTGGTGAATCAATTGAAATTTCTGCTTTAATTAGCGATGCTGCGGCCAACAAGGCTACAAATTACCAGCGCAGGTTTGATGATAAGCCAAGGGTCTGGTGTGATTTTTGCAACAAGCCTCGCCATACACGCGAAACGTGTTGGAAGATCCATGGCAAACCTATCAACTGGAAAAGCAGCAAACAAGGAGAGAAGAATCGTGGCTTTCCTACCGCTAATGAAGCCGATTCAGGTCCCTTCAACAAAGAGCAGATTGATCAACTCTTAAAGCTGATAAAATCCAACTCCTCATCCGGTACTCCTAGTGTTTTGTTGGCACAAACAGGTAGAAATCCTAAAGCCTTCTCTTGCCTAAACTTCTCTCCGTGGATCATAGATTCCGGTGCCTCCGATCACATGACTAGTTTTTCCCATTTATTTAGTACCTATTTCCCTTGTTCTGGTCATGACAAAATCAGAATAGCCGATGGTAGTTTTTCACCTATTGCAGGAAAAGGATTTATTAAACTAACTGAGAAAATTAATCTCAATGCTGTTCTTCACGTCCCCAACTTAGCCTGTAACCTTTTGTCTGTCAGTAAACTATCTAAGGATTCTAATTGTCGTGTTACATTTTTTGAATCCCATTGTGAATTTCAGGACCAGAACTCGGGGATGATGATTGGGCGTGCTAGGATGCTTGAAGGTCTTTACTACTTTGATGAAGTACCTGTTAGTAATAAAAAAGCTCAGAGCTTTAATAGTACTAGTTCAATCTCTGTTCGAGAAAAAATAATGCTATGGCACTATAGGCTAGGACATCCTAGTTTTCTTTATCTGAAACATTTATTTCCAGAATTATTTAAAGGGATTGATTGTTCTTCTTTTCATTGTGAAAGTTGCATTTTTGCAAAATTTCATCGCTCTACTTATTTGCCAAAACCTTACCAGGCTTCCAAACCTTTTTATTTAATTCATAGTGATGTTTGGGGCCCTTCTAAAATCACTACTCTTTCTGGTAAAAGATGGTTTGTTACATTTATTGATGACCATACCCGCTTATGTTGGATTTATTTGATGAATAAAAAATCTGACGTGAAAAATTTATTCACAAATTTTTACAATATGATTGAAAACCAATTTCAAACCAAAATTGGTATTTTACATTCTGATAATGGAACAGAATATTTCAATGAGCAATTGGGTGAGTTTTTGGAAAAAAAGGGGATTTTTCATCAATCTACATGTCGGGATACCCCTCAACAAAATGGCATTGCAGAACGAAAAAATAAGCATCTACTTGAAGTAGCACGTGCTATAATGTTTTACATGCATGTTCCTAAATATTTATGGGGTGAAGCAATTTTAACAGCCTCTTATTTGATAAACAGGATGCCTACAAAGGTGTTAACATACAAAACACCTTTCGATTGTCTCAAAACTTTTTTTCCTGACACGAGGTTATTTTCTGATTTACCCGCCAAAGTTTTTGGATGTACTGCCTATGTTCATGTTCCCAGCCAATTTCGTTCAAAACTTGACCCCCGTGCTATAAAATGTGTTTTTTTGGGTTATTCCTCAAACAAAAAGGGGTATAAGTGTTTCGATCCTCAAACCAAGAAATTTCATGTGAGTATGGATGTGTCATTTGTTGAAACAAAATCCTATTTCCCCAACACTTCTCTTCAGGGGGAGACAAGTGGAGTAGAAGACTGTTTTTGGGATATTTCTATCCCGCTCCCCAATGTCATTTATCCTACACAAAAAACACATCTAGGATTTCACACTTGTTTGTTCCAAGGAATATACAGGAAGCATTGGATGATCCGAATTGGAAATTAGCAGTCATGGAGGAGATGAATGCTTTAAGGAAAAGTGGTACTTGGGAGATAGTTGATCTACCCAAAGACAAGAAAACAGTTGGGTGTAAATGGGTGTTTACGATAAAATGTAACGCAGATGGAAGCGTTGAGAGATACAAGGCGAGACTGGTGGCTAAAGGCTTCACTCAAACTTATGGGATCGACTATCAGGAGACGTTTGCTCCTGTTGCTAAAATAAATTCCATCAGAGTACTGTTATCTCTTGCAGTAAATTCAGATTGGCCTCTACATCAACTTGACATTAAAAATGCATTTCTCAATGGTGATCTTGAAGAGGAGGTGTTCATGAACCTACCGCCGGGATTTGAGCAGAGACTTGGAAGCGACAGAGTATGCAGATTGAACAAGTCATTATACGGACTCAAACAATCACCAAGAGCGTGGTTTGAACGCTTTGGGAAGGCAGTTATCAGTTGTGGCTTCTCGCAGAGTCAAGCAGATCACACAATATTTTATAAACATTCAAAAAACAGTAAAATTGCAATTTTGATTGTTTATGTTGATGACATCATTTTAACTGGTAATGATGAAGCAGAGTTAGCAGCCCTCAAAGAGAAACTCGCAAAAGAATTTCACATTAAGGATCTGGGAGCCCTCAAGTATTTCCTCGGAATGGAATTTGCAAGATCCAAGGAAGGTATATTCGTTAATCAGAGAAAATATGTTCTTGATCTCCTTGGAGAAACAGGTATGCTTGGTTGTAAGATGGTGGAGACTCCGATCGAGCCTAACTTGAAGTTACAAGCTGCTAAGGCTGAAGAAGTCAAAGAGAGGGAACAATATCAGCGACTTGTCGGGAAATTGATTTACTTGTCTCATACGCGGCCTGATATTGCCTTTGCAGTCAGCATGGTAAGTCAGTTCATGCACTCACCAGGGGCAGAGCACTTTGAGGCCGTTTATAAGATCTTAAGATATTTGAAAGGAACTCCAGGGAGAGGCTTACTGTTCAAGAAACATGGACATCTTCAAGTTGAAGTATACACAGATGCAGACTGGGCAGGAAGTGTTACAGACAGGAGATCAACATCCGGATACTGCTCCTTTGTAGGTGGGAACCTAGTTACATGGCGGAGTAAAAAACAGACTGTGGTAGCTAGAAGTAGTGCAGAAGCAGAGTTCAGAGCTGTTGCCCATGGAATCTGTGAAGTAATGTGGATTAAAAGAATTCTTGAAGAATTAAAGCTTTCTCACCCGACACCTATGAAGGTCTATTGTGACAACAAAGCAGCTATATCTATAGCTCATAATCCAGTTCTACATGATCGCACAAAACATATAGAAGTGGATAAACATTTCATCAAGGAGAAAATCAATGCTGGCATAATCTGTATGACCTACCTTCCAACAGGTGAACAATTAGCTGATGTGCTAACAAAGGGACTACACAAGAAGCAATTTGATAAGCTGACTAGCAAGCTGGCTATGGAAGATATCTTCAAACCAGCTTGAGGGGGAGTGCTAGAAATTTGTGTTATAATAAGATAGTGGCATGTATATAATATGATAGTGGTGTTGGTGGTAGATAGTGGCATGTATAGAATATGATAGTGGTGTTGGTGGTAGATAGTGGCATGTATAGAATATGATAGTGGTGTTGGTGGTAGATAGTGGCATGCATATAATATGATAGTGGTAGATAGTGGTAATATATAATATGTAAGTGGCATATAATGGGTTATAATGATGTTTGTAATATCTCCTATATAAGGAGTGTCATTTGGTCTTGTAAAATAAGAAGTTTTGAATATAACAGAAATATATTCCTTCTTCCTCATATTTTCGGAGTTCTTCTTCCTCCTCATATTTTCTAAGTAAGGGTATCGACGGCACTAGACTGATGAGCCCGGGAATAGGAACCACGTCCTCTAGATTGGCCTGACCGACCTCCTCGAGAACCAGACCGATCACCTCGACCCCCGGATGGAGTCCCATGAAGCTTCCAACACGTCTCACGAGTATGCCGCGGCTTTTTGCAATAATCACAGAATACAGATTCCTTATGAGCAGACGGAGGAGGCAGGCTGAGGCTATCTCGAGGAGTAGACAGTAATGCGGAACGGTCAGTAGAGACAGGGGACATCATGGCAGACCGGCGACTCTCCTCATTTTGTACATAGGCAAATGCCTCCTGAAGTGAAGGAAGAGTATCCATACTCAGAACTCGACCCCTAACTGGATCATACTCCACATTTAGGCCGGCCAAAAATTTAAAGACCCGTTCCCGTGCGATGAACTTTTTGTACCCGATAGAATCAGTAGGGCAAACGGGCTTATAGTCTTCCAGGTGGTCAAGGCGTTTCCAGCCGTTGGTGAGGAAAGTGAAGTACTGAAGAACAGTTTGCTCCCCCTGAAGTGAGCTCTCAATAGAGCGGCGCAACTCAAATGCCTGTGAAAAATTTCCTTTGCGGGAATAGGTAACAGCCACAGCCTCCCAAACGTCCTGGGCAGTCTCCATAGACAAGTATCCCTCACCAAGTTCTGGAACCATTGAATGGATAAGCCAACTCATAATCAAAGAGTTGGTAATCTCTCATTGGTCATAACCTGAGTCAGTGGTACTAGGTGCATGTATCCTGCCATCAACATACCCCATCTTTCCTCTGCTTTTCAAAAACAAAGTCAAACTTTGAGACCATGCTAGGTAGTTTTGACCATTAAATAGAGAGGTGGTGATTTTCAGACTAGGATTGGGGTTCTCAGTCATGGTAGTAGGTAGAATGGGACTCTCACTCTTTGGTGTTTGAGAAGAAGGGGAGACACTGGTGGAATCTGTCATGGATACAATACTACCGAACCCGCAACAAAACTAGTGACAATCACAAACCCGGAAGGTGGTAGTGAGATAACAGGCACAATGACTACTATAAAGACATAACAAAAACTTAAGAAACCATTTTTTTTTTTTTTTTTTTTTTTTGAGTTATTTATATATACATATATTTATATATATATAAATATATATATCAGGTTATATTTATATATTAAGTGTGTGAGATACCAGAGTGACGGGCTGAGGCGAAGCAGGGCGATGTCGACAGAGAGAGGCGAAGACGACAAGGGCGATGGCGGCTGGAGGAGATCGACGGGCTGAGGCAGGAAGACGAAGCAGACGAAGCAGACGACCAGACGAAGACGAAGCAGACGAGCTGAGGGACGAAGACGAAGCAGACGAAGACGACCCAGACGAAGACGAAGACGACAGAGGATGGCTGGAGGAGATCGACCTAGCAGATGATCCAACTAGGTACGTTTTGAACCCTAACCCTAGAGGTGTAGCTCTGATACCATGAAGCTTGGGTAACCAGCTTCAGGAATGATAGAATATCACCCCTTATTTATAGATGAAGATTAGGGTTTACAAGGAAGGCAATTTACAAGATGATCCCTGAGTGCTATCCCTGAGTGCAAAAAATAATTACAGACAAACCCTAGTGTACCTTTCGGCTAATATAATATGCTAACACCTTTTAGTCCTATAGATAATGGCAATGTTAGAACCCTCCTAATATATAGGACTAAAACCCTAATCTAATTTGGAAACTTTCCTGATATTATTTGGGAAACCAAATCAAATCATATGCTAATATTGAGTAATTAAATCTAAGTACTAATAATAATATTCTACCAATTACATTTGTGAGACCAAAACACCTTCAGGCTTGTGCTTCACCCTTGGCTTCCAAATCCGATAATGGGTTTCCAAATAGTCAATGGCTGCGCCATCACCCTACCATTTTTCCTCAAAACACAATCCAAAATAAGAATTATCACTATAAATTGCAAAACCTTCCGTACTTTAGGGCAAAATGAAAATATGTGCTATAAGAAGTCTTATGTTCAAATCTTGGAATGAAGCTTCCTGTTCTTTTGTTCATTCAAATAAAACCCCTTTTTTAAGTCAACTGTGTCAATAGTAATTTTGGGAAGTTTTCATGAACTTCTTATAGTAACTAGCTAAACCTAGAAAACTGTGTATTTCCATCACATTAGTTGGTTTCAACTAATTCAAAATTGCTTCAATCTTTTGTGGATCAATAGCAATACCTTCTTCATTAATCACATGGCCCAAACTAATACACTGGTCAACCAACACTCACATTTCTTCTATTTAGCATAAAGCTTCTTATCCCCTAAAGTTTGGAGTGTCAATCTCAAATGGTACTCATGATCTTCCTTGCTTTTAGAATAGATGAAAATTTCATCAATAAACTCAACCAGAAAATCATCCAGATATGGCTTGAATACAAGATTCATTAGGTCCATAAAAGCAACAGGTGCATTTGTCATTCCAATTGGCATAACCAGAAATTCATAGTGAAGTGATCATACCTAGTTTGGAAAGTAGTTGCTCTACATCCTCTGCTTTGACTTTAAATTGATGATAACCAGATCTGGGATCAATCCTTGCAAATACCCTTTGCTCCCTATAATTCATCAAATAAATCATCTATTTTTGGCAATGGGTACTTGTTCTTAATGGTTACCTTAACTCGACTCCAAGGGTATTATAAATCAGCCATTAAATTTACATCCCCAACCACTATATTACACTTTGTAGATAGATGTACATGTCATAGAGCCTCCAGAGGGGAGTAGATACCGACAACATATAATCCAAAGTTTCAAACCCTTGAATTAATTAGTCGGGTTTTGATCCCGACACCTCAGTGCCAATAAAATAAAATAAAATAAAGTTTGCAAGTAACTCCTTGGAGAGGGCATGTGCACCCTTGGAGATTAGTCGGGTTTTGATTCGGACACCTCAGTGCCAATAAAAAAAATAGCATATAATCCAAAGTTTCAAGTGGTCTAGTTAATTTATCAGCAAACTGAATTGAAACAAAGGAGTAGGACCTGAATCTATCAACACATAAGCGGGATGAGTGCAAATAGGAAGTATACCTGAAACCACTAAGTCGGTATTCTTAGTATCTCTTGGGATAAGTCCAAACACTCTCCCTTGCCTTGTTGGCTTCTTTATTTTAGGCCTTGGGGCAGGTTTTTGGGCTGAATCAAATATACTAGCTATTGCAATATTGGTGCCTTTCCGAGCTTTAAGGCAATCCTTTAGCTGATGCCCCATTCGCCAACATCTAAAACATGCTTCAATATTCCAATGACAAGACCCTCAATGATTCTTTCGACATGTTGAGCAAACCCGTGGAGTATTGCCACTTTGATTAGAAGTACTCGATTCTCCTGCACTTGGCTTCTTAATTGTTGTATTTAACTGTGCTTTTCTTGGTTCAAACCCTTGCTCCTTTCTTTGCCACTTTCTTGACTTCTCCAGCTCATCAATGTCTTTCTTGGCTATAAGTGCTCTGTCCAACACTCCTGCATAGGTAGATGGCCTCAAAACATCAACCCGGCCTTTGGTAATCCCCCTCAAACCACCCTTAAATTTCTTGGCCCGATGGTAATTTGTGTCTACCATATGTGGTGTAGAACAAGCTAACTTTGTACACTATCACACTCTACTAAATTTTTCCACCTTGCATTAATGCCATGAACTCCATCCCTTTTTTGTCCCTAATAATCTGAGAAAAGTATTTCTTATAAAAGATCTTCAAGAAATTGTTCCAAGTCACTCTTGAATTCTAATCTCTTACCATTATCCAGCATCTAGATGCTTTACCATAAGGTAAATTACAAATACACTCTCTGAGGGTTGCTTAAAATACTAATTGGCTCCTGTGATTTTGAAAAATTACATCTTGCCCCTTAAAATTTCTAATGACATAACAAATGACCCCTTTCATTAATCAACTATTAAGTTAATTAACAGCTTTTAATAATGTTTGCAATATATTTCAATTAATAGGTCTGGTAATTTCATTGTTGTATTGGAGGATAGTTAGGAATTTTTTTTTTTTTCTATCAATTATATTAAATGACAAATTTTGACAAAGGGGTATTTGTAATTTCCAAAACCACAGGAGATAATCTGTATTTTAAGCAAATATCAGGGGGTGAATTTGTAATTTACCCAAAATATAAGTAGCAAGTGAAATCTTCTGCGTTCCAGAACATGGAAGCAATTCAAAGATCTTCTAAATCCCCATTACTCAAGCTTCAACCTTTAGAGGGTCAAGTCCACCTTCAATTGCTAGAGACTGTATGTTGAATTCTTTGATTGTCACACGTGGTCTTTGCTCCATTTGATCTACTGGGACTGGTGGTGGTTCTTGATTCTGTTGTCCTTGGTTGGGTAGATCTTTATTTTGATGGTTTTGATTCTGATTATCCTGATTTCATTGAACTGGTGGTTCATTGTAACGCTGTTGTAAGGTCTCCGTTCTTCCCTCCAGCATTCTTTCCAACCTGTCCGTTTGTGTAGTGGAAGGTTCGGCCTTTTCCTTACCTTTCCCTTCACTTTATTTCTATGCACAGAAAACATGAATTAAAAATATTTGCTATAATGTGTATTTATTAGGAAAATACTTGACTTATAATATGACACTTTGCCCGTAGTATACACATTTACATATAATACAACTTGATATAAAACTTGGTTGAATAACCCATAATTTGGGCGAGGCTTGACAGAGTTTTCAAAGGCAACTCTAAATTACATTATAAAAGAACCTATTGCTCTGAAGGATGTACTGCGTGAAAGTAAAATATACTTGTGCTCTAATACCAATTCCTTTATGACCCCATCCACCCCAAACTAGGATAGGGTAGTGACCTGTCAGTAGTCATTGACTACCAAAGGCTTGGCTGAACAATCTTGTAGTCCTGTAGTTAAAAGTTGGGGTAAAATCATCACAAATAGAGGAAGCCTTCAAATTCTTTAACTTGTTTAATCCCACAACATCCATTCAGCGCAAGTGCATAGATAGATGAAATGAAACTTCTTTATTTATTACAACATTCTGACTGAGTCACAATGGAGTACAACTTAAAACAAAAGAACTATACATCATGTTTATCAAACCAGTTATATACAAAGGTCTTGACAACACATTTCTCTCTCAAGAAGGAAAAACATGCAGATCTTCACATCATATACACATGTAGACAAAGCTGGCACAAGCGTCATCCTCCTTTTAATCCTACATACGTATAGGGACGAGGCTTGAGCTAAAGCCCAATGAATATCATTAAATCAAAGCCATAGAATGAATGGATATCTTCGTTTGTATGATAATAGCATAGTTGGAGCATAAACAACTATGTAACCTTAAATTGTTTCTTTGAGTACATCTGGTTTTCAACTTAAACCTCATTCATTTCTCCAAACTATTAACATTGTTTTTGGGTTCAGGTGTCTGTATTTGTACTACTTGGGATTGTCCTTGCAGGAGCTGCTTTAGGATATTGGATTGTGCGGAAATTTGTTATTTCAGACGATGGAAGTGTAGACGTTGGCATAGCTCAATTTGTGAAATGGGCCATGCGTGTCATTGCAGCCGCATTTATTTTCCAGGTGGTCTATTATGCAAGATAGAATATAATGTGATGATGTTACAGTAGTGTATCACTGGATCCAATGGATGTCACACATTACATTCAATTTGGTTTGCATCCTTGCAATTTCTTTCCACGTTTACAATTTTGCAATGCATTTAAATCTCCAATTCTTATTTTCTGTCAGAGTACTCTTGATACTCCTCTAGCAATGGGAGCATTGGTTTCTTGTTTGGCAATCTACTTGTTTATCACATTGTTCAAGTGGAATGGTCCAAAGTAAGTTCCTTGTACTATCGCTTTCTTACCATGCTAGTTGACATGTAATTCTTTTACCAAATAAATTGTCACATAAGTAGCACCTCATTCAATTTATTCAGTGTTGTATAATTGAGTTGTTTAATTTTGATGTTTGAGTCAATTAACTAGGAATCTATTTATATTATATGGATGGTCTGCTTGTTGAATGTAATAATGGTTATGATTGAAGGGATGGTTTTAATGTTCATCACATTTCGTGCACAAACCCTTTGGTACAAAATCATGGTTGATGGACATCTAAGAAGAACCAAGAGACCCGTGTCAGACACGCAGTCATACATCCTTTTTTTTTTTTCTGCAGGACACACTCTAGACACAATGATGACATGCATGTTCTTTCTCAAGATAGTGTTATAAAGGGCGTGCCAAGGCTAAATGCCACTACTAATGCTAACATACACTCTTTTTTATTCGATTTATACATATGATCCGTTGATGCCACTACTAATGCTAACATACACTTTATGAACCTAGAGGCTCAGAGTATACTATGCATGCCAAATATGCAACAAACTGTTTGTTTTAGGAGAAATCAAAACTTAGGGTTGATAATGATATCACACCCTTTTATATTAATTAATCCAAGAAGATTACAAGGAAAGGAAATCCTAAGGCACTGACTAAGGAATCAAACATAATCTAAATAAGGAAACACATAATAGAATAATTCTAACATATATTCTAACACTCCCCTTCGAGCTAGTGCAAAGATATCTCTTATGCCCAGCTTGCCAAGAATCTCATGAAACGGTTTACTCCCAACTCCCATTGTGAGGATATCCGCAAGTTGTTCACCATATTTCACAAATGATGTACATATTATGCCACTAGTGAGCTTCTCTTTGATGAAGTGACGATCAATCTCAACATGTTTTGTCCTGTCATGTTGAACCAGATTCTGAGCTATGTTGATGGCAGTCTTATCATCACAATATAGCCGCATGGAGTCTGTCCGGCCAATTCCCAGATCACTCGATGACAACTTAATCCATAAGAGCTCACACACACCTTGTGCCATAGCTCTAAACTCAGCTTCTGCATTAGACCTGGCAACCACATTTTGTTTCTTGCTTCTCCAAGTAATCAAATTGCCACCAACAAAGGTACAATACCCTGAAGCGGATCTCCTATCAGTTACTGATCCTACTCAATTTGCATCTGTATAAGCTTCTACACTAAGATGATCATGCTTGAAAAAATAAAGACCTTTTCCAGAAGAATATTTCAAGTATTTCAAGATTCCCATAATTGCATCCAAGTGTATTTCACGAGGAGCATGCATAAAGTGGCTAACCACACTAACGGCAAAAGCAATATCAAGACGAGAATGAGATAAGTAAATGAGTTTACCCACTAGTCTCTGATAACTCTCCCTATCAACTACTCCCCCACTATCATCACTAAGTTTCTGATTAGGCTCTAGTGGTGTGTCATAGGCTTTGCTTCCAAGCATCCATGTTTCTTTCAACAAGTCAAGGATATATTTTCTCTAACAAATGAAAATCCCGTTTTTGGACCTAGCCACTTCAATTCCCAAAAAGTACTTCAGGTTCCCTAAGTCTTTGATTTCAAACTCACTTGTTAAATACTTCTTCAGCAAAGGGATTTCATTAACATCATCTCCTATAAGCACTATGTCATCCACGTATACAATGAGAGCGGTAGCCTTACTATTAGAGGAATGTTTAATAAATAGAGTATGATCAGCCTGACTCTATATGAAGCCATATTTCAGCATCGCCTGAGTGAACCTCTTAAACCAAGCCCTAGGGGACTGTTTGAGACTATATTATGGCTTCCAAAGTCAACACACCTTACCCTTAGGTCATGTTTGTTTACTGGCGTAGGTGGCCGGATTAGATTGTTATGACTATGGGTCCCACCCATAGCGTGTTTGGTGATGATTTGGGAGGGAGGATTGATAATGTGAGAGGCTTAGTAATCCCCCTCAGTAGGGGGATTAGCTTGGCTAGGTTTTGGGTAGGATTAGGAAAATAATGGGTGGATTGAGTCTATTTTATATAAAAAAAAATTTTTTTTTACCAAGTGCATCTGTTTGTTTTTATATTTGTTTTAGTTTTTTTTTTTAATATAGAAATAATTTTTTTAATTTATTTTATATAAAAATAATTTAACAATCCCATTACTAACTATCTCCCATACTATCATCAAAACAAACACTTTTACTTAATCTCATCACTAACAATTTCCACATTAACAATCTCTTCACTAATCATCATCTCAATAACAATCTCATCCAATCTAATTCGCTAAACAACATGGCCTTAGTTTGAAGAGTTTCAAAGCCAAGATGAATGTCCATGTACACCTCTTCTTCTAGGTTACCATGTAGAAAAGCATTATTCACATCAAACTGATAAAGTGGCCAATCCAAATTGGCTGCCAGAGAGAGAAGTACTCTGACTGAATTCATCTTTGCAACTGGAGCAAATGTCTCTTGGTAGTCCACCCCATAGGACTGAGTAAAAACGCTTTGCCACAACTCGAGCCTTGTACCGCTCAATTGAGTCGTCTGCCTTGTACTTCACAGTATACACCCATTTGCATCTCACAATTCGTTTGCCCCTAGGTAATTCAGTCAAATCCCATCTGTCATTCTTACGAAATGCTTTCATTTCCTCTACCATGGCAAGTTTCCACTCAGAGATAATAAGATCATCTTGAAAATGATTAGGTATACTAACAAAGAAAATTTTTGACACGAAGGCTTTATATGAGGAAGACAAATGAAAATAGGACACATAGTTAGAGATTGGATGATGAGTACAAGATCTCACACTGTTTCGTTTGGCAAAAGGTATATCAAGATCAGTAGGCTCAGGAATAGTAATATCAGTGGAATCAAGGGGAACACGAGGATTACCTGGACTCTCATCAAGAGAAAGAGACAACAGTGGCTGATTAGAATTGGTCTCTTGCATTCAAATAACTTTCTTTCTTTGTCCCTGATAGAGACTTGCCCTTCCTTGTCCTTAATAACATTTGGTTCACCCTAATCAGTCTGCACAACTTGTAATGATCCAGGAGCAACAGGAACAATAGGAATCTCTTCATACCAAGGCTCCCCCTGAAGGGATGTCTGGGACATCGAACAGGACAAGTAGGACTGAGACTCGAAGAATGTGACATCCATGGAGACAAGCCACTTATGAGATAGAGGGTGATAACACTTATACCTCTTTTGAGTGGGTGAGTACCCCAGGAAAACACACTTGAGAGAGCGAGGATCCAACTTACCCTGAGTAGGGGAATGATTATGGACAAAACAAATGCAACCAAAGATTTTAGGGGAAATAGAAAACAGAGACTAGGAACCTAAGACAACTCAATGATAAAAGATTAATAGAGAAATTTGGAATATGTAAACCGAATGACAAATGTATAGGAGTGGCACGGATTAAACCTTTTCCCGAAACAGAAGAAATAGTTCCATCTGCAATCCTAACTTTATGTTGACCGAAAGTGGGCTTATAGTCCAAGAAAAGATCAGACGACCCAGACATATGATCTGAGGCACCAAAATCAATAATCCATGGTAAAGACTAATGGGATAGGAAAGCATTAGGAGAAGAGACTAAGTTACCTGAATAGACAAACAAAGAGGAAGATGCATCAGTGGAAGACTGGGGGTCTAGCAAGTGATGTAAAGCATCCTCAAACTCAGAAGAAGACATACTAGACCCAGCATCAGTAGATGGGACAGTTGGAGCAGAGTCATGTGTATTAACCGCAATAGAATAACGAGCGCATGGATTAGACCCACATCCTGTAGACTGTCCAAATCGGTCCCCTCGACTACCAGCGCGGTTACCACGACCCCCAGATGGAGTACCATCAAGCTTCCAACATGTCTCATGAGTGTGTCTAGGCCGACGAAAGTAGTCACAGAACAAAGTATCCTTCTTAGAAGGACTGCGGGTATCACGGGATTGACAATCTCCATCCCTAGAATGGACAGAGACTAAGACTGAGCGCTTTGTGGAGGCAGAAAGAAACATAGCTGAGCGGCGACTCTCCTCATTCTAAACATAAGCAAGCGCTTCCTGAAAGGAAAGGAGAACATCCATACCAAGTACACGACTTTGAACATGATCAAACCCCACATTGAGACCATCTAGGAATTTGAATGCCCCCTCCTACTCAACAAACTTGTGGTACCCCACAGAATCAGTCGGGCAGACTGGTTTGTAGTCCTGAAGATGATCCAGATGTTTCCAGCCATTACTGAGGAAGGTAAAGTACTGAAGGATAGTCATCTCGCCTGTATTGTGCGCTCAATTGAGCGGTGTAACTCAAAGGTTGGTGAAAAATTCCCTTTTCGGGAGCAAGTAGCAGCCACAACATCCCAACTGTCCTTTGTTGTATCCATAGATAAGTAACCCTCACCAATATCCGGTACCATTGAGTGGATGAGCCACCCCATAATCAGAGAATTAGTAATTTCCCTTTGATCATAACCAAGATCAGTGATGCTAGGTGATGTGATTCTCCCATCAACAAAACCCATCTTCCCTCAACTGTGTAAAAAAAGTGTTATCTGTGACCAAGCAAAATAGTTCTGACTATTAAATAGAGGTGGTGATTTTAAGGCTAGGGTTGAGGTTTTCAAATGTAGTAGCCATGATGGGACTCACCCTTATAGGTGGCTGGGAACTAATGGTGGATTCATTGGTAATTTCTGCCATCTGAGAATGCTACTATCTAAACAACACTCGGCAATAATCACTACTACTAAAAACAAATAATTGGGATCAAGCCACCTAAAATGAATCACAAATCATGGAGGGAGAGGTAAACCCAGTAATAGAGCCATACATTGACTAAAAAAGAAAAAGAAAAAAACAAAAAAGGATTGAAAAACTCACGGGTCAATCAAAACAGATATTTTAGGAGTCCCAGACCAACAACGATTGCAACAGGTGAGAGACAAATACCAAAAAGGACTCTCAAACCATAGAATGGCTTTTTCGGCACTGGGTGGTGAAGCAGGAGAGCTGAACAACCAAAGGGGCTGTTGGCTTGCCCTAGGCAGACTCCAGGAGGGCCGAAAGGGCCAGAGGGGCTTTGGACTTGCTCTAGAAAGACTGAAGGAGGATCGACAAGACCTATGGAGCAGTTGCCTGGACCTGGGTGGCTATCAGATGATGATAGGTGACTGTCGGAGGGATGGGTGGTGAGGTAAAAGCTTTATGGCTCTGATACCATGTTTGTTTTAGGAGAAATCAAAACTTAGGGGTGATAATGATATCACACCCTTTTATATTAATTAATCCAAGAAGATTACAAGGAAATGAAATCCTACGGCACTGAATAAGGAATCAAACATATAATCTAAATAAGAAAACACATAATAGAATAATTCTAACATATATTCTAACACAAACTCCCATTTTTCATGTATAAATCAAATAAACAAACTGAGGAACAGATTCAAGCATGTATAAACAATGGCTAATTCGGGCCTTAAACGCACTAAAAATATGCTATATTGTGAAACTATAGATGCAAAGTGAACAAAGTAGAAGATGAGGAAAACGTGACGGTGACATTACAAAGTGTTAAAATCAAGAGATATGCATGAGACCTGACTACCCAATGTCAAATATAAAACTCATGATCAAAACACTGCTAAACAGCGGCTAGAAACTTACTAACCTCTGGTTTGAAAGTTAAAACCAAATAAAATGAAAGAAAATCGAAGGGTAGAGCCCCCCGGGTGCTCTTATTGGGTTTTTAAGCCTTTTGTGTCTTTGTTTCTTCACTTCATATGCTTTAATGCTTCAGAACTGACCTTGGGATTTCTAAATTTTTTGGTAACTTAGAGCTTAGTGTATAGGGGTGTTTGGTGAGACAAAGTTTGGATGTTAGGACTTGATTTTCCCATTAAGATGAATAGGAGGGTGTCTTTATAGGTGATGGAGCCAATAGAAAATTAACTCTAAATTTTGCCCATCTTTTGCCCGTTCTTCTACTGCTCCATCAGGTGTATCCTCATCTTTTGACTAAAGTAACTTAGGCACTTCTCTGAGTGCTTTTCTATCTCATAAATCTTTATCGTGGATTATTGATTCTGGTACCGCAGATCTATTCTCGGAATATAAGCCTTCTTCAGGTCAGGACAAAGTTAGGATTGCTAATGGTACTATTTTTTCTTTTTCTGGGAAAGGTTTAATCCATGTCACTCCTCTAGAATTATCTTTTGTTTTGCATGTTCCCAATTTCTTTGTTAATCTTTTATCATTGAGTCATCTTACTCATGACCTGAACTATAGTGTGACTTTCTTTCCTGATCATTGTCACGAGGAAGACAATTGGCAGTGGTAGAGTAGAACATGGTCTCTATATCCTGGATTAGGCGAACCAGATGGCACATCATTCCATCAAGTTTCCAACCACCAAGGAAGACCTGTGGCTGTGGTATCAGCGTCTTGGGCACCCATCGTTTCTATGACTTATTTCCTTATGTTTTTACAAACAATAATGCCTCTAAGTTTCATTGCGAGTCTTGTCAACTTGGGAAACAACACAGAGCTTCTTTTACTCCAAGTTTTAATAAAAGTTTAGTATATTTTTCCTCAGTTCATTATGATCTTTGGGGTCCATCTCATGTTGTGTCTTTAAATGGTCATAGATGGTTTCTTACTTCTATCGATGATTTTTCTCGTACTGCTTGGGTGTATCTTATGAAAGACAAAAATGAGATCTTTTTTGTGTTTCGTAACTTCCATCAAATGATTTGTACTCAATTTGAGGCAGTTGTCAAAATATTACGTTCTGATAATGGGGGTGCGTATATTGGTTCCGGACTAACGTGCTATTTTTCCACCCATGGCATTATTCATCACACTTCTTGACCAACACCCCTCAACAAAATGAGGTTGCGGAATGTAAGAATCATCATTTTCTTGATATGGCTCGTTGCACGTTTTTTTCTATGCATGTGCCTCGGTCTTACTAGGGGAAGCAATTCTGACTGCTGCCTATCTCATCAACCATCTCCCAACCCAAGTGTCGCATAAAAAATCTCCTCTCTAGATTTTCTTAGGTTCTAAGTCTGCGTTCTCTATTGTCTTTGGATGTGTCTATATTGCCCAAAATCAGGCTCCTTGTGCTAAATTTGATCCCCGCTCTCTGAAGTGTGTCTTTTTGGGTTATTCTCCTACTTAAAAAGGTGATAAGTGTTACAATCCTCCATCTCGTAAGTGGTTTGTATCCATGGATGTCACATTCTTTGAGTCACAGTCCTATTTCTTGTCCTCCTCGGTGTCCAATCCTCCCTTCAGGGGGAGCCTTGGTGTGAAGAGATTCCTAGGTCTTTATCAATTCCTGGCTCATCACCAGTGGTTGAGAATATAGAAGGAGAACTAGCTACTAGTGGTGGAAATACAAAATCTAATGAATTGAATGAGGGAAAAGTCTATGTAGGGACAAAGATAGACAGAAAGTTACTTGGATACAAAAGATCACTTCTGATCCTCCATTGTTATCTTCTTCTTCTGATGAGAGTCCAGGTAACTTTGAAACTCTTATTCCTCCTGTGTGATCTTGATATTCCTATTACTCAACAAAAGGATGTGAGATCTTGTATTAAACATCATATTTCTAACTTTGTGTCCTACTCTAATTTGTCTCCTTCTTATAGAGCCTTTGTGTCCAAAGTTTTTTCTGTTAGTATACCCAATCATTTTCAGGATGCTCTTGCTACCCCTGAGTGGAAACATGTCATGACAGAAGAAATGAAAGCACTTCATAAGAATGGCACTTGGAAATTAACTGAGTTACCTAAGGGCAAAAGACCTGTGGGATGCAAATGGATGTATACTGTGAAGCACAAAGCGGATGGTTCAATTGAGCGTTACAAGGCTTAACTTGTGGCAAAGGGCTTTACTAAGATTTATAGAGTAGACTATCAAGAGACCTTTGCACCAGTGGCTAAGATGAATTCAGTAAGAGTACTTCTCTCTCTTGCAGCTAATTTGGATTGGCTACTCCATCAGTTTGATGTAAAAAATTCTTTCTTACATAGTGATCTAGAAGAAGAGGTATGTGGACATTCCTCCTGGCTTTGAGGACCATCAAACAAAGGGTAAAGTATGCAGGCTTCGGAAGTCATTATATGGTCTTAAACAGTCTCCAAGGGCTTGATTTGAGAGATTCACTCAGGCCATACTCAAATATGACTTCAAATAGATTTAAGTTGATCACATTTTATTTGTGAAACATTTCTCACATGGTAAGACTACAACTGTCATTGTTTATGTGGATGACATAGTGCTTGCAGGAGATGATAGTGAGGAAATATTCCGGTCGAAGAAATATTTGGCAAGCAAGTTTGAAATAAAAGACTTGGGGAATTTGAAGTATTTCCTAGGTATTGAGGTTGCCTGGTCCAAGGATGAAATTTTCATCTGGCAAAGGAAATATGTTCTTAACCTGTTGAAAGAAACCAGAATGCTTGGGAGTAAAGTTTGTGATACACCACTGAAGCCAAACTAGAAACTTAGTGATGATAGTAGGGGAGCTATTATTGACAATAGGAGTTATCAGAGACTACTGGGTAAACTCATTTACTTATCCCATTCTCGTCCTGACATTGCTGTTGTAGTTAGTGTGGTTAGCCAGTTTATGCATGCTCCTCATGAGACACACATGGTTGCAGTAATGCACATCCTTAGATACTTAAAATCCTCTCCAGGATAGGGTCTCTATTTTTTCAAATATGGTCATCTTAGGTGAAAGCTTATACAAATGCTGATTGGGAAGGATTAACAACTGATAGAAGGTCCACATCTAGTTATTGTACCTTTGTTGGAGGTAATTTGATTACTTGGAGAAGCAAGAAACAGAATATAGTCGTTCGGTCTAGTGCAGGGGCCGAGCTTAGAGCCATAGCACAAGATGTGTGTGAACACTTGTGGATCAAGTTGTTGTTAAGTGATCTGAGAATTAGTCAGACTAATTCCATACGACTATACTGTGACAATAAGGCTGCTATTGACATAGCTCACAATCCAATTCAACATGACCGAACGGAACATGTGGAGATTGAATGTCACTTCATTAAGGAGAAACTCACTAGTGGCACTATATATACTCCTTTTGTGAAGTTGGGTGAACAACTGGCAGATATTCTCACCAAGGGAATTTGGAGCAAACCATTTCATGATGTGCTTGGCAAGCTAGGCATGAAAGACATCTTCACACCGGCTTGAGGGGGAGTGTTAGAATAATATCTTGGTTATTATGTATTTCTTATTCTATATTAGTTGTCATTGGCTATAGTTTCCTTATTTGTGCCTTAAAGCTTCCATTGTAAGCTACATATTATTAATATAAAAATGAATGATTGTCTCATTCACTAAGTTTTGTTCTCTGTCAAACAAACATGACCTTCTTGTAAAGAGTGAAGGTATACTTGAAGAAAAAGAATGTTTTGTAGATGAGGCAAGTTTAGCTCTCACATTGCTTCCCATGAAGGAAGTGGTTGCAATCTGTTTTCTAGATTCCAAGAAAATTATGGAGTGTCATGAAGTTGAAGCTTCATGGGTGTTGGATGATCTTTGCTTCCGAGAAATGCCTCCTATGCTATCTTCAAAGCCATTTGTTCCACTTTGTGTTGATTTGGTACCCAGCCTGGCTTCGTGGAGGAAGAATGAGTTTATTTTGGGACCATGTGAGAAGCATTATTTTGATGACATCTTGTTTTCAAAACGGCATGCTGCATGGGTCGCCTATTCACACCTCAACATGGCTTCAGTTGATGTGCATAAACGAAAACTCATTTTGATGGAATGATATTTGCTAGAATGATCTTAAATAAGGACTTGCAACTACTTGGTCTTGTTTGTCGTTGCATGTCCATTACGCCTCCATGAGTCATAGTCTTGAGTCATTTTGTTGTAGTCCCAACTTGAGGACAAGTTTTTTCTTTAGAAGGGAAGTCTGATGTAGTTAGGATTAGTATAGTTGTTATGTTTTAGTACTTTAAGAGTTAGTTAGAGTTAGTTGGGTCTTTTATCCTTTAAATAGGTGGTTCGGCCTCTAGTATTCAGTCTATGATATTTTGATATTGAATATTTCAATGCTTAAGAGCTCTTGTATCCATTTTGGGATTTTCTCTCTAATGAAATCTCTTTCCTAAATTGGTTCCAAAACTTTCTAAGTGGTTGCCGAGCCCTAGAACTCGTGCCTAGTGGTTGGTTATTTGTAATGGTGGTGTGAGTCTCATCTTTCAATTTTTTTTCCTTCCTCTATATCACATATTTGTTTGTGTGGATGTTGTATTTGAATTGAATCATTATATAAGTATGTGAGTTGAATGTATCTTCGATTTTGAGGTTTGTTTGCTTGCTTGCTAAGAGAGGCTGAAAGAGAGGGAAAACTCTGTGAATCACCATCTGATCCAACCTCCAAACCGAATGGTTTGGCTTGGTCAATTTCGAACACTATGATGGTCAGTGATGGGTGATCAGTATTCCAACCCGCCATGTTCAGTCGGTGGGTGGGCTAGGGGTGAACCCAACCTCGACCGACCCGTGAACACCCCTACATGATAGCAAATTGGTGAATCATCAGCTTTTCATTACCAAGTTGGCCGTGTGTTGTGGACTCCAGATCTTTCTTGGTTTAGTATGGAGTGGCTTTTCCCTATGTGAGTCGTGGAGCTTTTTCATGGTTAGCAAGGGGCTCTAGTAGGGAAGAGGAGGAAGAAAGTGTGGGTTTTGATTCCATTATACATTATGTGGAATTGTGGATCATTTGGTTAAAAAGAATGTATAGAGGTACTTTGTATAGACTAATACATATTTATACTAATTTTTTTGTATAGTTGGAAGTGAGGAGTAACCCTTCTCTTGACTAATTCTTAGGTTCTGGTAGAGCCTTTTGATTCTTGTGGGGATATGGAGGTGTTTTGTTGCTTCTCTTTTGTACATGAGTGGCATTCACTTAATGCCCATCGTTTTATTATAAATGAAATGAAAAAAAATATTTTTGTGCCATATTTTTTGTGTTGTGCATTTTTAAATAATTGACATGTCAGCTTGTCAGTGGTGTTCTAATCGTGTCATATGTCACATATCAGTGCTTAGATGGATAAACAAATTGGTTGGTTTTGTTGCCTTGTCTAAAGCCATGTGATATGAATGATGTATATATGTTTGTCTCTGCAGTTTTTAAGATAGGGTGCTCAGTTGATAGAATGGATTTCGATACCTTACATTTATTTTGTATTGATGAGATCTTCAATAATTATTTGTATGTAGAACTATGATTCCTTTTAAGAATTCAAGGCACTCGGGAAATGGGAGTCCTTGGCAGAGTGGAGGATGGGCAACTGCAAAACACAATCATGCTGAATTTCGTAGAATGTCAGGGAAAATCGGCCCACGAGGAACACTCTGGAACAGCCCAAGGAGTCCGTCTGCTTGGTCTGACTCTCCTGTTAAAGGTATGCATTTTTGTTATGCCCTTCATTTTCTCTTCTTAATGTCTCTCTTTATACAATCTCTAAAAAAGTTTACAATATTCTATACAACCTTTTGTTTTGCTCTAATTTTCCCTTAATATCATGGACCGCTTCATCCGTCTGTAATTTCTTCCCCTAGCATAAGTTGTTATTTCCGTCACTAGAAATCTCTCTTCAAATAAAGAGTATGTGTTTAGAGAGAGAGAGAGAGAGAGAGAGATGACATTGGGGTTTGGTTAGATTGAGAAAGGGAAAGAAGAGTAGTGATGGGGATTTGACTATTGATTATTGAGATACTGATTTGGGATTGTGATTCCCAGTTTCTTCATTCTTCTCTTTATATTGTTTTGGTCTATGAAGCACGGACACCTCTCCGAGGGCTCCGTACCAGTGTCGGACTCGTGTCGGACACGGACACGCGTCGGACTCGTGTCGGACACGGACACGCGTCGGACACGCGGTGGACACGTGTCCGACACGCACTAGAGAGTATCCAATTTTTTTTTTATTTTTTCTGAAGCCGGACACGTCCAGGACACGTTATGGACACTTTCGGACACGCACGGGGCCAATTTCAGAATTTAGAAAACATTTTTAGGGTCAATTTCAGAATTTATAAAATATTTTTGGGGTCAATCTGTAAAAAAGCAAAAAAAATTCTGTTTGCCCTAAATCAAAAGCCCTAAATCGATCTAAGAGGTTAGTGAGAACAAAAAGAGAAAGAGAGAAGGCAGATCAAAAAGAGAAAGAGAGAAGGCAGATAACAGAGGAGAAAGACAACCTGGTCTCTGGTCAGTCGCTCGTCCGTCGCTCGTCAGTCGCTCGTCGCTCGTCGTCGCTCCTCGGCCGTCGCTCGTCGTCGTAAGGTACACCTTTCTCTCTCTCTGTGTCTGTCGAGGTCTCCTCTCCTCTCTCTCTCTCTCTCTCTCTCTCCTTCTGGTCTTCTCCTCCGTCTTCGACTTCGGTCTTCTTTTTTTTTTTTTTTTCTATTATTTCAGAAATATATATATATATATAAACAACTTCGGTCTTCTTTTTTTTTTTTTTTTTTTCTATTACTTCAGAATATATATATATATATATATATTAATTAGTTTTGTTAATAAGTTGAAATAAGTCTTTTTTTTATAATATGTATTTATTTCAGAATATATATATATATATATATTTATTAATTAGTTTTGTTAATATTTCTTTTTTCAGAATATATATATATATTATTAGTTTTGTTAATATATATATATATATATATATTTTATTAATTTTGTTAATTTTAATATATTAATTAGTTTTGTTTATATTTTGTGGTTTGGTTTTCATGCATTTTGTAACAAATGATGGTTGGTAGCTTCAAATGACATGTTATGTATTGATGGAATGTAATTTTATGTTATTTCAATATTTTTTTAATTATTTTTTAATAATTTTATGACATATAATAAATAAAATTAATTATATATATTGAACGTGTCCCCAGCGTGTCGTGTCCCCCATTTTTTGAAAATTTGCGTGTCGGCGTGTCCGTGCCGTGTCCGTGTCGTGTCGCGTGTCCGTGTCCGTGCTTCATAGGTTTTGGTGCTACATCAGGTGGTGTACAGTTTTATCACTTGGGTGGTGGTTTTGGTTTGGTTAGAGAGGGGTGGAGGGAAAGTTGAGATGTAGGGTGGACAATAGTTATCTATTATTAGAGAGGGAAAGTGTATGTAGAGTTGTAGAAGGAGAGAGATCTGAGAGATCTTCTAATGAGAAAAACAGAAAGATGTAGAGAGAGTGGGAGAGACAGGGATATAGACAATTTAGAAAGATTAAGAGAAGGCTTAAAGAAAAAATTTAGAGAGAAGACAGACAGAGATGGCTTAGACAAGGTAGAGAGAGTGGAGGAATGGATTCATTGGCATCCAGTAGTTAGGATTGCTCAAGATGATTTTTGGTTGTCCTACCTCAGAAAGGTGTAGTTGAGCCAACTCTTTCGGGTTCATTTGGTATTCTCTAAAACTGTGTATTTGGACTACTTATCACGATTTTAAATGATTCAGCAAAGAGTCGAGGAAACACAATCTTCTGTCTGTACTCAAATGGTAAAAAGTAGGCATGCAATTTGATAGACTTTTTGATGGTCTGTCGCATAAATAAACCCCCAAATTTCCTTTGGTAATACCCTATTGAGGTTTATGTTTTATGGTTTTTATGGAGCATGGACGTGGACATGACAACACAGATGCATCAACATGTAATTTTTTTTAAAATAGGATATAAATGCTCTGGGGACATGTCAATTACTTAAAATATATTATTTCATGTTGGAGAAATCAATAAATTTTATTAATTTATTTAGATTTGTTTGTTAATAATTGCATAATTGGAAATTAAAGGTCAACAAGCATTGGAACATGATTTTCAGAATTGTTGCTGCTACTAGTTTGTTTCCTTAGAACTATATTCTTTTTCATGGTAAATATTTTCTTTTGAAATATCTTAGACATGGAATGCTCGTGTTCCAGACATTAATTGGCACATGTTGCCTATTTTAGCGTCAAACAGACACAACTCCTATGACAAGAATGATGAATTATTGTTCATAATTTATAGCTTGGATTTCACAATGAAGCAGTAATGAGAATAAAAAGATAATAATAATACAAAAATAAAAATAAAAGGAAGCTGGGAAGATCAATCTTGTAGAGGATGATCCATGCTGATGCATTCTTCATGAAGATTTCTATATATACAATGGTGCTATTGTATTATTTGCACACATGGCAAGGTTTAAATTTGCTTGTTTCTTGGCGTTGCAGGTTTGATATCTTCACCCACTGATAGGGTGACAAGAAATCAGCAGGATTACTATTCAACCTTCCACAAAACACCCACTAGAAGGAAGATGTCGAAAAAAGAGTGGGAGACTTTCACAAAGGAATCAACCCGGGAAGCTGTGGCAGAGTTGGCATCCTCCCCAGAGTTTACTGATTGGATGATCAAGCATGCGGACAGGATACAACTCCTTCCAGATGATACTTCAGATGAAACACTTGGAAGCGGGTCAGATTCCACTGATGAGAATGCTGTAGAGAGCTGCAACGAATTTGGTTTATTCAAATGGCAGCACCAAAAGTTGTAGATCAAACTAGTTATGCGGGAATTAGACATTTGATATTGACATTTGTGGTAGAACATGATGTAGAGGGTTAGGAATAGTTCTCAAATTCGTTCTTTTTTTTATTTGTTTTTGGTTATTTCCTCTTACTGTGGATCTTGTGAAAAATTTGCAAAAATCTATGTAATGTTACACTTTCAGCTTTAGTATATGCTTCTTCCCTTGAAAGGCCTCTCTCTACATGTTCATAATGGAGGCTAGGGGACGGCACAATTGTGATTTCTGGAGTATTTTCGATGGCGCATGAAAACCACATTGTCAATTGTTTTGACTCATTTTGGGACCAAATCATATGTATGCTTGGGCTAAAAAAATTAGTTTTGAGTTTATTACCGGCCTTTGTTACTTGGCTAGTGTTTAGGTATGCACGCATTGTTTGTTTAGATAAATTTCAGATACGGTTTCACTCAGAGTTAAATTTATTTGCTGCAAAATCTTTTATACCTTTTGGAAAAGTTTAGAAAGATTATAATCTTCTAAGTGGCACCGTGGCATGACATGTCATTGCCATAACCTCATCACCACATAATAATCTCCATGAACCTGGGACACCTATTAGTCTCGTGAGGCGACACTCAAGCCAATTAGGCATCTCCACAAATCTACTTACCTTTGTTGAGCAACAGGGGATGAGAACATATGAGATGTTGACTTCGAGATTAGGTGCTTAGAGAAATTCTCCACGGCATCTCCTAATATGCTTATCCAAACGCACTTTGCAATCCATTGGCTTGGTGGGGCAACTTATTTCCAATGGCAACGTGCGGCTGTTGCGCTATTGGGTTGAGCACACAAACCAAAAAAATCGTAAACTGGCCTAGTCCAAATCAAATTGCACGGTGTAGTTTCATTTTTTTAATGTATGGTTCTGTCACGACCCCAAACCGTCCCTAGTAGTTTGGTGCCGTGATGGCCAGTAATCCGAGATTACCGAAGGCCAACTTTCAAAATTCGCACACAGTCAGAATATAATATATGGGGCTCACAAGTGCGGAAGCAATAATCTAAAATACAAGTGGTCCATAAGAGCAGTGCATAAGTCAAATGGAATGGCAAACATCTTTACATAGCTTAAACACTTGAACACAAATAAATTGAAGTACAAAAATACATATTATATTTAGACAAAAGGCTTCTCGAGCCGACGTGTTCAAAATACATAAGTTTCAAGATTGCCGACATCCTTGCTGCCGACATAACATACATGCAAAACACACATCTCGGCGAAGCCGACTTCTTGCTTGTTACCTACATATATACATAGGGAGGGTGAGCTTGGATACTTAGTGAATGGTATAAGTAATAAAGTGGTTAAATGAATGATACCCGAGATCCTTTCAAAACAATACATAGTATATCATCATCAAAACCATACATAACGTAGCTTAGCTTGACTTGTAACAAAACATCAATCAAATCTTAGTCTTTCAAAACTTGCTTGGAATACTTAACATACATCGGCTTAAAACATGGGGTGATGACATTCTAGGCAAAACAAAAGCATAACCTCGGCATCGAGCACACCCGTTCATAGTCCGTCGGTGGCCGATATCTTAACAAGGGTGCTACTTAAGCTTAATGTCCCCTAGCACGAAAGGACGGTGCTACCTAGGCTTAAAGTCCCTTAGCACGGAAGGACTATGCTACATAGGCTTAAAGTCCCCTAGCACGGGAGGACTATGTTACATAGGCTTAACGTCCCCTAACACGAAAGGACGGTGTTACTTAGGCTTAACGTCCCCTAACACGGAAGGACGGTCCCAAAAATGTCATCTAAAACAGAGCTTATACTTGATACATAAAAATAGGGATATCATTCATGCTTAACAAAATACTTTTATCAAAACAAGGCAAAGCTTTATTAAAACTTGATAACATAACTTTATCAGAAATACCACTCACATAGTTCTTGGGACGTCGGGGTCAAGGCAAAGGTCCAAGTCTTACAAACACATGGCAAAGCATACTGAATGCACTTCTCAAAACGAGTATTACATGCATGCAATTAACCTCGGGAAAACATGCTGGAAGTCAAAACACTGTTTTATGTGTCAGAAAGACATGCTGGGTACCAACCAGGTCTTTGCCGAGGTCCCACACCTCCTGGCCGAGGTGTGGCTACCTAGGCTTCGGCATGCGGCTGCATGTCGAGGTGTGCACAAGACAGACTAAAGGTGTAAGTGATCATGCAAGGTAGGCCAAGGTGAGATACGATGCTTGGCCTAAGTGTGAGGTCTAGGTAAGAGTGATCTCGGCGACTACACCTCAGGAGGTGAGGTCTGGAAATCTGGGTTTCCACCCGTGAAGAACATGAAGAACATGAACATGAAGATCATGAAGAACATGAATGCTAAAATCATAACTTCTTTATTACAAAATCTGGGTTTTCATGCTATGAGTTCGAAAACATGGACTTGGGTACCCACACTTGAAAATCATAAGGAAACAAACACAAAAACATGGATCTAGGCATGAGCTTTCGGATCAAAACATGACTTTTCTTAAAGAACACATGAATACTATTTTCTCTTTCTAAAACCGAGCTTCAAAGCAATGCATGGCTTACAAATCATATTCAATCATGCAATGCAATATCATGAACATAAAGAACAACAAGAGCGGATCAAGAATCTAACCTTAGAATACGAATCTAACGGTTCGATCTCTAGGGATCAAGCTTAGAAATCCACTCTCTCTCAAGAACTCTTCTTCCTCTCCTAGAGCTTCTCTCTCCTCTTCGAAACAAGTATACAACAAAATGATGGGTTCTCTCTCTCTATTGGCTGACTTAACTCTCAGCTCGGACACGTGGCAACGGTTGGTTGGTTCTCCTCAAAAAGGCGATAGATTGACAAGACAAGACTATGACAAAGCGTATCTAACAAGCTACTCGGAATGGCACTCCGGCAAGTGGTGACATCGACTAAGGACAAGGCTTCGGCAACTAAGGTCCCAATGACCTCGGCTAGGAAGGACAACACTTGACTAAGCTGTGCCACACCTTGGCCTAGATGTGCCACACCTCGGTCTAGGTCATACCACTCCAGGACAAGATCACTTAGGTGCAAAGGTAACATCTCGGCCTAGATGGTACACATCTCGGCCTTGGTGATGAACACCTCGGCCTAGATAATGACATCTCGGCTAATATGTCAGGGCGAGGGTGGGGGTCGAACAAAGGGGTTTCCAAGATGATTCTAGACTGAAGATGACCTCGGCTTGGAACGACCTAGGCGTAACATGACCTCGGCTAGACATAACCTAGGCTTGGCATGACTTAGGCTTCAGGCAGCAAGAAAGGAAACAAACATGCAACACACTTAGGCAAAACAAGGCAAGATTCATGAATTCAAACTTAGCAAGACAGGATTATATAAATGTATGCAAGCATGACTAAGATATGAATGTGGGTCCTTACAGGTTCAGTTTTGGTTTTTGAAATAGGCGAACCGTTCTTCACAGTAGAGTCTGTAGTTTTATAGTTATGAATCCAGTTGGACTTAGAGCTACGAATGAACTGAATTACTCGCGAGCTAGCTCAACTCAACTCATTAAATGAGCTGAACTCGAGCTCGAATATTAGGCTCGTTTAGTAAACGAGTTGAGCTCGAGTTCGAATAAGCTGGACTCATTTATTTTTATTTAAATTATGTAATAAATATATTATTTATATATTAAATAATATATAAATATATAAAAATTATTGCATGAATACATTATTCATGTATTAAATAATATAAATAATTAAAAAAAATCTTATCAAGCCGAGCTGAGCCGAGTTCGAGTTTTATTAATATTAATGAGTCGGGTCGAATCGAGCTTAAGTCCAGTTTAGTTATCGAGTCGAGCTCGAACTCAATAAACGAGCTCCATAAGCAAACGAGTCAAGTTTGAACTCAGCAAAGTTTAGCCTGGCTCGAGTCGTTTTCAGCCTTATCGGATTGTTTAGATTGTATATATAATTTGTTACCGAATGTAAATATTAAAATATTTTATTAGTATCAAATATATATATATAATAATTCTCTACTATTATAAGTATGTTTTTTTATAGTGATAGAACTACATGAATAATTTTTAAGTTGTGAATAATATTTTGTGATCACATTGTGACTAATGATAATATTTTTAAATCTACGGTTCCGAACTGAACCGAACCATGATTTAGTGGTTCGGTTCAGATTGGTTCCAAGATTTTCTTGGATTGGTTTGGTTCTAAATTTGATGAAACTGTAGGTAATCAATTGGTCTTGATTTGCGGCTAAACCGAACCAATCCAATCCATGCTCACCCCTATGCGCTAAGTCTAATTCAAGAATAAGGTCCACGGAATTTTTTATTTTATTTTATTTCATTTTTGAATTGAGAAGGAAAAAAAAAACAACTATTTAGGAAAATATGTCACATTTGAAATCGCGGTGCAGTTTCGATTGAAATCACAACTTCAAAACCTAATTTCATTGTGAAGAGACTAATTAGCAGAAAAGTAGGTTTGCGGAGTTGATGTTTTGATGAGAGGAGACTTCAGGCCTTGTACCATGTTTAGGGATATCGAAATCAGATTGCCGGAGCATTCAACAAGAAGGTGAAAGCATGAATTTAAAAGAAGGAAACCTTGTGCCTAAGAAGAGCTGAGGATTCATGATCATAGGGCAAGTTCAAACCAAATTGGATGGAACCATTCATCATCAAGACCATCATATCAGGGGGAGCAATCATTCTCATGGATTTGGATGGGACATAATTCACACAACTTACTAAAATGTACAAATTGAAGAAGTACTATCTTTGAGAGAGCTCGCTGGAACGAAATCCCGAATGGACTATCTTAGCAAAAGTTAGAGCAATAAAAATGAAAAGTGAAAAAGAAAGGTCTTGCAAAGTCAAAAACCCAAAATGGTGACATCTGCAAAAATTAGAGCACTAGGGGAGAGAATTAACTCCCGAGTAAACCCTTACCATGAATTTCGTACGGCCTAATTCTTATCCTTGGGATACATAGGCAACTTTACACTGAAGTTCAGCCCTATCTCATCCAATCTTACATGGTCATTCAACCCTTGCACTTGTTCATAATTATGGCATTATTGAGTCGAGTTATAACATTGAGGGGTTCTAGTTGTACAGCTCATGGGATTCAATTTCAAATTATGTTTGATTGTGGATTCATTACAAGGTTTTATTTGAGTATTTTTTAATAAAGATGAGTGAGTTCGTTTTACTTTCTATTTGACCATTCACATTTTAAAACATGAGTAATTCATAATGCCTTATTTTATTCATATAAATCTCAAAACATAACTAATGCCTACTTCATAACATCAAAAGCATGTCCAACTAATGCCTACTTCATGAAAGTTCTGAAAACTAAAAAAATACATGAGAGGGGGGAGGGGGATGAAATGCTAAACTAGGGGCACCACTGAGTGGAGTCAAAGTCAGGTCCTTTGTCTTTTGTTTGCTTTTTGGTTGAATATCTCGTTCCACTGAATGTTCTTCTTTAACCACTAGATATACTTGGTGAATCTGCGACTGAAAGTGTCCGTTGCCGCCAAGAATTCCCTTGATTACCAAGCTTTGTACTTTGCCTTCAAATGCGGAGCCCAGAATGCAAAGGATAGAGGATATGACCTAATGTTAGAGGGGATCACTTGCTCTTGACCAATTTGCTGAAGAATTTTATTGGGGAAGTAGTAAGCAACACGGGTCAATCCCATGAACTCCACACCAGAAAAATGGAGCATAGCACAAGTCATTGTAGGGAGCATCAACCAGAGGCAACGCCAAACAATGTCTCTATCAGTTCTACTGCACATCCAGTCATGCCAGTCTGCAATTGTGGTTAGATTCACTATTTGGGGCCAAGCGTGATAAGAATTCACTAAGTATTGAGTCGGAGCCTTTCTCACCATCAACTTATCCATGAGCCATATCTGGGAAGAGCAAAACAAAAAAGAGATTAATTAATAGAGAGGTGTAAGTTGAGATGAAAAAGTGAGTTAGGGGTGTGCAAAATAAAAGAGAGATAAAAGAATAGAGAGGTGTGAGCTGAAAGGAAAAGGTAAGTTACGAATGTACTTGAAGTAGCAAAAGGCTACCGGCAAAGTGAGCGGTTTCTCCATCATGACCCTTCTCTAAACCCATCAAGGTCTCTGCCACAACTCAGTCGATGAAGCTCCTACCTTCCTTAACTTGCTTGGTGACCTCCACCAAAATTGGGTTCACTACTCCATTGCAAGGCACTAGCAGAAACTGAGCCAACAAGCATATATCTATTAGGCATTTTGCCTATTCCGTTGGCATTTCAAGTCACTTCAACCCCTCCTGTGAACAAATTTATCGACCAAGTTGGTAATGGACAATTCATTGTGGCATAGAAAAGCTTTGGCTTCACTCGAGAGCAACCCACAGATCTCCACTAGCACTTTTGCATAGCCAACCAATGGCACTGGTTGTACCACATCAGTACATGGTGGACAATCCATCAATGTCTGGAATTCTTCGAAGGTTGGGCAAAGCTCTTGATGCCCAAATCAAAATACATGAATGCTTGGGTCCTATGAACGCTCACACGAAAAAAGGGCCAATAAGATGCACTGTACTCAGGGAAAACAAGGTGTTCAACCTATAGTTCTTGAAGTTAATACTCTCAACACCATCAAGGCTATTCATCTAAGTCGTCAAACCGCCACGCGAAGACATCACGATGAAGAGGAGATGACAGGAGAGAACTTTTTGGGCTAACCTAATGCTTAAGGAGGTGTTTTGTTCATTGGAATGAGTGAATATACGCTCAATATATATATAGGAAAAACATGGAGATCTCAAAGCTTCCTTTTTGACAAACTTCTTGTTTCACAAAAGGCAACGTAAAAACGCAGTGGATCTCCCATCAGTGGCGAGTCCAGAATTTTTTTTCAAGGTGTTCACTGTGGATACCTCAATAATTGTTTTTAGGATAAACATTTAAAATTTTAATTTTTTTAAACTTTTCAAATCACACACAAATAAATAAAATAAATAAAATTCCAATATATTAATATCATTGTTTCAAAAAATAAAATGTAGATATAAAAATTTACATAAATATATTTTGTTTTTATTGCTAGCATGATTTTTAAAAAAAATGAAGAAAGCTCCTTTAATTTAAATTGAGATAAGCAATAAAACGATTGATCAGCATTAATTTTCAAGTGGTATACTTGTTGGGAATTGCAAAATTACACAATTTTGTCAAAGAGGTACTTTGTACAAGCCATGGAAGCAAAACTCCAAAGCATACTGTGTATTCACTTCACAAAGCATATATATTGATTAAAGAGTTATGGGTTGGGTTGGATTGGATTGGATTGGATTGGGTTAGGTGTTCAACTGAGTTACGTGTTTAAGAAGATGGATTAAGGTGTTCAACATAAAATTTTGGACTGAATTATATATATGTATAAAATAAAAATAAAAAATTTCATAGTGTTCAATTATTGAACACCCAATAGTGGCTGTAGAGTTGCCCCTAGTGATGCTCCAAAGAATGCCACATGCCATAATTATATTATTACCCATCCTTAAATACCCTGAGTCAAACCAACAAATTTGTTATGTTGAATATTTAAAATAAAGTATAAAAGTAAATAGCTAAAAAGCCTTAAAAGAAAGACTGTTAAAGAAGAAAGAACTTAGGAATCCTTGTGATTAATGAATAAGACAATTTGAAAATAGAAATATGTTTCAATAAAATAACCCATGATTAGAAATATTTATTATTGAGAGTTAGGGGATGCCTTGAGCTTAGATTTACAAATGCTAGGATGTGCTTATGCACTAATTGAGAAGCTTAAAGATCTTAGACTAATTTACTTGTCGATTTAATACTATATGACATTTTGCTAATTAGGATTAGTGAATCCTAATTGAGATTAACTAAGCTAAGTAAGATTAAATTAAACCTTAATTTAAAGGCCAACCTTGATTAATTGTAACTAAAATTTATTAACTAAGATAAGTAAATAAGATTAGATAAATTGGTGAGGTATACAAATAAATAATGCATACACCTCCCTTTTGCCCCACCTCACCGAATAAAAGCCAAACCAAGCCAAACAAGAGAAGAAGAAATCTACTGTGGCCTAGAGACATCGGGAGAAAGCTAGAGAAAGAGAGAAAAGAGGAGAAAAAGAGAGAAAGGAGGAGGAAAAGGAAGAACTCAAGGAAAATTGTACCAAAACTCATCTTTTAGCAAATCTAAGGTAAGATTTCTATCCTAATCCTTGTAATAGACCTTCTTAGCATCCAAGATCAAAAAAAGTTATGATTAATTTGGTTTTAAAATGAGGAAATGATGAAAAGAATGAGAAAGGTTTAAACTTAAAATTCTATCATTTTGAAGTAGTTTTTGATATCCTTGATGCATTTGAACCTCTATCTCTATATATTCTTTTGATTTTCAAGAGTTTTGCATAATTGAATTCATGTTTTAAAGGAAAGGAAGAAGGGTTTTGGAAAAGAATTTAAAAGAAGCTAGGTTCAAGGATTTCTTAATTTGAACTGTGATTTTGATATATGAATCTTGAAATTCAGCCAAGTTTTGATGTTTTTGACTTTGAAAAGATTATAATTTCATGTTTTCCAAGTTTGCATGATTTAAATCAAGTTTCCATGAGCCCTAACCCAATAAATGGAGGAAGAAAGCTTTGCATTATAGCAAATTTTTGGACAGGTACAGTTTACCCAGAACCGCACGTGCGGTGGGGATTCCCACACATGTGGCTAGCCTTTCCAGAACCCATTTTGGCTACTGGAATAACCGCACGATCAACCCTTTTTCTCGGCACGTGCGACACCCTTGCTCCAAGACCAAATCTTGTTTTTCAAGCCTTGTTTGCTTAGGACCCTTCCATACTTGCATTCAACACTTGTTTAGTGCTTGTATAAGACTTGACTTAAGCTTAATAACACGTGGCATATAGGAAAAGATTAAGAAACGTTTAGTCAAGTTTAGGTATTCGATTTGTTAAGTTTGTACGTGTGAACTAGGTGCTTCTATACCATGATTAACACTTGAATTTAAAGTTTAAACGCTAAAGAATTTGAATATGAATTAGGAAGCATTAAACCACTTAGAACACTTTAATTAATCTAGAGCCTTATAAGCTAAGTTATGACCAAGCCTTGATCAAGTTTGGAAAGAAGTTAGAAAACACTTAACTAAGTAATTAGACAATTGATTTGTTATGTGTACACGTATAAGTTTGGAATTTCAATGCTTTACTCTTGTTTTGTAGGTTAAGCTTTGAAGAAGTTACACCCTCGTTCTCAGAGCCATTTGTGAGTAGTAGTATAGTAAAGTTATGTCATTAAAATTATGATTTGAAATGCAAACCTATGCTATGTTTATGAAAGTTTAGTTATATATTTTTGTATCATGTATTAAGATGACATCTTGGAACAAGTTTGTTATTGGGAATCATGCCAATAACCTCTAGCTAACCAAGCTCTTTGCCACCCATTGTGGCCTCTTGAATTCTTGACTCGAAGTGCCCTGAGAATGTTCATCGCTATGTATATGTTGCAAGATGAGCATATTTTGTTCTGACAAGTTATATTATGTTCAAAATGAGCTTGTGCTCGATTTTAATAAAATTTATCGGTGTTCATTCATTTACCCCTTTACTGTATTACTATTCACTAGGCAATGGCTCACCATTTCCCTTATATATATATATATATATGTATGTAGGTGACAAAGAGTTCAAGTATAAAGAGAAGTTGGTTAGAAGCCGGTCTTATGTGCTTATGCTGATCTTATATATATATATATATTGTATTCGATTTCATTATTAAAGATTTGAAATGATGTAAGATAATAATGATGTATGCTTTCATTTCATATAGATATACACTGCTTTGAAGGGATGTTTTAAATGGACTCAACATAAACAAATAATGGCTTCTGCACTCTATAAAAGAACTTTTGCCCTAATTATATTAAAGAGCTCGACTTGCTTTCGTTTAGTAGCCTTTGGTAGTCAATGACTACTAGCCAATCACTACACCATCCTGTTTGGTGCGGGTTGGGGTATCCTCTTCGTCACCTTTTACCTCTCTGGAGCCCATCTCGCTGCTCTCCTCCAAATCATCACTATCCTTCTGCTCCATATCAGCAGCCAAGGCAGGAGGAGGAATCACTTTGGCTGCTCTCTAACTGCCAGAAGACCCATCTTTAGGTGCAGCTTATAACACAGATTGACATTAAAGTGTTAGTATAGAGATCAAGTAGTATTAAATAGACAAGGGGCAATTCTCAGAGGCGGAAAAGCAAGTAGTACCTGAGGGGATGGACCTTGCCCTCCAGAGGCATACTAATGTACCAGTATCATTAAGTCGATGATCATTCGGTAGCAGTCCTCAGCATGCTCCCAGGAAACCTATATTGAAAGCATAGTGTTTAGAGTACTGAACAAAAGGAAAATAAAATATTGACTGAAGCAAGACAAGTGCTGCCTGATGGATGTTGAGCGCCAACCTCATCGGCACAGTCGAGGGCGTTGGGATTGCTACATTCTCAAGCTTGCTAGAGGGAGATTGAATGGTGACTGAAGTAGGCACCTTTGGCAATCTTGGATCCACAACTGGGGCACCTCGCCTCATCCAATAGCAGTAACAATGGCAGGAGCAACTTGCGCAATTAGAGGACCTCTCAGCTTGGTTCGAACAAACTCAAAGCAATCGCCTCCCTCTAAGAGCTATCTCGCATCAGTACCTTCCATCGCTGGAACAATGTCCTTCGGACAAAAGGCCTTAGCATACCTCATATCGTCAGGTACCACGATAAAGAGCAAGATCCTATGGTTAGTGATGTCGTGAGCTAGCGCGTAGAGGTCTACCACCTCTGGCATCCAAGTAACCTGTAATCATGACAAAGAGCAGAATGTAGAAATGAACATTTTAAGTACAATGAATTTGAAATGAAAGACCTTAGGGAATACAAAAGTCATCACCTGATTAGGGGTCACTATAGGGGGTGTAAAAATGGCCCACGGCTCGACTAAGCCCGGTTAGGCCAGGCTTTAGCCCAATCTGAACCCCCGGGCTTGGGCCATGTGTTTTCTGGTCCGGCCTGCTCCGAGCCCACTCTGAAGCCACCCGAGGCCTAACCTTATTTTTAAGTTATTTTGATGAAAAAAATGAAAATAAATAAATAAATAGCTATCGGGCCCGCCCCAAGCCCCAACCCAAGCCTGAATTTGCCTAGGGCCTAGACTTGGGCCTAGGCCGAGATTTCGCGAGAGTAGGCCCAACCCGACCCGACCTGACCTGACCTGATTTTTGGTGGGAGCCCACAAGGCCCGAAGGCGGGCCGGGCCAAAATTACACCGCGAGGTCACTATATCAAAGAACTACTGGAACTCATAAAAGCTCGATAGTCTAGGGGCAGGGTTGCGGTGCTTACAAAAGTACAGTTGGGATCATGGAACAATGTTCACATCCACACCCTGAGCTCTAGGGGTATTCACTCTAAAGCACTCAAAGCTCCACACTTATAGATTCAATACTCTACTTAGTTCAAATTGGGGCAAACAGATCAAAGCAATTTAAAGACAATGCATGCTGGGGGCATAAACTGATGCATGACAGTAGCAAGCTGATGCAAGACGGTTAAAAAACTAGAAATGAATTGAAATAGTAAATCATACGTCCCAGCAATGATGGCACTTTATTTGAATAATCAAGCAATGTTAAATATGATGTTTTTGCATGTTTTATCTTCATGCTACGTAGTGATTGAATATGAAATGTTTGAGATTCCTAGATTTTCATGAAGTGAATGAAATGCATTGTTGGAGAGTGGTTCGTTCTATTTTATCGATTCAATCAAGAATTTTCTACATATATGTTTTTATTTAAATATTAAAAGTTATATTTTCCCGAAATTAAATAAAGAATCAATTTTTTTTTTTATATTATTATTCAGATCCTTTAGAAATCGAGGCATTACAAAGAGAGAGAGAAAAGCTAGAGAGAAAAAGTGAAGGTAGAGAGAGATGTTTTCAGAAAAGTGGTAGAAGAAATGGAGGGGTTTTGAAATATTTTTACAGGTTTCAAGAGGCAAAAAGTCAAATCTGCCCCGACTCTGCCTCCAATAATGCAACTGCATATCTGACATGTGGCCGCATAATGACAATGTGCAGCCCAATGCCCTAAGTGTGGGTAGGCCCATTCCATGTGCGACTCGGCCATTTCTTCTAGGGGTCAACCCCTAGAGGCCCAAGTATGTCTTAAACTCAAGCTCAAGCATGAGTTTGCCTTCCCAAAGTTATTCCCTTCTTGTCTCAATTCAAACTCTTGTTGCATTGTCAATCACTAACAGCACTTATCCTATCTTGTAATGCATTTTCTTTTCTCATATGAGCATTTTGCACCCCAGTTGTTATGTTGCGTGTTGCCTACTTTAAATCATACTTAATTTATCTGTTGATTTCCTTGTTCATTTGCAGATGAACTTGATAATTGTTGCATTTTCTAACCAAACTGTTGTGAGTTTATTACTTATGTTGTTTTACTCATACATTCCCGAATGTACTCGACAAGTGTTGATTTCCATGTTTTATTTCTGAATTGGCATGATCAGGTGTCGTTTTGAATTCCATATTTTATTTTTGAATAAGTATGATCAGCTGTCGTTTTGAACTCCATGTTTCATTTTTGGATGAGCATAACCAGATGTTGCTTTGATTACATTATATGTTGATTTCTACGTTTCATTTGTGAATAAGCATGATTAGGTGTCGTTCTGGTTACAATACATCTGTTTGATTGTCCATGTTTTATTTCTGGATAAACATGATTAGGTGTCGCTTTGTTTATGTTTCATCTCCAGATGAACATGACAGGTGTTGAATCTGTTGCATTGTCACTGTTGTTTTCCCAATGCATTCCTGGATGTACTTGATAGATTTTGTTTTCCATATTTATTTCTGGATGAATTTGATGGGTGTTGCATTGTTCTAACCACACAGCGGTGTACTTATTATGAACTGTTGATTTCCTTGTGCATTCCCGGATGCACTTGATAGGTGTTGATTCCCTTGTTCATTTCTAGATGAGCTTGACAAGTGTTCTTCTTCCTTGTGCATTCTCTTAATATACTTGATTAGGTGTTGTTTCCTTCAATATATCTCTGTTTTCAAACTTATTTACTACACTGCATGCTTGGTAATTGTTGCATATTGTCCATTGAGCACTCCACTCACACTTGCACATTGATTGTCACATATTACATGCCCCAGAACCACACTAATCTGATTCCTTACAAATGATGATACATGGGTAACTTGTTAGGTACGATCATTTGCTTGTTTGTTGGACACTTCGCTTTACGTCCTATTGTCTTGCCAATTGGGCTGGTCTCAAGGCCTTGACATTCACTCCTGTCACCTATGACTACTCAAGTTCTAAATATATAAAAAAAAAAAGAAGTAATTGTAGACACTCGACTTAGGTGTTTGGATGCTTCCCGATGATAAAATTGGTGCACTTTGATGAAAGAGAATGTTTAGGCCACTGTTGGGCTCTTTGAACCACTTTCCAGGGGCTTTTCCCATATTAAGCCTATTTTGTATCTTAATTTCCAAACTAGGCTTAGTTTGGACGGAATTCTCAAATTAAGCTAAAGCGCTATTACAAATCGCGCTTTCACTGTTTGGATCTCAAAATGTAATGAATAGTGAAAGCGCTATTGCAAACCGCGCTTTTAATTGAGAAAGTGCTGTTGAAAATCACGCTTTTAACATAATTTTTTTTTTGAGGAAAACGCCAATTTGAAATAACGCTTTCATTGGGAGAAAATGCTATTTGAAATCGCGCTTTCATTGTGCATGTTTGCTTTCTTAAGAAAACGTTTAAAATATATTAAACTGTGATCAAAGTAAAACACAAATGCTTTGAAGCACAAATGGTAGTGTGCTTGTTTTGCACCACAGTGGCATGGGTTCAATCCGCGGGAATTGCTACCTTTCAATTAAGTTCAACTCCTTTTTTTTTTTTTTTTCCCTTCCACTCACTCTATACTTTATATATTTATTATGTAATTTTTTTTATCAAAAAAAAGTAAAATGTTTGTTTGGTTAACTAAAAATTTTTTCTATAAAATACAATTTTTTTAAAATGTCAACATGATTATTTAAAAAGTATTCAGTGTATTTGGTTTGAATTTTTTGGATTTAGTTATTTGAAAACTGAGTTTTTTTATTTTCGTATTTTTTTGTTTTTAGCGAATATTTTTAAAATTTTAAACATTTTTTTTTTACTTTTTTAGATGCACCTTAGTTAGATGTATCTAAAAAGTAAAAAAATTGTGAAAAAATATTTTACAAAATTAATAAATACATAAAAATATAAAAAATGTACTGAAAATATATTTTTATATTTTTAGTATCTTTTCAGCAAATTATCATTTTTTTTCAGCAAAATGTACTCAAAAAAATATGCACAGTGAAAGTGTATTCCAAAAATATTTTTTTAGCAAAATGTACACTTTTAAAATGTATTAAAATATTTTAAAAACGTACATTTTTTTATTTTTTTATAAATATATAAAGTATAGAGTGAGTGAAAAAAATACAAAAAATACAAAAATACAAAAAATGTATTGAAAAAATTAATACAAAATATTAATTTTTTCAGCAAAATGTAATCAAAAAATGTACGCTTTTAAAATATTTTGGTTCATTTTAAAAACGTACATTTTGCTGAAAAAATATTTTTTGAGTACGCTTTCACTATGCATATTTTTTTGAGCACATTTTGCTGAAAAAAATGATAATTTGCTGAAAATATACTAAAAATACAAAAATATTTTTTTAGTACATTTTTTGTATTTTTATGTATTTATTAATTTTTTAAAATATTTTTTCACAATTTTTTTACTTTTTAGATATATCTAACTAAGGTGCATCTTAAAAAGTAAAAAAAAAAGTTTAAAATTTTAAAAATATTCACTAAAAATAAAAAATATGAAAATAAAAAAACTCAGTTTTCAAATAACTAAATCCAAAAAATTCAAACAAAACACACTGAATACTTTTTAAATAATCATGTTGACATTTTGAAAAAAATTGTATTTTATAGAAAAAAATTTTAGTTAACCAAACAAACATTTTACTTTTTTTGATAAAAAAATTACATAATAAATATATAAAGTATAGAGTGAGTGGAAGGGAAAAAAAAAAAAAGAGTTGAACATAATTGAAAGGTAGCAATTCCCGCGAATTGAACCCCCCACGCCACTGTGGTGCAAAACAAGCACACTACCATTTGTGCTACAAAGCATTTGTATTTTACTTTGGTCACATTTTAATATATTTTAAACATTTTCTTAAAAAAGTAGATACGCACAGTGAATGAAAGCACGATTTCAAATAGCGAATACGAATGTACAGTGAAAGCGCTATTTCGAATAGCGTTTTCATCAGAAAATTTTTTTATGTTAAAAGCGTGATTTTCAACAGCGCTTTCACTATTCATCACATTTTGGGCTCCAAACAGTGAAAGCGCGATTTATAATAGCACTTTAGCTTAATTTGGGAATTCTGTCCAAACTAGGCCTAGTTTGAAAATTAAGATACAAAATAAGCTTAATATGGAAAAAGCCCCCACTTTCCATACCCAAAAAACATTTGTCATCTAAAATTTCCTTTTAGTATCTTTTAGAAAAAGGAGAATAAGGCTGGCCTAAATAAATTTGAGTTAACAAATTTTACAAACAATAGCTAAATTTATGATCCATAATGTCAATTGAAATTTGATTGGGCTTTCCTATGCAACAAGATAGTCCGAGAGTTGAAGTGTGGACCCAAAAACCTAGTGGGCACGTAGGTTTTTCTACCTTCGGCCTTACATCTTTGGTTCACCCTCAAGTTCCACATACGGCCGCATTATAGGTTCATGGCCGCACATGTGGAAGTGAGGTGTGTAGCCACATGAGAATCTCACTGTTTGCAGATTTAATTTTTGAAAGATCTTGTTGCTTTATCAGGAGAAAGGTGTCGCGGGATAGAGTGTATACACATTAGGTTTAGCCCTAATATGTATGCACTTGCTCCCTAAGGCTTTTTGGTCTATATATGCCTGTGAGATCTCTCGGAAGACATGCAATGTGAGACATAAGCAAATGGTCTATACCTAGCATATCCGATGAAAATCCCCTTATCAAATGAAGTGCTAAATATAGATCAATCAAGAGATATGGAGTCGCCACCTAATCTTTATGGAGAAACTATGAAACCTTGACTCGTGCCAAAAGTCATCGTCCATTGTAACTAATGTGTCTCAGCTCGAAAGTTTAGCTAAGAGGGAGGAATGTCATGAAATGAGCACCTATGCTCACCTAATTAACGATCAGTATCTACTGAGTCTTGATATGAGACGCACTAACACAATATGATCATCTGACCCAATTATTAATGCTAACATTACTACGTGGAACAAGCAAATAGACCAAATCACCTACTTTGGAATGTTATGATCTCTTGCATTTCGAAAGGGGTTTTGGAGCAAGAATCCCAGGAAAAAGAGGGATAACTCATGTGCAAAGAGATCAAAATTATCCCAACTTAGGCAATATGACCTCTAAACAATTGACAAACAAGGAGATATAGCACATAAGCACATAACCTCATAGTAGCATGTCGAACATAGTAAATACATGCACGTGATGAAGAAAAATGAAGAAACTCACCTAGTACTCCTTTGATTCATGCCAAGAGCATAATGGGTTAGAAAACAATGCAAGATCCTAGGTATGGTAGACTAAGAGATGATATGCAAAGGAACGAAAAGAACACTTACCGAGTATTCCAACCAAGTGCAACAGAAAAGAAATAGTTAAAAAAGATGTATGATTCTAGTTGCGATACTCTACAAAATGCAAAATACACATGCAATGAATCCTACAAGCCCTGGTCGCTACTAAGGATGGCATGTGAATCATCAAGAAAAGCACACCACATAACAACAATATCTACTAAAACAATAATCTGGCTCGAATGGATGATCCTAATTTTACTCATTTAAATGTCATGATAACAACATAAAATCTAAGTAAAGTGGATAAAGCTATACTAAGAGAGAGTAACGATAGGGAGAAAAGAAACACACTCTAACACACGCAACAAGTATATCACCTATAATAACTACTATGAGAACTCCAATGAGAATAAGGAGGTTCTAACCCTCAAACAAATGGAAAAAGGGTGCAAAGCTACCCAAATCCATGAAAAGAATTCTAAGACGGTAGATCCAACCTATTCTCATGAAGGAAGTCGTGCCTGGGCTTCTCAAATGAACAAAATTAAAGAATTAAGGAAGACTCCAATGAGGATAGAAAAGATTCTACCCCTTAAACACATAGAAAAGGGTATAAACTACCCAAATCCATGAGAAAGAGTGGCGAGGGGGGAGATTCAACCTATCCTCATGGAGGAAGTCGTACCCGGGCTTCTAAAATAACAAAATCACCAAAATAATGAAGGGATGTAAACTCTAGAAAGGATGGAGAGACTCTATCCCTCAAACACATGAAAAAAGGTATGAAATACCTAAGTCCATGAACAAAAATGATGAGAGGGGAGATTCAATCCATTCTAAATATAGGAAACCGTGCCTGGGCTGCTATCCCAAGAAAGAAAAACAAGTTGGAGTTGGCCAAAGTCTCTATACAGGCCCTAAATTACTACAGAAAGTGTAACGGTTCAGGTTGAGATCTAAATTTTCTATCAAAAATTGGACTTAGTTTGAAAATTTTCTAAATGTTAAAAAATTGAATTTTTCAAAATTTATAATTTTGAAAATAATATTTGGCAGTAATTGTTCCTTATATATTAAATAGTCCAATTTGATTTTATGAAATTTTTCTACGAGATATTAATCACTTTAGTCAACGTCAAACTTAGAAATTTTAGTCAGAAAATTATTTTTGTACTAAAATTAGGGAGTTACTTTTTTGATTTAATTAGATTTTAATTTTTTTTTTTATTTTTCTTTGAATCCAAATGAGGGGGTATTTCCTTATTTACATTGTAAACTTAAGTAAATGAAATATAAATGTAAGAGGTTAAATGAAAGCATTTATTTAAATGGTTACATGTGGAAATAAGGTTGATGTGCTGGGAGTGCCTTAGGAACTGAGCTGTGTGACTAGTTGTGTCTAGGGTGGCCGCTCGAGCAGTCACGTGGTTACTTGAGCGGAGATGCGAGGCTTCCAGTATTTTCACTGTAGACTTGCAAAACTTCTGAAAGATTGCTTTCATCGCTCGAGCGGTGAAATGTTCGGTCAAGTGGTTTGTTTGGGATTAGCACTTTAAAAAGTCATTTTTAGCCCATTTTATCCATTCTTTTCATATTCGTTCTCTCTCCTCTCCTTTTCTACCATTGTTGAGCTCCAAACCTCCTTAAAACTTGGATTTCATCTCCTTAGAGTGAGAATCTCACCCTAGCACCTTATACAAAAATGAAGAGCACGAAGAGGGCTTTCTATTAATCTGAGCAGATCGTGTTTTCATCGACATTGGATTTTCGAGTCTCTTTCTCTCCTTGCCAGAGGTAGGGATTTCCTTGCTTATCTTCAATATTTTCGTATAGATAGATGGGTGGTATGTTTTTATTGCATAAAACCTTGCGTGAGATTTTCTTGAAAAGCATGTAGAGAAATGTTAGGGTTTCTAACACAAAATAGTTAACCTATGACTTAAAGTTGATTATGAAAGCTTTGAGCTATTGAAATATGATTATGCATTTTGGAGAAAAACTCACTTTTGTCCAAACCCTAGTTTTGAATATAATTTAAACATGGGGTTTTCTTTAATTGGCCTTAAATTCTTGAAATTGATTTGATGCTTGGTTAAATTGAGTATGAATGTTGATTATTAGATGTTGTGAGAACAATCCTTGCGGGATGGGTTCGTGGTATGGTAATTGGTGATGGAAATTTGTACAAACTATGGAAAGTGTATGATACTAAATGGGTTAATTAATTCAAATGAAGGGAGTTCATATTGAGGTATGGGGAAACATTGTAGAAAAATAAGTCATACTTGTTTATAAAGCAGAAACTTTACTTTTGTTGCTAAATGAATTTTGGTGTGATTTTCTGGATTGAAATGAAGGATTAATGGGTTAAAATTTGGAAAGAGGGTTCATTTCCTTCCAGCTCATGACTGGTAAAGTGTAGCACTTGATAGAGGTTCCATTTTCCTTCTGGAGTAGCACCCAGTAAAGCGTGTGGATTGTTGGGTTATATGGAGGTTCCGTTTTCCTTCCGGATAGCCACCGCTAAAGCATAGCGCTTGAGATAGGTTCCAGCTTTCCTTCCGGAATAGCGCTCAATAACTTGTGTTGATATGGCTTGGTGAAGCCGGTTGTTGGTAGGTGGATATTCGTTGTGAATTCTTGTAACAATTTCGTTACATGATTGTGATAATTGTTAGATGTAGATTTGAAGCGTGTAATGTGGAATATGTTGTTAATGAGTTGACTGTTATAGTCCAATTATATGAAATATATTGACATATGTATGAGCTTGGTGTTTTGTGGGTATTAGTAAGGTGACGAATTGTGGCGTAATTAATGAGTGTAAAATATGGATTAGAAGTAGCAAATGATTAGTCGGCTTAAAACCTTTATCTAAGGAAACGAAATTTAAGGAAATCATTCGAAAGAATTTTGATAAGATAAAGAGTTAGCAAAGGAGGTCTCTATGAAATGTCAAGTGGAATTTTGTGAAGAGTATCTATTTGTGTAATCTATTTTGCATATAAAAGGACACATTATTTATATATGTATCACTTAATAGCACTTATGGTCACATTTATCTATTGATTATTATTGTTGAAAACCACTGTAGTTCCCTACTAGACCTCATGTTCATCCTATGTCTAACCATTTTTCAGAGACAGAGTCGAGTACAACAGTTAGAAGACCAAGAAGTCCATGTTGTGTAAATTGTAAATGAAAGATTAAAGGGTAGTGGTGTTGAGGTGGTTTTTTCTATGTAATTAATCTTTTATGTATGCCTTTAAGGCATGTTTTGTGAATATTTGTAGAACATTTTTATCATTGTAATTATGTGAGAGAGAGCCTCATTTATCCTATCTAGTTTGTGTTGCTTCTATAACTATTATTGAAAAATGGACTTTTATAAAGAATTTTGGTAAATTATCCATGAAATAAAATTGAGGGCGTGAGAGAGAGAGAGAGAATCCAATTAATTAATCAAAAACAACCCAACTACACTATCAATATCTCATGAATAATCAAGAAGAGAGAGAGAGGTGGAAAATGAAAAGAGAATGCTATGGAAGTAGGGATTACCTTTAAACCCAATAGTGATAGGGCCCAAGCTGGTCACAAACTCTAGTCCAAACTCTCTCAAGCTGATGATCAAGGCTAGCTCCAAATCTTCAAGTCTTTAATCCAAGAAGATGAAGAAAACCTCAAGTGTATGAGTGTTTGAGTATATGAGTGTAGAGAATTGAGAGAGTGATTGCCTTAGAGTTAAAAAACGACCAGTCTCAAGATTTAACAATCTTTCAAATTGACCAACCTCTCATCTCTCTACAAGGGAGGGTTTAAATAGGCTCAAGATGCTTAGAATATGCCATTTGGGCTCCAAAGATCCGGACGGCATATTCCAAGATGCTAGGGGACCACCTCATTAGAAGTTGTTTGGCGATTGTCAATAGTGCTTAGTTGGACAAAAGATTGTACGGCCGTTCCATATTTATCCATCAGTCAGAAATTGACTAACCTCTCATCCCTGGCCATTCCATAATTGACCAACTTCAAATTGACCAACCTCCCATAATTGACCAACTTCAAATTGACCAACCTCTCATAGTACAATCCGGCCAACCTCTCATCTCTCTTCGGGTGTGCTTATGCAAACAGAAGTTGTCTTTTGGTCAGTCTTGAAAACAATCCGGCCAATACACTTTTGTTCAACCGACCACTACTTTGTTTGGCCACACTGTTCTAAAAAAGGATATTCCCCTCTTCTCACTCATTCCAGCTTCCTATGCTTGTCTCTTTGAAAATAGATCGACACTTTTAAAAAACACAAAGCTAGAAAAGGTTACAATGCTTGAGAAGGTCTCTCTTGCCTTAAAAAAATGTTTCAAAATAGGTTTGAAGGTCTGGAAAACTCTTTGACCAAAACGGGTGTAGGAATGTTTGGTTTTCTTCATCATCGAGTTGTGTTTGACCTAATCTTTGCTTTCATCATTAGGAGCTTTTCGTAGAGTGTCTAAGTCTTAAGGCCAGTCAAAAATGGGATGCCTACAGTACCCCCACCTCCTTTTTTAGAGAGAACTTATAACATAAAACCCTTGCCCAATTTACTCCCCTAATCTTAAAGCTCCGAAAATATACACTCAACATACATACAAATGGCATCTAAACAGTGCTCAATCATACTCAAGGTCAAAACAAGTTGAGCCAAACACATCACAAAACTTTAGAGAAGCATTCAAACAATCCTTCTTTGCTTTTGCTTGCGTTTCTTCGGTTTGTTTATCAAACGTAAGGTACTTCCTCTTTTTCCTTTTATTTTCAGTGATTTATGTGTTTGATAATGGTTAGTATATTTCCATGCTATCATATTGTAATATTAGTTAGATTAAATTTCTATACTATTTTGTTAGTTTTAATGTATGTTTGCGTTGTATAGTTGTTCTAGGTTGTTTACATCACATTTCATGCATATTGACTTGGTCAATTCACGCGTATACATGATCTTACAGTCGTGTTCCCCCCCCCCCCCCCAAATTAAATATGTTTTATGTGTTAAATCCATGATTTTGATGCGTATTTATCATATTAGCTACCTACTCGGGCTTTAGGTTCATATTGTGTATTTGTACATTAGATACCATGTTTTAGGTCATGTATATTATATATCATTGCATATTTCTTATGGCGTGGTGCTGAGGAGTACTCGGTAAGTTCTCTTCCTTCATTCTATATTGCTAGCTTTTGTGCATCATTCTTCAATGATTCAAGTTTTGATGCGTATATGCTATATCTATGTTTGTTTTGCATGGTTTTGAGATATTGCTTGAAGTTGGAGTGTTTTCATCGCCATATTTGCTAAGTCCATTTTTGGAAACAAATTTTTTGGTTTTAGATGCTTTCCATTATGGAAAGTTTCCTAAATCCATTTTGGGAAAGAAAGTCTATTATTTTTGGAAACATTCAATTTTTCCTAAATCTATTTTTGAAACCAAATCTTGGCAAATACGAAATGTTTATATTTCCAATTAAAGTGATGTTTCCCTTTATTCAATCACATAGATGGTAGTTTAGTTTAAAGGATTTACAGTTAATTGAGTTCATGAAAGTCAAATAATTTCATAAATCTCACAAAATAAAGACTAGTAGAGGCCAATCAATTGATTGGGTGAAAGTGCTCACATCAGTGACCTTCATCTTTCGTACCTAAACTCTTGAACCAAGTCCTTGATTGTGACGGATTAGTATCCAAATGTTTCGGAGTCAAATAGTTTCTTAGTTTCCCAGCAAAGAATAAGTGACGATTCTTTCAATTTATTAAAAAAGGGTCAAAAATCCGACGTGTAGGTGTGCGGAAAGGCGTGGTATGTACAGGTAGAAAAACAAATGTGGTATTTGTTTAGCAAAGGTTAAAAAGGTCATTCTTAAAAATTAAAAAAAAAAAAATTGTCTTACGTGAAATTTTTAAAATTTTGCTGTAGATATTTTTGTTTTTAAGATCCTTCTAGTTTTAAAGGATCTAAATAAGCATTTTTGAAATAATCTAAAAAATGTTTATTAAAAACAAACTTTTTTTTGTTTTTGGTGATTTCTATTTCTTCAATTTTATTTTTGTCTTTAAATTTGTAAAGAAATTACAAAAAAAAAAAATCCAAGATTTGACCATTGTAATAAATTCAATCCAGAATTTCTAATTGTTTCAATTTAAACCTGACTTTTAAAATGGTAACAATCCCAAAAATTCATCTACTATTATTAACTAAACTAACTAAACAAAAGATAAATTAGTCTTTTTATCTTCATTAACAACCTTCACCACCACGACGTCCTACCACAACCTATCCACCTCTTACCACCAGTATCATTGACATCATTTTCCTTTTTCCTACCACGGTACCCCCTTTCCTAAACCATTACCACTTGCCCTAACCTATACTCCATCACATCCCTACCTTACGCTACTTATTTATCATCCTATTTCCTTCACAAACAATCTGTAAAACCAAATCCAAAAGCAAGTAACACACAAAAGCATTTGTACTAGGCTGTAGAGGAAGGGAAATGGAAGAGGGAAGAAGACGACCAAAGGAGAAGGGAGGCACAAAGAATGAGATATGACAATGGTGAGGAGTGGAGCCAAATTTGAGAGGGTGAGGCATTGGCAGTGAAGGCTAGAGCTATTTCTTAAAGAGGGTAGTACCGGTAGTGAAAGGTAGAGCCAAATCTGAGAGGAGGCATTACGAGTGAGAGAAGGCACTTGTCACCCTCCAAATTTACAGGATCTGAACTTGTCAAGATTTCAAAATGCGGTGTTACGTAATGGTTGCGACCGTAGGCACTATGCGTTACTCCCGCTTTTGCAGTGTGATTAAGATTCACAGGTGTGTTGGCCATAGCAGCTGTTGTAACGGCTATTGTAGCGGCTGTAACTGTGCCGTAACGGCTGTAACGACCTGTTACGTAACAATTCAGAACTGTTTCTTGCGAAAAAAGCCAAAAAAAAATACTGAAAATAGGGGAAATAGGTCTAGGTTGAATGCCTCAAGTGCGCATCTTGCGTACTGAACATTTTTTTCCAAGGAGACGACACCTAACTGGATTACCAAAAAAATAAAAGGAAAAATAGGAAACAAAGGAAATTTGGCTTAAATGCTTCAAATCAAATATACATACTGAGAAATACAATTCTTTTGCTCATACAATTGAAGTATAATTCGAAATTCAAAAAAATCTAGGCTGCGATCTTCGATGTTTAGGGTTTTGCAGGTATCTTTCTTCCTCTCTCTTTCATGTGCTCTGTCTCTCTATTTTTTTGTCTCTCGTTGGGCTCTCTCTCTCTCTCTCTCTACATATATATATATATATATATATATATCTTTGAGTATAGAGAAATGAGGCTCTTTGACTTCTTGTTAATGACTAGTCTTTATTATAATATAATGGCATTTATGTATTTATTATTTAAAGCTCTCTCTGTTGCTCTTTCCAACTTTCACCAGAACCTTCATAATTTAATAAAAGAGAATGGCCTTTAATATTATCTTTATTTGAAATCAATAGCTATCTTTATTATATTATGTATAGGTCTGTGTGTTTAAAATTTCAATGACACTTTTTAAGATCATCTTTTTACAGGTTATTGTTTTAAAAACTATTTATGTTATAATTAATTAATTTTATATTTTATAAAAGTAAAAAAAATCAAAACTCAAAAAGCTTATTATTTTAAAAACTATTTGTGTCAATTTTTGTTGATTAGTTTATGTTATTTTTATTTACAAGTTATTTAAAAAGAGAATGAATATTAAAGTGATCCAAACTCAAAAAAAAATTTCTTTATAATTTATTTTTTAATTTTTATATGATTACATTAGCATGTATAATTTATTTTTTAAAACTATTCAAGTTAAAATTTGCATATGCTTCCACAAGTATAATAATTAAAAATAATAATTTTATACATCTAAGTACAATTTTTTTTTTTTTTTTGGCCACTGGCGTAATATGGATTTACAATATATAAAGTTATTAATAATTAAAATAAAATGTAAAAAACTCAGTTTATAGTGATTTAAAAATATGAAATATATTAATTGAATCATACTTAAAAAATTACAATAATTGATCAATATTTATTTTAAAACCCAATAAATATGATTATGGAAAAAAAAATGTGTGTACCGGTAAGTTTTTTTCAAATTGTGCGAAAAATAAAAAAAAATTCACGATTCCGGTTACCGCAACCGTTAAGTTACGGCCTTTATACCTCGCAACTGCAACCACAACCGCATCACTGCCACCATTACAGCAACCGCAACCGTAACCGCTTTTCAAAACCTTGGAACTCGTGAATGTGAAATAGAATACAATGGATAATTAAGGGAATAATTGAATCATGAGTGAATAAAAAAACGATTGGGATTGAAGAGAGAAACATCATATCATGATAAAATGAAAACCCATCACCCGTACTACGTTTCATTACGTACATTACATGGTCTAACCACTTAACATGCATCTTGTGAGTATTGATTTCCGACCACACAACCAAACATGGAACTTAACTGGATAGCACCGACAGAATAGATTGAACCAATAACCTACCAACAAGACAATGTGAATATCGCGATGGTTCGTCCACCTAGGGGCACTCCGACGATCAAGTTAGTAAATCTTATCTCTCACAGATATTAAAAAGTATTTCAACTCACAAGCAAAGCATACCTTAAACTCACAAGTAAAGCATACCTTAGACTCATAAGGGTGTCTCACTTTTATAACCAGCGGTGACCTAGTCTTTAAAAGTCTCACTTCATAGGACTCAAGCTCAATGCTTATCTCAGACTCTTGGCTAGATAGGGATAAACTCCTCAAGAGCCTTATCCATATCCAGACCGGGAGCCTTTTCTGATCTAGGACTCTTGTTCTTTATCCGAAAATCTCAGGATTCTGGCATTACAGCAGAACATCTCGGCAATGCTATGATTACCTCAGTAAAACATGACTAGTTCCACGTGGCACCTCGGTTGGCATCTTGGTGCCACCTTAGCCACGTGGTGTCTTTCATAAAATACTTCCCCATAACTGCCCCCTAAATTCTATTACCTCGGCAATCTGAGGTGATGGAACCTACACATGTATTTCTCTGACGGAGATCGTTACTCGTTGGCGCCAAGTAACAAGGACTCAAATGTCCATTTCATCAAGAATCAAGAACTGAGTTCTTTCAACATCCCAACCGAGATCATCATCTCAGCCGAGATCACTCTTCTCAACCGAGATCGCTTAGCTAGCCGAGGTCATTACCCCACTAGTTCAAGAATTTCAAGAGTTTTAACTGTGCATGAGCGGTCACGCACTGTCATTTCAACCGTTTCTTCCACGTGTCCCATTCTTATTGGCTCATACCAAGCATGAGCTATCAAGTCACATCGAGGTTATATGTGCTGCCTGATAGGCACGTTGTGCAAGGCAACTTCACAATGTTTTGCCGCCTTTTTAATTTTTGACAAAACTTTCCCTCCATCTCTCTCTCTCTTCGTCTTTTCACTTTCACAACTTCAAACTCTCTCTCATCTCAGATTTTCTCTCTCTAGAACTCCCAAACTGCCATTGCCGTTCTTTCAAGCTATCTGCAGTGGTCTGTTCATCACCTTTGGCGAGCTTTCCATCATTTGATTTCGGTCATCTACATCGTCTAACTCCGGCTAACTTCATACTGGCATTCGTTTCTTCAGTTCTACACTGTAAGTCCTCGATTTCCTCTTTTTCATTTTCAATTTCTTACTATTCTTGAATGCACTTTTCTCCTGTATTGTTACACATTGCACACTGCATCTGCATTCAAGTTTTTGTCATGTTATATGTGTATGCATCGATTCATTCAATGTTCCTTACGTTTTTGGTTTTTTGTTCTGTTTTTGTTCGAATTTTCTTCATGCCTTATTTACACCTTCACACACTAGCTCACTCTCTTTCCTTGCATTCTGAATCTATCAATGCTCTAAGTTTGCCCCTATGTTCTTGAATCATCGTTTCACACCACTGCACTTGTCACATTGTTGCTTTTCTCTGTCTTTTTCTTAATTCTAAATCATGTTTATTTTCTATTTTTCTTGCTTGTTTCCAGATTCTTGCCCTTGATTCTTGTTCTTGTAGTTCTAGGCTTGGGATTTGTCTTAGAACATTGTGTACTTAGGTAAACCGAAACCAAGTCTTCCATAGGTCTCTGAAATCCTCTCCCTGGTGCCATTAGGTTCTAGCCGAGGTTCTCAGACTCAAACCAATCACCTTTCCCAGAAATCTGTTATCAACCAACCCAAGCTGAGGTCATGGGCATGTTCAAATAGAGAGTCAATTTACCCAACAAACTAGAATATTTCCATCAGGAGTTCTCTATCCCAGCTGAAGTTCAACTCAGGTTGGCTGGGAAGGAGGACTTTATTATGCCTGGAGAGGACTACATGCCATTCCTAGTAGTTTCCATTATTGAGGGTGGAGTTAGTTTCCCCTTGGACATCATCTTCAGAGAAGTCATCCATTTCTATAAACTCAATCCCATGCAACTAACCGTAAACACCTTCAAGGTCATCAATGGTATAGCTGAATTGGTACGTCGGCAAAAAGCTAGGATCACTTTGTCCGACATCCAATACTGCTATACTATGTGTGGCCTTAAATCCACTAGCGACTATACATACTACCTCAAACCCAGATCCACCAAGTACAAGCTCATAGCTAACCTTCGCGACTCCAATAAAGGCGCTGGAGATGATTATTTAATTGTCTCAGGAAACTGGAAATTCACGTCAGACAACGATCTTTATCTCTTCCCACTGCGTCGAGGAGTCTTTAGTGAAGATGAGGGTAAGGACCTAGTCACCCAAAGTGCCATATCTTTTCAACACTTAGCATTTATTTCTCTTATCTATACTAATGTTTTCTTATTGTTTATGTAGCTCTTCCTCATCCATTAAAAAAATTTTACCAAACGTACATCCCAAGCTGAGATCTTATCCGGCTTCTCGGCCTACCCGTCGAGGTCCGCAAGGCCCCAATCCTATTAACTTACATGCCAACCTACCATTTCTCGCTTCCCAACGTGCCAAGGAGGGCCAAGACTCCACCATCTGTGTCAACTCCACCTGCCACTTCTTCCTCGATACCAGACCAAGCCTTAACGTCTGATCCTGTGAACCAGCCATCCACCTCTATTCCAACACAACTCATTCCACCATCACAGTGCTAATGCTATCACCGACCTTTGAATGCTCCGGCCGACAGAACCCGAAATCGCAAGCGCCGAGGTTCAAACACGCCAACGTACGATCTTGAGAATCCTGCTATTGCCCTTCCTGCCATTAGGTTTGGCACTGAAGTCATTGTCGCCGCCACATCCGAAGAAATAGGCCACAAACAAGTCGTGGTCAAAGATTTGCTGGCCGACATACCAGCCGTCGTCACTGTTCAGTCATCTCCTTCTCAGTCCCAGCCCAAACAAAAACCAAAACGAGTGAAGAAGACTAAGGCAAAGGCCAAAGTCACCACCATTGCTTCAAACTCAGAGGATACATTGCTAATCTCAAAATTAGTTGAGGCTGAGAAGAGGCCGGCCTGGGCCGAGTCATCTGAAGCGTCATCGCCAAAAAAGTCGAGATTATAGAGCCTAGAGGATGGGACCCGTTTTCACCCCAGCCGTACTTGGGCGCCCTAGGTCCTTATTGGTAACAGGCCCCTCAAAGCCAGCGACAGTGCTGTGGAAAGTCTCGAAGTCGACGTCGTGTTATCCACGGCTGTTCTTCTTTCGGCTGACATGAACCAACTCATCGAGTTTAACCAGTATGAGAACTTCGCGATGATGATGCACCACTCAGTCTTGGTAAGTTTCTTAACTTCCTCTTTATTGTTTTTGCTTTTTAGTTCCTATACTTAGTAAAATTTTCTAACTTGTTCCTTTTTCTTGCATTCCATCCAGTACGCTTATTCCCATACGGTCAAGGCCAAGTTGGTGAAAAAGGATCTCGTCAAAAAGACTCAGGAAGCAGCGAGTTTTCTTTCTTCGCTCAACAAGGCCGAGGACCAGATTAAGAACTTGATGGACAAGGCCAGTGCCGCCAAGGCCGCTCAAAATAGGCCCGAGGCTAAAGCCAAAGCTGTGGATGTTGCTGCCGAGGCTGTCGAGGCCAATGCCAAGGCTACCAATGTTAGGGCAGTCAATGCCGGGACTAGTACAAATAGCAAGTAAATCTGCCCTGCAACAAAGGCTACTATCTTGGTTGGATGGCGGTACTCAAAGTGCTATCTGTCCCCGAGGATTCACCACTCCACGACATCAACCAACTCAAGGTGTCCTTTCCTCTATCTCCTACCAAGTCCGAAGAAGAAGTGGAAGATGAAGAGGCCGGCGCCGAAGATGCCGAAGAAGGTACTAGCAAAAAGGTTGTTGTTGGGTCTAAGTCCCAAACTCTAAATGATCAGATCCTAGATTTGACTGAGATGGACAGGGACGAGGTCTCCAAGAGCACCTTGCTGAAGAAAACCATAACGTCTGAGGCCGAGGTCCTTGCTGTTGAGAGGAGTCTCGACCAAACACTACAATAGATTGATGCCGAGGTCGCTGCTAAAGCCGAGGCCAAGATAGGCAAGAACAATGAGCCTCAGCCTAGTACTTAGGATTTTTTTTCTTTCTTCTGAATTTTTACTTTTGTCTTTTTGAACAATATATGTTTGGTCGAGCCGATGGGCCTCTTGTGTACTTGAACAACTTTTCTTTAATGCAAGTAGTCTTTTTTCTTGTAAGTCTTGCATGCTTGCCTCTTTAAGCCTTGTGTATCTTTTCTGTCTTGTTTGTTTCCATACTTACATTCTTTGAAATACTTCTAAGTGCAACTTACTTGAATAATCACCTTGTATTAGCATACCCCAGATATAAATCATCTCGGATTGACATATCTCGGATAACAACTCGTGTCAATTTATGTCGACCAACTTTTACTTAGAGAATTTTTTTCAAAAAACTTTTTGCAAGTGTTGTTACTTGTACTTACTGTCTTCTGGCAAGACTTCACCCTTCCAAGTCTAACAACCTGGTCAGTTATCGCGAGTATACCTTAAGTTTCCCTTCATTCAATTGTCTCGAATAACTTCAACTTCTAAAATTTTTTCTAAAATTTTCACAAGTGTTATGTTCAATCCTACTTCCTCCCCTATAATGTGAACCTAAGTACCACTTATGTTCACATTAAGGATACATCGCCTGGTTATCGCCTAAGTATTACTTAGATACTTTTGGCCGAGGTCATCATGTTTGGCTCGCCCAAATGAAGCACTTAAGGCTTAACCTTAGTGCATCGAGAGTACTAATTACCTCGATTTTTCTTACAAACTGACCAAGTCAAGGCCAATTTCGCCTTGTTTTGTGCCGAAACATCACTGACTTAGTTCAACTCTACTATCATGGCAAGTCTAAGTTAATCGTCATGTTTCATGCTAAAACGTCGCTGACTTAGTTTAACTCTACCGTCATGGCAAGTCTAAACTAATCATCATGTTCACCATAGGAACATTGCCTTAAGACTTTTTAGTCTTATCGTACAAATTTCAACAACATTCTTGTAAAACAAAATCAAGCTAGTATTTCATTAATACTTCGGCTAATAATCTATTACACAAAAGAAACTGAAAAAATAGAAATTAATGGTAGAAAAACGTCAAATTACTGGTGTTTCAGGGTCTTGGCAACTACTTGCCATTAGTGTCTTCAAGCCGGTAAAGCGCCATTGCATGCAACCGAGATGATGCGATATGGTCCTTTCCAGTTTGGGCCAAGCTTGCCCTCCTTAGGATCTTTCTTATTGTCGACAACCTTCCTTAGGACGAGGTCACCAATCTGAAACTCCCTGGGATTGACCTTTTTGTTGTATGCCCCGAGCCGAATTACTGTTGGTATGCCCCGAGCCAAATTGCTGCTCTTTCTCTTCTTTCTTCTATCAAATCAAGATCTCAGGCAAGAAATGCCTCATTTGTTCCACTTTCCGCTCATTGGGTTTTGATTCCTGGGATGCCAATCTTTAGTGGAATAACTGTTTCGATGCCATATGCCATGGCGAAAAGAGATTCTTCAATAAACCTTCTTGGCGTAGTCTGATATGTCCACAGGACATTGGGCAATTCTTCCATCCACTTGCCCTTAGCAGCTTCCAGCCTTTTCTTGATTCCATCTAGGATGGTCTTGTTGGATGTCTCGGCTTGACCATTACTCTAGGGAAAGCTAAGAGTAGAATAGTAATTCTTGATCTAGTACTTTGCACAAAAGTTTTAAATTAGCTTACTGTCAAATTAGGTGCCATTATCTGCCACGATGGCTCTTGAGATTCTGAATCTGGTGATTATGTTTTTCTAGATGAAATTCTTCACGTCCATATCTCATATTTTGGCTAGGGGTTCAGCCTCTGCCCACTTCGTGCCAGTAGGAACTTCCTCTGTCCAATTGCCTGGGGCAGTTGCCCAACTAGATCCATGCCCCACTGGGCAAATGGCCAAGGACTGAATACTAGATTCAGATCTACAGTTGGCTGGTGTATCAAAGGTGCAAACCTTTGGCTCTTTTTATACTTCCTTAGATAGGCTTCAGCGTCTTTTTGCATATAAGGCCACCAGTATCCTTGAGATATGGCCCTGTGGGCAAGTGAGCTACCCCAACATAGCTTCCACGTACTTCCTCATGGATCTCATACAAAAGGTCCTCTACTTGGGATGGGTGCACACATCGCAGAAGAGGTCCCATGAAGGATCTCCTATACAAATAGCCTTCTGCTGACAGGAAGAATCTGGTAGACTTCAATTTTTTTATCTTCTGCCAGCTTGCCGTCTTTGAGGAATGCCACTATGGCATCTATCTAGCTTGGGCCCATCTCCACACACATTGCTTCATACTCTGTTATCAAAGGCTCGACACTTGGAGCCTGATAGATAATCCACCACTATTGTCCTTGCCTCACCTGGCTTCATCGCACTGGCAAGGTTAGTCAGGGCGTTGGCATGGCTGTTATCATCTCGGCTAACGTGCTGTAGCCGATAACTTTGGAAATGTGTTAACAACTTGACAACCTCCTTGACATAGGCTATCATCCTCTCATCTCAGGCTGTGTACTCGTTCGTTGTTTGATTTACAATGAGCTTGGAGTCACAGAAGACTACCATATCGTCGGCTTCCACAATTGCTGCTAGTTTCAGTCCACCAATCAGTGCTTCGTACTCTACTTTGTTATTTGAGGCCTTAAATCCTAAACGAATGGACTATTCTATCATTCACCCATCTGGCGATACCAAAACCACTCTTGTCTCCGTTCCTTGTCGGTTTGAACTGCCATTGACAAAGAGACGGAAGGAGTCGCCGATGTAATATCGCAGGGTTTTAGCCTTTCTTCTCTCTTCTTTTGTTCTGCAGGCGTGGGGTTCCTTAGCCCCAGTTGATTTTTCTCTTTCTCTCCTGGACATCCTAGGCCAGAGCTCACCGGTGCTCGTATTGGGATCGCACCTAAAGAAAATTCTTCCACAAAGTCGGCTAAAACTTGGCCCTTGATTGTTGTGCTCGACATGAATTCTAAGTCATACTAACCTAGAATTACAGCCCATCAAGCTACTCTGCATGTCAGGTCTCCATACTGCAACAGAGACTTTAGTGGATGCTCGGTTAGCACCACAAACTTGTGGGCTTGAAAGTAGTGGTTCGGTGTTTTCGAGGCCATTACCAGAGCTAATGTTAACTTCTCTAGAGGCAGGTTCTGGGTTCCTACATTTGCCAGGGTCTTGCTCACATAATACACTGCCTTCTGCTCTCCTTCTTTTTCTTGGATAACTACGACACTCACAACGTGGTCCGAAACTGCCAAGTACAAACACTGGTGGGGTTGTCAGGTACTTCTTCAAGTCGGCCAGGGCAACTTCGCATTCTTCTATCCACAGAAAGTCTATAGATTTCTTCAATAACTGAAAAAATATTTTACACCTATCTGAACTCCGGCTGATGAATCTGTTCAAGGCTGCCACCTTGCCGGTCAAAATCAGGGTATGTTTCGCTGTCGTCGGGCTCTTCAGATCAAGGGTGGCCCTGATCTGATCTGGGTTCGCTTTAATTTCCCTCTTGGTTACCAAGTATCCCAAGAACTTACCGAATTCAACTCCAAATGCACACTTTGAGGCATTGAGTCGAAGCCGATATGTTCTCAATATGTCAAAGACCTCTTTCAGATCGGCCAAATGATCCTGAGGTTCCTTAGTCCAAACCTCCACCGTTCTTCCAATTATATGTTTGAACATCTTGGTGACCAATCTTTGGTATGTCTCTCCTGCATTCTTCAGCCCAAAGGGCATTACTCTGTAGCAATAGAGTCCTTTGGGGGTTATTCATGCTGTCTTTCATTCGTCTGGGGCATACATTGCTATTTGGTGATACCCTCCATATGCATCCAGAAAACTCATTCTCCTATGCCCTGATATGGCATCCATCAGTTGATCAATCTTGGGCAGTGGGAAGCTGTCCTTGGGGCAAGCCTTGTTCAAGCTTGTGAAGTCTACGCAGACCCTCCACTTGCCATTCTTCTTCTTTACCACTACCGTATTGGATAACTAAGTAGGATACTTCACTTCTCGGATGGCCTGTGCCTCTAGTAGCTTCTCCACTTCTTCTTCAATTGCCTGTACATGTATCAATGTCGGCCTCCTTGCTCTCTGAATGACAAGTTTAGCTGACCTATCCACGTCAAGTCTGTGACTGGTGACCTCGAGGCTGATTCCCTGTATCTCATAGGGTGTTCAGGCAAACACCTCTATGTTCTCCCTCAAGAAAGCCTCCAATTCTCTTTTATCTTCCTCGGCTAAGCCAGCGCTGAGGAGAAAGAATTATTTCTCATGTCCTTCTTGTACAGAACCTTTTTTAAGGGTTCTTCTCTCTTGTCAACTGGTTCTTTGTCGATATCATCCAAGACCTCGTGGTTTTCGCTTTCAATCTCTGCACTCTCTACTTCCCTTACATTGCAGGTGTACTTCATTACCACCATGGAGTAAGCCTGTACTTGGTCTCCCCTTACTTCTTCAATCCCCTGTTCAGTTGGGAATCACAACAGTTTGTGCAGCGCTGAGGGAACAACCCTCATTACATACAACCAAGGTCTTCCCAAAATGATATTGTATGGGGAGAGAGTGTCTATCACAGTAAATTGCATTATTACCCTCTTGCTCATTGCCTGTACCTCTAGACTCGTGGCTCCTAGAGGCCATGTCGGCGTCCGATTGAATTCGACCATAGGGCTGTCAGATTACTCTAAATCATCCTTGTGGAGGCCAAGCTCCTTATAACATCTGACATACATGATGTCACAATACCTGCCCTGATCAATCAATATGTGCTTCACCTAGCAATCTCCAATCTTCAAAGTTACCACTAGGGCATCATTATACGGATGCTATACCATATCCAAGTTCACTTCAGTAAAAGAGATCATCAGTCCTTAATGTTCATTTGTTCTTGGCTTCTTCTGCTGGACCTAATATACATGTTGCAGGTGCTTTACTCTCTAGGTCTTCCCTTAAACTTCATTCTCATTGAATACATTGATTACCCAGGGTCCATCTGCCTGCTACGATGGTAGTGGTGGAGGTGGTGCTGCTGGTGCCTAGGGAAGCCTCGTGTGCTTTTCCCTTGTCTTCGCCTTATCTACTAGGTCTCTCAGGTGTCCCTGTCTGACCAGATCCTCCAGGTGTGACTTTAGAGCCCTGCATCCTTGAGTCATGTATTCATTCTCGTCTTGGTAAGCACAATGTTTCCCAGTGCTCCTGCCCATGTACTCTCTAAGGACCTTCTCCGGCGCTTTGTAGTATGGCTGGTTCCTGATCCTCTCCAAAAACTTATAGATTGAAATCCTGAATACTGTGTTGATTGCCTGCATAGCCCTTATTCCTGTTTCTGGCCAGTCAACGCTGGTATTCCCTCGGCCTCACTTCGATGAGTCATTTCTCCTTTCTGGTTTTGGTGTCTTCTTCACTTTCGTGTCTTCCTCTCCTCTAGTATACTTCTTAATCCGTGCCATGAGCTCTTCCATGCTCTTCAGTAGGGTTTTTGTAAGTGATTGCCGAAGCGGGCAATCATCATCTAGGCCGTTTTTGAAAAAAACAACCGTCAACTCCTGGTTACAAGCCGGGATCCAGTTGTAGACCTCATATTATATCTTGGCATAAGCCTTAAGGCCTTCGCCATCGCTAATCTTTAAAGCGAATAAGGAATTTACCCTCAGTGGCTGCAACTTGTTTGTAACAAACCTGGCCACAAACATCTTGGCCAGGCCTTCCCAACTCTTTGCACTCCCTTTCAGCAGTTTATGGATCCAATATGATGCTATTTTTTTGAACGACGATGGGAATACTTTGCACAACAGTTGCTCGTTCCCACTCCATAAAGCCATTAAATTTAAATATAAGTCAACATGAAACTTTGGGTCAGACTTACCATCATAAACTTGAAACCTCGGCATGCTAAACCTCTTCAGCACCTTGAACACAGCCAACTCCACCGAGAACGGTGCCTTCGGCTGGGCGTTGGATGTGATCTCGGTGTTGTGCCGCTTTCTCTAAAGGTAATCTCTTAGGTCCTCATTTGTTCATCCGAGGGCTTGGCTATCAATAGACTTCAGACTTTTCAGCACGCTGCTTTCGGTGTAATTGTATGTTCTCTTGGACTTCCCTTCGTCCATTGCATCGTCAAAATAGAGGCCTTGCCCTTAGATCTGTAGAGATCCCCTAACATAAGTCACTTTGGTCCATGGTGTCCTCTGTGACTCGCCTTGTACTAACTCTGTTCGCCCGACATCCCATGATGGCTGATGTAAGTTTCCTTGTCCCTTGCCATGCCGTGGGACAACTGGGACTGTCTTTGGTCCTTTTTTCTGGGCATCAGTTTTGATTATTGGTGCCGGCGTGTCTTGTAATGGGAACGATGGTTGCATCACGTTATTTTGCATCATGAAGTTGACTACCATCTGTAGGTCTGTCAACTTGTCCGCTATCCTCTTCAGTTCCTCGTCTCTTCTCAAGTACCTATCCTTCCACACATGTAGATCGCCTTCATGGTAATACTTATCTCAGCCTCCCTTCTTCAGGCCATTGCACTCCTTGTCGACATCATTCATCCCAAGATTCAGGTTCTGCACTTCTTCATTATCGTTCTCTTCTCTAGCGTTAGGGTCCATATGTTCTTCCTCCTCATTGTGGATGTCGACCCCAATTCTCACTTCTTGTCCGTTATTGGCCATCTATCCTTACTAAGTTCCCACAGATGGCGCCAAATTGTGGGTGTTGATTTCCAACCACACAACCAAATAGGGAACTTAGCTGGAGAGTACCGACAGAATAGATTGAACCAACAACCTGCCAACAAGACAATGTGAATACCACAGTGGTTCGTCCACCCAGGGGCACTCCAACAATTAAGTCAGTAAATCTTATCTCTCACAAACATCAAAACAGTACTTAAACTCATAAGTAAGGCATACCTTAGACCTACGAGGGGCCTCACTTTTATAACCAATAGTGACCTAGTCCCCTAGAAGTCTCACTTCGTAGGACTTAAGCTCAATGCTTATCCTGGACTCTTGGCTAGATAGAGATATACTCCTCAAGAGCCTTATTCTTATCCAGACCGAAAGCCTCTTCTGATCTAGGACTCTTGTCCCTTATCCAAATATCTCAGGATTCAGGCATTACTGTAGAACATCTCGGCAATGCTGTGATTACCTCGATAAAACATGATCAGTTCCACGTGGCACCTCGGCTGGCATGTCGGTGCCACCTTAGCCATGTGGTGTCTTTCATAAAATACTTCCCCACACATCTTATATTCAAAGCTACACGAGTCTTCTAAATATACAACATGTCACAAAATAATCATACAATGTATTTAAATGCCCCAAGGCTTACATAAACTAAATAGGGATTTAACGCTTACAAATAATGGTACGTGGCCATATAAAACAAGGTCCTAGACTGTCAATAAAAGAGCACATAAGCCCACATCCAATATCCATGAAAACTCAAGGCTGCGGTCCATCATCAATACCTGAAAAAGTTTAAATAAATGGTGAATAAAAATCCAGTAGATAATGCTTCTACTCTAACAACATGAATCAACAATGTACATGATCATGATGCAATACTTGATATATTTCTCAAATTTTAAAATCAAAGTTTATTTCCAAAACAACCATTTGTCTTACATAAGGTTCATTCCAAATTCCAAGTTCTCTATCCACAAACACATCCAATTAATTAATGTGAATTTTCAAGCCATATATTTGCCAGTGGTCCATCAGAAGATTCACATATCTCCTACTTTACCAGCTACTAGCTGAAAGAAAATTTGATACCTACTCTGTGTAGGTTTTCAATCTTTCACCGTAGAGTCTCAACCCAGCATAATCATTTCATCAATCATTATGCACTACCTTGAATTCACCATTATTTAAAAAACCCATTTTCTTTCTCAATTCAAATTTTTTTTTTTTTTCTCAAAAGATTTAATCCATGGTTCTCAAAACCAATCCATTTGCAAAATATAGCCCCAATTCTAATTCCCAATTTTCAATATTACTCATTCAAAGTTTACAACATTTCGAACAAATTTTCATAATTTCATGACTCAAGCAAAATCATCATTTCCATGAAAATTTTGGTGAGACTTTCACAAGAGTACATAAAACATAGTCCATAAGCTACAAAACATGTGACAAAACATAAGAAATCTCTACAATTTCACAATATGATAGTAATATAAGACAATCTTTTTAAATAACTCTCAATTTATAAACTAGGTTTTGAAATATTTGGGGTTTTTTATTTGACACAATGCACAATGATATATTCTCAAAATAAAGTAAAAGAAATAAGGGATTGATCAATTTGGAAGCATCAATTTGAAACCCTAACTTGTACATGGATGCATGAGCAAAAAGGGTATCATCTTTATATAAACAACTCACACATACACCATAAAACACATGTTGACAAGAGAGAAATAAATCCTAGCTCAATGAAGAAGAACTCACAAATTCTAGCTTGAGAAAGGTAGAAAAATCAACTTCCAATTAGATGGATGTGAAGAGCTCAGAGAGGTGAAAAACTTTAATGCTCCGAGTTCTGTGAGAAAATCCCTCCAAGTGCTCTAAATCAACAGATAGAATACAAAAAGAGAGAGAGTGAGTGAGATGAGACAAAGTTTAGATCTCCTACATAAGTGTTGAGCCAAAGTAGCCCTAAGCCCCCATAAATTTGACAAAAATATATTTTTTTTCCACAAAAAAATAACAGATCACTTGAGCGAACATTCTACTACTCAAGCGGTTAATGTACGTTTGCACGATCTATTTTTTGACACTTAAGACTGTTTTCAGTCATCTAGACCAATTGAACTAACTTTTGACCATTCGAGCAAACTAATAATGACAACTTCGGTGCTCAAACTTTGAACAAGCAAAACTACCTCATCCGAACTCCGTTTTGGACAAAAATTTGTGTCCAAAATTAATGCTCAAAAAATAAGATTTCCAATAATTTTGACCTCATATCAAGATTCAAAATGTAGAAAGAGCAAAAGAGTGCAAAATAGTAAAAAATGATTGCCTGAATTTGGGGCTTTTGGTCTAATCTTGTCCAAACATCATGTTAATAGAGCAATCAAGATTCCAAACATCTGGAAAGGAGTCTTAATTATAAAAATTAAAGGGTCAAATTGGCTCGATTCTCACAGCATTGGTGGTGAGGAGTGGAGCTCGATCTGAGAGGGGGAACTTCGATGTACAAAGATGCTCACTGCTATCATGGTTTCCATCACTTGTATTTTCACGAAAACCCTAAGTTTGATAAGCGACGATAGAAATGAGAAGGGAAAGCAACAACTATTGGAAAATTGAAGAAGATGGAGGTAGCAGAGAGAACGAGAAAAAGGAGAGAAAGGAAAGGGAGGAGCATTAATGACAGAGGTGAAGAAGACGAAAATGTATGGGAATGAGAGGGATGAATATGTGGCAAAGTGCATTCTAATGTTAAATGATGAACAATTGTGGTATTCTTAGATGATTGATTAGATGGAGTTGGTATGGTCAAGGTTCAAAGTCTAAATTTACATCAACTTGAAATAACTAAAGAACCGTGCCGCATGTACTTTTTTTTCCTTTCTTTTTTCTGTTAGCTAATGTATGGAGAGTTACAATTGTTATCATTTTAAAAAGACAAAGTTTCAATTGAAGGAAAGTTCTATAATACACACCTCATTTGGCTATATGCCCAGTTTTGATGTTTATGGTCTTTGGTTATAACTAATTGTGGTGTTAGTTATGATTTGATTATGATTCATTGTGATATTAGTTATAACTTATTGTGAGCTGTGCAAAATATCACCCAATCCACTAAAACCATACCGATCCACATCGATCTGCACCGCTCTATCTGTTAACTACGGTTTAAACTCCGCCTTCGAAATCGCTCTGCTCCGTTGTAATTAATACATATATATTTTTTTAACTTATAATGAAATATCAAAATAAAAATGAGTATGACAGATATTTAATATGTGAAATTTATTACAAAATAGTAGTTATATATATGAAAAAGATTATGTAAAATTAGTTTGTGTTATATATATGAAAAATATTATGCAAATTAATGTTATATATTATGCAAAGGCTTGATAATTGGTTAGAATATTTTGCAATCCGCCAATCTGCCGAAAACCGCTCAAACCGCAATCTACCAATCCACTAATCCACTAATTCGATTTATAATTTTACTCTCAAACCGTCCGAACTACACCGCACACACCCTAAGTTGTGATATTGATTATGACCTATTGTGATTATTATTTTGGTTATAATTGGAAAGGCCTTTGGTTATACCTTATGTAGGGGTTGTTTGTTAATGTTTTTTTTTTTTTTTTTTTTTTTTAAACTGAAAACAAATTATTTTTGTTTTCAAAAAAATGAAATTGATTTCAAAATTTTCAAAATTTTTGAAAACACAAAAAATGTGTTTTCACTAGTTTTTAAAACAAGTTTTCACTTTCTCCTCTCACCCACCACCACCACCACCACCACCAACCAACACCACCTATTGCTAGTTGGAGAGCTTTGGCCAACCTTCGGCGACTCTCCGATTGGTAAGCAGTCACCGTCGTGATCTTTAACCACCTTTTGGCATCCTTCTGTCCCCTTGTGACCTTCGGCAACATCTAAACATTTACTCTAGCGAACACCTCCAGCCACCTGCCATTACTGGGCACCACATTTGTCCAGCCTCCATTTCCTACCACTAACTCTGACAACTCATCAAATATATTTCTTTATTTTTATTTTTATTTATTTTCAAAATATTTTTGTACACCAAATATGTCACGACCCGAAACCACCCCTAGAGGTTTGGATCATAACCGACCAGTAATCATAAGATTACCTACGGTCTCAGACAAAAATTCAAAACATAATTAATTATATCGGCCAGAAGCGGAAGCAGATAATGATATGATAAAAATTTGTCCAATGAGCTATGCATATATGTAGTTTCAGAATACTTATAAGTTAAAAACCCACATCCAAAATACATTCTTATATACATAGTTACTTCAAATACCATACATGGAGTACAAGTCGTCATCTTCTTACAAAAACTTAAAAAGGCTTATATACAAAACATGGTCATACAAGACCAAACAAAAACAAAAGTAAAAGTAAAAGCAAAAGCCTCATCAGGAGGCACACTTCGATTGACTTCACAAAAACTCAGGTGATCATCAAACATCTCTAAGGCTGAACACCCCACTACTCACCTATATACATATATATAAGAGTGAGTTAGAGCCCAGTGACTAACATCCAAGTAAAGGGTTTCATGAATGAGTTCCAAAGCTTAATCATAATCATTTCCATATCAAATTCATTGCATAGAGGAACGACCTCTGGTCCAATACATGACAGAACGACCTCAAGTCCATCATATTATAGACATAATAGATGTTTAGAACAGAATAGATCATAGCTTGACAGAATGACCTTGGGTCCAATTGATTACAGCTGTATCAGATTAATAGAATGACCCTTTGGTCAAACACATAACAGATATCTCAAACTTATCAGACATTTGGAATGACCTTAGGTCTATGTTATTAGATATACAGAACAACCGTGGGTCCATTATACACATTCATACTTTGTCAATCACATTTACAGATATCATGTTGATCGGACAAATAGAAAGCTCATTCATATTTACGAAATCATAAGTTCAGAAAAGCTTACCACATTGAAACATTTAGAAAATGGAATATATGAAAATATATTTACTAAGATATTACTCACAACTATTAAATTGTTGTCACGTCTCCATGGATCAACCTACACAATACATAAACATATACACATGTTGGAACACATTGCTTAATCGAATCATTCTTTTCTTAATTAATTCCTTTAAGTCCAATTTTTATTTATTAAGTCATTCATAAGGCTCATCTCATGCCTAAGAATGCTTAGAAAGAAATGAGAATGTGAATATGGACATAATGCAACTTTTCAAATAAGTTAAAACAGGACAGTTCACTTGAGCAGTCACTTGGTTGCTCGAGCGGTTTGTAAAAGTACCGGATGCTTGAAATCTAGACTCGATGATCGCTCAAGCCAAGTGCAATGAAAATTAAGGTCGCTCGAGCGAACACTTGGCCGCTCGAGCAGTATGCAAAACTCTACAAAACTACTGGATGAATGAAATGTGCGCTCGAGCGATAACTTCATCGCTCGAGTGAAGCGGTTGAATTTTGGGTTTTCAAAACAGAATTTTGAGCTTCAAAACTTGAGTCCAAAATGTAAAACCTTGCATGACACACACCAAACCATGAAAACACTTCAAAAAACATGAGTATATAGTCAATTCCGAACCCTTAGCTAAAAACTCCATGATTTCACCAAATTGAAGCTTGAAACTTCATGCATGTAGACATTATTTTCAAATTCTTCTTCCATAACTCTCAAATCATGAGATTAAGCTTTAAAACATTGTAAATCAAAGATGCATGTATAATTCAACTTCCAAATTCAACTTAGATAACATGAATCATGCTCAAAATGATGAAACTTCGCAAAATTATGCATGCATGTATGCTTACCTTCAAATTCATTATCTTTAAACCATTTTCTTGTGATTTATTCTCATATTCTTCTTGAATTCATAAGCTAGGTAAGTTATCTTCATGAATTAAGGTTGAATTTCATACATAGAGCTTTGAATTAGATGATATACAAGCAATCCTTACTTGGTTCTTCTTCCTCTTCAATCATCTAGCTTCTCTCTCTCTCTCTCTCTCTCTCTCAAATGATGCTCCAGCAGATTTATGTTGTAAACATGAGCTAATTCAACTCTTATTCTCATATATTATACCCGTGATTAGCTTAATACACTAATTAAGGATTAGGCTAATTAATTAGGACTTAAGCTTAATTAATCAAAATTTAATTTTACTAACCTGAATCAATTTTTAATCAAATTCCCAATAGGCTCTAAAAATCATGACATCCTAATTAAACTTGTCAATTTCAGTTTCTAAAGTCATCAAGGCTTTCACTTTTAAATTCAGAACATAAATCATAATAGACAATTCACAATTCAAATAGATATACACAAATTAATCACAAAACACATAATTCACAATTCAAAATTAAATAAATATAAGTATGTTAGGTGGTGGGGTTATCACAAAATAAGTTTTCTTTTTTGATTTGTTACAAAAATAAATGAAAACTTGTTTCTTGTTTTTTGTAAATAAAAAACTACAAGCTGAAAACGTTAGTAAACAAGGCTGTAGTGTTTGGTTTTAACTCATTATGTGTTTTTTTATTTATTTTATTTATGACTAAAAGTGATTTAGTTATGACATTAAATTGTCATAAGTTGCACATGGTACATACTCTTGAGCATTTTTTTCCCTTTCTTTTAAAGGTACTTTAATCTAAATTTTTGGGAGACTGCTAATACCCCCCCTCCCCCCCCCCCCCCCCCCCTTCTCTATTTATTTTTTTATTAAAATTTTTTCCTTACACGAAATATCAATTTTATCCTCATCCTTAACCCCCAAAACTTTAACTCTAACCCTCACCCACTACCACCACCACCTGTGGCCACCCCCACTCTTCACCAACCTCACTGCCAACCGCAGCCCCCTTTCACCGACAACTCTCATATTCCTCAAAAAGTAACTACCATAAAAAACATGAAAAAGATGATAACAAATAAAAATTAAAAAATTATAGTCCAAATCTATGTATGATAATTGTAAATAAATTACATATAAGATTTTGGTGTTTAAGAGATGTTTAGGTGTGATTGATTATCATTTTGAGGTATTTCGTGCGATTTTGAAAAAAATGGAGTCAAAGCTTTGTTTTGCTCTAATTCACTAAATTAATTAAGATTGTTAGGCCTTTGGTAGCCAATTAAGGTTGTTTAGACGACTAAGTTCGAACATGATCAATTTTGCCAATTTTTCCTTGTTCGGTCGGCTTTCCAGTCAAACAAACTTAGTTTGTTTAACTAAATTGGACTACCAAAAAAAAAAAAAAATGATGTTCGAAAAAGATTACTTGGGTGAAGAAGTGCAACTGCTGAGCGATGATGGATGTATGAAACATGGTTGAGTGGTGGTGGAGAGGGTTGGGAAGGACCGTCAGAGGCGGTTGTGGAGGCAATTAGAGATGTGGGTAGCGAGAGAGTGTGTTTGCCAAAGAGACAGTTGTGACAAGAGTTGGGGTCCAAATCCTAAGAAAATAGATTGGAGCTAATAGCAAAATTTATTTATTTTAGGGTAAATTACACTTACCTTTCTTGAGGTTTGATGAAATTGTATAAACCTCCCTTGAAGTTTCTAAAATGATTCAAACCTCCCATGAGGTTTAATGAAATGTAAAAACCTTCCTTGAGGTTTGTGAAATGACAAAAATCTCAATTGAAATTTATATTTCAATTACAATGACCTCCCATGAAGTTTAATGAAATTGTAGAAACCTACTCTAAAGTTTTTAAAATGACAAAAACGTCCCTTAAAGTTTAGTAATTACATATTCTCTCTTCTGTTACTTTATTGTAAAAAAATAACAAAAAATGTTAATATCATTAAATAATTTAATTACATTTTCAATTAACTTTTAAAACTGTGTCCAATTACCAAAAAAAAAAAAAATCAATCTATTTTCTTACTTTAGTATGCCTACAATTACTGTTGATTGCATTTGTACTTCTTTTATCCAAAATCCTTTGACATCGTAAGAAACAAATAACAAAAAATATTGACATTATTATATAATTTAATTACATGTCTAATTTTACTTTTTTAAAATTGTATTAATTACAAAAAAATTAAAAATAAAATAAAAATATTATTTTCTCTCTTTATTATTGAAATGTAATTAAATTATGAAAAATGCTTCAAAGCTCGCAATTGTTGAGGCTCGAGTGGCCCTGAATTCAAAACAACGTCGTTTTTATTTTTTTTCCCTCTCTTTTATCTGTGAAATAGAGGGAGGGAGGAAGAGAGAGAGAGAGAGAGAGAGAGAGAGAAGAGAGAGGAAGAGAGAAGGAAGAGAGAAGATGGAGGGGGAGCTGATTATCTCATGTTGCCGTCGTCGTCGTTGCCTCTTCCTCTTCCGTCACTGTTGCACCGTCGCCGATCTTCTCTCTTCTTCTCTTCTCTTTTTCTATATATATATATATATATATGTGTGTGTGTGTGTGTGTGTGTGTGTGTTTCATGGATGGGTATGGAATTAAGAGGAATCAGGTTCTTGTTGTTGTTGGGTTTATGGGATGGAGTGAGAGCGTTGATTAGCAAGCTCTGCTGAGAGAAGGCTATGGACATTTTGCTATGCTATGCTGATTGTCTAATACTATACAACTTCCTACTAGTATGTGTTATAAATTAATATTCTTTCTCTTTTGAGTTTTGTTATCTTTGTGCTCTTGCTCAAAGAGGGGATGGATGACCCAATCTGTGTGGAATTTTTTTTATTTTTAACAATTTTATGTTCCTTATATATAGGTATAAATGGATAAGTATATATAAGTATAAATGTGTGTGTGTGTTTCATGGATTTGGCTTTTGATTTCCAGATTTGTATGTGTGTGTGTGTGTGTTTCATGAATTTGTGGGTTTGATTTGTATTGGTTTTGATTTTTGGATTTGAATCTCTCTACTCTATTTCTTTCCTCTCCTCTCGTCTTCTCTTCTTTCTTCTTCTTCTTCTTCTTTCTTCTTCTTCTGCAAGTTATGGAAAGGAAGAAGAAAAGGAAAAAAAAAAAAAAGGGCGCAAAACGATGTCATTTTGTGATTTCGGGCCACTCAAGCCTCTAATTTTTTGAGCTACCTAGCGGGGTTGTTAAATTATTTGATAATGTCAATTTTTTTTAATAATTTCTTACAATAACGAAACAAAATAGAAATTTTGTAATAAAACACTATACTTCAAAGAAAGTTTCTACCATTTCACAAATCTAATTGAAGGTTTTTGCCATCTCATTAAACCTCAAGAAAGGTTGATGTAATTAAAAATTAAATCTTAAAGAAAGTTTTAGTCAATTTAACAATTCATAAAATTTCAGGTGAGGTGAATGTAATTAGAAATTGAACTTGACAAAAATTTAAGGCTTTGTTTCGCATAAACTTTTTTGGCTAAAATAGTCAATGAAGGCAAAAAAGTTAAATAATCGATAAGACAAAATATCACATTCAAATAATAATCATTTCATTTTTTTTCTCTCTTACAACCATCAAATTCATTACAAAAAATGCAAATTATCATCCCAAACACAACTTTTTTAACTAGGATAAAATTGTGACGCCCCCCAAAAAAATTAGAACATCAAAGGAATTTAAATTAAACAAAATGACTTATTAAATTAAAAACTTAACATCTTAATAGGAAATTACAATTTTCATACAACCAAAAGTTTAAACAACACTAAATAAAAATTTAAAAAGTCCAAATACAACATTAAACAACATTATAATGTCCTTAATTATTAATACATAAGATAATAACATTTTATTTTGCTATAGTCATGGCTTCAAGTTAGCGAAGGCTCTATGTTAGCATCAGCTCCATTTTCAACTTCTATTCCTTCCTTGTCAAAATGTGGCATAAAACACCAGGACAACAAAACGTATGCCATGAGTTTTGTAACATGGTAAGAAAATACAATAAACTTACCTTTCTTTTTAAGAGAAAATAATAAGATTATAAACATGATATAACAATATAACAACCATTAAAATAATTTTAACAATTTTAATAATTTAGGTGACACTCAAAATCTCACGCAAGAGATTTAACTTACCAACCATTAAGCTATGGCTACGGTTAATTTGAAAACTCCTCCTTGATCAAATATTCAAGTGTTACCAACTATAACTAGTTAGGATACCCACACCCAGAGTTCCATACCAAAGCCGTGGCATTCTGGCCTGTTCCAAGGAAACGGTCTGCTAGGGGTATGTAACCTCCTTGTGTGCTACTGGCACATCCACCCTTATTCCAAAACCGAATACCGATAAGGGTTCAAATAACTCTCGTGCCATCTTAAGGTTTCGCCACAAAATTATGTAAAAAAAAAAAAAAATCTCAAAAATCAGGACTCACCTTGAACAACCGGTATTAATCGTCAACCGTTAATTTCGTACATGTTGTTAATCATTTTAGCTAATTTCCATAATAATCACAAATAATTACAAAATTAAATCACCATAAATGTTATACTATTTTATTACAATTTTCAACATAAAATATTACATATGTGTTTTACAGTAATCAATCAATGTACGAAATTATGGTAAACAATTAAATTAAGCCATTATGTGAAATAATAATTTTAGATACTTAATATGAACCACAACCCCACACACACACATGCATGAACTATAATTTACAAGATCCAATTAAATAAACTAGCACAACACTTATTTTTAATTCTAATAAATAATTGAACTGGTAATATTGGTTCTCTAATATTCTGCCAGAATTTTCAGAACATAATTTTCATAATTAAAATTACAAATAAATTATTTAGACAATTCTAAAATTCATGTAATTATCTGGAATGTTCAACAAACATATGGTCATTTTTCAAAAAGAATTCCCAAAAATAAGTTATAAATAATTCTATAAAATTACAAGAAATTACATAACATAGATTCGTCACATTTTCTTACAATAACTCCACCCTAAAATTCATAAATCAAATCCATAATCTAAAAATTCAGTATGAAATTTGACTTCTCAAATTTCATTTTGAACTCAGAAAATACCAGATTTGGTCTAATATAAGATTTCTAGTAATTTTTCAAACACGCAGTAGAATCTGTCTAAAATTTTAGATTTAATTAAAATTTCATATAAATTCGTACAAAGCTAGAATAATTGATACAAAAATTTCTGGATGAACTAGTTATCATTATTTACAACTTTGTAAAAGAAATCATATCGAAATTTAGAGTATAAAATTATTTAAAAATTCGTATAAAATTCTAGCAAATTTAAGGACCATATGATCAAACCAAATAAAATCTTCAATCATCTACTTAATGTCACAAACTACACATGTAAGTCTAAATCCAAGATTATATCATGATTTTAAAGCTACTAATAAAAAAATAACCTTCAAACATCTAATATATATATATCACAAATTTACATACAACTACACACAAAATTCTGTTTAAAGTTTTTAGTCATTTTAGCATATAAATATAATCTAAAAATGTGAACAAATAAAAAGAATGAGAGAGTTTTCTTACACAGTAATAGGGGTGAGCATGGTCCGGATTGGACCGGATTAGGATAAAACTAGGACCAATCCGTTAGCTACGGTTCCTGAAAAATTGGAATCAATTCAATCCGTTTAAATCATGTAATCAATCCAAACCAATCTATTTAAATACGGATTGGATCGGTTTAAGACCACGGATTCACATAATTAAATAACAAAAAAATATATATAACACTTTAATTTCATAAAACAATAAATATAGCGCTATATTAGTTCTACAATAACAAAATATCTTTCTATAATAGCGACATACTGTTTTAGAATTTAAACAACCACAATAAAACTAGTTTCACCATAAGTATTTAGACAGTTACAAATTAAAATTAAAAACTAACAAACAAAAGTAATAAAATAAGATATTATGCGGGTTTAGGTTTGAGTTTAGGTTTTATATGGAATAAGAGAAGATACTATGAGAGATGATGTATAATAAAAATATAGACTATTTGTATATAGTTCGGATCGATTCCAATCCGGAACTGTGGGGTTCAATCCGGAACCAATCCCTAGACTACAGATTTTTAATTCTTCAATCCGGAACCGAATCACGGATTCAAAAAACTAATCTAGACCTATCAAATTGGACTAGACTGGATCGGATTTTAAATTTCACAGATTTCGAATTTCATAGATTCCTTGTGCAGCTCTACACAGTAATATGCACTACAGGAAATGTGGGTTTTGACGACGTTTATTTGACGGCGTTTTATTAAACGCCATGTTTTATAATATTCGACGGCGTTTTTTAAACGTCATTTTTTTAAAATATTAAAACGGTACCGTTTCAATAACAGAAGGCGTCTTAAAAGCGCCTCCAAATGTCCTCTCTCTTTCTCCCTTAAATGGGCGAGCCTCTGAAGCCCTAATCTCTCAATCACTCATTTTGTGGCCCTAATCTTTTACTCAATCACTCTCTGGTTCGCTCTCTCTCTCTCTCTCAACCCTTTCAATGAATCGATTCATCTCAATGGATCAATTCATCTCAGAATGATACAGTCTCGGTGATTCATCTTGGCTATTTCGATTTTGATTTCGAAGTTCATCTTATTTGGAATCCTCACGGCTTCAAATCTCGCCTCTTTCAACCCTCTCTAAGCCCTTATCATTCTCACAGATTCATCTTTGAGATTCAGAGCGATTTCGATTTCGAATCTCCACCGCCAGCACCGTCTGCACCGGCTCGATTTCTCTGATTTCGATTTCATCTGAATCTCTGATTTCGATTTTGATTTCGAAGCTCCACCGCCACCACCATCTGCACCAGCGAGGTACCGATTTCTCTGTCTCTCACATGCTCTTCCTTCCGTCTCTCTCGATTTGGTTATTGAAATTGAAATTGTAACCAAGAACTATGAAATTGAAATTGATCGATCTATGATTCCAGTTAAAAGAAAAAATCGATACGTGACTCAAGATTATAATTTTTATTTATTTATTTATTTATTTTTTCAAGTGTTGTTTCTTCTTTTGTTTTCTTTCTCGTTTCTTTTTTGGGGGGTTGGCGTTTTGATATTTTTGTGGATTTTGTTCTTTAGGGCCTTCAATCTCTGTGAGAAGAGCAGCATCATAATTTTGAATAAAGAGGTACCCTCTCTCTCTCTCTCTCTCTCTCTCTCTTCCATGATCATCAGTGTTTTGTATGTATTTTGTTTGTGCATGTGAAATTTGTGTGTATATGTCAAGGATTGGATACATTTTTTTCTGCTGTATGTTTGATTTAGTGAACATACAATATTTGAAGCATGTAATTTTGGTCAAAGATTGGCTATTCCTTTTCTTTTTTATCTTTTTTTTTCCCTTTTCTTGGTGTTCTTGAATTGTCTCAAAGAGAGCCATTTGCAGATTTAATGGCTTAAATTGATGCCCCTTCCATCTTCGAAGTTTTTTTTTTTTTTGAATTGGCCCTCCATTTTTAAAGTTGATCAAACATCCATATTACAATTCAAAGGATTCTGAAGAGTGAAGAGTAATGATGTGGAGATGATCTTTGTTTATGAAATGAGTCAATTAACTCATATAAGGCCACTATAGGACATCAATAATCAAACCTATTTGGATATTTGTCCTGTTTTAAGTTATTTGGGCAATGACTTTATGTTACAGGGCAATCTTTTGTTTGTATGTTGTAATGGCCAGTGCAATTTGATGCATCAAATTCCATTTTCTTATTTAAACGTCTTTTTAAAGGAGCTTGTGTTATGATCCCATCATCCCACATCAAAACACAAGAGGCCTTGTGAATATAGGTTCGTTTGGACCCCCACCCCCTGCATGATTAAAACATGCTAATAGAGTCAATTCATTTTCAAACTAGCACAATACATTGCATGATTAAAAAGGAGTGCCAAAGAAAATAATTATTTCTGAAGGGTAAATAGTACTAAAGTAAATGAACTATGTAAGAAGCAGACCCACATTTTGAAGTTTCAATGGCCACATGTTGAACTTGCATACTACGAAATTAGTACTATTTAATTCAAGTCTACTGTCTGTGGTTCAAATTACCTCAAAGTTTACTGTCTCCTGTTCTCTTTATATCCATGTATGACAATAATTCAAGTCATATAATAAATATTTAATTAACAAAACCATATTTTTTGAAGTCTTGAACTGTTACAGGTTTGTACTCTTTCAAGCCTACTCATATGTGCTCTCTACTTTAGTCAAGCAGTATGAGTTTTAATTGTTGAAACTAAGCTCTTCACTGTTAACATGTTATAATGAAAAGATAAGTGATTTCTAAAATGGGTTTAAGCGGCGTTTTTTTAACGGCGTTTTTTTAAACGCCACGTTTATTAATATTTAACAACGTTTTATAAATACGTCGCATATTCATGTTCTCTTTATATCCATGTGTTATTTCCAGGCCTCGCTAAACTGCTCTCTTTGTTGAGCCCTATCCCTTTGCGTGAGTATCTATTCTACTTCTGGATTAGTTTATACAAGAATCTTTGTGTATGTACTGTTTTGTTAATCCAAAGTTGTGTGGTATAACTTTTGGTCTATCGTTCAGACAATCATCTTCCCAATCAACATTAGTCTATTCATGTATTTTTTTAACATGAGGACAAATGTTGATTTTCCGTTTGAGATATTTGATTTTTCGTTTTTCATTGATGTGAGATTTTTAATTTTTTTTAATTAAACCAGGTTGTTAGGCTCTGTGCAAAATCAAGGGAAGTTCTCCCGTGGAGCATTTAACTCTTCACTATCAGGTTTGTTTACTTGTTAATTGGTCACCAGCCCATAGAACATTTTTCCTTCTTTAAAATGCCACCAGCCCATAAAACATTTTTCTCTCTAACTTGTCTCTTTTCTCACTATCAGGTTTCTTTAAAATTCCAGTTTGCAGGATTATTTTTCAGTTGAGTGGTTTTCAACTTTTCGAAAAACATGCCAAGTCATCCTTTCCAATGTTGTTCTGTATTGTGTTTTAGCTGAATTATGTTTTGGTTGCTAATTCGTATATATCTTGTTGTTTTCTTCTTTCAAATTTGTCATGACAACCATTGCATGGGACTTTGTGTATGTTTTTTTGTCTGTGTGGATAATAAAATTATTATTTAACGCATCAGAAATTCTGCCTTGCAACTAACCCGACTAAAGTGTTTTTTTATGTTTATGGGTGGGTGCATATTTAAACTTGGAATGATATCTGTTGTGACCTGGATTTGCGTTAATGGAGCTTTCCTTTTACATATACAGGAGAATTATCCAGCAGTGATGAGAAGAAATATAAAGCTCTGAAGCGAGCAACAGAGAGGGAGGTATCTCAGAGTGCTGATGTCATTTGTTGCACATGTGTTGGTGCTGGCGATCCTCGATTGGCTAATTTTAGATTTCGCCAGGTTGGTTTGTGAACATTTTACTGTCATAAAGGATTGCCAATCTTTTCTTCTCTGGTTTACATGATTGCTTTCAATCTGTTTATAGGTCCTTATTGATGAATCTACTCAAGCAACTGAGCCCGAGTGTCTTATTCCCTTGGTTCTTGGCGTGAAGCAGGTAAACAAGTCTTTGTATGCTACTTTCTAGTCTATTGTTATCTGCTTCTTTTTCTGATAATAGATTTCTCTATTAGGTTGTTCTCGTTGGTGACCATTGGATAATAGATCTCTCGCTAATTCACATAAATATGAAACCACACCCATGTAAAAAGTTTAATAAAAAATTTAATAAACTAATATCCTAGCATGACTCATTAATTTTTACTCCCATTTAATAGATTTCCTTCTTTAAAATGCCACCAGCCCATAGAACATTTTTCTCTCTAACTTGTCTCTTTTCTCTACTCACTACAAGAAAAATTGGTTGTCACGGCACTTAGAAAATGACGTTTTTTTGAAAACGTCTTCATTTCTCATTTCTCAAGAAACGTCGCTTCGCTGTTACTTAACTCCACCAATTAATAATGAGTTAAAAAAAAAAAAAAAAAAAAAACTCTACCACTCAAACCTCATAGAGGCCTCGTTTTTTTCAAACATCACAGACTTACCACTCTCTCTCCTTCTCCAACATTATTCTTGATCTAAAATGGCACGAAGGAAGCTCTCTCTAGAGACGTTGACGAAGCAATTGATGATGAGGATTTCAAGTCTATTGTAGATCAAAACCGTAGGTCTTCTATCTCAATCGTTTCTAATTATTATTATTATTATTTTTTGAAATCTTATTTAGCGTTTCGATTTCCATTGTTGATCTAGGTGCTTGTCTCTTTTATTGGTCTGACTCAAGCTTGTTTTGGATGATTTTGATTTCAACCTATGTTTTTGTTCTTCTCAAGTATGGGATCTATAGCTCTTTTATTTGTTTTAGTTCTCTCAGGTAATCGGCTTCAATGGCTTTGATCTGTAACTGTATTTTATTTACATAGTTTTGGTTGTTTGTTCTACAAATAGGTAGCTAAGAAGATTTATGTGTTTTTCTTTCACTCTTTATGTTTCCTCTTTTTGTAGGTTTTTATTTGCTAAAAGATGATTCATGAAAATTGCTTATTGCTCCATTTATTAATTAATTAATACTTACTGCTATTTGTTGTTATTATCATCACTATTAGTTTTGCTATGCAGACATCTTTGATTGGCCCTCATGGTGTTCATGCTGTTTTAAAAGGTATAATTTTTTATGAAGCAAGATATAACAATTTCATTGAAGAATTTTGTTATAATCGGGATTGCTATAACCGGGAAAAAGCCGACTAATTTTGAATCTTCTCCATTTCTTTTCTCTCCCTATACATACACATATACGTTAACTTATATGTGTTGTGTATCTGTGTTCTAAATTCTTTTGATTCTCATGTGTTTTCTGATTGCTTTGGAGTCAAATTTAAGCCTAAAGATGATTGAGCCTTTGAAATCTTATTTCTGTTAGGCATTTCTTTTAATTTTTTTGTTCTTTTTCCCCACTATTGTTTGATGCAATGAAGTGAACAAATCTATAATTTCTTGCTGAGGCAGTTAATTGAGTAAACGGGTTAGCTTGACCTACTTTCTACTTGACTTCTTTTTTGACTTCATTGATTTCCTTAAATATAAGCTTGTGGATTTGCTTGTCCTGTTTTAGATTGCTTATTATGATAAAGATTGATTAAAGTGAAAACAGGCCCTCCACCAAAAAGATATGAAATTTAGGAATTTAAATGCAAATCCTCAATCTCATTCATAGAAATTACAATTCATCCACCATTTATGATTGAATAATATTATATCTATGGAGTTTGAGAGATAAAAGATCTGTTGTTGAACAGGGAGAAGAGAGAATATATAAGGGGGAAAAAAAAACAGAGGAGAGAGAAAGGTCTTGATGAAGCATATATTTAGTTTCAAAAAGGCCAAATATGGACTTAATAAGAAAGAAAGTCCATATATGAATGTCCAAATGATTTGTGAATTGGAATTGGTTGAAACCATCATTGTGGGATGGGATTCTTCATGCTAATGTTCGAAGTATATGCATGAGTACGATTATTTATGGTTGCATTGTTGGAACCATGCAAACGGCATTTGGAGTTACATTTGGTATGTGCCTGAACTTATTTTATTTTATTTTTTTTCTACAATAAATACATACTGGATTTATCTCTTACTCTCAATTATCTTAGTGCATTTTGAATTTTATTTTATCTTATTTATGGTTTCTTTATGATGGTTTCTAGTGCTCTTTCTGTCAATATCATGTTTGTTCCATAACATTACTCTAATTAGTTTGTTACGGTTAATTACTTATAATTACTTTTGAGTAATTTTTTAATGTGTACTGTTACCATATTCACTATGAGGAAAAATACCTGAGATTTCTTTTAGATTTTTTTCTTTTCTTTTCTTTTCCAGATTCTTTCCAATTAGTCTCCTATATTATCAGATTCTTGCTTTTCTTCTACTTTGGTTATCATAGGATGAAGAATTTACTATTAGAAAAAGGAAGGAAAAAAGTGATATACGTGAACTCAGGCGTGTTTATCACATGTACAGGGAATACATTATCAAACATGTCGGAGACTGCAATCTTGAAAACATGTAATTGTTTATGCTCTTGTAGGAATTATGTTGTGCCTTTTTTAATATGAAGTTTATGGGATATTTTTAGTTTCTGTCAGTTAAAAAAATGAAAACTCTCAAGTTACATCTTGACAGAGAGAATAAGACACGTGCGATTGCTTCTGCTCTGTTTGAAGTATTATGTACAGTTAACAAAGCAACTGGTTTGCAGGTATCTTCTTTTTCCATTTTTGTTTTTATTATTTGTTTCTGATATATATTTTAATTATTCATCCTTCTTTATCCTTTTCGTTATTTAGCAGATTTCTCATAGGATTAAATTAATTTATTTTTACTTTTCATATACTTAACAGGCCCTTGCCGATAAGGACAGCTCTCAGGACAAATCCCATCGGTGATTGGCTTGATGCAGGCACTTGCTGTGTTGTAAGTGCTTTAATTTTGCTGTTTCCTCAATCTGGTATTTTCACAAAATTGAATTTATTTGAGGGGACCTTTATGGAGTTTTACTACTAACTCAACAGACCCAGCGTTCAATGTTTTGTTTGTCTTATAACTGTGTCGTTATCCTGATTTTGATCCAGAGATTTAAGCTGCAACATCCTGAGTGGACCTATCCCTCCTATTCTAGGAAATTTGACCTACACGGAGAAATTGTGAGTATTTGCTTTGTAATTCTTTCAATTTCCTTCATTTTCTTGATCGATTTACATTTCAAAGATGCACACGTCATTTTGAAAATAGCTGATAGTCTTTTGCTACATATGACAAACTGCTGAATTGCCGTTAAACTTCCATTCATCAATTTATATTTGTATTAATTTAATGTGAATAACAAACAAGATCATTACATTACATGATACTTAAAATGTATATTCTCAGGTGCTATTGTGACCTCGTTTCTTGCTCAAAATTTAAGACCATTTGACCATCCCTCTTGGATGATGCAGTTTTAGAGAGGATCTTTTGATCATGCAGAAAATTTTGTCAAACGAGTCCCTTTCTTTTAATAGGACTGATTGGTAAGTGCCCCCTCAAATCATTTGTTATGGTGGATCTATTATTAATGTAGTTTATTTATGGATTCTTACCCCCCCCCAAAAAAAAAAAAAAAAAAAAAGAAGGAAAAAAAAAGATAGCAGTTTATGTACGGATGTATGTTTATCATGTTTTGTCTAAGAGTAGTTATGCTGTGTTTCTTTCGGATCATTGCACAGCTTCTTTCAGAACGGCTTATTCTGTTTGTTGCTCTTGATGTGAGAAGGTATGCTTCCATCACAGTGAATTGATTTTCCTGGAATAAAGTCAACTTTGGGGGCTTAGAGAAAGAACAACTTGTTGATTGAATATTCTGCTGAAAATCTTAGTCATATGAGTCAGGGCTGTGAGTTTTCTAGCTAGTTCCTTTTGGGTAATCTATGACATTTTGAAGACCAATTTCACGTAATTCTATCTTAGGGGTATGCCTTCTTTGTTTTTTTATGATGTCCATTTTTTATGATAAGATCTAGTTTCTTGCTAAGAAAAACAGAAAAAAAAACAATGGACAGATTTTCTGATTGATTTCAACTCAAGTCTCTGAAGTGAATATCCAGCCTTTGGTTCCATGTTTTTCTATATTTACTTCATATTCCCTGAACCATCTATGTGAACATTTTAACATAAATGCAAATTGGAAAAGGGAAAAATTAAATGTAAAAATCCATATTCTCTGCCTCGTCCATGACTTATTAAAAATCCATATGCTTGTGAGAATATTTTACAGCAGCATCCAGATAACTGATTTTAGATTTTCCATATAATATATATATGTATGGTTTGATTTGTGTTCTCATTCTCAAATTGCATAAGAGTATCCTTATTGTATGATTTTTAACCCTCAAGATAAAAGATGGAAATGCTGAAACACTCTATCCTAGATCATCCTTTGCCATCAATTGTACTGGTAAAGGTTTATTTACATACATTTCTTTTGAGTGCACTATTTTTGTTCACTTCAAGGTGGTTTTGAATTTGTCAAGGCAGCATAGGAACTCAAAACATGTGAATTTGGATACTATTTTATCACCATCAGTTCTTACTAAGTCCGGGGATTTTTTTTTGTCAACAGGAAAAGAAGTTGGAAGAAGAGGATGAAGCCTTCAACTTGCTTACCAGTGCTGTAAATTGCTTCCCAGTGCTGTAAAGAGTACATGATTAGTCTTGCAATTGTATTGTATAGCATACAGTTGATTCCCCCCCCCCTTCTTTTTATGCTAGACATTCATCCATGCAATTTAAATATCTTGATTTTTTTTGTGCCAATTTGTTTTGTGCCGAGCTGTAAAGGGTACATGATTGATCTTTTTTTTTCCCCTTTTTTTTTTTTTTTTGTGTTGATTTGTTTTGTAATAACTTTCAACTTATCACTAGGCACTAGTTTAACTTTATTTCATCTTGGAATTGAAATATTTTTATTTATTGAGAAGCATGAATTGATCTAGTATTATGTTTACCTAAATTTAGTTAATATATTGAATATTTTTTCATCTTTATTATAGGTAATTTGTTTTAGTTAAATTTCACAGAATTAGCACAATTTTAAAAAAAAAAAAAAAAAAAAATTGAAGCTATGACGGCGTTTTCAAACGTCACTATAGATGATGTCGACGGTTATATTTTTAAAATAAAAAAGATCTACCACGACGTTTTCAAAACGTCGCTAAATATTGCGTGACGTCAATGTACCGTTATGCAGCATATTTAGCGGCGTTTTTTAAAACGCCGCCTATAATAAATATAGCGACGCTTTTAAAGCGTCATCAAGTTATAGCGACGGCCGCATCTTCGACGTTTGGTAATAAACGTCACAAAAACAATTAGCGGCGTTTTTGATATCTATAGCGGCGTTTTTTAAACGCCGCTAAAAACCCAATTTCCAGCAGTGATGATACGTATGAGGTGGTGAAATAGCAAGAAAAATTATAGCCTCCCTTCTTCTTCTTCCTAACTTTAACCTGTTTTCACTAATATATATATATTTTTTATACTCAACTCACATTTCCCCCCGAAGTCAAGAGAAGAGAAAGGTTCAGACTCCTATAAAAAATGATTTAAACCACTAAAAGAGGGGCATTAAAGGAACATTAATTTATCTTTTTTTCCTTTATATTTTGTCTTTTTTCTTTATTTTATTTTATTTTATTTTCAAAATAGATGTCTTTACTAGTGCTCTAAATCACCACTGAACTCCTATATGCAAGTGATATAAGCCAAATCTCAGTCATTAATCATATGACATCAAATCTCCTTTGTCTAAAGCTCACAATCACCTTACTCCCTAACTTTACGTACAAGCTTTACATGTTGTCTGGTGACTAATCACCCCCACCGGCCACCTAAATTTCCCTTTTTTTTATTGAATGATAAATTTATAAACCTATGTATTTATGTGAGTTTTTTAAAATCAATTAATTAAGATTTTTTAATTAAGTTTAATAATAATAATTATTAAGTTGAATTTTTGTCAAAAATAATTATAAACGACAAACATTAAATATCTATAAAATTATTATTCTAAGGGGTTGTTATTGGAAAAATAGTTTAATATAGGCATATTTTTTTAGCCCAAATTTGAGTGGGTCCCAAACATCTTTTGGATGGGTTCGAAGAGGTGAAGTGTTCCTTGCCACGTGGTAAGTCACACGGTGAAGACGGTACGTCAAAACCATTTATGAGTGAATGAGAAGTTGACGTCGTTTTCAGGTCTAACATTAATTTTTTAGATAAAAATTCTTTTGAATTTTTTCAATAAAAATTATTGTGGGAATTTAATTTAATTCTAAATTCAAATTTTGGGTTCCTAAGTGGTTTCCTAAAAGTTTGTAATTGTGAAAATTTAATTTAATTCTAAATTCAAATTTTAGGTTCCTAAATGATTTCCTAAAATTTATACCTCTTTCATTATTTATTAAACTATTCAAATAGTTTAATATATATATATATATATATATTCCGTATAGTTTAATTAATAAAGATCCATCAGTTTGGAACAAGTTGCACTAACGGACAAACTTTTCAAATTTCCACTAACGGAACTTTTTCTAAGTTGTTTAAATTTTTTGCAACGGTCAAACCTTGTTTGATATAGGGGGTGTTTGGGAAGAAAAAAAATAGCCTAATTTAGGCTAAAATTCACAAAAAAACAAAATAGACTAAAATAGCTAATAAGACAAAATATTACATCAAACCCATAATCATTTCACTTTTTCTCTCACAAACATCACATCTAACCATAAAAAAATCCAATCATCTTCCCAAACACAAAAATTTTAGCCTACTAAAATAGCCAAAAACTAAGATAGCCTACTAAAATAGCAACTTCCCAAACGAAGCCATAGTGGTGCACCTTTTCTTTTCAAATAAATACCTGTTCGGGTATGTTTGAAAGGTCACCAAGTGGGCTATATATACATATCACTTTTCCAGTAGTCCGTATCCGAAAAAAACATTGAGTCTGAAATTTTGCCCTTTTGCTGTCCATTTCCTTTTAGTGCATTATTCTTCATATATAATTTTAGGAATAAATATTCAGAGAGTTAGAACACAGGTTTGGTTCGTCGAACAATTTGTTTTGGAGTGCTACTACAAATTGGCTAAGATCATTGTATCCTGGGAGATAGACACCACATAACCGTAAGCACCGTAGCGGGGCGAATCTGTCTTAAGGACAGAGTGTCACACGCTCGACTTGGTCTTTTGATTTTTAAATTCGGTTCACAAAATAAATTCTGTAAGTTTTATTTTATTTTGTTTGGCTTTGTTTTTATTTATTTCATTTACACAGAAGATTGTTCCAACAATCTTAAGACAAATTCGAATTTATTCTGTTTACAGAATTTTTTCGTTTGTTTCCTTTTCTCTTTCTTCTTTTAAGAAAATTATTTTCTGTAAATTTACAAAATAATATTCTGGTTAGAAAAATAAATAGTGATTATATGCTATTTGACAGATAGTAGTAATATACTGTCTCTTTTCTTTGACAACTAGTAGTACGATACTGGTGTCATTAACAATTCAGAATATATTTTTGTAGAATTTTTTCAGAAATTAATTTTGGGTTTTAGAAATTATTTTCTGAATTTTCATTACTTAAAATTCTGTTTTAGTATTTTAATTATTGAAGTGTTACAGAAATTTATTTTCTGTGTGAAATTAATTTGGTTAAATAAAATTTTATTTTATTTCCAAATTAATTGAAAAATAAAAGTTATATTCTTATTTCTTTTATTTTACAGAATTTAATTTCTTGTGTAGAATTAATTTGGTTAAATAAAATTTTATTTTATTTCCAAGTTAATTGAAAAATAAAAGTTATTTTCTTATTTCTTTTATTTTACAGAATTTAATTTCTTGTGTGGAATTAATTTGGTTAAATAAAATTTTATTTCCAAGTTAATTGAAAAATAAAAGTTATTTTCTTATTTCTTTTATTTTACAGAATTTAATTTCCTGTGTGGAATTAATTTGGTTGAATAAAATTTTATTTTATTTCTAAATTAATTGAAAAATAAAAGTTACATTCTTGTTTCTTTTATTTTTACAGAATTTAATTCTGTGAATTTGGTTTAATTTTCTGTATAGTGTAAATTCTAATTATAATTTTGTTTTATAAATTAGAATTGATGGCTACTGAAACTAATGCCCAAACAAGTACTACTGTGGTGGCTGCAATGACGCCAACCCCCTCTCCTGTTATAACAGTACCGGTAAATTACGGTGAAAAGCCAAAGAAGTTCTCAGGAACTGACTTTAAAAGATGGCAACAGAAAATGTTGTTCTATCTTACAACTCTGAACCTGGCTCGTTTCCTCCGTGAAGATGCTCCTATCTTGAAAGAGGATGAAACCGACCGGCAAGTGGTTGCTGCGGTTGATGCTTGGAAACATGCCGATTTCCTTTGCCGGAATTACATCTTGAACGAACTTGACAACACATTATACAACGTCTACAATCCAATCAAGACAGCAAAGGAACTTTGGGAATCGTTGGAGAAAAAGTACAAAACGGAAGATGCTAGCTCAAAGAAATTTGTGGTTGGCAGATTCTTGGATTTTGTAATGGTTGATTCAAAAACTGTGATCAGCCAAGCTCAAGATTTCCAACTCATTCTGCATGACATTCATGCAGAAGGCATGTCTCAGTGAATCCTTCCAAGTTGCAGCCTTAATTGAAAAATTACCAAAAGGCTGGAAGGAATTCAAGAACTACCTCAAACACAAGCGCAAAGAAATTTCTATGGACGAGTTAATTGTGCGTTTAAGGATTGAGGAGGACAACCGCAATTCTGAAAAGTGGGCTGGTAAGCATCCTATGGAGTCTAAGGCAAATGTGGTGGAACATGCTTCAAAAACCAAGAAACGAAAGTCTTCTAGAGAAAGTTCATCACAAGGCTCTAAAGGGGGGATAATAAAAAGTACAAGTTTAATGGAAAATGTTACATATGTGACAAAGAGGGACATCGGGCCAAAGATTGACGTAGCAAAGGCAAAAGCAAAAGAAGAACAAGTAAGAAGCCTGCTCAAGCTCATATGACCGAAGTGGACAATATTTCCAATGGTGTCGAAGACATCAATCTTTCTGCAGTTGTTTCCGAGACAAATCTTGTCGGAAATCCTAAAGAATGGTGGGTGGACACTGGTGTTACTAGCCATATTTGTGCCGACAAAAAGAGGTTCACATCTTATTCTACAGTGGACAATGGTGAACAACTTTTTATGGATAACTCCTCAACTTTCAAAGTTGAAGGATAAGGAAAGATTGTACTCAACATGACATCAAGAAAGGAACTCACTCTCAACAATGTACTACATGTACCGGACATTCGCAAGAATCTTGTTTCCGGATCTTTGTTGAGTAAGAATGAGTTTAGGCTAGTATTTGAGAGTGATAAATTTGTACTTACTAAGAATGGGATGTATGTAGGAAAAGGTTACATGTCTGATGGCCTTTTCAAGTTAAATGTAATGACCGTTGTACCCTCAGTTATTAATAATAATACATCTTCTTCTTACTTGCTTGAGTCTTCAAATTTATGGCATGGTAGACTAGGACATGTTAATTATGGATCTTTGCGTAAATTAATTAATATGGAATGTTTACCTAAATTTGCAATTGATTCAAATCATAAATGTGAAATTTGTGTTGAGGCAAAATCATTAAAAACTCCTTTTCATTCAATTGAAAGAAGTACGGAACCACTTGAATTAATTCATAGTGACATTTGTGATTTTAAATCAATTCAAACTAGAGGTGGGAAAAAGTATTTTATCACTTTTATAGATGACTATACTAGATACAGTTATGTTTATTTAATTCGAACCAAGGATGAAGTTTTGGAAACTTTCATTCAATATAAGAATGAAGGTGAAAATCAACTTGGTAAGAAAATCAAGAAACTTAGAAGTGATAGAGGTGGTGAATATGAATCACTTTTTGGTGAATTTTGTAAAGAACATGGAATAATTCATCAAACCACCGCTCCTTACTCACCTCAGCAAAATGGAATTGCTGAAAGGAAAAATAGGACTTTAAAAGAAATGATGAATGCCATGTTAATCAATTCTGGATTACCTCAGAACTTGTGGGGGGAAGCAATACTTTTTGCTAATTATATTTTAAATAAAGTACCCCGAAAGAAAATAAATCAAACACCTTATGAATTGTGGCATGGAAGAATACCATCCTACAAATACTTAAAAGTGTGGGGGTGTTTGGCTAAAGTGGCTATTCCTAGTCCTAAAAAGACTAAGATAGGTCTTAAGACCATTGATTGCATTTTCATTGGTTATGCCAAGAATAGTAGTGCATATCGGTTTTTGATTCATAAATCAGAACATTCCGAAATGCATGTAAATACTATTATTGAATCTCGAAATACATATTTCTTTGAACATGTGTTTCCAAATAAGATTGGACAAGAGACTAGTAACAATAAAAGATCTCATAATGCTATTACTAGTCAGGATCAAAAACATGATCAAGAACAAGAGTTATATCAAAATGAGGAAGAGGAACTTAGGTGTAGTAAACGTGCTAGAACCTCAAAATCTTTTGGTCTAGATTTTCTAACATATTTGTTAGAAAATGAGCCTTTAACTTTTAAAGAGGCTATGTCCAGTCCTGAAGCTCATTTATGGAAAGAAGCTGTCAACAATGAAGTTGAATCCATCTTGCAAAATCACACTTGGAAATTATTGGACTTGCCACCAGGTTGTAAACCTCTTGGGTACAAGTGGATTTTCAAAAGGAAAATGAAAGCGGATGAATCAATTGACAAATACAAGGCAAGACTTGTGGTCAAAGGTTTTAGACAAAAAGAAGGTCTTGATTACTTTGACACATACTCACCGGTTACTAGAATAACATCCATTAGAATGCTAATTTCCATTGCATCTTTATACAATTTAGAAATTCATCAAATGGATGTAAAAATCGCTTTCTTAAATGGTGAGTTAGAGGAAGAAATTTACATAGAACAACTAGAAGGGTTTTCTGTTCCAGGGAAAGAAAAGAAAGTGTGTAAATTGGTTAAATCATTATATGGTTTAAAACAAGCGCTAAAGCAATGGCATGAGAAATTTGACAAGGCAATGATGTCAAATGGATTTAAAATTAATGAGTGTGGCAAATGTGTTTATATTAAAAACACAGACAAAAGTTATGTCATTGTATGTTTTTATGTAGATGATATGCTCATCAAAGGTAGTAATAATGACATGATTAAAACTACTAAGAAAATGTTGAATAAACATTTTGACATGAAGGACATGGATATTGCTGATGTAATTCTTAGTATGAAAATTACCAAAACATCAGAAGGATATGCTTTGTCACAATCTCATTATATTGAGAAAATACTTGACAAATTTAGCAAAGATGATGATCATCTTGCTAGAACACCTGTAGATGTTAATTTGTATCTTTTAAAGAATATACAGGAAAGTATTTCTCAATTAGAGTATGCCCAAATTATTGGAAGCTTAATGTACTTGATGAACTGCACTCGCCCGGATATAGCTTAAGCAGTAAGTAAATTAAGTAGATATACGAGTAATCCAGGAGTAGAACACTGGAAAGCAATTATAAGGGTTCTAAGATATCTCCGATTCACTCATAACATTGGGCTAAATTATACTAGATATCCAGCAGTACTTGAAGGATACTGTGATGCAAATTGGATATCGGATACTAGAGACTCGAAGTCCACCAGTGGGTATGTCTTTACTCTTGGTGGGGCGACTGTATCTTGGAAATCTTCCAAACAGACTTGTATTGCTAGGTCTACTATGGAATCTGAATTCATAGCCTTAGACAAAGCAGGGGAAGAGGCAGAATGGCTTCGCTACTTCCTTGAAGATATTCCAATATGGCCAAAACCGGTGTCTGCTATATGCATACATTGTGATAGTCAATCAGCTATAGGTAGAGCACAGAGTCATATGTATAACGGTAAGTCATGACACATTCGTCGTCGACATAACACCGTGAGACAACTACTCTTTAATGGAATTATTTCCATAGAATATGTTAAGTCTAAAGACAACATAGCGGATCCACTAACCAAAGGGTTAACAAGAGAGTTAGTTAAGAATTCATCGAGAGGAATGAGACTTAAGCCTATTAAATAAGAGTTACCACAACGGCAACCCAACTTAGTTGTCTGGAGATCCCAAGATCTAGGTTCAAAAGGACAACCGAGTTGTGAATGACTCAGAAGGATCACTGGGGAGTCTAACTCCTACCCATTTCTATGATGAAATAGTGATGTCTGCAGCATTTTAGGATAAGTAAAACTTTTAATGATTCTTATACCTAGGTTAACCCAGTGGAGTATAGCAGGATACTCTTCATAAGAATCACCTATGTGAGTGTGAACTGGGCCGGTTCTATAAGATTTGTGAAAGGCTACAAGTCTTTAGAGCACTCATGAAAGACCAGGTTGTTTAGGGCCAAAATGAACACAATAGTGAGAACTAAACTATGTCTGAGAATATACTGTGTGAGTTTTATTGTCTTGGTTTACACAAACGGCTGAACAGTTCAAGACATTATGTTCACTGGTTAGCTAGTAAATCCGATAGTATCTCACAAGGGAAGGTTCAAAGCCAAAAGCTACCTATCCTTTGCAGAATATTTTCAATTTATGTACTCTCTGTAATAGATCATGTTGTTACATTTTCTCTCCGTCAAATTCCATTCATGTGGGGGATTGTTGGAAAAATGGTTTAATATAAGCATATTTTTTGAGCCCAAATTTGAGTGGGTCCCAAACGTCAGTGTTCATTGTCGCGTGGCAAGTCACACGGTGAAGATGGTACGTCAAAACCATTTATGAGTGAATGGGGAGTTGACGTCGTTTTCAGGTCTAACATTAATTTTTTAGATAAAAATTCTTTTGAATTTTTTCAATAAAAATTATTGTGGGAATTTAATTTAATTTTAAATTTAAATTTTGGGTTCCTAAGTGGTTTCCTAAAAGTTTATAATTGTGAGAATTTAATTTAATTCTAAATTCAAATTTTAAGTTCCTAAATGATTTCTTAAAATTTATACCTCTTTCATTATTTATTAAACTATTCAAATAGTTTAATATATATATATATATATATATTCAAATAGTTTAATATATATATATATATATATTCCATATAGTTTAATTAATAAAGATTCATCAGTTTGGAACAAGTTGCACTAACGGGCAAACTTTTCAAATTTCCACTAACGGAACTTTTTCCAAATTGTTTAAATTTTTTGCAACGGTCAAACCTTGTTTGATATAGTGGTGCACCTTTTCTTTTCAAATAAATACCTGTTCGGGTATGTTTAAAAGGTCACCAAGTGGGCTATATACACATCTCACTTTTCCAGTAGTCTATATCCGGAAAAAACATTGAGTCTGAAATTTTGTCATTTTGCTGTCCATTTTCTTTTAGTGCATTATTCTTCATATATAATTTTAGGAATAAATATTCAGAGAGTCAGAACACAGGTTTTGTTCGCCGAATAATTTGTTTTGGAGTGCTACTACAAATTGGTTAAGATCATTGTATCCTGGGAGATAGACGCCACATAACCGTAAACACCGTAGCGGGGCGAATCTGTCTTAAGGACAGAGTGTCGCACACTCGACTTGGTCTTTTAATTTTTAAATTCGGTTCAACAAAATAAATTCTGTAAGTTTTATTTTATTTTGTTTGGCTTTGTTTTTATTTATTTCATTTACACAGAAGATTGTTCCAACAGGGGTGTCTTAAATAAGTACACTTTTTGTCTTTTTGGACTAAAAAGTTGAGAAAAAAAATATCGATATTTGGGTTAACTTTTTGATTTTTTATGGAAAAATGTGTATTAAAAAATTGTATGAAGAAGTGTGTAGGAGAAAATTGAAGAGGTGTGGGCCACAACCGTACAATGCACAAGTGAAATGGGAGTAAGAAATTATTGGCTACTTTTCGGTAGGGGTGCAACTCGGGCGGGTTCGGTCGGGTTGGGGGTCTGCCCAAGCCCGACCCGAATTGTATTTGGCAGTGCCCAAGCCCGCCCAAGCCCGACCATGAACCCGAGCATTGCTGTCCAAGCCCGACCCAAGCTTTGTATTTTGAACTCGGGTTAGCCCGAATTGCCCGAATTGCCCGAATTGTCCGAGTCCAGAAACCTGTAGGTAGATCTAAGGGTAGACATAAAAGATGCTAATCTAATGGTAGAAGACTAACCAAAAAAAAATAAAAAATAAAAAATAAAAATTAAGACTAACTCTTTTACTTAATAGAAGACTAACAAAAAAATAAATAAATAAATAAAAATTAAGACTAACTCTTTTACTTAATTTATATATATTATATAATTTATTAAATTATGTATATATTATATATTATATAATTTATATAATATATTAAATTCAATTCGGGTTCGGGTTGCTCGGGTTGGCCATTGGTTCTGCCCAAGCCCGGCCCGAATTGCAATTCGGGCATCAAAAATCTGTCCAAGCCCGTCCAGATTACAAGATATAGTTGCCCAAGCCCTAAAAAAACTCGGGCTGGGCTCGGGTTGCTCGGGTTGAACCCGCCCGAGTTGCACCCCTACTTTTCGGACATTGCACTGGACGGTTTTGTTCGGCCCGTGGGGGTCATCACGGGTCCCATTTTGATAATCTGAACCGTGCAATGTGTAAAATTCGTCGAGTACTATATGTCTCTAAAAAATCACGTTGATCGGATATCGATAGCTATTTGATTAGATTTATTTTTTTTCAATCGTTAATTATAACACCATCCATTTGTTGTACATAACTGATTTGATCATGTAGTTATCAATATCCGATCAATGTGATTTTTTACAGGCATATAGTACTCGACGAGTTCTACACATTGAACGCTTCAGATTATCAAAACGGGACCCGTGATGGCCCCCACAAGCCGAACAACAACCATCTAAAATTACGAGTCCAGATCCCCTCCTTGAGCCCCCTCCTTAATTCCCTCCTTGCAGGGGCCTTCGGGTCTACTTTGAGGCCCAGTTTTGATAATCCGAACCGTTCATATTTTTAGATTTATTCAGTATATTATACCTGTAAAAAATCAAGTTGATCGGATATCAGAAAGTATGCGTTCAGAAAATTGGGACTACAAACTATTTTTTAATAAACAATTTTCCGAACACATACTTTATGATATTCGATCAATTTGATTTTTTACAGGTATGATATACTGAATAAATCTAAAAATATTAACGGTTCGGATTATCAAAACTGGGACTCAAAGTGGACCCGAAGGCCCCTGCAAGGAGGGAATTAAGGAGGGGACTCAAGGGGAGGATCCCAATTCCTAAAATTACACCCAATCATTTCATTATTGTCAACAAACGCAGCATAGCAGCTGCACATAGATGATATCAAAGTTGTACTTTTGTTTAGAAAATTGATTTTTTAATTTTTTTTTGTGAATAATGATAGCTTTTTAATTTTTGAATAACTTTTTGAGTTTTTGTCTTTTTTAGGCTATACCAAACCAGCCCTTAGTAATATTTTTATTTGTGATTTAAATTGGAATAGTTTTTACCTAATTTACTCAATATTGATTTTATTAAGTAGTTTGGATAAGATTACATTTATTGTTCATAGTATATAATACATTTATAAGAATAATTAAATACAGATTCTCACAAAAATAGTTAAATAGTTAAAAAGTGGAACTAAAAAAGCTCATCCCAAAAGAGGGCTAAATAATTTCAGAAACCATTTAAACTTCACTAGAGAGGGACCTTTATTTTAAAAGGCAAATTACACTTTATCCCCTTAATTATTATCGTTTTTCATTTTACCCTCTTAAACTAAAAATTAATACAATGTACCTTCTTCATTTTTTGAAAGTTTTAATCTAATTCTTATGTTTCAATTTTGTTAACAAAATAGATAGAAAATATAGATATAATGTGCACTTTAAAAATTTGTTTTAAATATAACATGTGCACAATACATACACATTTTTGGCCTTTTATGTTAACAAAATTGAGACATAAAAGTTTAATTGAGAATTTTTAAAAGATGAAAAAAAGTATATTATATTAATTTTTAGTTTGAAACAGTAAAATAAAAAATTAGTTGAGAGGATAAAGTATAATTTGTCTTATTTTTTAAATTCATTGAAATTATATTTGATTGTGAGGTGTGGTACCATTGGGAGGGTGAGGCAACAACAGGGTTTTGTTTTTGCTGCCTTTCTTTTCTTTCTTTCTCTCCTTGTTTGAGTTTCCCAGGAAAAGAGGTCAGTGAACATGGACTACACCTGTCACCACCACCGCTGCATTGGTAAAAATGCTTACTCGTTATTTTATTCCATTTTTTATCTCTTTGTTTTTCTTTTCATTTCTTCAAATCTTTTTCCTTCGTCTCTTGCAATTCTTACCTGATAAAAACATGGTTTGGAATGAGAGTGAGAGAGTGAGAGTGAGAGTGAGTTGAGAGCTTTTTTAAACGTTCTTCTGTAAGCTAGAGAGAACGACTTGTAAGCAGAGAGAATTTCCTTTGTATATGTATATTTCATATAGAAGCTTGGGAAATAAAAAAACCCTAATTCTGTGTTTGGTAGAGGGATTTGAGGAGGATTTGAAATATGAATAAAACATACTTATATTTGACCTAGTTTTACATGCCTTTTCCTTTTCTAAATCTCCCAACCAAACACAGTGTAAGTCTGTGTTTGGTTGGAGATTTGGAAAGAAATTTAAAAAGATTAGGGATTTGGGAAAGGATTTGAAAAGGAAAAGGGAAAATGTATGTGAAACTAGATAAAATGTAGTATATTTTATTCACATTTTACCTGTCGTTTCCTTTTCCCTTCCCAAGTCTCTCAACCAAACACAGCGTAAAGAAAGGGTTGCAAAAGCAGAAACGGTATGAAATGAAAGCTAGTTAGGGTTATATATGTGTATTTCTATATATATATATATATGTATATGTATATGTATATGTATCTGTATATGCCTCTGTATGTATGTATAAAGAGAGCTTTTAAATAATAAGAAAACCACTTTGGTATTATTTGGGTTTGAAGTTTTGAATGTTTTATATCTTTTACTTTATTATAATGCTAATGTTGCTTTCTGAAGTTCATGTGAACCAATTACTAATTCGGAGTGTTTCAAGTATATCCTTTTCAATTGATATTATGCCTAATCCAATTATTTTTTCTTGTGACATAGCAAATTTTAGGTAAGATTTTTGCTAATTTTAATTTTGAAAATTTTCTTTCTGCACAATTTAATGTGAGTGATGCTGTTAATAATATTCTATAAGCAATGCATGTATTTGGAAATGAATCTAGACCAAATTTTTGTTAATTTTTTCTATATAAACTTTAGGAGATTAACAAGTGCCTCAAAATCATTAATTTTAACTACTAACTTGAACAAAATGACTAAATTAAAATTAAATTTGATGTGTTGAAACCAAATTGGTCAACTTAAATAATAAGAATCAAAGTGAAATTTAGATCAAACTATGAAAATTAAAAGTGTAATTTACCCATACTTTATTGTCCCATGTCATCCAACCGTCTGCACAAACACATTGCAGGCCTATTATAGCAGCAATTCATCTAGATTACATACAAAAATGGGGCCCCTTATCAAATCGGGGCCTTAGGCCACTCACTAACTTGCCTAGCGAGTGAGTCTGTTTGTTGTTAGTCTATTTAATTATTTATGTTTCTGTTGCTTAAATAATTGTAGGCACTTACAAATTTTGGTGTTGTACAGGGTCTCACTCAAATATTCCAATTCAAAGTATTGATAATTCTTTGCGGGTCGGTGCTCCAAGGATGCCTCCGCTAACAGAATCATATGGAACTGATGCTGTGGTTGTGAGGTCTAGAATTCAGTGTATCGAGAAAGAGGCATACACTGCTGTCTTGAGGGCTTTCATGGCTCAATCTGATGTTCTTTCTTGGGTATGCTTTTTTAACATTGATCTGCTTGTTTTGCATTCAAACTTTTTAATAGTATTACTTTTAGCTCTTCAACTGTATGGTTATTTTGTCTCTTACGTGTGAACATAACCTTTTATGGATGCTAACAGAATTGCCAAAGTAATAGTTGCACATTATTACAGGGCAAAGAGGGGCTGATTACTGAGCTGCGTAGAGAGCTAAATGTTACAGATCAGGAACACCGAAAGCTCCTCACTGAGATTCAGTCAGATGAGTTTGCCAGAATGATAAGGTGGTCATAGTTCTATTTTTATAGACAAAGTTATATATAGTCATTATTTGCAATAGGGGTGTTCATGGGTTTGTTCGGCTCGGGTTCACTCTTAATCCGTCAATTGAACTGACACGATCAGGTTGGGAAATCACTCAACTGTTGCCAACTGGTCATCATCGAAATCAACCTAGAACAAGCACGCGGTTTAGCAGTCAGATCGGTTAATTTTAAAGATTTGCTAGAGAAAAACAGTGGAAGAAAAATATGGGGGAAATGAAATTCAAAATTCACAATAACTTAAACTCATACATATCTGAGAGAGAGAGAGAGAGAAGGAAATAAAATGGGAAAAGGGAAAGGAAAGAGGGGATACCATGTCACCAAATGCCACAACCCTCTCTATTGCTCATTGCCGCCAGCACTGCCCTCACTATCTCTCCCATCGCTAGCGCTCATCATCGACACGTTGTCGATAACCGCCATCGGTAAGGAGAAGGGAGAGAGAGAGAGAGACGCAAAGATAAGAAATTTTGAAGGGAAATAGAGGATAGGCCAAGAGTGAATACAGAAGTCTCCTAGTCTTTTGTTAATTTTTTATTTATGAGAGAGAGTTTATGGGAAACAGATAGATACACATTATTTTGATGAGAGAGAGAGAGAGAGAGAGAGAGAGAGAGAGTATGGGAAATAGATACAAAGATGAAAGACAAGAAATTTCGAAAAGAGAGATAAGCCCAAGAGTAAATACAGAGAAGTCTCTTAGTCTTCTGTTAATTTTTTATTTATGAGAGTGATTTTATGGGAAATAGATAGATGCACATTATTTTTATGAGAGAGATAGAGAGAGTGTGTGTTTATGAGAAACAGATACACAGCTTTTATGTCAATTACATGGAGTCAAATTAATGCCTTTCCAAAAACCAAAAATGAGTCCGACCAGAAGATTTAAATGTATATTTGCCTTTCCGAGAGTCAAAAACGTATGACAGCACGAGATTTAAATATATAACTAATATTTTTTTAGATCAGATCAGGTTGGTTGAATATAAAAACCAGTTACCCACCACTGACTGCAGAACCGCCAAATCTCACAGAACAAAACCACAGCCGACACCTGTCTGTTTGAAACCATCTGTACTTTTACTGGTCGGTTTGGGCTGGACGGTTTTGGTGGGTTCGCAGATACCATGAACAGACCTAATTTGCAATATTCATTTGCATATTGAATTATATAATTGTATATATATATATTTTTTTGATTAGCAACAGAAAAGAGAAATTTTATTGTATAATTGTATTGTTCACCTGCATTTGTGTGTTTGTGTTTGTTTAACTGATTATTTAGTTATTATGACTGAACACATGGACGATTTATTACTTGCAATAGGGAATGGCGAAAAAGCACCTGCCATGCCCAAGAATTGTCTTCCAGTAGAATGGATGCTCCTGGCTTTGTTCCTAGTTCTATGAGCAATGCTTCTCACAAAATATCGATGACTTCCCATCCTGATGTTTCAATGTTACAGAGATATGTGTCTCATAGTCAACCTACTTCAGCTGCTAATCCTTCTTCATTTCCAGTAAGTAGAGAGAGCAGAAGCTCAAGATGGAATGCAATATGCATCTGTTTACTTAAATTTTCTTGGTCAAATTTACTATATATACAAGGTACACTGGCTAGATTAGCTTAACATTCCAAAATATGAGCATATAGCACAGCATTTAGTGGAAACTTTTTAATAGATTTGTGGCACACAATATATGTATAGGATCCTGGATGGTAGGCAAGTATGAAGTAATACTATTAAAAATTAGTCAGTTTTCCATATCGTCTTAAATTTAAAAATAAAAGAAGAAGAAGAAGAAGTGGAGCTCCCCATTACCATAACAAACGACAATGGGGTGTGTATGCTTTACAAACGAGTAAATAGTGGAGTGGGGTGGGGTGGGAGTTACGAACTTCTTGAATTTGCTGTTAAATTGTGCATAGATCTAGTTTCTCTGAAAAAGCATGGTGTTAGTTTAAGCGGAATAAAATTTCCTTTTGTCAATTATATCATTCCCTTTTCAAATATTGCTCCTATCAGTTGCTAGTGACATATAGCTTTTGAATTGAAAAATAAAAAAGATATCATAATGTGAAGCGTTCTAGTGCGTTGTAGATTCTTATCCAACCAAAATATGAAGCATAAGATGTGTTGTCTATTCCCAAGAAGAACCTATTTATGAGATGATGTAAGCAAATGTTGTTTCTTTCACAAATATTTCATTTGTTTTTTATAAGATGATGTAAGCAAAAAAAAAAAGGGGCCATGTGTCTAGATTTAGGTTTACGTTTCATGGAATTATAGCATCTGAACTAATTCTTATTGCTGGATACATGGGAACAAATCATTGACCCTACAGTTAACGTCTCATCTTGGTGTTGCAGTATGATGATATTTTTATTTTATTTTTTCATGATAAGTTTCATATGATGATATGACTTGTGATCATAGCATAGGAAGATGTTTAAAACTTGCTATATGGGTCTTTTATTTAGGGCACCATCATAGCACAATGAACTTAACTACCGTTCAAGACAGGACTATACGTGCTTGTAGACATTTTACACATTTAGACTGATAACCATATGTTCCTAGAGTCCTAGACATAAACAAGAGATGGATTTTCCCTAGTGATAAGTGCCAACCTTGAATATTGATTTCTCTAGTGATGAAGAGCATCATCCAAGGTTATGCCAATTTTAACGTTGTAAAAAGCAAGTCCCCAAGAATACATGGTAGAGTAACCATTATGTATCCTTATATTGATATAGTAAATTATATTTTCTTCTAGGTAGAATATTGGCTGTCAAGTTCAAGAATGTGGGTGTGTCTCTTAGGACGACTACTATATGCAAATATTGCCAAAGGTTAGGATTGTATCAAGTCCACACCTAGCAATCTGCCTCAGTGGACCATTTGCTAATGTATTGATTTTATTTGAGACATTTGTTTTTGCAAAATTACTAAAATATTGAATAGTTTTTATTCTTTTCCCAGTCAAAATGCTGTGAGTGTATAATATGGCCTTAGGCCATGTTTGTTTGTCGAACTAGATCAAAGAGGATTACATGCCCTGTAATTATTAGCTCGGATAGCCAATGACATCCAAATGCCAAATGACATGGATGGCCAAAATGCTGGTCAAACATGGTTGGCCAAAATGCTGTTTCATTTACCCAAAAAATTCATCAATTATTTAAGAAAAAAATTTTAGAACAAAAATTTCATGGGTTTCATGTACAAAATTCATTTAAAAAAGGGTTCACCCATTGAATTTATTACAAAAGAAAAAATAATTCATTTGTATAATTTATTGAAGTTGGTCAGAGAACATTGGTTGACCAAGAACGATAGTTGGCCTTGCAAAATAATGCCAATTCTTTAATACCCGAATAGGTCAAACATGGCTTTTGAGGGAATGAAATAATTTGAATAAAAAAATTAAATTGTTAAATATTCCTAAATAAGCCCAAATGGCTTGATATTATGTGGGAGATGGTCCATTGATTGCAAATCATTTACACTTGCACCCATCTTCATAAATGCCAAGTATTCTAGTTTAGTCTTCTCTCTCTTTCTTTCTTCTTCTTCTTCTTCTTCTTCTTCTTCTTCTTTGGTGTGTGTGTGTGGATAGTGTCCTTGCATGGTCTATAATCTGGCTTGAACATGAATTTTCATCCTTTAATGATCAATAGCTTACCTTTGATAATAGGTTAAATCTAATTTATTTTTATTTTTCTTTAAAAGAAAAAAAGAACCAAAATCTACCTGTTGATTGTGCTACTTAGTAGGGAAATGGTCAAAGACTCATTATTGAAGGCTCCGTTTTCTATCATGGTTTTTATGTTATACATGTGAGATGGCCTATAATTTAATGTATGAAGTAGTAAACTTTGTATTATCAATGGAGACCCAAGTTTTGTTTGTAAAATCAGCATTTTAAATTTGGAATATTGACTAGGAATGGTGATTTCCACGGACAAGAGATTCTTTTTTTTTTTTTTTTTGGGTGAATTCGGACACGGACAAGAGATTCAATTTTGGATCTTAAGAATATTAGATTTGTATTAAAGAGAAAAGGGTTGTTACTTTTGATCTTATCTTTTTTGGTATTCTAACCACAATACTAGTCCATTTACACCATTGAATTTTATTTGGGGCTGATAAATTTTATTACTAAAACCTATGAGTTGAGTTAGACTTGGTGTTTGGTAAAACTGAAGACTAAAGACTGAAAATTAAGTTTTAAAAATTGAATGTTGAATTTTTTAAGTTGAAAAGTTGTTTGATAAAAATTTAACTGCTGAACTAAAAATAAGTTGTTTGTATGTATGATATCAAATTTAAAATTTGTTATTTTCAAATTCTATATTTCAATTTTTATATTGTGATGGCGGTAGTGGTGGTGGTGGTGGTGGTGGTGGTGTTGGTGTTGGTGTTGGTGTTGTGGTATGATGGTGGTGGTAGCGGTAGTGGTAGTGTTAATGGTGGTGGCAGTGGTGGTACCAATAGCGATGGTGTGGTGGTAGTGGTGGTAGTTATGGCGGCGGTGACATGGCGGCGGCGGCGGCGGTGGTAATAGTAGCGGTGATGGTGGTAGTGGCTGTGGCATAGTGGTGGTAGCAGTAGTGAAGGTGATGGTGATGGTGGTGGTGGTAGTGAGTTTATAATAGTGTATATTGATACTTATGTTTAGTATATATAAATTTGGTTAGAATTAAGTAAGTTTCATATGATTTAAATTTTTTTTAATTTTAGTTTACATTTTGATAGGCACTTAAATTTTAAGTAATATCAATTATGGTTATCAAACAAGTTTGATTGATTATCACTTAATACATTCAATTTTAAGTGCTAAAATAGGTTATCAAACACCCCCGTAGTATGGTGTCTGGTGCAATATTGATAGTTTATTGGTTCTTGCGATTTGTTCCTTTATTTTTATTTTTTAAAATTAACTTGGTTTAATTTATTATTATTCTTTTACTATTTGTTGTATTGAAATTTATATTGCGTGCTAAGGTTGTGTTTTGTTGTAAGATCAAGGGACATGACAAACATGATCTTATATTTTCCACATTTCCATTTTAAACTTAGGTGGTTCTCTAAGGTTGTGTTTGGATTATGGATTTGTGAAAGAATGTAGAAAGGGAAAGGAAAAGGAAAAAGTGAGGGAAATGTGAATGAAATAGAAGTTAATTTTTTATTTTAGTTTTTTGTAGAAATTTAATGTATAAAGAGAAATGATTGTATTATTGATTGTTGTATGTTATTAATTACAAATGGTGAGGGGCTCCTTATATAGGAGATGTAGTGGAGTAGGTGGTAGTGGTAGGTGTGTAGTAGGTGGTGGTAGGTGTAGTAGGTGGAGTAGGTGATAGTAGGTTTTAACAGCCCCCCGCAAACTCAAGGGGGATAGGAACTAACCAACTTGAGTTTGGAGAGAGTAACAAAACAAGAAAATAATCTAAAAAATAAAAAATGGATAGGAGACACTGTATGGTCGGGTCAGACCGTTGTAGAAGACTGTATGGTTATGGCAGACTGATGTAGAAGACACTGGCTCGTGTTGGACCGATGTAGAAGACTGTTAAAATTCAATGGATAAAATTGATTGTGTTATTGATTGATATCTGATTGATTGTTTGATTCTGTTACACTTGATTGATTATATAGATGTATGTTAGGTGGTGGTAGGTGAGGAGTAGGTGAGTGTGTGGTAGGTGATGGTAAGTGTGTGGTAGGTGATGGTAAATTCTAACAGCCCCCCGCAAACTCAAGGAGGATAGAAACTAACCAACTTGAGTTTGAAGAGAGGAACAAAACAAGAAAATACATAAAAATAAACAAGAAAATACATAAAAATAAAAAAGGATAGGAGACACTGTATGGTCGTGTCAGACCATTGGTGAAGACACTGAATGGTGGTGTCATAACGGTGTAGAGGACACTGGATGGCGGTGTCAGACCGATGTAGAAGACAGTTTATGGGGTCATGTCGGACCGTTGTAGAAGACAGTTTATGGGGTCATGTCGGACCGTTGTAGAAGACAATGCTGTGACAGTTGTTGTGACAGTTTACGGAGTCTTGCTGGACCCTTGTAGAAACTAACCGGAATCAATGTCGGGACAGTTTACAGAGTCTTGTCGGACCCATAAAGGAGCTAACCGGAATCAATGTCGGACAGTTTACAGAGTCTTGCTGGTCTGTGGTCTGTGTGGAGGATGGGTCTGGAAAAACTTGGTTGATACTTGGAGAGCTGCTGCAAGCAGACTAGGTTGAGGTCCGGCGGGCGGCTAAGGTGAGGTTGCCGCCCGCCGGGGAAGCGAAAAATACTAGATTCTTAAACCTGCTCTGATACCATGTTAAAATTCAATGGATAAAATTGATTGTGTTATTGATTGATATCTGATTGATTGTTTGATTCTGTTACACTTGATTGATTATATAGATGTATGTTAGGTGGTGGTAGGTGAGGAGTAGGTGAGTGTGTGGTAGGTGATGGTAAATTCTAACAAAGACAGTTTATGGGGTCATGTCGGACCGTTGTAGCAGACAATGTTGTGACAGTTGTTGTGACAATTTACGGAGTCTTGCTGGACCCTTGTAGAAACTAATCGGAATCAATGTCGGGACAGTTTACAGAGTCTTGTCGGACCCATGAAGGAGCTAACCGGAATCAATGTCGGGACAGTTTACTGAGTCTTGTCGGACCCATGAAGGAGCTAACCGGAATCAATGTCGGGACAGTTTACAGAGTCTTGTCGGACCCCTTAAAAAGTCGCACCCTCAAAAGGTGTGCCCAATCTATCAAAAGGCGTGCCATCAAAAGGCGTGCCCAATCTATAAAAAGGCGTGTCATCAAAAGGCGTGCCATCAAAAGGCGCGCCCATGTTGTCGTCTAGCGCCGAGCGGCGCATGATGCGCGTGTCTGCCTCTTCATCATGGTCTTTATAAACCGAAGCGGAGGCTGAGGCTGAGGCTTGGAAGCATAACAAACCAGTTGAAACCTCTTCGTTCTCTGAGAGCTTGTCGCTAAGAGCTGCAAATCTTGAAACACTCTGTAAACACTCTGTAACCAACCCTTCTCTGAAACACTCAGCAACCCATAACATGGCCTCGTCTTCCCGTTTAGCTACCCAGAATATGGCCTCTTCGTCCCGTGGTCTGCTCACTCTCTTTCCCGACCTCAACGAGTCAACAAGAGAGATAACTGGTGCGGTGGCCAGTGAACCTCAACCAAGCGCCTCTGGTTTTGCTCCGTTGAACTTTCCGATGCGGTCGGTGGAGCAAAAAATGGCGGTGCAAACTGATATTGAGGCCAATCAGTATACTTTGAAGTCATGTGTGGAGACCATGACGGCGGTCACAAACCTGTCGCACCGGCTGCAAAGTAGGACAAATGAGGTGCAGCAGTTAAACGCCCAGCTGGCTCTGCTCCAACGCATGTATAAGGATGCGCGAGTAGAGATAAGTCTGCTAAAGGCGGAAAATAAGGAGCTGAAGCGGAAGGCCACCGTTATGTTCCGATTTGGAGGTCCGCCATATGCTGCAGTGGAGGAACAGGGAGTAGTGATCGTGCCCAGTGGAGTGGGAAACACGGAGGCAACACCGTCAAGGGCCTCCCAAGACGGAGGCAAGAAGAAGAGACCGACGGCAGAGTAGAGAAGAAAAATCCCGCCTGTGGATGTGGTTGTTTTGGTATGGGTTGTTGGTTGGTTTTTTTTTTTATTTTTTATTTTTTATTTTTTTATTTTTGGTGTAAAATGGTGATCGGGGTGAGCCTCGACATGAATAAAATGAGTTTGGTGTGCAGGTCGTCTGCTTCGTCTGTTTTTTTTTTTTTTTTTCAAAGAAATAATAATGAAAAAAAGATTAAAAATAAAGTGAAAGAAAAATAAATAAAAAAAGATAAAGAAACAATAAGAATATATGTGAAATCAAAACGAGAGAGTGAGGGAAAAAGAGAGTGGTTCACGTGGGTTTCTTGGTCCACAGTTTTGTGAAAACCTGCAATGGGTGTTTTTTTTTTTTTTTTTTTTTTTAATAATAATAATAAGAATATATTAATGGCGAAAGCATGTGCCCGGTGGGTGGGAAAGTGAAAAAATGAGAGAGAGAAAGTGGGGTACATGATGATGAGGATGATAATAATAAGAAAACGAATAAAAAAAAAAAGGAAAAGGAAAGTTACCACCATGTATTTGCTCGAGATTGTTTTTTGTTTTTGTTTGAAAACAGTAGTTATTTATTTACTTTATTTTATTTTATTTTAAGGATTGTGTCTCTGAGAAGGACTTCTCCAGAAGCCAGTAGCATAAAACCTATCCCACATCTCCTTCTCCAACTTAAGCACATCCTTAACAGTCTGCAACGATTTCACCTGCTGATCCGCCGCCGGCAACATATCAACGGCGATGGGATGTATTTGCAGTTCCGTATCATCACACCCATTGCAGGAAGCGCGATACCATTGTCGGCGAGGTTGTCGCTCCCGCCTTGGTCGTGATCGATCAGGACGACAACGTCGGTGACCTTGATCCTGGCGGCGCGGAGAGGAGCAGCGGTTTCGAGGACGGAGGCGCCGCTGGTGACGAGATCTTCAACAACGAGGCAGATCTGGCCGGGGGAGAAGGAGCCTTCGATGGCGTTTGGAAGTGCCGTAGTCTTGGATTTCTTTGCGGCGCATGAGCATGGGGATTTTGGAGGAGGTGGAGATGGATGTAGATTGGGGAGGAGATGCTGGATTTCAGTTTGAAGTTGCCGAACTTCACGGCGGAGATGTCGTGGAGGTGCAGAATCAGTGACTCCATTGTGGGTGATGATGCCATTTCGCTCTCTTTTTCTGTCTCTATAAAACTGTGAGTTGTGTGATAGGAGCTGCTGCTGTGTGTAAATGTAGCTGCCATGGCCATGAGGGAGAGGGATCATGTCTGATGCAGAGGATCAAAGCCGTTCAGATCGTGACGATCATGACGAGAGTTGCTATGATGTTGTTGGTATGGATCATTTCCTGTGAGCCTCTTGCTGGAGTTGATGGAGGTTCCAATTGGTTGAGATCCGGCGGGCGGTCAAGGCAAGGTTACCGCCCGCTGGAAGGCGGAGAACACCGAGAACACCAAGATCTTTAACCTTGCTCTGATACCATGTAGAAATTTAATGTATAAAGAGAAATGATTGTATTATTGATTGTTGTATGTTATTAATTACAAATGGTGAGGGGCTCCTTATATAGGAGATGTAGTGGAGTAGGTGGTAGTAGGTGGTAGTGGTAGGTGTGTAGTAGGTGGTAGTAGGTGGTGGTAGGTATAGTAGGTGATGGTAGGTTTTAACATTTTTTTTTTTTCCAATTCTCTTGTTTTGTCCTTTCACTATCTAAATCTATGATCCAAACACAGTTAAGGAGCCTTGTCTGTTGCTAGACTAAAGGCTTACTTTGTGCTTGGGGGTAGATACTTTAGATGGCAGGTCTCAATCTCCTAATTTAGGGTTAAATGAGGAAGACATTCACATCTTCATAGAGTCAAGTTGAAGCTTGATGACTGGGATCAAAACTTCATTTCAGTGTGTTGGTTCATTCAGCTAGGAAATGGAAATATTTTGGAAACACATCGCAAAAGGCTACAAGTTTGGAAATGCATGGAAATGTTTGCAAATAAAATCAAAATTGATAGAAATGTTATATAATTAGACCACTAAACATGCTACACGACCCTTTTCACATGAATTGCTCAAGCGTATAATCTGGAAGTAAATGTCAATGTGGACCACAAATCATTAACTTAATGTTGTCAAACAAAAGTGATGTAGTAGAATAAATGTGTGATTAGATGACCTATCCAGTTGTAGTTTAGTTGTAGTCTTTAAATAGGTGATTTAATAATTGTACTTAGTTTTTTATGAAAGAATATACATTATGATTGGATGGTTTTACTCCTAATTGGGGCATTTGTCTTCTGTCTCTCTCTCTCTCTCTCTCAATTTGATCATTGATTTGCATTTGTATTGCATTAGTTGGTATCAGAGCCTCAGTTCAGATTCTTTGTTCCTATTCATGTGATGATTGCATGAATTGAGTTCACTCAGTTCGTAGCTTAAACCTGGTTGGTAATTTGCAGCAACACAAGCCCTAATTTTCCTTACGTCTGTGTCGATCAAATACCCCGAATTTGATTCAAGACTTGTTGCGATTGTGACTCTAGTCTGAGATTGACTTAGATTCAGTGCCTCAGATACTTCGCAGAGCTTAATAGATCTCTTGTTGACTTCGATTCCATTGCCAGCTTTTGTGAATCGACATCGTGATCTGATTTCGACCTAGGTTTAGTTTTGCTATTTCGATTTTGTGAATCTAATTCGTGACCTGAGAATACCAGCTCTAGAAGCATCGTGACTCTAGATTGACCTTGATCTAACGCCATAGTTGAGTTGCGACCTCGATTCGATAGTTTCTTTGTCAAGATCCAAACTTGAATTGACATCCAGGTTGAAGACCCAAACTCGATCTGAGACCAAGTTGAAGATTTGAACTCAATCTGAAGATCCTAGGTGAGATCTGAAACTCGATTTGAAATCCAAACTGCAATTCGAAACCCTAGTTACAGTCGCGATTCTGGTTCTTTAGATTTCACTTCGATTTCTCAACGTGTTTGTGAATTGTCTTCTACTATTGGACTCGGTTTCGCGATTTGGTTTTGTGATATGGATTCAACTTCATAGATTGAGCTTTGACCTAGATCTGTTCTTGGATTCTTGGTATTGTGAGCTGTTAGTGCCTGTCTTTGATTGAGGACTGGGTTTGCCAACATTTCGATATTGTGCGAGATTTAATTTTGCTGTTATTTCTTGAGTCTGTTAATTCGAATATTCTGTTGGTTGGACTGCTCTGCTTCGTACTGCATTGAAGGTGCTTTTGTCACACTATTCTGAAGTCTTGTTGAATGCATTGTGTTAGTGTACTGTGAATCAGTTTGCTGCAGATTGGCCTATAACCTTGTCTCTGAGACAGATCTTTCGCTGCGAATTTAGGTGAAGAACAGAGATGAATCTCTCAATTGGAAGGAGCAATGATGCTAATTCAAATCAAACTCATAATCAAAGAGATGAGTTGAAACAAAGGAGTGGATGACTTGTTGCATTACAAGCCGACATTGAAATCTTTGAAAGCTTCAAAGAGTTTATTTGAAGCTTATCTTTGGTACACCTTTCATGCCTCTTTAGGAAGTTGTTTTGAGTCATGTGGGGTTGCTTGTTGTGATGCTCAATTAGCCATTGTGTTCGAAGGAAGAAAGGAAGAAAGGAGTGAGTCCAGCTCGTGATCAGTTTCTCTCAAGTCATTCTTGTCTAGTGGGTTTAAAGTCAATCCTGTCAATTTGTTACATCCTTCAGCCTTGTTTTTGGAAGATATCATTTGCCAGCCTAGTGGTCTCGTTTCAACAGGAAGAGTACTCTTGTGCACCATTCTGCAAGTCAGAGGTGAAAAGGCATGGGACAATGAGAGTCTATCCAAGCTTTAGCAAGAGGGTATGGACATGACTGGAGTTGTCAGTTGCACCTATGGTTGTTTAACCAAGGAAGCAGGTCGATGTATTCATAGACGAATGAATTGTGAGGACCATGTTTGTGTTGAGCAAGGAAATGCAGCACCTCTTCCTTACCTATGACTACAAAAGTGATGTTACATTGAGTTCACATAGTGGCTTCTTAAACTTGAGGTCAAGTTTCTTCAAGAGGGGGAGTACTGATGTAGTAGAATAAATATCTTAAGTGTTTGATTAGGTGGCCTATTAGTTGTAGTTTAGTTGTAGACTTGTAGTCTATAAATAGGTGATTTAATACTATTGTACTTAGCTTTTGAGTAAAGAATATACATTGTGATTGGAGTAGAGGTTGGTTTCTCTCTCTAGCCCTTAATAGGGGAGTGGTTATTGGGTGCTCCTGGAGCATGGCCATGTGGTGCTCCAAGGTGTCGTGATTGCTGGAGAAGGTAGGGCCTATGATTTTGTGTCGAGTGATTGAGGAACATAGGGGGCATAGTGTATGATGATTAGTAAAAGAGTATGAACACGTGGCGCTCCAGGAGCATTGAATAAGTTTTCCTAATTGGGGCATTTGTCTTCTCTCTCTCAATTTGAGAATTGCTTTGCTTTTGGATTCCATTTTAAGTGTATATTATTCTAAATGTGCATTAGATTCTGTTAGATTACCATTAGCTCCAAAAGCTTAAGTTGTTATAGTCAAGGGCCCAACAATGCATATCAAACTCTCCAGCACCGTTTCTCATGTGCAAGTCTGTCTTGCACATGGAGATGCAATCATCCAAACATAGAGAGAAACATAATGGAAATGGGGACAAATATAGACAAAGAAACTTGAATCCAAGACCTCACTTAGCCTGAGCTTTGTTACCATATTAGATAGCTACTAGTTCCAAATGCTTGAGTTGTTAGGAAAAGGGTCAAATAATGCATATCAAACTCTCCAACAAGCTCCAACCAAATAAGGTTTACAAAGTTATCCACAAAAAGAAAAAAGGATAGTAGAAATAACTTTTGTTAAGGTAATCTTGATAGATTTCGAAACAACTCACTATTGGGTGTGTTTCAATTGTTTTTGATGCAACCAAGTTGATGCAAGATTGAAATTATAATTTTCAATTGAGCCATCAAAATCATTTTCTAATTATGTTATTATACTTCTTTGTTTTTTTTTGTATTTTTAGGGTTTTGGGGGTGAATCTTGTGGCTTCTGCTGGTATAATAATATTGGGTAGGGCTAGCCTTGTATAGTAATTACTTGTTCGGGATTATAAGGCCTAAAAAATGGCCTGCTGTGGAAAAAGGAATAACTCTGAAGACGTATAAAAGTTGAATAGTTGTAGGGGCCATGCGATCTCTCTTTCTCTCTCTCCCCTCTTCTCTTTCTCTCCTCTCTATCTTTCCGTCTATCCTTCTCCTTATTTATTTATTGATTTATTTTAATCTTCATTTCTTTTCTTTTTTTTGAATTCTCTTTCTTTTCCTATGTTCTTCTCTTTCTCTCATTGCCTCTATCTCTTTCTCATGAAACAAATCAACATATTAATTTGCCCTTCTAGTTTTTTAGGACAATCTGAAGAAGTTCTTGCTACATCAGTTTTGATGTTTTGTGGAAACCCTGAAATTTTGGTTTTGTGTTGGTTGCCTAAGAAATGGAAACTGTGGGCCATTTTTTTATGAAAATAAATTTGTTACTTTAGCATGACTTGGTTTCTAATTGTTGGTGAATTGCACTCTTTGCTAGTGGGGTGCACTTCTTTATTTTTTGAATGAAACTGAAAACAGGCAGATCTTTTGGACCTGTGCTGTAGTGCCACCTAGTCAATTGTATTTCAATAACACTAAGAATTTCATGTAGTCCTTTTAGTTTTTCTAATTGCTTCACTAGGGTTTGGAACGTAAATGAGTATATTTGTGTCATCTATGTATTTGTAATATTTATGTTTTTATACAGTGCTGAAAGTTTATCGAATTTATCCAGGCACAGTACAGGAATGGTCAAAGTATTGGAGGATTGCTTACTTACTCCACCGGCAATGCAGGGCAGCCGATGAAAGCAGTTGTTCCTGATGTTATGGCCCCATCTGCAAGCAAAAATAGAGGGCCAGTGAAACCTCAATCAAAGATGGGCTTTTATGTTGCTGATGTTGACAATCTCCAAAAAACATCTGATATAATTAAGATCCGTGCAACAAATAAGCTTCTGCATAAGGTGCAGCAAGATAAGCTCACAACTAAAAAAATGATTTTTTGCATTGGCAACATGTCGTCAAAAAAAGTATTTGCAACAACATGCCAATTGCAAATGGGGGGTAAAAAATGCTGGGATGGCAAAAACATTTTGCGATGACAAAGTTGCCGTTGCCATTTTTTGTGATGGCAAATGCTAGTTTTAGCCACAACAAAATGCTGTTGCAAAAGATATTGAAAGAAACAATTTTGTTTGGGGTGTGTTGGGTTAATTTGCCATCGCAAATAATACTTTTTTCATCGGCGATGTTGATGTAGGATTTTTTATTTATTTATTTATTTTATTTTTTAAATCTAGTTATTTGCAATAACTAATATTGGAATGTAACCCACCCAAAAAAATATTGGAATGTAGAGGTTATGACTTGGCGCAATGGCAATGCTCTTTTTCCCTAGTGTTGTGGCGTGGGTTCGAGTCATGGGGTCAGCCTCTTTGTGAAGTGGAGAGAAGGCTGCCTTCATCATCTCTTACACTGCTGTAGAAGTGGGAGCTCATCTCTTACACTGCTGTAGAAGTGGGAACCTTGTGCACTGACCACAACCTTTAGGCAATGTTTGATACACACTAGATTTTCTGGCACTGTTTGGGATTGGTAATACTGTGGGATTGAAGTCAGGATTGGTAAATATGTACGATAGGGGATAAGATTATATATACCATGGGAGTACTCGTACATTGATTAGGATAGGATATAACATGGGGTAAGAGGAGGATTATTTTTTACCATTGAATGGGGTGATTAGTAATACGATGGTACTACCAATCTCACTCTTTTTTCCCCCCAATCAAATGCATTATTAGGGGACAACAAAAAACATGCAGGGCCCACATGGGCCTGTGGTATTATCAATCCCAATCGTGCCTCCAAGCCCTCCTCCAAACTGCTTATTAAATAGGGCCTTGGGGTTTCAATCGCATGTACTATACCTATTTAATGGATTTTACCTAAAGTTTTCTAAGTTATGGTGATCCAAGGAAGAATCTTGATATTTCAATTCAACTAGGTTTTTGGTTTATAAAACAAGTGTAGATTCTCATGAGTTTCATCTTTATTAGTTTTTTAATCCCTATTGCAGGTTGAGAGTATGATCTGTGGAAGGGAAGTCAATCCTGACCCTGTTCAAGTGGAGAAGGCGAAGGCAATCCTCATGGTACTTGCTGCTCCCACTTCCGTAGCATTGCTTATACTACGTTGTTCTTGGCAAAGTTACAACAGTTCATGTCTGGATTGTCATATATTAATGGTAGAACTGCTTTGTGAACTTCTAATCTACTAGGAGCACGAGGTAGCAATCCTTGAAGTGCTTGCAAAACTTGCTGATGTGTCAGATGGGGGTGAGTCGAGTCAATTATTTGTATCAATCTTGCTTCCTTTTTGACTTGTTTATCAATGCAACATGTGGACTCTTATTTGCAATCTCTCAGATGATTCTCCCAAACAATTTCAATATCATGAGGAGCTCCAGAGAATTGGAAGAGGGATGGCAACACAAAAGGACTTGTATGTATGGTCAGGTTGATAACAGACTGAGACTCCATTGATGGGTTCAGATGTAGATATATATATATATATATATATATATATATGGGTAGCACATTACCGCTGTACAGGCTCTCAGCATATCAGCACCTTGTTTTAGGCATTAGTTTGTGATAGTATACTGGTTGTTGTAGGATGGTCACATTTGGGCTCAAACCTTCTGCTGAGTACCTACCCTAACACAGGTGATTACTAGAATTCCCTCAATCACACACAGTTGAAGTGTCAATTCAGTGCAGAGAACAATATGGCAATAGAAAGGCTGCTGTGTTATGGTCATAGTATCTGTGTTGTTCTTGGTTGTGGCTAGTGTGGGCATATCGAAATAATGTACTGTGTTTGTAGCTAATAGCAAGCATATTTACATGATTCATGCGTGACCTCCTTAACTTCATATAATTCGTATATCACTTTACAACACATTTGCACCATTGAGGAACTTTTTTATGTCATGTCCTGGGAATATACCTTTGCTATGAGTCTGTTAGTTGAATCCATTGATTCAAACGTTAGAACAAAACATTAGAAACATCAAGTGGTTCAGTCAGTTTTGTCCCTCAGTCGAATCAGTTCAGTTCTGTTTTATTTTTCTAGTAGTTTATATATATATATATATATATTTTTTTTTTTTGCAGTTTAGTTTCTGATTTTGTAAAACTTAAACCGCAACAGATTGAATCAAATTGGATGCTTTTGAATAACAGTTGTCCATCCTTAAGGTTAATACCCAGTCATTTGCACGCATGTATGCCCTCTCAATCGTACCTCAGTTCTTATCTCATTGTCTCTATCAGAGACTAGGGTTGAAAACGATACCTCCTCCACCTCTCACCAATCTCCATGAATGTATTAAGTGATATTAATTGTGGTTCTCACTCTCCTTCTCTATCTACTATTAACATCTTTAATCTCAATCTCCATCCATCTCTATCTTAGATTTCAATCCATTATTGGGGATTAATCTTCTCTGTAAAATAAACTGATGTATTATTGATTGATTGTATGTTTATTGATGTGTGTTGTGTATTGATTTGTATGTTACAAGCTATTATATAGGAGAGGTGTGAGGTAAGTGAGTGGTGGTAGTGGATGGTAGTGGAGGTGGTGGGTGGTAGTGGAGATGGTAAGTGTGTTAGGTTTAGTGGGGTGGATGTAGTGGGTTAGGTTAGTGGGTTAGGTTTAGTGTACATTAACAGCCCCCCTCAAACTCAAGGAGGATAGGAACTAACCAACTTGAGTTTGAAGAGAGTAACAAAACAGAAAAGTAAACTGATAAATAAAAAACAAAACAGGATAGGAGACACGGTATGGTCGTGTCGGACCGTTGTAGCAGACAGTTTACGGGGTCATGTCAGACCGTTGTAGAAGACACTGTGTGGTCGTGTCAGACCGATGTAGAAGACAGTTTATGGGGTCATGTCGGACCGTTAGAGCAGGACAGTTTACGGGGTCATGTCGGACCGATGTAGAAGACAGTTTACGGGGTCATGTCGGACCGTTGTAGCAGACACTGTGTGGTTGTGTCAGACCGTTGTAGCAGACAGTTTATGGGGTCATGTCGGACCGTTGTAGCAGGACAGTTTACGGGGTCATGTCGGACCGTTGTAGAAGACAGTTTATGGGGTCATGTCGGACCGTTGTAGCAGGACAGTTTACGGGGTCATGTCGGACCGTTGTAGAAGACAGTTTACGGGGTCATGTCGGACCGATGTAGCAGGACAGTTTACGGGGTCATGTTGGACCGATGTAGAAGACAGTTTACGGGGTCATGTCGGACCGTTGTAGAAGCTGACCGGAATCATTGTCGGGACAGTTTATGGGGTCATGTCGGACCGATGTAGCAGAGGTTGTGGTGGTGCACCAAGGGGGCGACTTAGGGAGTGCGCCATGAGCGACTTATACATGATACTGTGTATAACCCCCCCTCAAACTCAAATAGGTGTGAAGATAGAAACCTATTTGAGGTTGAAACAAAGGGATTGATAAAGCTGGCTGGTGTAGAAGACACTGTATGAGTGTGTATATAGGCTGCCCAAAAGATATACATGGATGTAGATATCGAGCCCTCAAAAGTCGTGCCCTCAAAAGGTGTGTCATCAAAAGGCGTGTCATCAAAAGACGTGCCCGAGTCATGAAAAGGTGTGCCATGAAAAGGCGTGCCAGGTTGTCGGTGTCAAAAGGCGCGCGATGCGCGTGGCTGTCTCTGTGTCATGGTCGTTATAAACCGAAGCGGAGGAGCAGGGAGTAGTGATCATGCCTAGTGGAGTGGGAAACACGGAGGCAACACCGGCAAGGGCCGCCCAGGACGAAGGCAAGAAGAAAAGACCGGCGGCAGAGTAGAGAAAAATCCCACTGTGGGTGTGGTTGTTGTGTTTGTGGTTTTTTTTTTTTTTTTTTTTTTGTTTATGTAAAATTGTGATCAGGGTTGATCGTTGAGATAAATAAAAGATGGCTTGGTGTGCAGTTCGTCTGCTTCGGTTTGTTTTTTGTTTTTTTTTTTTTTTGTTGGTTGTTGGGTTGGTGAGAAAATATATATAGTATTGGTGGAATGAGGAGTGCCTACGGTGAAAAATAAAATAATAAAAGATATGTATAATAAAAGAAGATATAAGTGGAGGAGGCGACAGAAGTGGGCTAGTGGATAGAAAAGGGACCAGAGAGAGAGAGGGAGTGGATGAGTGTGTGAGTGAGTGTGTGAGTGTGTCTGCTATGTATAATAAAATAATAAAAGATTGTCAATCCCGTGGGTGTGTGAGTGTATCGGCTGTGAGTGCCATGTGCGTTTTTTTTGTTTTTTTTTGTTTTTTTTTTTTGTTTTTTTTTATTTTGTATATTTTATTAGAGTAATAAAATAGGAAATAGTCAGGGATTTGGGTGTAGGGTGGCCCATGGATTTGGTAAAATCAGCACATGGTTGTGGAGATAAAATAAAATAAAAAAAAAGGAAGGTTGGGTGTTGCAAAAAGAAAGAGGCATTTGTTGGAAGCCTGCTACCCAAGAGCGAGGATCCAGAAATGAACCAGAGCCTAGAAAAAGAACTCCCTACTGCTGATACGGGAGATCAAACAGAAGAGGAAAAAGAAGAGGAAGAGCAAGAGGGTGCAGCCATTGAGCATCTAAGCGTTTCCCGACGAGCTCCGTGGATAAAACGAGAGCGCAGGTTCCAATGGTGGAACGGCCAAAGCCGCTAACAAATCTGAGGGCTGAGTAGATCCAGATGTTGGTGGAGAAGAACACTGTGGAGAGGCCAGCAAGTGACATGAGGAGGTAGAATAGGAGTAGCATGTTCTTGCGACCGAGTGGTGAGGAGTCTGCTAGTGTGGGCAATCCATGAAGAATGATGACGCCGGCAGCCCTATTATTATCGAACCGGCGCACTCCAATGACCACTCTAAGATTATGGAGGTCTCGATAGGCATATCCCAAGCCCATGAATTCCTCGGAAGTTGGCAGATCATCATCATCGTGTCACCATCACCAGTAGCAGTAGTAAGGTGCCATGCTGGTTGGGCATCCGTGAACACACTGACGAAGGTTTGTTGTGCGTCAAAGACCCAAGCAACTGACACGAGGGCAGCCTGAAAGAACTGAGCCGACATCACAGAGGTGCCCGACTTCAATACAATGTATGAGCTGTATGACCCATCAACGGTGATGTTCTTTGTCAGGAACAAACACATAATGATTGATCTTGGCACCGGAAACAACAACAAGATCAAGATCAAGATCAAGAAGAATAATTTGTGGCAGCTGAGGGAAGGTATGTGTAGAGAATTCTGGCGGATTAGGTTGAGGTCCGGCGGACGGCCAAGGTGAGGTTGCCGTCCGCCGGTGAAGCGAAAATCCTAGGTTCTAAACCTGCTCTGATACCATGTAAAATAAACTGATGTATTATTGATTGATTGTATGTTTATTGATGTGTGTTGTGTATTGATTTGTATGTTACAAGCTATTATATAGGAGAGGTGTGAGGTAAGTGAGTGGTGGTAGTGGATGGTAGTGGAGGTGGTGGGTGGTAGTGGAGATGGTAAGTGTGTTAGGTTTAGTGGGGTGGATGTAGTGGGTTAGGTTAGTGGGTTAGGTTTAGTGTACATTAACATTCTCCATCAAGATCTCACATCTTCATCTCATATCTCACTTTGACTGCTCGACGTCTCTGACTCACTCGATATCTCGGACTTACTCGACATCTCTCCTTCGTCTTAAGGTAATTTCAAAATCCCTTTATTTTTTAATTTTAATTTTTTAAAATCTCTACTTGAAAACCTAATTTTTCTATTTTTTTTAAATCCCTAATTCCAAACTTGTAATCTCTAAATAGCAATGGCTACGTTTTTTAATATATTTAAATTGCAAAGATTGTGCGCTATTGACTATGTGTATGTATATATCATGCAACCATGACAGACCTAGATATCCATGACCTCTTTAACCATTGCTTTTCTGTTTGGTTTTGATTGTTCAAAAACAATTTTTTGAGTTTTTAATCTGTATTTTTTATTTTATTTTATTGATTGTTGTTAACATTTTAATCATTTTTAATTTTTTTTTTTTACATCCACTTAATCTATATACATTTAGAAAATATTAAAATATTAAATTATGTAAAAATCCTTAGAAAAATTCATTTGATGCAAAATATATATATATATATATATATATAAAATAGTACAGATGGGGAGGTCGACCGACCAGTTAGACCAAAATTGCCTTTTAGCCTTTTGTTTGATGGATTTTGATCCTAGAATACTGCGAACATGTTCTAAGATCCTATGAGACGCAAAAACATTAATAAACTACAAGTGACAAGTGTGGTATCGACAAATATTGAATTTATTATTATTTTTATGTTTAGAATTACCATAAGGGAAACAAACTTAAGAATGTTAAGAAATAGAGTTTAGTAGAGTTGTTCATGGGTCGGTTCAAACTAGGTATGTTCAAACTAGGTTTGGCATATACCGTCACCCGAACTGATCAACCTAGGTAGAACATGAAAGAACCCGACTTCAATTGGCTAGGTGCTCGAAACCAAACGTGTTCAGGTTGAATAGTTTCGGTTGAAATGTCAAAACTGACCAATCTCCATCACAGTGTAGATCATAACCCCAAAAAATTAAAGAGGAAAGGGAAAAGAGAGACCAAATTTAAGAGAGAAGGGCTTTGGGTGTGAGGTGAGGGGAGAGGAAATTGTGATGTGTGTGTGTGTGTGTGTGAGAGTGTGTGAGAGAGAGAGAGAGAGAGAGAGAGAGAGAGAGAAACGGTGGCAAAGTGATCTCTAATGGCGAAGGCAAAGGTGAGAATGAATCTGCAACAGATATTAGTGTCAGTGGTGAGGCGGTGACGAAAAGGAATAGCAGTGGCCAAGCCTTAGTCGAACAAGGTTTTTGTGATTCTTTAAAAACTAATATTTAGCAATTAAATGAAAATAGGGTAAATTACAACTATTCCCCCTAATGTTGTGTTTGGTTGGGAGATTTGAGGTGGGATTTGGAAAAGAAAATGAAAAATGTAGGTGAAATGTGAATAAAACATGTCTAATTTCACCTAGTTTCACATACCTTTTCCTTTTCCCTTTCCCTTTCCAATTCCAAATCCCTCTTCAAATTCCCCAACCAAACACAGCATAAGGTTTCAAGCAAATAGATTAGCACCCTTGTGGTTCTAGAAAATACATCCCCCTTCCTGAGATTTATACTCACATTACAGAAGCCCCTCCCCCTCCATTAGTTGACAATTAAGGGGTTGTTTGGGATGACCTAAATAAGTGCACTTTTTGTCTTTTTACGAAAAAATGTGCAGAAAAGTAGAGAGGTGATGTGATGGAAAAAAGATAAAAAGATAAAAAGATGGATTATTTGGGACTTCCCAAACTTGGCTTAAGTCAACTAACAGATTTTACTTATGTCATCATTTAATTTTCTTAAAATGTCATAAACACCCTTAACAGATTCTTCTATTATCTAACACAATATTTACCCATGTCTTATAATCATGTCTTCAAACAGTTGATATGCAGATGCATATACCATCACAACAACCATCTTTACAGAGCACCTCTCACACCTCTCATAACAACAACAGCAAACAACAGCCATTCATCAATGCCCCAACATCTAAACAGTCATTCCTCAACTCTCATTGCCCCATTGCCCCATTGCCATGCTAGCCAAAGCCACTACGGCCACTATATCCAACACTCAAACCACACCAAATAGTTGCACCTTATCCCACCCACTTAGCTCTCACCTAGCCACCCTTCACCAATAACCACTGTCACACTTTCCTCTCCCATCCCACCACCTCTTAACCCACTTACTTCAAATGGGCCTACCAAAAAAGGAAAAAAAAAATTTAAAAATTGAAATGGTCATTTAATGATTTCATCAAACAGTTGATATGCACATGCCCCCCCGAAAACTCACCGCCATAATACCACCAATCTCCATCCAGCGGCGTAGCTAGGATTTTAGGTCAGTGGGGTCATTAACAACTATCATCAGTATCATTATATCAACATATCTTCTACACAATCTATATCAAAATCAAATTCTATTCTATAATTTTATATGTTTTCAATCATATCGACAAAATAATCAAATTTAATAAATTACATACAAAACAAAAGTTGAGAAATTAATACTTCAACAAAATCAAGCAAAGATCTACAGTAACATAATTGTTCACAAGTTTTCATTTTTTAAAATTGCTATATAATAGCCTTATTACTTATGCTATCTGTACGGGGAGGAAATAATTCTCCTCGTATAATCCTGTTGACCAAGTCCACGCTCCTCCGTACGACGTCGCTTTGTTACCTGAAAACACAAACGTGAGCTAGCCGGCGGGTGTGTGCCGGAAACCTCTCCGATGCCTAAGTCAGAAAACTTGACAAATAGACAAAGCTCTAAGTTCTCAGAAAGATTGTGTTCAATTACCTCCTCCAAGGTGTTGCTTGTGAGCTTTTATAAGTTTCGTATGGCACAATCCTAGTAGGACTTGTACTTCTCCATGCAGAGTCCTCCTAGGATTCATTCTCCTAAGGATAATGCTTATCCTTTTGCACCCTCCCCCACTGCTTAAACCAAGTGGGATGGTTTTTTATATGACCGAACTTCCACATGACCGAAGTAAAATTGGCTATACCGAGCCACAGAGGGCCGAACTATACTTAGCTCGGTCTGCTCCTCCAATTGATTACTTCGGCTGCCCTGTTTGACCTTGATGTGCTTAGTTCAAACTTCCAAGTAGCAAGTTCTGACCGTCCCAACCGCTGTATGTCACGACCGGACTAATTCTGAAACCGGTCTTCCCAGAACATACTGCGGCCGGACTAACTCTGAGACCGGCCTAACTCCGAGTTGTCTCCGGACCGGAGTGGCTTTACTCTTCCTTGGACCGGAGTAATCTCACCTCCTCGGGCCGAAGTAACTTTATCTCCTTAAGGCCGGAGTAACTTTGCCCCTAGGCCGAAGTAGCCATTACGGCCTTTTTACTTAGTCCTTCGCGTTTTGGGCCTCGAAGCCAAACTCGGAGCTCGGCCCAATTTTTCCCAAAAATTACCCTCTCAATTGCCCCTTAATTCCATCTGTGCAACAAGATTGGGATTACCAGTCTACTGGCCGAGCTAGAGTTTCATTAGGCTTTTTCAGCCGATCTAAGAACCCTTTAGCCTCTCTAGCCGACCTAACTTTACCTCGGATATCACTATGTCCGGTCAAAAACGTCTCTTCAATCACAGCGACTGTAACGCTTCTCATTCCAATGACACGTGGCAGGCTCTGATTGGTTAAGGACGGCTGTCACGCCGTCTTCGTGCTTTGTGATCTTGAAACGGTTCCCGCCCAAATTTTGGGCTTTCTAACAAAAGTAATTCCTGAGGCTAGGGTCTCTACACTTTTGCTATTCCTTCGTCTTCTCTCTCTGTTCTCTTGCTGCTCGAGTTCTGAGCTTACTGTGTTCGTGCTTCTGTTGCTGCTACTGCTCCATCTTCAGCTTCTTCTTCTTCAATCTGGTAAGCAGGTCTACCCTTCTCGCTTTTGTTACTTGTTTTTCCATCTGTTTTTGCTTTGTATGCTTTTTGCAAACATTTTTCTTCATTTGTCTGCTTTGCTCTTCGTACTTTGATGAAGAAACCATAAAACCCAAGAGTATATGTCATATACCCTAGAGAAAACTCGATTTCGATCCAGAATCACATCCCAACCGAACCAGGATACTGTTTGTGTTGTGTATGTAGATAGATTTCAGAGAACAACCGAACTAGGACTCAAAGGAATAGCAGTAGTTTCTTCTCAACCACTCTAGCCAAGATAAACTCACCGGAAAAACGTGCACGTACCGAACTAGGTACTCCGGTCAATAACCGAGCTAAGGCTTTCGGGGCCCAGCCGGCTTTCTTAGTTCTTAAACCGAACTCAGAAAGCCGCCCCTAGGGGCTTCGACCGAAGTAAATTTCCTCAAACTGCAACCGATTTAGGCCTTGGGACTAAACCAGCTTTCTGAGTTTTTTAGACCGAACTCAGAAAGCTGCCCCTAGACGTTAAAACCGGTCTAACCTGCTCAAAACCGAGTTAACAAACCTTCTGATGAGCCGAGGTAGAACCAGCCCACTGAGCCGAAGTAGGATTTGTATATCTTGCTTATAATTTGTAGCGCGGTCCCACGATCTGTGCTTAACCCCTTTGTTTTCTACCTTGCAGACTTAGGTTGCCCAGGCACTCCTACGTGTGCTCAACCGGGCTACTGAGCCAAATTTTTGTACCGAAATAATTTATTCGTAACTTATTCAACAAATGGGTAAGTATAGATATTTAGTCGAAACCCCTGGTGGCATGGCCGAATTCAGGCAGGACTACCAGATTCCTGATGATGTCCAACTGGAGTTGGCCAAGAAAGATGCTACTCCCTGGGACAATGAAGGCTCCGTCCCTTTTACCCTTCAGTCAATAATTGAAACCGGACTACGGTTTCCTGTCCAACCGCTCATCTGCGAATTTCTTAGACAGACTAGGTTATGTCCTACCCAACTGTCCACCAATACTTACCGTATTATAATGGGAATAGACGCATTAAACCACCAAACCGGACTTAATCTTGGTCTAGCCGAAATATTCCATCAGTATTCCATCGGCTCAAAGAATGCTGGGTGGGTCTACTACCTCAGAATTCGCCGCCGCCGAGAGAAGATAATTAAGCATACTCCGGACAAAGATCTTAACGATGATGATTTCCTTTGGGTCTCTGGGAATTTTGAGGATTTTCAAGCTCAAATTCCTGGCCGACCTATAAATTGGAAAATGGGAGAGCCTGGTAATTTTGCTTCGGTCTTTCTGTCTTGTTTGTTATCTCGGTTGTTTAGTTTATTAGCCGAACTAACACTTCTCTTTATTGCAGATTTCGCCCATCTCCGTTCCCTGTACAGTTATCCCAACCTTGGGGTTCTGCGAGCCGCACTACGGGTTAAAGAAAGAAGTTGGTCAAAGCTTCTAAATTTTGAGCCGACCTACCGGTATAGCGGTCGCCGCAAAGCAAAGGTAACTGATTTTCTTCTCGAGGAAGCACCGGAGCCGGACCCAACTCTGCCCGAGATAAGACTTGTCCCTCTAACAGCAGAAGAAGAGATGGCGAAAAGGAGCAGAGTTAGGGCCCTTCTTACCGAAACGGCTAGGCCCGAAGTAACGCCTCCCAGTCAATCGCAGCCTGCCGTTGTCGCCCTCCCTTCCCAACAGCCATCCTCTTCCCGCCGGACCAAACGTCCCCGGACTGCCGAACCCGAACGAGTTTTGGTTGATGAAGAACCTGTCATTCAGCCGAGCTTACCACCAAGCCCACGACCGGAGTCTTCCGACCGGACCATCAGTTGCTGGGCACCGAAGCTATCTTTCAACGACCGAGACATTCTGGAAACAGACTCGGTTGTTGCTGAGAAGGACCACCTGTTGGCCATCAATTTGGCCAAGAGTGTGTGTCTGCCTAAAGACATGGAACATCACCACAAACAGTTAACCACCGAGCTGAAGTCCATCCGGTCAGCCACGAAATCAATGATTCTGGTAAGTAACTTCGGTCGTATTTCTGTTTTTCTACTTTTCTTTTTCTTCGGCTAAATTGAAGTTGTTGCTTTGTCAGGCTATCCAGAAAAATCAAATCACCCATAGGAAGGTGCTGGAGCTGAGGAAAGTGACAAGGCAAGCTGCGGCAGAGGCGGAGGCGAAATCGGCCGAACTAGAGGAGGCCAGAAAGGAAATGGCCGAACTTCGAGGTGAGGTCGGTCGTCTGACCGGAATGGTTAGTTCGGCCGAGGCCGAAAAGCAAAAGACTGCCATCGTGCTGAAGGATAAGTACTTGCGCGAGTTGCTAAAACTTGAAAGAAAGAAGGATGCCGAAATAAAAGAGAAGGTGAAGGAAGCCGACAAACAAGGCTTCAAGAGGGCAGAGGATGCTTATGCCCAACAATGCAATGCGGCCAAGGATCTGTTCTTTAAGTGCGGCTGGAGGGGAGCCGTTGAGAAGCTCGGTCATGATCCTCAGACCGAGGTTTTCAACCCTCCAGCCTACTTTATACCGAACTCCCTGATGGATTATGCCACGGCCATGCAACAGCAGTTCCTTGAGGGCTCAGACGATGAAGTTTCTGATGAAGACTCTGCCCCTGAGGATACTTCGGTTGTGAATGCAGATCAGGTAGTTCGGTCGGAGCCCGTGGTGGAAGATCTAACTCTTGATCAACCAAGTGAAGCCGTGGCTCCAGCCGAACCCGTTCTTCCTTCTGAAAATGTTGTAGTGCCCGAAACCGGTCTTCAAGTTGACGCCGATGCTGCCTTCGACGCCGAAATAGATGAACTTTTTTCTTAATTTTGTAGTCTTTTCTTTGTAACCGAACTAAGCAGCCTTGTAATGACTTCTTTTTGAATGAAAATTTTATTTCTCTTATTCCGGTTATAGTGTATATGCTTGCATTTGTAATGTCTTCTATTACTCCAAGTGTTGTTTCGGTTTTTGGTTGGTTAAGCTATACTTACCAGCCAACCACTCCTTAGCCGACATAATTGCTTCGGCTGGGGAGTACTAAGTGTTGGTTTAATCCAGCCAACCACTCTTCAGCCTTACACTTACTTCGGCTGAAGAGTAACAAGAGTTGGTTTATTCCAGCCAACCACTCCTTAGTCATGCACTTACTTCGGCTAAGGAGTACAAAGTGTTGGTTTAATCCCGCCAACCACTCTTCAGCCTTACACTTACTTCGGCTGAAGAGTAACAAGAGTTGGTTTATTCCAGCCAACCACTCCTTAGTCATGCACTTACTTCGGCTAAGGAGTACAAAGTGTTGGTTTAATCCAGCCAACCACTCTTCAGCCTTACACTTACTTCGGCTGAAGAGTAACAAGAGTTGGTTTATTCCAGCCAACCACTCTTCAGCCTTACACTTACTTCGGCTGAAGAGTAACAAGAGTTGGTTTATTCCAGCCAACCACTCCTTAGTCATGCACTTACTTCGGCTAAGGAGTACAAAGTGTTGGTTTAATCCAGCCAACCACTCTTCAGCCTTACACTTACTTCGGCTGAAGAGTAACAAGAGTTGGTTTATTCCAGCCAACCACTCTTCAGCCTTACACTTACTTCGGCTGAAGAGTAACAAGAGTTGGTTTATTCCAGCCAACCACTCCTTAGTCATGCACTTACTTCGGCTAAGGAGTAACAGGTGTTGGTTTATTCCAGCCAACCATTGAAGTTTGTTTTTCCAGCTAACTTCTAGTATTTGGTTATTCCGACCAAATGTCCTGCAGCCTGGATCCTTATCCTGGGCTTAGGATGGGTGTTGGTTTAATCCAGCCAACCTTTAAGTTAGTTTTTCCAGCTAACTTCTAGTATTTGGTTATTCCGACCAAATGTCCTGCAGCCTGGATCCTTATCCTGGGCTTAGGATGGGTGTTGGTTTAATCCAGCCAACCTTTAAGTTAGTTTTTCCAGCTAACTTAGAGTAACATGTTTGTAATATACGTAAGTCTTGAAAGCTAACTTTTACAAAGGGTAATTTGTGCCAAAAAGATTTTCTTATTTTATTGAAGGAAGAGAAAATTACATATGCTTGAAAAAGAAAAAGCTAAAAGTAAAATAACTTGAGATTGGCCGTGTTCCATGGCCTAGGGATTGCCTTGCCGTCCTTGTCTTCTAGGTGGTATGCCCCTTTGCCTGCTAATCCAACCACCTTATAAGGACCTTCCCAATTTGGGCCTAACTTGCCGTCTCCTGGGATTAGGGTGTTTCCCATTACTTTGCGTAGTACCCAATCCCCAATCTTGAATTGTCTTGGATGTACCTTTTTGCTGTATTTTCTGATTAACTCTCGTTGGTAGGCGGCGATGTGAACCATTGCTTTTTCTCTTCTTTCTTCTATAAGGTCGAGTTCTAAGGCTATGGCTTCTCCATTTAAGTCTGGATCAAAATTTTCGCTTCGGATTGTGGGGAGGCCAACTTCTAGTGGGATGACTGCCTCTATTCCATAGGCCAAGGAGAATGGTGTTTCTCCTGTTGATCGCCGAGGTGTGGTTCGGTAAGCCCATAAGACGTGAGGGAGTTCGTCCGCCCATTTGCCTTTTGCTTTCTCTAGCCTTTTCTTTAGTCCATCCAAGACGACTTTATTTGATGCTTCAGCCTGCCCATTTGCTTGAGGATATGCCGGAGTAGAATTGTAGAATTCTATCTTGTATTCTTCGCAAAAGCTTCTGAAAATTCTGCCGTCGAACTGAGTTCCATTGTCTGAGATCAGTGCTTTTGGTATGCCAAACCGAGTGATAATATTTTGCCAGACAAACTTCTTCACATCCTTCTCTTTGATTGACGCCAATGCTTCTGCTTCCACCCACTTTGTGAAGTAGTCTGTTGCTGCGAGAAAGAATTTTCTGCCACCGGGTGCTGTTGGAAGTGGTCCTACTATGTCCAAGCCCCACATTGCGAAAGGCCATGGGCTAGTTAAGGGTAGGAGTTCTCTTGCTGGTTGATGTATTTGGTGCGCGAATTTCTGGCATTTTTCACACTTTTTCACATATTTTTCTGAGTCTGCTTGCATATATGGCCACCAATATCCTTGCGAAATAGCCCTGTAGGCGAGCGACCTTCCCCCTTGATGACTTCCACATACCCCTTCATGTATTTCGAACAGGAAGGCTTCTACTTTGTTGGGATGAACGCACTTGAGGTAAGGCCCAGAGAATGACTTCTTGTATAATGCAAAAGATGGAGACAGCCAAAATCGCTGCGACTTTGCCCTTATTTTGTTGGCTTCTTTTTTCTCTGCTGGTAGGATGCCGTCTTTTAGGAACAGGATGATGGGATCCATCCATGAAGGGCCTAATTCAGTGCAATATACTTCTTCTGCTTCGGGGTCTTCTATACTTGGTTTTGGTAAGAAGTCGATGAGTACTGGATGAGGGATCGATGTATCTGCCATTGAGGCCAAGCCTGCTAGCTCGTCCGCTCGGCTGTTTTCCTCCCTGCCAATTTGTTCTATCCTTACCACATCAAACTTCTTGATCTCTGTTCTGACTAACTCTTGGTACTTGGCCATTCTGTCGTCCTTTGCTTCGTATTCGCCCGAAATTTGGTTTACTACCAGCAGAGAGTCACTGTATACCATTAGTTCGGCTGCTTTCATGAAGTGTGCTGACTTGAGTCCTGCGATAAGCGCCTCATACTCTGCTTCATTGTTGGATGCTGGGAAGCCAAGGTTGATTGCTTGCTCTATAACCAGGCCGTCTGGAGAGATGAGGACTATGCCAAGCCCTGCACCATGTCGGTTGGATGCTCCATCCACAAAGAGCTTCCACATCTCTCCAACAAATAGTTTCCAGCATGTGGAAGGGTCAGACGATGCCGTGGGGTCAAGGATGGTGTTTTCTTCAAAGTCCATATTGGCTGTCTGCCCTTCGTCCTCTGTTTGAACTGCTGGTGAGCCTTTGTTTGGCTCCTCCTTGTCGTCCTTAATGTGGTCTGCCTTTGTGCTTGATGGACTACCTTTCACTAGGGGTTGCGTTATTCCGGCGTCAACTTCCGTCCCTAGTTCGGTTGGACTACCTTCCATTAGGGGTTGCGCTATTCCGGCGTCAACTTCCGTCCCTAGTTTGGTTGTGTCAGTCAGGTCGACTGGGCAGATATGATGACTTCCAGGAGTGAATTCCGCGACGAAGTCCGCCAAAGATTGGGCTTTTATTGCTGTCTTTGGTTGGAACTTGATGTCGAATTGTCCCAACTCTACTGCCCATTTCAAAATTCGCCCACTGAAGTTCGCCCTTTCAAACAGAGCTTTTAGTGGAAAGGCTGTGAGAACGACTATGGTGTGGGCGTGAAAGTAATGTGCCAACTTTCTGGATGCCATCATTAATGCTAATGCTAGTTTCTCTAAGGGCAAGTACCTTATTTCGGCTCCCAACAATGTCTTGCTTACATAAAAGATGGGCAGGTGGTGTATTCCTTCTGCACGAACCAACACTGCGCTAACTGCGTGCTGAGAAACTGCCAGGTATAAAAAGAGTTCTTCACCAGGAACTGGAGTTACAAGTAGTGGTGGGGAAGACATGTACTCCTTCAAGCTTTCCAGAGCTCGGTCGCATTCTTCATCCCACTCAAACTTGGTTTTTAAAGCTTGGAAGAATGGTCGTAGTCTGTCTGACGACCTGCTTATGAACCGGTTTAGCGCAGCCGCCATACCAGTGAGATGCTGCACTTCTTTGACTGAGTTTGGTCTCTCCAACTCCTGGATTGCTTTGATCTGAGAGGGGTCTGCTTCTATACCTCGGTTGGTCACCAGGAAGCCCAAGAATTTGCCAGATCCAACTCCGAATGCGCATTTGGATGCGTTGAGGCGCAACTTGTGTTTCTTCAGGATCTGGAACATCTCGCCTAGGTCTTTCAGATGGTCATTCTCATCCTTGCTTTTGACCACCATGTCGTCGATGTACGCCTCCATTGTTCTGCCTAACAATGGTTCAAACATCTTGGTGACCATCCTCTGGAATGTCGCCCCTGCGTTTTTTAGGCCAAAGGGCATGACCTTGTAGCAATATAACCCCCTTGGTGTTGTGAAGGAAGTGACCTCCTGGTCTGGTTCATGCATGGCGATCTGGTGGTAGCCTCTGTATGCATCCAAAAAGCTAAGTCGGTTATGTCCTGCTGTTAAGTCCACCAGTTGATCTATCCTTGGTAGAGGGAAGCTATCTTTTGGGCATGCTTTGTTGACTGTTTTGTAGTCGACGCAGACACGCCATTTACCATTCTTTTTTGGCACTACGACGGTGTTGGAGATCCATTTTGGATAGTGCACCTCTCTTATCGCTCCTGCCTCCAGCAGGTTGCCTACCTCTTCTGCCACTATTTCGGCGTGGTGGAGTGCCGATCTGCGCGTGCGTTGAATGACTGGTCTGGCGGATGGGTGGACATTGAGTTGGTGACTGATGAAGTTTGGATCAATGCCTGGCATGTCGTAAGGTGTCCAGGCAAACACTTCGACATTAGAAGTCAAGAATTCCATGACCTCTAATCTCTCAGCGCTGGACAAAGATGAGCCAAGCAAGAAGAACTTATCCGGGTTCTTCTCATCTATTTTTACCTCCACCAGGTCTTCCACCGCTTTCTGATTAGCTTCTTTGCCGACGTCAGCGAATAGTTCATTGCTCTCTGGTTCTTCCACCGAATGAACGTATCCTTTGGCAGCTCGGCTTCCATTTGCTGTGGCGAAGCACTGTTTTGACATGATCTGATCGCCATAGACTTCTTCAATTATACCGGCGTCACTGGGGAACCGCATTACCTGATGGTAAGACGACGCCACCGAACGCATGGCATGCAGCCATGTTCTGCCCAGGATGATGTTGTAGGTGGAGGGGACCTTCAATACCCAGAACTCCACCTGTTTTGATACACTTCCAGCTCTGACTGGAAGGATTATTTTGCCGACAGGCCACTCTGGCATGGAGTTGAATCCAATCAGGGGAGAAACTGCAGGTGCCAAGTCTTTGTCTTGCAACTTTAGTTGTTTGAATGTGTCGTAATACATGATCTCACATGAACTACCCTGGTCAATCAGAATCCGCTTGACGTCAAAATCCTTGACTCGGAGAGTGACAACCAGGGCATCATTATGGGGGCAGTAAATTCGTTCCAAGTCCTTATCCGAAAAGGACATGACGTTTGTTGCCTCTGTCCTCCCCTTCTTGATGGCGGGTTGGGAACTTAATACTTCCCTAAAGTGTTCAGCCTTCTTGATTGAACCTCTAAGCTCGCATACGCGCTCAGGTTCAAAAACTCCATGAATTACATTGATAATGCCTTGTGGTGGTGCGTCGTTTGGCATTCTGTTGGGTTGGTCATGATCTTGGGGGGCCGGTTGCGCTCCTCCTTCAATGTATTCGTCCAAGTGGCCTGCTGCCACCAATTCTTCTAAATGCTGTCTTAGGGGCGTGCAATTCTCAGTTCGGTGCCCCTTTTCTTTGTGGAAGGTGCACCGTGATCTGTCGTCGTAATTCTTCTGAGCTTCTCCAAGCTTGGCTGGCCACTTGACAAAAGGCTCATCCTTGATTTCGCTCAGAATCCGATATATTGGTTTTTTGAACACCGTGGTTATGGCAGTGCGAATTCTTAGCCATCTTTTGTCTGGGTCTTCTCCGTTATCTCGTCTGCCACGTCCATTTTTGTTACTTCGGTCCACCGTATTAACCTTTGCTGAGGTTTTCTTTTCTGGTACAGTGGCCGCACTTGTTTTGGCTTTGGAACGTGCGCCATCTTCTTCTACCCTGATGTGCTGATGCACTCTTTCCATCAGGGCCTCCATGGTGAGGGGTGGCGTCATGGTGATTGAGTCCCTTAGTCGATTCCCTACTGGTAGGCCTCTTTTATATTGTGCAATGGCTAGATTGGTGGGGCAGTCTCCAATCTGATTGAATGTCTCCCAGTAGCGACTGTTGTAAGATCTGAGAGTTTCTTTCTCACCCATGTCGATGGAGAGTAGCTGGTCTATCTCCACCGGTGTTTTAGTATTTGTCCGAAACCTTGTTACGAATGCTTCTGCCAATTGGGCCCAGGAGGCTATGCTACCTTCTGGGAGCTTTTCGAACCAAGTCAAGCCCAGGTCGCCCAGACTTGATGGGAAAAGTATGCACATTAAGGCCTCGTTTCGCCTGTACACGGCCATGACTTGGCGAAAGTGGCTCAAGTGTGAATACGGGTCCGTCTTCCCTTCATATGTATTGAACTTCGGCTGAAGGAAACCTGATGGTAGGGGAGCGTTTTCGATCGCTGGGACAAACGGCGAAGTCTGTAGCCTTGCCAATGCTTTGTCCGCTGGTTCGTAGGCCGGTCGCGGTATTGGCATTCCAACCTCGACGCTTCCATGCGTTCGAGGAGCCAACCGTTGTAGGGCCGAAATTCGGTGTGGATCCCTTGCCCTGGCATCCTCCTTGCATCGTGCTTTTTCTTCTAGCACGGTTCGTAAGTCGGATGACCTGGGTAGCTCGGTTTGTCTGGATCTGGTTTGGTGTGAATGTGAAGGCCAATACGTACTTCCTTCAGTATATGATCTTTCGGATCTCGTCCTCTCAGACCTGGAGTGACGAGTTCTTGAAGATAAGGAGTGAGTGTCGCCTGTCCTGAGGCTTCTGCTCTCTCCTTGGGAGGGCGTAGTATTCCTACTACGATTCTCTGAGTGGTGAGGGGGCGTTTTATGCTTGCGCCCCTCTCCTGTCGCCACATCTTTGGTCTTTATCTGGCGTTTTAAAGTCTCCATGTCCGCCGCCATCCTTCGAATTAGTTCATCCTGTTCCTTTACGCGATCTTCCAGGGCTTGAGGATCAATCCTCCTCCTTTGCCTGTCGGGACTTTGAGAGTAACGAGGGCTGCCATTCCGCCTTCCCCTGCCACTCCTCCTGGAATTATGTTGTTGGGGCTCCAAGTCCGCCATGGGAGGGACAGCAGGTAATCCCTCACGCCTTGCGCCCCCTTCTGGAGTTAGTCCGTCGACGGCGGACTGCGGCAAGTCTTCAATGTGTGCCATTGAATGAGAAAAGGAGAAGCTTAGTCAAGAGGTTTTTGTTCTTGTCTGTTCTTCCCACAGACGGCGCCAATTGTACGGGGAGGAAATAATTCTCCTCGTATAATCCTGTTGACCAAGTCCACGCTCCTCCGTACGACGTCGCTTTGTTACCTGAAAACACAAACGTGAGCTAGCCGGCGGGTGTGTGCCGGAAACCTCTCCGATGCCTAAGTCAGAAAACTTGACAAATAGACAAAGCTCTAAGTTCTCAGAAAGATTGTGTTCAATTACCTCCTCCAAGGTGTTGCTTGTGAGCTTTTATAAGTTTCGTATGGCACAATCCTAGTAGGACTTGTACTTCTCCATGCAGAGTCCTCCTAGGATTCATTCTCCTAAGGATAATGCTTATCCTTTTGCACCCTCCCCCACTGCTTAAACCAAGTGGGATGGTTTTTTATATGACCGAACTTCCACATGACCGAAGTAAAATTGGCTATACCGAGCCACAGAGGGCCGAACTATACTTAGCTCGGTCTGCTCCTCCAATTGATTACTTCGGCTGCCCTGTTTGACCTTGATGTGCTTAGTTCAAACTTCCAAGTAGCAAGTTCTGACCGTCCCAACCGCTGTATGTCACGACCGGACTAATTCTGAAACCGGTCTTCCCAGAACATACTGCGGCCGGACTAACTCTGAGACCGGCCTAACTCCGAGTTGTCTCCGGACCGGAGTGGCTTTACTCTTCCTTGGACCGGAGTAATCTCACCTCCTCGGGCCGAAGTAACTTTATCTCCTTAAGGCCGGAGTAACTTTGCCCCTAGGCCGAAGTAGCCATTACGGCCTTTTTACTTAGTCCTTCGCGTTTTGGGCCTCGAAGCCAAACTCGGAGCTCGGCCCAATTTTTCCCAAAAATTACCCTCTCAATATATTTTTTCCCCAATATATATGTCACTTTGAATAATTTAAAAAATTATCACTTTGCATTAAGCAAAGGATCTTTTCACAATTATAGTTGTAATTGGTAGAATTGATGATCATGACAATTATAGTTGTTATTTTCACTACAATTATTTATAAATTTTCTCCAAAAATTGTATTCTAATGTGAATTGGGAATCATATGTGTAATTTTAAACACTAAAAGCAAATTTTTAGAGTGTATTTATAATAAAATTAAAAAAGAGTAACAATTTTCCCTTTTTTCTCTGGGTTCAATTTGTAAAATCTCAAATATTTTGGATAAACTTCATATTTATTTTTAAAAAAAAATTCAAAGTTGAGTGGTGTCAAGTGACACTACTCACTATACACTAGCTCCACCAGTGTCTCCACCACTGCCGGCTTTACCCACCTCTATTGCCACCCAACGAACCATAATTTTTGAGAGAGAGAGAGAGACTTAAGCATGTAATGTTTCCTTTCTAGTTCGAACCATCGATGGTAACTAAATCCACTCAGCAACATGAACCTACCCACCACCATAGTACACTACAAACATCAAATATTCATACATATACAGAGCCCCAATTCCACAAAAATAAAACCCAAGGTGCTCAATTTCTCTTTAAAAATCTGAAATTTTGAGAATGACCAACAACTCACACGCTTGTTTCTTGGTTTATTTTCGTGTTTGTGCAATTTATATATGCACAAATATGACGTGTGTATAATTTAGAGACAAAAATCATAACCCAACAATCCACCAATGTTAACCCAGGCCTTTGCTATGTTGCACACTATTTCCAGAACTAAAAACTTCACCATACTCAATAATTTTTCTCATTTTCCTTGCACTGGGCAATAGCTTTTGAATACAAGAATAGGCTGCCACCAACAGTCCACAAGAGGGTTTTTATTTGTTATAGATTCCAATTGGATGCATCTCATTAAAGTTACCATTTTTAATTCTTTGAAGCAATAAATCAAGCATGCAACATGCATATTATGCTACCATCTTTAAAGCTACCTCACAGCAACTACCTGCAACTGCTAGGAAACCAATTATGTTAGAAGTCTAATCAATTTAGGAAGTCTTTGTTATTTTTCTTATATAAAGATGGTTATTGTAATGATTTTGGAGGAGATTGAATAATATTAAGGGTTTAGGTGGCTAATCCCCAATTCAAAAGATTATTGGTGGCTGAACCCCAATCAAAGGATCAAATTCAAGGTCTAGGACCCTATCATCTGGTATCAAAACATTCGATCTTTGAGCTTTCGTCTCTTCCTACTCTGTCATTCATCATCATCAACATGACTGCTAAGGAACTCGAAGGACAAATTGCTGCTCACTAGGATGGACGTGATGTCTACTAATATACAAGAGTTGGGAAGACCATGTTGCTTGATGAAGCAACTTGGGAAGACCATGCTGCTTTTTGTGCTCGTTATCCCGATTTTCCAGCTTGAGGACAAGCTGTGCTTCTAGGACGGTTGAATGTTAGGAAACCAATCATGTTAGGAAGTCTAATGGTTTTGGAGGGGATGGAATAATATTAAGAGTTTAGGTGGCTAATCCCCAATTCAAAGGTTGTTGGTGGCTGATTCCCAATCAAAGGATCAAATTCAGGGTCTAGGACCCTATCATCTGGTATCAGGGCATTCGATCTTTGAGCTTCTGTCTCTTCCTACTTTGCCATTCATCATCATCATCAACATGAATATTAAGGAACTCGAAGAACAAGTTGCTGCTCGTACTACTAGGATGGACGTGATGTCTACTAATATGCAAGAGTTGAGAAGACTATGCAAGGTTTGAGAAGACCATGCTGCTTAGGGCATGTTTGGTAACCATTATATTTTTAATTTTCAGTTTATATTTATAAAATTTCAAAAACTGTCATAAAAACTTGTTTGGTAATTTTTTTGATTTATAAATAGTTGTCTCAGTTTATAAATTTGAGGAAAAAACGTAAACTCAAAAAATGAGTTTACGTTTTCAGTTTTTAATTTTTTTTTCAAATAAATTTTTTTTTCAAATAATTTTTTTCAATTAATCTTTTTTTCAAATATTTTTTTTTCTCAATTAATTTTTTAATTAATTTTTTTTTTCAAAATAATTTTTTTCAATTAATCTTTTTTTTCAAATATTTTTTCCCAAATAATTTTTTTTTCAATTATTTTTTAATTAATTTTTTCTCAAATAATTTTTTTCAAATAATCTTTTTTCAATTAATTTTTTTTTCAATTATTTTTTTTTGAATTTTTTTTTTCAATTAATTTTTTAATTAATTTTTTTCAATTATAATGTGTGATCCCATCCCATTGTCATAAATAATAAAAATAAATATAAATATTTTAGGCATGAACAAACATATTTTTTAATTTATGTTTTTAAATTTTTTTAAACATTTTGTTCAAACCAAACGCGTTTGTAATTTATGTTTTTTCTAAAAATAAACAAAAATCTATTTATAAAATTTTTATAAACATAAACTAAAAACGTAAACGTTACCAAACGCTACCTTAATGAAGTCACTGGGGAAGACCATGCTGCTTTTTATGCTCGTTATTCCAATTTTCCGATTTGAGGACAAGTTGTGATTCTAGGGCGGTTGAATGTTAAGAAACCAATTATGTTAAGAAATCTAATCAATTTAAGAAGTCTAATTATATTAGGAAGTTTATATTATTTTTCTTATATAAAGATGCTTATTGTAATGGTTTTGAAGGGAATGAAATAATATTAAGAGTTTAAATAACTGACCTCCAATTCAAAGAATTGTTAGGACTGATCCCTAATAAGGGATCAAATTCAGGATCTAGGACCTTATCAGCAGCCTACTAAAAAAATTACCAATAGCAACTACTATAGCGTTACCAACATACATACAAATCAAACCCATGTCCACTACTACCCCTTTCCCAGTACAACAACCCTGCTACAAATCAAACACACCCAAATCAAACCAACAACAAACAAGGGTAGAGCAAAAAAACAAAGAGCGAGGGTATGTCTGTGTTGTGATGGTGAAGAAAGGTCGTGCTGCCATGGCTGAAAAATATAATCCCATTGTTGCTGCTGGTGAGCTGATCTCATAGAAGTCCAGAAGTTGCGGCTGGGGGTTGGGTCATTGGAGGTCATGGGTTGGGATTGGGGCGAGATGCGTTGCATCATTAGAGGTCACAGTTGGGATGAGTGGGTTGGTGATGGAATGATGGTTGTAATGAGCGTACGTAATGGTGGAGGTGAGGTAGCTGACAGTTATGAGGATAATGCCTCTCTCATGTTTGATCAAATGCCTTAAAAACACATGTGGGATGGATAAGCAGCTCAGTCCAAAAAAGGATGAATGATAATGGTCAAAAGTCATTTTAATATATTTGTTACGAGTGTTAGGCCAAGTTTGGATACTTTTAAAAAAGTCAAAAAGTCAAAAAATTACTTAAAAAGTTAAAAAGTTAACACTATTTACTAAAAGTCAATAATTACGGCTGCACAACTCCCAATTCAAATTTTTCCCTACAAATCAATTTTTACAATTTTTTATTACACATTTTTCAATAAAAGTCAAAAAGTTAACCCAAACATCCATATTTTTAACCTCAATTTTTTAGTCCAAAAAGACAAAAAATGCACTTTTTTAATCTTTTCAAACTTAGCCTTAATTGACTGGATGGCCAGTGTAATTTTCAAAACCTCAAAACTTCAAGTAAGTATCTGTATTAGGTGTAGGTGTAATTTACCCATGAAGTTACGAGAGTTTTGAAATGAAACGAAAATGTAATGATGATGAGAGATGGACGGTTAAAAAAGTAATTGTCATTATGATGTGAAGATAAAAGATTGAATAAAATAATAGTAATTATTATGTGCATGGAAAGAAGGTAATGATGATATTTGGTTTTTTCAAAAAAAAAAAAAAAAAAAAAAAAAAGAAAAAAAAAAAAAAAAGAGGAGAAGATTGTTTAATATTTTTTTTTTTCTGAGATGATGATAAGGTTGTAATTCCTTACACTAATAAAAAGAAGACATCTAGCGAAAAAATACATATTATAATATTTCGATTGGGTTGGGTTCACTTATTTTTGATTTATGCATTCAATACCCAACTGCAAAAATAAAAAATAAAAAATAAAAATAAAAATCTGCAATCTTGACTCGTGGCCAACAAAATGTGATCTGGGTCGGGTTGGACAGGTTAATTGGGGCGAACAAATATTTGAACAATCTTAGAGTTTGGATTAACGTGAGTTGTATTATGTCTTAAGTTATCTTAGACTGTTTTATGCTAAATCATGTTTGTAAACTCGATAACTGTTTCAAAGAATGATTTTTTCTTTAAAAAAAAAAAAAGATATTGGTTTGTATGATGAACCCTATTTTGTGTTTAAAAAAAAGAAAAGAAATACCCGTGAATACAACTATTTCTTAAATATAAATTTGACAACGATTTGGTAAATAATTATCTGAACAAATACTCTATAAGTACTACCATGGAAGTAAGGAGTTCATTTTTTCTTGGTTTCTTCTACACAAGGTGGCAACAATAGTAGCCATAATGTGTACAACTATGGTTGTTGAGCTAAATAAGACAAAAAGGGAGAACAGAAATACAAACAAATGGGAAGAGACAAATAAATTTATTTTTAAGCATTTCACAAAATTTGAGATATTAAATACAAGTTGCATGTCAATTTTTCATCCATTTATTTAATTGATCCTTAACATAAAATTCAGATTAATACACATTAGTTTAAAGTGACAGAGTGTAGTACTTTTTGTAGCATTCTGAAAATTTTCTTCATCGCTCGAGCGATGGATTGTTTACTCGAGCGGATTGGCGTGTCACCCAATACTTTTGCAGGTATGTGATTCTAGTTGTTGTTGATGTTCGCTCGAGCGGAAGAATAGTCGCTCAAACAGTTTGCCTGTATGGTCTGAACTTTTGGGAGTTTGCATTCTGTGCTCAAGGGACGATTTCACTGTTCGAGTGGTCTGTTCAGGAATCAACACTTTAAAAAGGCATTTTGGTCCACTTTTCTCCATTCTTTTCTCTTTTCTCCTTCTCTTCCACCATTTTTGTGGGTTTCAAGGTTTCTGACTTGATTTTCATCTATTTTTACTCACTTTCCATCCATAGTGCTATAGATCAAAATGTAGAGGATCGCGAGAGTTTCATTTTAATCTGAGCGGATCATGTTTTCATCGCAATGGATTTTTTGGCTTTCTTCTTGTCGCTTCAAGAGATAGGGATTTGTTTGTTTCTTTTCAATACCTCGTCTATAGATAGACATGAGGTAGATTTTGTTGAATAAAAATCATATCTATAATGGATTTCTTTGAATATCATGAAAGGTGATCTAAGGTTTGATATTTGGGCACAAATTGTTAAATTGATTGTTGTTTGGGTTAATTGGAGAGTAGTTTAACATGTTTATGTTGAGAGAGAGAGAAAAAGTCTTAATTTAATATTTTGATTTAGAGAATTAAAAATGGGTAAAATTGAATAATGTTTGTGTTTTGTTAATATGAATTGTGTAGTTATGTTAATAACTAAAAGGGATAATTAACCATGGTATTGGAATTATTTTGGGTTAATCATGTTAAATTGAGTTGGGCTATGGCTTTGATATCTATGGATTTAATTTTGTGAAATGAAGAGAATGGACTATGGATAAAGGTTGGAGTATGAGAATGTAGAAAATAAGAGAATTGATTTTGAAAAGAGAATGAAATCACAACACATTTTAAATTTAGAAATGAACTTGATGTTGGATTATGAGCATTCTATTTACTAATGCTGTTGTTGGACTTAAGGTCTAATGAAAATTTGATCATTGTATTATGGGTATTAAGTACATGTGTTTAGAGGTTTTGTCCTTGGTCATCGGTGGAGGATGACACTATTATTGAATAGAGTATGTGTACATATTACACTTGTGTTATTTGTTCTCTTAACATGTTGTGATGGTTGGCAATGTATACTATGCTGAGAATGAAAGATACTATTACTTTCCAGCTAGCACCTGGAGAATTGGCTACGCTTAGAATCAGAAGTACTAGTACCTTCCAGCTAGCGCCTAGAGAACATGGCAGAAGTAGCGCTTAGAATTAGAGATACCAATAACTTCCAGCTAGCATCTGGAGAACTTGGCAGAGGTACCATTACCTTCCAGCCAGTGTTTGGTAAATTGACATTTCATTATGGAAAGATGTATCATTGGCTTACCAACCTAAAAAGGGAACTGAAAGGATTTAAACAACATTGCATGAAAAACAATTATTAAAAAAAAAGAAAAAAAGAAAAAAAAAAGAAAAAAGAGAGAAGATAGATAAGCAATTCAATATATTGAAACACTATAATTCGCCAAAGCTGCTATTTTAACTCCTATACCTAATGCATGGTACCAGAACCTGGAGGAACAACAAGCCTGTTGTGAAAATCGTTCGATCCCCATTCTAGAAAAGCAAATTTCTCCTTGTTCCTTTGGAATTCAAGCTCCAAATTTGCCTAAACTGCATTTTCTGATCTAGTGACATCAACTTGAACTGAATGATCAACGACAAGATATAAAATGGAAACTTCTTCCCCTTCACTTTTGGCCTCAATTTTTTTTCCCCATAAAAATGGAATTCATATTAATATCCAACTCATAGCTGAAACAAAAAGCACATACAAATCAACAAGATCTTTATAACATAAGATAACAAGTTCTCACATAGCTGAAACAAAATTCTCTTTCTTATTTAAAAACCACATCCATGAAGGCATACATTACATTTTAATCATGAGTTAAATCCCATCACATGTGGAATAGATTAGGATAAATCATCAACCGAGCATTGAATTTGAACAGGTATCATAAAAGGGCAACGAAAAATCTTCTCGTTCCAAAGAAGAATGGTATCGTAATTCAATTCATTTGAAGCATCCTGATTTATATAAAATCAATATTAATATATGTCATATAGACAAATATGAAGCCTGCTAGAATTACCAAATTAGGAAAAAACAATTAAGTTTAATGATTCAATACAATCTAAAATCATAGATTATTCTGAAATCACAAATAATCTGAAATCACAAACTTAATAAAAAATAATTAAGTTTAACTCCTGAATTTAAAACAATGACAAGCATCATAAGACATAATGTATATATGAAACTAAATTTTCTTCACCAATCCAAACATGGACTAAAAAGGATTAAACTATTTCATTTTGTTTATTTTTCACAACTTTTTTTTTTCCCTGGATTTTGTACTACTATTTTTCACAACTATTTCATGGAGAAAAATGGTAACACTAATCAGCATGGTGGAAAATTAACTTTTAAAGCAATAGAAGCAGCGAAAATTCCATGGTACATGTTGATACTAGTGACAATGAATAAAAGTAGGACCCTAGAATGTAAATAAATAAATAAATAATCCAAATTCAATTTCCAATAAGATATACAAATCAAGATTTACCAGGATTTGTGAAAAGGCACTGGCAACTCTATAAATTTGGAGTACTAAAATTATTGAAGGTAAAGTGTTCCTAGCACCAGCACACAACTTTATGAAACTGCATATCTAAATTTCATTAAATCAGAATGTATATATATATATACAAAGGTGTACTAGAAATTAATCAATAATAAGTTTATCAATTCCTAAGTCTTGGTAAAAGATAAGAACTTCTTCTTCTTTTTTCTTTTTTTTTTTTTGTTTTGTTGATAAAAGATAAGAACTTTATTCAAATTTTCTATTAATAGTTTCCCTTAGAAGAATTTTATTACTTATTAATATCAGTGACAATTATAGATTGCTCTGCTCATTTCTGTGCACTACTATTGATTTTGCTTTACATTCATGTTTCTTTGGGGATGAGACAATGAATTGAGTATATGATTTTTCTTTATATTCTTTTTTTTTCTTTCTCCCCTTTGAAATAGATTTCAAAATTATGGTCCAAATCTACATGGTTTAATTCAATTTGCAGTATCACTTTTTTTCTTTTTCCTCCTTAAAACAGGGGACCAATGTACCTTTTAAAATAAAATACATAGCTAATTTTTGTTCAAGTAATGAAATCTTGAAATGAAATATAATCAACTCAATCATAGCCTTAAAAGTCTTCATCCAATCAAATTTATCGATAAACACCCAAAATTTTAACTTCAAAAAATTCAAAGATATAAACCCTAGCACACAATGAATCAAAAACAAACTTCCAAAAACTAATATCAGAAACTTCGTATATGAATATAAATATGAGAAAATCAATAATTTTAACAGTTTAGAGAGTACTGACCTAGGGTGAATCTGACTTGGTTTGACAAAACAGAAACCCCTTGTTGCAAAATGGCATCGTCAAAAGATGGAAAATCTTCAACTAGTCCGCCATAGACATCGTCATCAGTTGTTGCTTAGCGAAATTGAGATTCTTCTTTAATCGACGATGAAATATTCCATTGATTGAAGCTTGTAAATGGAAGTGATGTAGAAAATGATGAAGAAAAAGAGAGAGGGATGATCAGATCAATGTTGTAAATCATTGATCTAGAGATATTTATATATATAGGGGGAGAGAGAGAGAGAGACGCACCAAATTTATAGAATATTTGGGATTGGTGAGACTGATTTTGAAGAAGTAAAAATTGGAGGTTTGGAGTTTGTCGAAGGTGAAGATGAGTTTGATGAAATTGAATTTGAGAGGGTATTTGAGATCGCCCTCGGCGATCTGTTTGAGGATGTGAAGCCAGGAATCGTGAGAGGAGAGGAAGAAGTCGATTTGGGAGAGATTGGGCTTGGGAACCAGTCTCGACAAAGAAGCCTACTCAGAGTTGATTTTGTGTGTTAGGGATGAGAGTTGGGGCTTTTGATTATTATCTGTTTTTTTTCTTTTTTTTCTTTTTTCTTTTTTTGGTGAATTGGTGCCAAAAATTTCCTTTTGGCGACATTTTTTTGGGTCGTACCTTTCACGACATGCATTGTGCATTCTAAAAAGGCTATACTTTTAACGGTAGAAGATATGTGCGTCGTCAAAAGTGCAATACTTTTAACAGCAGGCATTGTGTGTGCCGTGAAAAGTGCAATACATTTCACGGCTAGTGTATGTGTGTCGTGTATAGTTGATGTATTAATGGCATGCCATAGAAAGTTTTATTATTTATGGCAAACATTGCAAGCGTAAAAAAATCATCGTTACTACCATTTACGGCCTACGCAATAGATACACCATGGTTGAAAAATTATTTACGACGTGTAAAAAAAGCAAGTCATAAAAGTGAGAAACTACGGCGTGCATTTATTGTATGTCGTTGATGTGGTGCCGTGAAAACCCAGTTTTGTTGTAGTGCAAATACTTAAATGCTCTGTTAAATGTATCTCTACTGGGCATATAGCTCATCCCTATCTAACATTTTTAGGAATTGGTGATGTGCCACCTTCTCAATGAGATGAAGTATACTTTTTTGTTTTGATTGGAGCTCCGAGGCTCATGGATGTTTGAATGTGGAAGCTCCAAGCTTATTTGTGTAGGATTGTAAGTCCATTTTTGTGTAATAAGGCAAAGCCTTGAATATTTTGTACACCATTAAGGCCTTCTATCTTGTACTTTCTAACTTGTTGAACTATCTTATGGAAGTGTATTTAACATGTTGAACACGGAATTGTAAATGAAAACCTTAGTTCAATGAGAAAGATGATCTTTTGGTGTTTAACTATATTTTGATTTATGTTTTTATGTTAAATATTTTTAGGGCGTTACACTATTGTTACTATATGGATGAAGAATCAGAAAAGTATTTGCATCAATACTATAGAAGTGGAAACTTACTTGAGGATTCATGAGAACATGTTGAGTTCTATCAATGGTAGACAAATGTGGCCAATAATTGAATATGTTAAAGTGCTACCATTTGATGTGAAGAAAAGAGCTAGGAGGCCAAGACAAAAGAAAAAGAAGGAAATTGATGTATGTTAAGTGATGCAACTAAGCTGGGAAAGAGGGGAAGTCAGATGACATGAAAGAATTGTGGAAAGGTGGGACACAACAGGAGGACATGCAGAGTGAAAGGTCAATTCAAGTACTTGAAAGAACCTTTGAGTTCTATTCAATTCATTCATTTTTATGCATTTTGTTAAGTTCACCATTGGTAACATTTGTTTTCAATTTTTGCAGACCCAGTCGCAAGGAAGCCAACCTTAGAGTCAGCCTCAAGGAAGCTAGCCTAAGAGTTAGGTTGTACAAGCACGTAAAGTTAGGCATAAGAAACTGCCTATAAGTTTTCATTGTTTTTTGTTAATTTAAATCGTATCTTTATTACATATGTCCTAACATCGTACTATTATTGTAGGTTAAAAGGAGAATGGTGGAAACAAGTGACTCAACTCCATTGCATACAAGTAAGAATGTGACAACATCTCCAATAAGTTCTAACACCAACATCTCTTTACAAGAAGGTCATATGAGATGGAGAGAAAGAGTGGTCTACATGCTAGTGCTATCAAATCTCCATTGAGCGGAAGCAAGAAGTCAGCTAAAACTAGTAGTCAAATGAAGAATGTGTTTTGTTTTTGGGTTGTATTCAAATGGAAACCAATGTTATGGATGATTTTTGTTGTTTTGGTTACGGAGTATAACCAAATAGGTAATAATTAGGGGTGATCGTGGATATGTCCAACCCGTTCAACCCGACTGATCTAATCTAACCTGATTGATTTTGGGCGGATGCATGTTTTTTGGCAAACGGATGCAAATGAAATATTTCAAAATCTGCTAATATGGTTCAAATGGCAAATCAACCATCTCGTACTCGCATGAACCCGATCCACCGGTAGATGAAGTTCACAACAAAAATAAAAAAGGAATTGCTAACAAGCAACAACATAAAGTAGAAATAATAAAATATATATTTTGTAAAAATGAAAAAAAATACCTTTAAAATTTGTATGCGTGGTGCTGTGGCCTATTATAGACAAATAATACATAATTTTTCAAATTACTAGTTATTGGAGATTGTAAAAGTAATGAATTATAATCCGAAAAAACGTCCAAAATTTATAAACTTCAAACCACCAAATCGATCGCATCTATCTGCCAATCCACATGGCTCGTTCAATCCGTATTCCCCAAATCGGTGGAGGGATGTGGATTGATTTTTTTTCCAATCCTCCTAGTTTCAGATGGATAACTGATAGGATGTCACCACCTACCCGATCCGCGATCAACCCAAGTAACAATGTCCATGATATTAATAGTGGCAAGGGGCTTTTTGTACATGCTATGCCTCTTTTTGTATTGGCTACCCTTTCTTTATTAGTGTTGTAATGTTTGGAATTTCAACTTGGTATGATGTAATTCCACTGGTTGTAATCACTTCACCTGGATTAAACAATTGTGTGTTTTGTTTTGCATAGTATGAATGACAAATTGATATCAGTTGAATGATGGACAATTGTGTGTGAATAAGAAATTGTGTCTTTTGTTTTATTAGTTTTGTCACTGGTGAGTACAGACTTGTGTTTTGTTTTGCTATTAGATATAAGTTGAGGGTTGGACACAAAATACTCTATTATCTGTTATGAAGTTATTGGATATCAGTTGATAAATGGACAATTGTGTGTGAATGAGAAATTGTGCCTATAGTGTTTTGTTTTGCTTTGTTATTTGGTGCTTGTTCATAGACTTTGCAATGGACACAAAATGCTTAACACTTAATTATAATTTTGCATTCATAAATTTTCACCCATTATATGTCATTCATAAATAGATTCAACATTCCATTCATTCTTACATGGCCATATATCATTAAATACTCCAAACTTTACATTACGAACCACATTGCTACAACCATGCACCATGATATAAACAAGCAAATCCATAACTTTCTCTCTCTTCCAGTCATTCTCTTCAGCTGTGCTTCCAACTTATTCATCTTCTTCAACAGACCATGAATGATTTGCATTGCTCGATTGCACATGGCTAGGTCTACTCAGGTGAAGTGATTCTAATCATTGTTAGGGCAACTAAGAAATCTCTTCCAAGGATTTGCATCAGTCTATAATGTGTGTATCGACCTTCTTTTTCCACAAACGTTGCAAAACATGTCTTCCGTACCACTTGCACTCCATATCCCTTGATTTCTTGAGTTTTGCTTATTCCTTATTTATTCTCTTCCAAACGATTTCCTTGCACTATGTTTTTTTTGTTCTTTGGTCTCTATTTTCATAGTCGGAAGAGAAGGCTTCAAAGTGGAGGGAAAGACTTAATTTTCCCTCCACAAAATAGTTTAGGGGGCCACATCATCACTTTTGTTCACTTAGTAGACGTAAATAGACAATAGGGGTTCAATTGATACGATTTAAAACATGTGGAGGGTGAAATTGAAATTATTCAAGGTCTAGGGGTGCAATTGATCATTGTGGCAAAGTTCGGGAGGTAAAACAAAACATTCTCTTAAAATCTAGAAAAATTGACAAAATAAACACACATTTGGCTCTTGTTACAAATTAAAATTAAAATTAAAATTTTTAATTTTATTAATTTAAACCTTGTTTAAAACAACTAACGGAAATGGATAGTATTAATTGACCTCACATTCTATTTTATTATTATTATTTATAAACAAAATTAATTCGCATTCCTTTTTCTAGTATTTTTTTGAGAAACAAATGACAATGAGCCAAAGATACATTTTGTCAAACACCAAGCACATTTAACAACCCACATAAGTGAAACCAAACATGAAAGCAAAGGCCCAAAATACAAATCAATGAATGCCCTATAAATTACTTCAAACCATGTGAGCTTTGATAGATTCTCTCTCTATTATGGTTGTTTAGTGATTGATTCAATCAATGGCAACCTCTTTTTCTTGAGGACGAAGTAGTTCACCATTTAGCTATTGGAAGCCCATGAGTTCACTCTTTTTGTCATCTTACCTGGATTGTTCATGAATGGTAAGCTTATGCATCAATCGTGATTGTTTTATGTGACTACGTATTATGTTTATAGCGAGGTATAATTCCAGATTCATAACTTCAAGTTGGCATTGGAACGATTTAGTGTACTCCAGTGGAGGGTTTGGATTTATAAACATGAATTTAACTACAAAAAGAAGGCATAATGGATTATGTATCTTGATGAATCTCTCCACTATAATGTCAAATATGTTGAACAGATGATGAATAACCAACCAGTGGATCTGGATGCAATCGACAATGATGTATTAATTTTAATTACTCACAAGTGCATGAATCTATTAGAGTATAGATAAGGTAAGAATAAGGTCGAATCCAAGGGATTTGATGGTAAAGAAAATAATCAATTAAACTTAAACTAAATTACTTAATATATTTGAACAATTTTATAAATTTTAATAGAATGAAAAAAATATAATATTTACATTAAAAATGATTTAATCAAATAAATAAAGGAAGATTTATCTATAAATCTCATTTAGTGAACTTATTGTGAAATCCCATATTTTTTTAGGTCTTAATAGTTTAGTGAGAGGAATTGGTGATTTATTATAGTAGTTTGGTGGTGAGATTTTTAGATGAGAACCTAATTTATTTCCTTATATTTATTTTATCTCTACCTCATTATTGTTCATATATTTTTGAAAATAGATTTTATTCCCATTACCTAACTTTTCTTCTCTAACATGTAAAAAAAAAAAAGAAAAAAAAAGAGAGGGGGGGGGGACTTCTTGAATGGCCGACCATCCCATTTCCTTTCCTTTACAAATTTACATATGCCATATGCCCTCCATTCCATTCCATTCCATGTCCTTTCATTTCTTTTTTATTTTATTTTATTTTTTCTTTTCCTTAGCCCCTAAGTTTCTTTTACTATAAATTGAGCAAAATGCCCACTCATTCTCAACTTTCTCTTTTCATCTTTCATACTTTCCCCTCTCTCTCTCTCTCTTTCTCTCTCTCTCTCTTCATTTGTTTGTTACCAAAATTTTATATTTAGATTGGGAGTGTTTAGGGTGAGAGTTACAAATTTTACAAAACACGAGAGTTATAGATTTTGTCAAACCTTACATACCTTATGCCTTAGAATTTTGATCAGCTACCTTTGGAGACTTACGGTGAAATATCATATGATTAAAGTGTTAGTGACGGAGGAATTGATTTGAGATAATTTGGGTAGTATACAATATGTTTTCTCTAAATCTTTTTGCAAAGAGTGTTATTTTAATTACTTCCAATTTGTACTCTATTTTTTATACTTGTCATTTGATAAATTCTGTGGAATTATTTTATGTTGATATATTTGATTACTCTGGTCATTTGATAAAATTCTATGAAGTTATTCTGTATTGAAAGTGTTATTTTGTCTGACTAAATGACATAGAATTGCGCCATACATAGATCGAGTGGACAATGCCAATAGCTTGCACCAATATGCCCAGATAAGCGGTTGTGCTTGGATGAGGTGGGTGAGGCCATGTACTAAGTAGGGCCGAATATTTGATCATGGATAGATTATCATAAGTTAAGTTGATTTGTTTGTGCAATTTGGTAAATTGCTTGGTATTTCAATTCGAATCGTTTGTACCAATGTCGTAAATTGTTGGATCCTTATTAATTTATTCTATTTGAACATTGTTCTTCCTGTCGTATTGTGTACTTCTCGAGTTAATTTATTTTTTAGATACAGAGCAATTCAGTGGCAATTAGGTTGAAGCATTAAGAGGATTTATTGAGTTAAATATTTGGGTCCACTACTATATATATAATTTATTATGACAATTGTATAACTTATATTTTGGAGACATTTATGCAATTCTTTTTGGAGGTGATTTGTATATTTGAGGTTATGAGTTATCTGAAATTGTAAAATTGAGGTTGATTTGATTTATTAATGGCTTAAAAGTTAGGGTGTTACACTTATAGCCCAATAAACCCACAAAGTTTTCTTATGTTCCATCAAGTCCCATATATTTAGATGCGTATCCCAGGAGGTCCTTTTTTCTTGATTTATAATTTTTTGGGAACTATTATACCATTTGTGCTATTTTAATAGTACATATAATACACAATAGGATATATACATTTTTCATATTTTGTTATTTCTGTGTTTGGCAAGTTTGGTAATTAGTGATTTTGGAAGATTCAATGGGACATGTCTCTTTATACGTGAAATCAATTGTGGTAGGGTTTTCGTTTACATGTTGGTGGTGAGAGAATGATTCGAAGATTTTCTTCTTCTATTATTGTGGTTTGAAGCTTTGTTTTCTGTCTTTCAATCGAAGAGAGAGGGATTTGAATTGGAGGGTGAGAGAATGATTCGAAGATTGTCTTCTTCCATTGTTGCGGTTCGAAACTCTATTTTTTTCCATAGTTGCGATATCGAAGGGAGAGAGAAGAATTTGCATCGAAGAGAGAGATAGAGAGAGAGAGAAGAATTCAAAGCTAGATTTTGTATCCAGCCGATTTTATTACAGATTTGTTGTTTGAAGGTGGGTTTGGTTTGATTTGGATTGGTGTAATGATGGAATTACATGGGCTGTTAATAATAGTGATAATGATGAAAATAAGGATGAAGAAGAGGATGTGGGTGATGATTTTTTATTTATGGAGAGATTGAGATTTTTTTTGATTTTTAGTTCTGTTGATGCCATTGTTTTTGATTTTTTTGTTAACCTTATCATATCATTAATCAGTGTTAATATTCACATTAGTTTATAATGCAATTTTATCATTTGTGTTATTAATCAATGTTAATATTCACACACTCATATAATATTAAATTGTGTATATGTTTTCAATGTCTACATTACCATTATGCAATGGTGATGTTAAAGTTCACATCAAATCGCTGCATTCAATCATATAATCACAAGCCGCAATGTTTATTTGGACACAAACATCATGTAAATATTCACAATACAACAAATAAATGTGAAGATTCATATTAATCATGGTATGTTTGTGGACGAAATATACACCTAATATATATACAATATAAATTTTCACATCTGTAGTCAACCATGATAAACATAGGACATGATGTGATTGGAAGTAGGCCTTAACATAAACTACGATGTGAACATGCACACTAGCTTCAACATAAGAGAATAGATGTGAATATTCACATTTTATATTGTTTGGAACATTGTTTGGTCAACTGTCAGTATGTGTATTGTAAAGCCCTCAAAATAGTAAATAATCCCAACATCTAACGGTTCTATATACATGGTAGATAGATCACATTTCCAAACTTACATCAGAGTTAATATTACAAAATGAGTCTTTCATATAAGTTACAAATGTTTGCAAACAAAATAAAATGCCGTGCAGGCTTACACCTTTCCAAGTTGTTACTTGGTTACACAAAAGAAGAGTTCTAACTCTATTACAGGTAAAGCCCTCGGCTTGTATTTACATGTGATCAACAAAACAAATGACGAAGCAGAGTCTTCAACTCCGAAAACCCTCGAAACAAAGGTCTGGAACTTAACACGCCTCTTGTACCTGAAAATGGTATCTCAAGTAGGGTGAGCCAAAGCCCAGTAGAGATATACTAAACCCCATATGAGAAATAACTAAAACATTAATATTCGACAAATGAATAACACATGTACACCAATTTACGTCCCTCTCATAATCCGACAACAATTACAGCCATGCTACCACCCACTTCTCTTAGTTAGCCAATTCAATTTCTAAATATGGTTCATTATCTAACCAAACAATTTAGGTGAGACAGCGCTCGACCTACTAACACATCCGTTATCTTTAATTCAAAATGAGACTACAACTCATGTAACTAATACTCCACTTGACAACTTTATTCATGCATCTCAATTCATAAGGTTTCGGAACTCTCACCCCGGACACTCCGGCCCACTTAATTATCTATGGAGTCCATCCCCAACCTCTTCCCAAACAAGGATACATAAAAAAAACGTGTTAAAGTAAATGAACACATATGGAGTACACCCCCTATCTCCTCCCAAACAAAGATACATAAGTAACGTGTTAAAGTAAATGAACACATACGGAGTACATCCCCTATCTCCTCCCAAACAAAGATACATAAGTAATGTGTTAAAGTATATGAACACATACGGAGTACATCCCATATCTCCTCCTAAACAAAGATACATAAATTATGTGTTAAAGTATATGAACACATATGGAGTACATCCCCTATCTCCTCCCAAACAAAGATACATAAATAATGTGTTAAAGTATATGAACACATATGGAGTACATCCCCTATCTCCTTCCAAACAAAGATACATAAATAATGTGTTAAAGTATATGAACACATATGTGTGTGGAGTACATCCCCTATCTCCTCCAACACACTGGAGTACATCCCATATCTCCTTCCTAACAAATATACATATATAATGTATTTAAGGGCTTCATCACATACAATGATCAATCAATACACATATTTGCTGTATTATTCCAACCGTCATATTCAATGGCATGACACGTTCGATTTGTTTCAGTTTTCCCTAATCAACATACAATGACTACAACAATCAAGACTATCCTCTACCGATAGCCCAAAGCAGTTATCTCTAAACAGATAATAGATTTATCAACAGATAAAATATCGACATTTTCATAGGTGAGTGATTAAATTATCCAACTACACCATTAGCTCCCACAATTTCCCAATTTCATTATCCTCAACTCAATTTCACTTTTCCCCAAATTAATCATTCAAATTAATAAATCAACATAATTAGGGCATTTTCCCCCTTTCTCAATATCAACCCTAAGGTTCAACTTCATCAATTTGACAACAATAATTTCATTTTCCCAAGGTCTCTCATACACATGGAGTTAAACATTTGAAAACCCCCTTTTTATATAACCACCAAACAAACCCAAACTTTCCCAAAATTACCCAACAACATCAACTAATCAAAATGATTAATATTTATGTCAAAACCCATATGATGGAGTAGGATGTCCCTACCTCAAAAGATGAGAGCAAATGGAGAAGATGAAGAATTTCGAAATGCTCCAAAACCCAAGATTTTCGAATTGATAGGTAACCCAAGCCAAGCTCTACACTCTTTGCAAAGGAACTAAGGTAGAAAATCACTCAAACTAGATCACACGTTGGAGAGAAGGTGAAATGTAGTGAGAGAAGCTCTCAAAATAGGTTTTTGAAAAGTAAGAGAGAGAGTGAGAGTGTAAAAAGTGATTTAAAATATCACAGTCCAAATCTGATATACGTATGACCTGCTCGAGCAGAGAATAGGACGCTAGAGCGTCAAACACAAAAAATTAACCCGCTCGAGCGTAAATATACCCGCTCGAGCAAAAAAAAGGAACCCGCTCGAGCGTAGATTACACTCTTCCAGTACTTTTACAGACAACAAACACCCGCTCGAGCGCAATGATACCCGCTCGAGTGCGACCCGTTCGAGCGTAAAGAAATCCGCTCGAGCGTGAAAAACACACCTGCAGTACTTTTGCAGACGCACAAGATGCTGAAAGTGTGCAAACTCTGCTCGAGCGCGAATGGATCCGCTCGAGCGGACCACCAAAAATCTGGGCAACAAGAAATGGGAATAAAGCTCAACCAACCTGTTCGAAACACGCCCAAGACATTTCTAAACTCCAATCCAAAGCATTAAAGGACGGAAATGAAATACAGACAATAACAACTATCAACGGAACCCAGTCCGGAACATAGTAAATAAGGAAGGGAAAACCGGGATCGCTATAACCTTCCCCCCTTTAGGAATTTCGTCCCTAAAATTAGACAAGTAAGTTTCAAAAGTGTGATTTCTCAATCCTCAACATTATTATGATTCAATATTCAATAACCTGACCCATTACTGGTCATCTCATCACTTCTCAAGGGGCAATTCACAATATGACCAAACCAGCCATGGACAGGGCAAGGTAGGTTCTAAAAGTCACAAAAATAGGTCTGAACCAAGCCTCAAAGATGCATGGTGGGATGGTCCTTTGGAAGACCAAAAATGCAAGTAAAGAGGAACACAAAGAGAGGGGACTACCCCCTCTGATTTGGGACCTCAAAACCACACCTCTACTACCAAAATCCCACTAGATTTCAGTGATAGGAAGGCCAAACCAAGGCTAGCTCGGAGGCCTCAAGATATGGCTTAAAACAAAGCCAAACAAAGCATGCAAGGGGGCTACACACCCCAAACAGCAAAGTGACCTTAACCAAACTTAAAAACCACTTAAAAACAAGACTTTTTTCCAGTTATAAGAAAAGCCTAAATCAATATGCAAAGAGAGCTAAAGCAAGGTGCAAGAAAGTGCAAAAATTGGAGAAATGCTTACCCTTGAAGACCCTCTTCGAAACCAACAATTTCAGGGGGTGGAGCTTGCTTTCAGACCTCAAGAAGACCTCCCAAGAAGCTTGGTTCAATGGTAGTGGCGTATATCTAGGTGTTGTAGTGTAAAAGTGCAAGGAAATCCAATCTCCAAAGCACAAAACTCAAGTAATATAAAGAGAAAGAGAGGTTTTGCCCTTCCAAAACTCAGAACCTCTGCCTAAGGAAGAGGTTTCTTCCTTATATAGAGGAATGAAAAGCCAAAGCTTCTTCAAGAAGCTTTGCAAGGCCTCCATCCCTCCATACACGTGTATGGAGGGGAGCAAACAAAAATCTAACTGGCTCAAAAGATCTGGAGGAAAACCAGCTGAGATAGGGGGGGTGCCGGCCATCAGCAATGGCCGGCAGTGGCTCACTGATGGCCGGCAGGGCATTACCAATGGCCGGCAAGAACCAAGACATAGCCGGCAGTGCCATGACATGGCCGGCAGTGCACCAAAATGTCCACTCTGACAGGACCTAGTCAAGGTCCAAAAAAAAGGGCAGAAAGGATACAGGGTCCGGGAAGCTCAAACCGGTGATGTTCCGCCGCGACAGTCGAGTACTCAGCGAGCAATCGAACTAGTTGTTGGGTGTACCTGCAAGCACAACCAAGTCTCGAGAACGGTAAAAAATGGGGTGTCTACATTGGGATTGAATGAAAGTTCCTCATTGTCATTGAGAGGAAACCATAGAATTGAAAAGGAATAGGCAGACCTAGAGGGTTGTTTCTTTAATTGTATAGAATGTCCTTTAATTGTATAGGGCCATATATACAATGTCTTTTGATCAAAAAAAGAAAACCATTTGGTTAAAAATAAATCCTGTTGTTCATTCCAGTGAGGTTCAAAAATTTTAGAGAAAAAAATAAAATTACAATTAAAATCTAACTTTGTGAAACGGTTCATTTGCTTCTTTATGCTATCATCGTTTCATCAAATTGGCAATACGCAAATAGGAATTCGAGATTTCAAGAAAAAAAAAGAAAGAAAATACATGAATTCTTTTTGGATTGACAAGATAATACATGAAATTGTCAATACATGAATTATCAGAATTTGGGGAATGAATTATTAGAACCTGAGTGTAACAAAAACAAAAATTCCACAAAAAGCCAAAAAAAAAAAAAAAAACCCCAAAATTACAAAACCTCAATTTGAAAAACAAACTGGATTCGAAAAAAATATAATTAACAGATTTGTAGTTAGAAAAAAAAAAAAAAAAAAAACACAACAACAACAACAAAACATGAACCTCAATTTACCAAAAAAATAAAAAATTATCACAGAATGGTATCAAGATTAGCATTTGTAGTTCAAAAAAAAAGAAAAAGGTGGGGGGTATTTGGCTACATTTCCATGACAGAGCAGTGGGTTTCCCACATGCAAAAAAAAAAAAAAACATTTGACATAAACAAAGCAAACACAAATCAAAAAAACAACCATAGATGCCAAAAAAAAAAAAAATGGCGGAAGATGTTTAATCACCCATAACAATGGCTTTGACAGATTGTAAACACCCCATTTTTTACGACCCTTTAAGACTTGAATGTTTTTGTAGGTACATCCAATGGTGAGTTTGTTTGCTCACCAAGTGATTGAAGTCCGCGGCAAAACGCCACAGGTTTGAGCATTTCAAACCCTGCATCCAGTTTGTCTCATATTTGGACCATGCCTGGTTCTTTTCAGCCTGAAGTTCCTGATGGCTTACCAGCCATCCTTGGAGGCTGCCGGCTACCACTTCTCTTTTGCTGGCCATTGATGTGCATTGCCTGCTATTAATGAAGCCTTGCCGGCCACCGCTGATGGCCGGCTAGCCACCATTGTTTGCTGCAAATATTTTGTGATATTTTGTACCAGCTGTTTGCATAGATTCATGCATTTTCCTACGCGTGTGTGGCTGGATGTTTGTGAGGGAAATTTGTGTTTTCTATATATAGGACCCCTCTCTCTCATGTGTAGGGGTTAGAAAATTTTGAGACATAAAATTTTCTCTCTCTTTAGATTTCTCTCTCTCTCTTACAATTTTGTGCTTAACTGCTTGTTTTCTCTACACTTTTACATACACTACCTTAACCAAAGTTGCTAGTCTTTGAGCTGAGGTAACTTGGGACCTTCTTTGAGCTCTAGAAGGTGGTTTTAGCTTGGTTTTGTGCCTAGAATTGCCCTTTGCTTCAAGAGGTAGTTTACTTGCCTTGTTTACTTTATTTTGCAAGCTTGTTTTACCATCTTTTCGTACTATTTTGGGGCTAATTTTGAACTGTAAAAAGCTCTGTTTTTGTGGCTTAAAAATGGTGGTTTGAGCCTTTTTTAGTTAGGGAGTGGTTCACCCTTCTTATTTCTTTGTATGTAAAGCTTTTTGTGCCTTTATCCATTACTTTAAAACCAACTTTTTTGGGCCTTTTAACCATTAAATTTCAGAGGTTTTTTAGTGGCAAAAATCTCATTTTAAAGTCCAAAATTGGAGGGGTTAGCCTCCCCTCCTTGTGTCTTGTTTGTATACTTAGTTAGCCTTACATGTTAGCATATTTTTCTAGCTTAACTTAGCTTAAGTCCAACATATTTTAGCCTCTGAAATAGCCTGCTTTAGTTTTGTTTTGGGCTGTTTGGTTTAGTTGAACTTTGTTTTGTGTAGTTGTAGTGTAAATCCTTGCACTAGCTTATTGTTTTAAGGCTTAAAATATCATTGGTTTGAGTTGATTGCATGTTTTAGTGCTTTTTCTACTTCATTTCAGTGCTTATAATCTCTGCAATCTCCCCCATTTCTTCACTTTTTAGTTTTGCTTTGAAAGTGGTTTTAAACCACTTATTTGCCTAAGTATGAAATGAAGGTGCTACACCTAATGGTTTAATCCCTTAGGGGGTTCATTACCAACAGTGTAATGCCTCTTTCATGCCCAAAGCAACTTGTGGTTTGAACCCTCATTCCATTAGAGGACACTCACCAATGGACTTAATGGATTAAAGGATGATTTGGTAATTAAATTGAGTAAACAAAATTAAAAAGTAAAAGAGGCAAGATAAGTATTCTTTATGTTGCATTACATGTGTTCAAATTGGACGTTAATTTGAACACAAGGCAAATGAGACATTTCATACTCAAAAGTGATGAAATATGCCATTTTCCTAGGTCTTCATTGCCCTTGATCATGCATGATAGGGTGATGGTCATTTTGATCTCATTTTGCATTTATTGAACTTGCACAATTGGTTTTACAAGCCATCATGCAATGAAATTACTTGATTGGTGGTTTTGTGAACCAAATCTTGTCCCTCATTTGATTTCCTCATCAAAAGGAGAGACAAGGTGCGCAAACAACCCTTGGAAAACCCCCCCTTTCGCTCTGTTTGTGCTCTGTTGCAACATGGTGATCTAATGCATCAGTGACCGGCAGTGCACCATTTCTGACCTGCAGTACACCTTTTTGGCCGTCAGAGAGCCGGCAGTCTCCCTCCATGGCCGACAAGCCACTGATGTAAATCTCAGCAAATATTTGGGAAAGTGGAGCAGAAAGGTTCTGAAGTATGCTCCAACCTGCAAACAGAGACTTTCGAGAGTAAAACAGAGGTCTTTTCGGGGCAAAAACCGAGCACGTGCATCTTCCACTTCCCGAGGCGGAGCAATGGCGACATAGTTTAAATGTTTTACATGCTTAGTTCATGTACATTTGTGTTGTAATTTAATTAATTAGTTTGCTAGTTAGTTAAAGTGTTGTAATAATTAGTAATTAGCTTAGCTAGTTATTCACTTGATTTGTAATAATTAGTCTAATTAGCTTATTTAGATTAGCTTAATTAGATTAGCTTAGCTCAGATTAGCTTAGCTCTTATTTATTCGAACCCTCCTTCATGAGGGCGTAATGTTGTAATAAGTGTGCGTGCGTGTGTATATTTTTTAACCCCACGTCTTTCTCCCTTTTATTTATTCGCTTTCTATGATTAGATTAGGGATCATGTTTCAATTAGCATATCGCATGCTTGCATCCATTCATCTTGTATTGCATGCACCGAGGCTCGACACGTTATTCAAACTGTATTGTCTTTTCAATAATTTTTTGATTACGTGTTTAATCGCATGTTATCAAATCGATTCATATGTCATATTAGTAGCCGAGCCTATTAATTTCATATTGCATGTATTGCATTAGGCATCTTTACATAGTTAGGATTATGCATCTTTCTAGCTAGTTTCTATTTTGGCTTGGAATACTTGGTGAGTTTTTATGCTTTAGCATATTTGCATGAGTGTGAATGTTGCCATGATTAGTATGCTTGCCATGAGGCTATGTACTTAAATGCTAAACTGCATGAATGCCCGTGAATGAAGGCTCGTTGTTTGAATTGAAATAATGCAACGAATGTACGTTTTAAGCCCACTTTGTTGAGTGGCAAATCAAGTTTTAACCCTACTATGTTTGGTGCCAAATCCATATCTTTAAGCCCACTTGAGGTGACAAATTCAAATCATTTTCACAAACAAACATGAGTTGAATTATTCCAAATTGAGCAAACTAGTCTATATTTGCTTGTGCGCATCACATAGTAAAACTAGCTTAATAACCGGAACAAGAGCACATAATGTTTATAAAATATCATATCATGATTAGTAGAGATCGATTTTTTGATCGGGCGAGCGAGGGTGCTCAATTCATGACCTTCACCATTCGTACCCAAGTTCCCGAGCCGAGACAACTTTGGTGATGACGGACACGTGACCTTTGGCACGAGTTAGGGTTTCCTAAATTTCTCAAAAATAAAAAATATTTAGGTGGCGACTTTGTATCTGGCAAAGCAGTCTAATTTTGGTATTATTTGATTTAAAATTGATCTTCCAAAAAGATTTGCTGGATTTGGACTCTTTGGTATTTATCAGTTTCACATTGCACTAGTGATCCGAACTGTGAGGCCTTCATTCCAAACCTTCCGAAAGGGGGCGCGAAAAAAGGCGAGTCCACATAGATGAACCCACTAGATCGGGTAGAAGACGACGGATTTACGCACAAACAATGCAAAGACAAAACACAAAAGCAACCAGTACCTGAAGATCAGGGGTGTTTTAGACGGCGAGTTCTTCTTTGGCATTCTTTGTGTGATGTGTCCTTCGGTTCCAGTCGGCTTTGGTGTTGTTCGCGCGATGTCTTCGCTGTTCAGCGTCCCCGATTCGCCCCTTCGCTTCAACGTGTTGTTGGTGTGACCTAGAATAATTTCAGTATTACATGTGTGGTGATGCGGTGCTCATGTGAAGTAGAGTAGGATGAGGTAGTTTGGTAAATTCACCCCGGCCTGGGACAATGCATAACATGTGAATCTCTTAAGTAATCCTATTTCCACACACCAAAATATCTCACTCCACATCCTCTGTCAATACACACACCAATTAATTTCGAATTTTGTAATTTAACTCAATGCATAACCCTTTCTGCCAACAATATCCCTCTCTTTAACATTAAAACCCTAAACCAACACCCATTTGTAAGTATTGTTTCTTCTCCCTGCTTCGGTTTTGAAAAGAATTTTCATTCATTTAAAACAAAAATTGTTACATTGAGGCACTGTAAATGGCATGTTGGTTAGAGCTATGGTTTTAATTATGGATTTATAAGTTATTAAATTTTTTTGTTATATATTCATCAAATTTTTTGTTTGTTTGTTTGTTTGTTTTTTTTTTTGGGTTAAATCTGGTTGATATTTGAAATATACAACCATTGATAGACCTATTACAGCGCTTAATTAACCATATTTCACTTATGTTTTTAGATATGTAGTTCATCAGTTTTAATTACCATGTATTACGCATCTATTTGTAAATATTCTGCAGGATTAAATTTGTTCAAATCTATTCACCCAAAAAAAATTTGTTTAAATCAACATGCATTGTTTCCTATCAACAACCTAGCCAAACACAATCTAAATCCTCAGGAGGGGATGACGGTTTTGTGACAAAGAAGTTGTAGCGGAGTTGATGGCGGCGGCGGCGGCGGCGGCAATAGCAGTGGGTGGGAGCTAGGGTTAGGGTTAAGAAATTGGGTTTTGGTGAAGAAGATAAGAACACTTTAATAATTTTATTTTAAGGCAAAATTGTAATAAAAAAATAAATCATTAAAGTGTATGCATAAAGGTAGATAAATGTGCAGAAATAAAAATTTTCAAATCTTTTTCGTCTACTAGTGACTAATTTAGAATTTAGAGGTTGTTTGAGATGATCTAAATAAGTGTATTTTTTAAATTTTTATAAAAAGGTGTAAAAAAATAGAAAGAAGATATTAATTGATGTGACTCAAAAAAAAAAAAAAAAAAGAGAGATAAAAAGTATAAATTTATTCCCAAGCAAGTCCGTAGTCTTTTTTGAACTTTTAACCCAAATCGACCTCCCCAAACGGAGGCTATATATTTGGTTTTCGTCTGTCGTGTAGCAGCTCACGACTCATTTTTGGGCAAAAGAGGTAATATTTATCCCATCATTTCACATATATTTTGGTAGCGTTTGGTAGAGTTTTGTAAATGTGATTTGAGAGTATGAGTTATATTTTGAGTTTGTGTGTTGTGGAATTATGATTTGAGTGTAGAAAATTTGTTTGGTAAAGAGTTTTGAAAATAGTTTTGGAAAAGAGGTTTGATTTGAGTGGGGAATTATTGATGTGACATTTGATATGTGATACAAAAATTTACAACTCATAACTAAATATACAATTCAAAATTATTTTAAAGCACATAAAAAATTTAAAAATTTTCAGAAAATATTTGTCCCGATTATGTAAATCAATTGCAAAAAAAAAAAAAAAAAAAAAAAAAAAATCTGGAAATCAACCGGACATCCGGGTGGACATCCGGGTGGTCTACCGGGTGGTCTACCGGGTGGTCATCCGGTGGACAGAAAACACGCCTGTGTGCGCAGAGTTCTCTGCAGAGAGTGTAGAAAATTGATTTGAAAACGTAACCAAACATGATGCTCCAAAACACACGTAGAAAATTGATTTGGGAATACAAACAAACAGAGCCAAAGATTAGTTTTTATTGTAGATTTTCAGATTATCAATCTGAGTTTGGTTTTTTATTCTGTGGAGTGCGTTTACAGCATCTCTCGCACATTCCGTCGAACACTTGAAAGGCGACGACTTCCCTCCCCCACAACTCTCTCTCTCTCTCTCTCTCTCTCTCTCTCGATATATATATATATATATATGAAACTCACTTCTGCCTGACAGCCGTGTGTGTGCAACGTAACTCAAGAGCAACGACTCAAGATCAGCGAGCAATCATCACCGAAGACGAGAACAGTCACATCCGGCGGTGAGTGCTTCCTCTCTCTCTCTCTCTCTCTCTCTCTCTCTCTCTCTTTCTCTCTGAGATTTTAATTGAACAATATAGTTGTTGCCCTAATTTTTCTCCTAATTTCTGTGCCCTAATATTTGTTCCCTAGTTTCTCAATCATAATTTGTGTTCCCTAGTCTTTAAGTTTGTAAAGCTCTGATTTTTGTTGTGCTATAATTTCTGAAAACATATTATCTGCAGACAGATATCATTGTGCTCTAATTTTGGTGTCCCATAACGCTCAGGGCTGGCCTTGATGTGTATTCATATATATAGACTAGTGGGTGGCACACATGATGTGTGTGCAATTTAAATAAGTAGGAATAAAAAAAAAGTAATAATGAAATTAATATTATAATGTGTAGTTAGCTTAAGTGGTATGAGTCCTCGTACTTAAACCCATGGCCATGGGTTCAAGCCTTGCCCGTGTCTTTGTTTAACTTTTTTTTAAAAAATAAAAAATATTGCCACATGGCATGACACCATAAAAAGTGTTCACTTTATAATAGTATAGATAGATAGATATGTATGTAAAGTAAGGCTTTTTCTTGCTGATGATATAATGATCTTCGTTGTTTTGTGGTTATTCGTAGGTGGCATGATGAACATTTCTCTGGGTTATATGCAGAAGGAGATAGGTTTTCTCCATCTGCGATTTATTTATTTATTTTAATTGTTGAATGAAAGTGGTCGTCCCGCACTTGTATGACGTGGCCAGCCCCACATCGGCATCTGTGGACGGATCAGTGATCCCATTATGTGTTACTAGAATAACTCTTTCCCATTTCTTGGTTTGCTCTTGCAATGTACTCTATAACTCTACTTGGTCAGAGGTTGTTGGTTCAAAGCATTTTTTGTTCTTCAGGCATTTCACGGTCCTTATGTAGCCGTACCTATTATGGGGACGGTGTTGATGATGGGTTTGGAATCATAGAGGGATCCTTAAATGAACCTTGGAGGAGTTCAGATATGGATTTTACTGATGAAAAACCTGAGTTTGATGAGTCACTTGGCTGTACAAGAGTGGAAAGCAGCCGTAAAAGCCATTCTTGGGGGAATTTCTCTGCAAGACACAGTTTTCTCGCAAATGTGAGAGTTGATGCTGAAAAGGTTCTTGAAATTCTTCAGCAAGATGGTCCTGGGTTTGATGCGAAAGCAGCTTTAGATGATTTGCAAATAAGGGTTTCAGGCCTACTTGTTAGGGAGGTTCTTTTAGGGATTTTGAAAACAATTAATTATGCAAATAAGAACCGTTGTGCAAAACTGGGGTACAAGTTTTTTATGTGGTCTGATCAACAAGAGAATTACAAGCACACAGTAAATTCGTACCATTTGATTATGAAGATTTTTGCAGAAGCTGAGGAATTTAAAGCAATGTGGAGGTTAGTCGATGAGATGATTGAGAATGGTTTCCCAACCACTGCACGTACCTTTAACATATTGTTATGTACTTGTGGAGAGGCGGGCTTAGCCAGGAAAGTTGTAGAGAGGTTCATCAAGTCGAAGACATTTAATTATAGGCCATTCAAGCATTCATTCAATGCAATTCTACATTCCCTTATTGTAGTAAACCAGTACAAGTTGATTGAGTGGGTATATCAACAGATGTTGATTGAAGGTCAGTCCCCTGATATTTTAACTTATAATATACTTATGTGTGCAAAATATAGGCTGGGGAAGCTAGATCAGTTTCATAGATTGTTAGATGAAATGGGTAGAAGTGGTTTTTCACCAGATTTCCATACATTTAACATCCTTCTCCATGTTCTTGGAAAAGGGGACAAACCGCTTGCGGCACTCAATCTTTTGAACCACATGAAGGAAGTAGGTTGCGATCCGAGTGTTCTTCACTTTACAACATTGATAGATGGGCTCAGCCGAGCAGGAAATTTGGATGCCTGCAAGTATTTTTTTGATGAGATGATCAAGCATGGGTGCATGCCTGATGTGGTCTGTTACACCGTTATGATCACAGGGTATATTGTGGCGGGGGAACTTGAGAAGGCTCAAGGGTTTTTTGATGAGATGATCATCAAGAGACAGATGCCAAATGTATTTACCTACAATTCCATGATCCGTGGGCTTTGTATGGCTGGAAAATTTGAGGAGGCATGTTTAATGCTTAAAGAAATGGAATCCAGAGGCTGTAATCCAAATTTTCTTGTGTATAGCACTCTAGTTAGTAATCTGCGTAATGCCGGAAAGCTTTCTGAAGCTCATGAAGTGATAAGACATATGGTAGAAAAGGGGCAGTACATCCATCTCATTTCAAAGTTCAAAGGATACAGGAGATGCTGAATTGATAAGTTATGTATAATGAGGGCGATTCACTTGTAACTTTATGAATACTTGTTGACGAGCGCACTTGACATCTGCTGCCCACTGCTCATTGCAGATCTCATGTAAGTTCCAATTTTACGTCACTCTTTTGATAACCTTTTACTCATTAATATGCTCAATTTATTTTTTATTCCCATACCTTATTATGCCGTGCAGTTGAATAATGAAAATTAGAAAGTCTTTTTTTTTAACTAGAGTTTCCTTTGACCTTGAGATATTTTGCCTCTTTCAAAGAGAGGTTTTTAGGGATTTGCTTGTCTTTCTTACATAAAATCTCTATCGGTATGCCATTTGAACGAATTATTTATTTGTTCTGTTGCTTTTCTTTTTCATTGAGCATTTCCCAAATGCTTTCGGTTTATATCCATATCTTTTGTTTGTATTACTAAGGTTTCGGTGGAGATTAAATGTATCAATCCACTTGACGTAACCTGTTGAGCCTTCAACTTCGGAATTTGTGGCACTGTACTAGAATCATTACCTATGGCACCCTGTGCATTACATTCTATTAGTCTTCTTTACTCTTAAGAGAAACCCCCCACTGAACCATTCTTAAGACCGTTGCATAGGGGGTAATAATTTAAACATCGACAAAGCCACATATCAGCTCTAAGTACTCCTTTCTATAGCTAGTATGGCATGAGTAGGCTGTAGAAGGCATGATCACTTGAACTACCTATTCAATACATCAAAATGCCGCTCGAAATATGGAATCCTTGAAAGAATGCAATAACACCGCCGTGTGGTTAATATGCAGTGGCTTAAACCCAAATGCAATGGTTGTCCATTTGAGATCATGGAAACCAATCCAGGGGTTTTTTGTATTATTTCCTCAACTTACATACAACAACCATACACAGTTGAATCATCAGCAACCTAGATAAAAAGGACAGCATCAGAATGTGCATTTCAGAAAATTTAAAAATAGTTTAAATATAAAATAATGGATATCAGCATTTGTATGATAAAAGCCATGAACTGAGAGTTTAAACAGTTTGTGAACAAAATAGCCATATACATTTTATTTCAAAACAATGACACATCTGAATCTTGATACACCTTAAAGAAGTCAATTTAATAAAAATGAAATTCAATTGCTCTAATTTTATTGAAATGGATTACCTACCAACACGCATGGCATTATATGATGTAGGTTGATTATATTTGGAACTAACACTTACTTTGAAAGACTTGAGGTGAGTAGTATTTCTTCAAAGTTAATTTGAACTTCTATTTTGAATGCTTAAATCTTGGTTTGATCCAAATTATATTGAAATGTCTCAAACTAATGGATATCCTATGATTACATTGAAGTGAATATATACATGGCATCCTCGATTAGTCTCAGCTATTAGGGGACATAAATATACTAATAGCAGTTGTTTGAGATCTCCAATGCCACCCACGGGTGGGTTTGTCTAACCGGAGTCTACCCGATTATTCCATTTGTTAGTACGATTCAGGATCGAAGTTAAATCTGCTTATTTTGGTCAAAGTTCTCTGCCCGATGTGAGTGGCAGCTAGAACAATGGGATGGGGAGGATTGGAGCTGCACTACTGTCACCCAATATATAATTTTTATCATATTACTTTTTCTGACAATTTTTCACAACTTAAATACATAATACCTTACATATCCACCTATCTATCTCTAATTGTTAGTTGGTGCCTCTCATTTCCAATTGCAAGGGTTTACGAGTGAGTTCCATCTGCATACAATCTTTATTTCACAAAAAAATGGTGCTTGAGTGTATAAAGATTTGTCGGGTGCCGAATGCACTTTATCTTTGATCCAATCCACAATAAGAGCAAGGAAAACGAAGTTAAAGAAATGATAATATTTGGAAATCGCCATGATTTTAAGCTACTAGTGTTATTAGAGTCTCATTTTATGGATTTTAGAGTTTTTAGGTTAGGGGTATTTTGGTAATTTTATATTTGTTGCCGTGGGCTGTAGGGGTTGTTGCCTATGGGTCGTCTTGTGGGTCAAGTTATTTAATTGGTTATTGGTTATTGTTTATGTTTCTGATTTGGTCTTAGAAGAGTTTTGGAAGTTAAACTTTAGTAGTTTCTTATTTTGGAGTCCTAGTTAATAAAAGAAGTCTCGAAAGTCTAATAAAAGCATGTAGGTTGCGTTTGGTAGAGCTTTCTAACTATAATTCGAGAGTATGAGTTGTATTTTGAGTTCGTGAGTTTTGGAATTATGATTTGAGTATGGAAAATTTGTTTGGTGAAAGAGTTTTGAAAAGAGTTTTGAAGTGTGTGGGAAATTTTTGATGTGACATTTGATATTTGATACAAAAACTTACAACTCATAACCAAACATACAACTCAAAATTCTATTAAAGCACATAAAAAATTTTAAAAAATTTGGAAAATATTTTTTTCAAATATATAAAAATTAACATATCAATTGCCAAAAAAAAAAAAAAAAAATTGCACCGTTCCGGTCAACTGCCGGACGACCGGTGGGATGTCCGGTAGGACGGTTAGGCCAAATTTCAAAAAAAAAAAAATGAAAATCGCATTTTACAGAGAGTTTTCTGCAGAGTTTTGTGTTTGTTGTAGAAAACTAGTTCCAAAACTCTATCCAAACATGATGTTTCAATGTGGGGGTAGAATCAAGATTTGAAAATCCTTTCAAACAGAGCCGTAATGTTTCTAATTTAATAGAGTTAATAACTTAGATAATTTCAAGAGCTTTGAACCTTTCTTATGGATTGTGTGATGCAATCAAACCCTACGTGTGATGCCTAAGGTCTCTTGGTTCTTTTTCTCCTTTCTTTCCCTCTTATATCTTCTGCACTTTTACAGCCTAAACACTGTTAATAGTCCTTGAAACAGTCCCTAAACAGTGCCAAATCTCATTTTTTCATGCTTAAATTGTTACCCCTTTATTGCCCTACACAAACCCATTAAAACCCTATATTCTTATTGCGATTTTGGCTATAAAAACAACTTCAAATCAGGCCCCCAAAACCCACTGTTGCTGCTGTCCTTAATCTTCCCACATTACTCTTTCACTTGTATATATATGTGTGTGTGTGTATATGTGTAAATGATTAATTGAGATTGGGTATTATATATATATGCATGTGTTTAAATGAGAGCAGGTAATGCGTGGTGGTTTGCGGCGGAAGAAAGTAGAGAGAGTAGAGTGATGCCGGACGAGTAGGGACAACAACAGTGTGCTTTCGGGCTGATATTAATTGGGTTTTATGGCTGAAATTGCAATATTAGTATAGGGTTTTTAAGGGTTTGTTTAGAGTAATAAAGGGATAAGAGTTTAAGCATAAAAAGATGAGATTGTGGCATTGTTCAACGGGTGTTTCCGGGGCCGTGACCAGTACCCGTAAACAGTGTTTTAGCTGTTAAAGTACTGAAATTTAAGAAAAAAAGAAAGAAAGAAAGCAAGAGAAGAAGATAGTTCTAGGGATTACTCCTAGAATCCTTTACGCATCACACCTAGGGGTAGGATTGCATCACACAAACCCAAAGAGGTTTTAAAGCTCTGAAAATTCTCTAAAATATCAATTTTATTAAATTAGAAGTATTACATAACTTTATGTAGACGTTAGAAACTTCCTTTATCAACTAAGATTACAAAGTAGAAAATTTCTAAAATTTAGACTTCCAAAACCTATGAAACATGAGTGCGGGTACAGATATTGATACGGTTACGCCAATATGGCAAGATGTAAAAGAAATAAGATACGGGTACAAATGGGGTATGTTAATAATTTTTTTAGTTTTTATGATTTATAATTTGAAATTCAATCTACAAATCAAAGTTCAATACCAAAACTAAAAGGAAAAATTACAAAATAAAAAGAGAAATCATAATTCAACAATACCAATACCACAACAAAGTCTATAAGCTATTTTAATGCCACTAAGTAGGAGAAATTACAAGATAAAGTTTCATCTCAAAAGCAAGCTAAGCCAAATTTGAAAACTTGAAATTCAATTTTTTACTTCCATCAACTTCATCATTAAATAATACATTTTTCATCTTTAGCATATCAAGTAAAAGATTTGTAATTTCAAGTAAATCATAATTTGCTAATAAATTAAATATATCTCCATTAATGTCCCATAGTTTGGTATACTCTCGATGTACCCTCCCGTAGTCATGAAATTGTGAGAATATTAGGTTTTATGTATATATAATAGTATATATTTTTATATATTTTAGGGAATGTTAGGAATTGAGAAATTATTTTAGTTTCCTTTTCAGTGTTAGGGTTAGGTTGTTATATAAACTGATGTACTCATGTATTAGAAACACAATTGAATATACAAGTTTATTAAGAAACTTACAAAGTACCCAATACCCATGGAGTTTCCAACTGCCAAAGAACGTATAAAAAATACTTGGTACGTATTTTGAGTATCTGGTACACATGCAGCTTATCCGGTATGAGTATGGCTATATTTTCAGAGTATCCGTGCTTCATAGTCCAAAACCTATCTAAGACTAAATAAGAAACATAAACAAAAACTAATTAAATAACTCGACTCACAAGATGACCTATGTACAACCCCTACAGCCCATGGCATCGAATGTGAACGAAATTTCATTGACCTAAAAACTCTAGAAAATATAAAATAACTATAAAATAAGACTCTAATAACACTAGAAATGTAATTATGTATGGTTTGTATCAATTTCTCTTTGAAATCATGCCAATATCTAAATATTATCTCTTCTTTGAATTTTTGTTTTGATTGGCACTAGAATGTCCCACATCAAAGCCAAACAAATCCCTCGGCAAGGAGTTTCCCACAAGTGCATTACGATTAATTTAAGGTTTTTCTCCAGTCTAATGGCCCCAAGGAATTGTTAGCACTTGAGAGGTTTTGATCTCTGAACCTTGGACAGAGCACACCCCCAATCCAAGGCCTTGCCACTCGGCCTTTAAATTTAACTTTCCTTGAACTTTCTATACTCTGCATCAGAAGGAGGGTCTATTTACTGGTAGTGGTTGTCAGTGGTGTATATGGTAGGTTGCTAGCAGGAAATAGTTAGTCTATATTTTTAGGCTCTCATATTGGGCAAACTGAATCCGATCCACTCTCTCTTCGTTGCTCCCTTTCTCTCTATTTCCTCTACTTCTCTTTTTCTCTTCATCATTGGCCACCCATCATCACCGGTAGCCATCACCCTCACAACCATTGTCTCCTTCAGCTCGATCCAACACCCTCGCAACTATACGTGCAACTTCTGAATTGTTTGTGACCATATATGGCCATTACAAATTTGGAGTGAAAAGAGGGGCATAATTGTCCTTTTGTGATCAAACATAGTAAGATCAAAGACCGTCACTTCTTCATAATCGCGTATATAACACACTTCTAAAATAGACAAAAAGCTTAACAGTTGCAGTTTGGCCATTAGTACAAGGGGGTTTAATGTTACAAAATAAACTCTAGGGGACCTCTGTGTTTTTTTATCCAACCTTGGGGAGGTGAAGTGTAATTTACCCTTATTAATAATACCCGTAACTGTTGTTTCTGCAAATTATTTTTTTTCAAAACTAAAATTGATAAAATCATATCTAAGATTGTTGATGTCACTAAAAAATTAAGTGGATTTTATCAATTGAAAAAATATGTTAAAATTTTTTTTATTACAACAATTTAATTAGTAATTTTGCATCTCCAAAAGCCAAAAAAAAAAAAAAAAAAAATGAAGAAGAAAAAAAAGATAAAAATTAATAATATTTGAAAATTAAAGGACCTCAAACTAGAAATTCCCTAGAACCACTGATCAATTTCCACTAAAAGTACAAAATGGAATCCATTTATAAAAAAAGAAGAAAAAAAAAAAAAAGAAGTACAAAATGGAAGCCGATGTTAGAACTTGGAAGGTTGTTTGCTTGAAGCTTTTGGATAAGGGAAAATGGTGTGATTTGTGAATTGAGACAACAGAAACAAGAATAAAGAAATTGGTTATAATCACAAGGAAAAGGAAAATTTACCTTCTCTATTTGTACTAGGGTACTTCGCCCATGAATCATGTATGAGTCAGGCTCATCTTGTGCATGTGTCGAACAATAGTACATGGATAAATTTATAGAAGTTAGTTAATGGACTCTCCTTGCCTGTGACTTGTCTAGGTGAATGTTTTAACATGAACATGTAGAAGTACTTCTAGAAAGGATGCCTGCCCAGCCCATATACCAGGATGCCTTCTCATAAAATTATGTTTTTGAAATATAGTGCTAGATTTTTTTAAGCTTTATTTAGCTTGAGCGTCCAACTTAAATTGTTTCAGTCATAGTGGTGCAGTAAAACCTTGAGGAGTTCTTTTGTTACTAATCTACTAGTAATACTGTCTTTTTTAATATACTTATTATTTGGCTTTCAGGTTACTAATAAGCATACCTGTTCTCCCTCCACCGAATCCAAATAGAAAAAAGAAAGTTTTTATCCCTTTGTTAGCCATCACCTCAGTTGATGAACTATTGAAATGAGGCTCTCCAGTTTCTTCCTTTGAGCTATTGTCCTTTTTATGCTTGCATATTGATTTTGAAGGCTAACATATATTAAGTAAGGAGTCCTGGCTCAAGGAACAAGGAAGAGTATTGGCCACTAGTTGTCATGCAGAAATTGTAACAAGTTTGGGAGTCCTCATAAGCACTTGAGGGGCTTTCTTTTTTTTCTTCTCCAGACCTGCTGACACTATCAAAACTCCAAGATTGGCCCAGTCAACATGAGAGAAATGAGTCCAGCTAATATTTTTTATAATGATCCATTGGTTTTCTGCAATAAATCAAGAACATAAAGAAAGAGGGAGCCATATTGAAGTCCTTTTTAATTTTTATAGGGACAACTGTGATGGTAGTAATAAAAAGCACAAGGTTGTTACCCCTCGAAGGACCTAATAACTGGTCAGTCAATGGTCCAATATCTGTTTTCCCTTCCATATTTTTTTCCAATACTACGTTGCTGACTTACAAAGTGAGTTTGCAATGTGGCAGTTTCCCAATCCTCTTTCCTCCTCCCACTTAAGTTTGCTTGGCTTCTAGTTGCCAAATAACTGCAATCTTCCCCTTCGACATTTTTATTTTATATTTTTGCTTATGATGGTCTTTTTGTTCTTGTGCAATTTTGTAGACTGTATATTAGATATTTCTCAATCCAATTTAAATGGCGGGACATGCCAAATTGCAGTCATGGATACAGAGCATTTGTTAGATTCACAATGGTTTAGAGATGGCCGTATACTCATAATGTGGCTGACCATTGTGAAGTACAATGAGGTTCCTTAAGCTTGTGGGTTACACAATTTCTTATTCTGTTGAAGTGTCCAATTTATTTTATTTTTAACAATTCTAAGTAATATTTTGGCTTAATTCCAGTGTTGAATGTGTGGGTGCATGTTTCCCTTGTTCAGTGGAGACCTGAACACAGTATGGACGATACTCATTGCTAACTTTGTAGTCTAGTTTTGAGTTGAAAGAAAGAGAGGAAGAAGAAAGGAAAGGAAGAGAGGAAGAAAGGAAAAGAAAGCTCATCAACTTGAAGGATTTTTGAAAGCTATCTTAAGGTAGGAAAACTTGAAGCTCTATCCTCGCTAAAACTTTGAAGTGCATCTGTTACATTCTAATTTTTATAAAGATGCATGAAGGAAATGGTTAAAGGACTCAATACAAGAGGGGTCTCTAAGCTTGATGTTTTCTTTCCATTTGTTTTTGCTTCACTTCTTTTCTCTTGGTTCCATTAGTATGATCTGAAATGTATCTTAAATATATAAGAATGACTTCAAAAATAATGGTGTGGCCTTGCATGCATGAGAATAGAGATTAGCAGATTTGGTTCTTACTTAACACTTCCAAAAAAAAAAAAAAATACTTTCCAGAATCTGCCTTGACTTCCAAATGCGTAGTAAATTTTTTTTTTTTAAAAAAATGTTATTTCTAGAATCTGAAGCTATTGGAACTATTTTAGGATGACCTTTAAGTGTGAGACGTTTTATAAAATTGTTTGACAACATTTGGTAGCCGAAAACATGTTTTACTTCTCCACTGTTGGCAAGATAGCAGCTAGGCCAACTTCAAAAAGCCATGATTTCTTCCTTAGAAGGAATTTTTGAGTGATTCAAATTGGAAAAGTTAGGTCTTTAAGTTATATTTCCAATGCCACTGGTCTCAACCATTTTTGTTAAGTATCGAATGAGATACTCCCGTTTTGCCAAAATGCGACGAATCTGGACTTACCCACGTTTTTTTTTTTTTGGATAAATAAGAAGTAAATATTATTAAAAAAAGTATCAAGACGATGCAAAGAACCCAATAACTACAATCAATGAAGAAATAAAGACTCAATAAAATCCAAAATAGCAAATAAATCTGGGTCCGTAGTCCCTGAGACCCATCTGTGCAAGACAACCAACAACTTGTTTTTCAAGCGAGGACCGAAGCCACTACCCCCTGGACGTCCGATGATTTTGTTCCAACCACACCAGCCACATTAGGCATAAAGGAGCCAGCAACCAAGCCCTCCAATGCCTCTTCCCTACCTTACCCCCTCTCCAACTAACCAACACATCCGTCACCATCCCTTGCTGCACCCAAACCAAATTGAATACACCAAAAATCAACTCGCATAATTGATGCATCATTGGACAATGAAGAAGATGCAACACATATTCCATGACAACACAAACAACACCAATTAACCAAGATATGCTAACAGCGAATTAAATTATCCAAAGTCAAAATTCGACCATGCGCAGCCAACCAAACAAAAGCACCACTTTAAATGGCACCCTAGAAACCCAAACCCATTGCCAAGGGAAAGAAACATCCCTGGTCCCCACCTACACCTGATAAAAAGATGACACAGAGAATACCCCTTTGGCCCTGTTACACCTCCACCTTAACTTGTTCTCACCCACCGCAACACCCCTCGAACTATACAACTCCGCCAAAAAGTCCACCAGCTGATCAACCTCTCAATCAAACACTGCCTTACGAAGCTTTACATCCCCCACCATCCTACCATCCATTATAGACAAGTAGGGAGCAACCTCCGCATACTGATAATCCGGAATTTGGAACACCAATGGAAACTGACATCGAAACTTCGCTCGCCACACCACCAATCTGTCCAAAACCTTACCCAGGACCACAACCCACACTAAAACTAACCCACTTCCAAAACTTTCCCTCCCAAGCCATAAACCCCTCCCATGAGTACTCCTCATCTCCCCAGAACACCAACCTCCCCACCCAATGCCATATTTAGCCACCACCAACCTCTGCCACAAGCGATCCACTTCCCTCACAGATCTCCACAACCACTTCCCCAACAAAGCCCTATTAAAAATCACTTAACTTCGAATCCCCAACCCTCCCTGGACCTAGACACCATCTTCCAATCCACTAAATGATATTTAAAATCCTTACCCGCCCCACCCTAAAGAAAATCCCGTTGCAATTTCTCCAACCAATGCGCCACCAAAACAAGGCTAACATGCATCGACATAAAATAAGTCAGAATACTTCCTAACAAACTCTTGATCAACGTCAACCTCCCACCTTTGGACAAATATTAGCACTTCCACCCCGCTAACCGCCACTGAACCCTTTCCACCACCCCATCCCACACTAAAACTGCCTTAAAAGTCGACCCCAAAGGCAATCCCAAGTAGGACACTGGCAATGTTGCCACTTTAGAACCTAGGATAGCTGCCAACCCATCAACATCCTCCATCTCCCCCACGGTTTTAAATTATTTCCTCACTCTCTAGTGGTCAAATTCCTTCGAGCCCTTCTTAGAAAATGTTCCTAGTTTAATTATCTACAATTCCACCAAAAAATAGAATTTTCCAGCATCGTTTACTATTTATTTTCCATTTTTCTTTGTGCTAGCAGATTGCTGGAAATCTCCAGAATCTGGGTTAATGTTATTAAAGGCTTGTTTCCTCCATTATAATGTTTGGGCGGGCTTACTATGTTTGCATGCACTTAAATGTAGATGATTGATGGATAGTACTTTGTTATTTGCTCATAGTTATTTTATATTAAGTAGATATGAAATGGGGATTGAAACCTGGTGGTCCGGGGTGTCGTTCATGAAATTGTTCCTTCAGTGGTAGGGTGAGCCTTGTGGATTGCATATGAGATGTATTCTTGTGGCGGGCCGGTATTGATAAAGAGTTTCGAAACCTTGTGGTACAGAATAGTACGACTTGGGTAATGATGCAAAAATTATGAACTAAATGAATATATTATTTATGTAGCTCTTCAATTAATTCAAAATTCTATTTAATGCACTGGTAATGATGAATGAAAAGGCAAGTAACCCTTGTGGATGAAGATATGGTCTTGGAAGAAGTTGGTGGAATAGATGCTGAGACCTATGCTACCATAGATATAGTAGATGAAGATGATGATAGTATTAATGAGGATGACATAGAGTGATCTAGCATTTGTTTACTATTTTTGTTTACGAAACTTAAGTTATTTTGTTTATGGAACAGTTGGAATTTAAGTTATTTTGACTTAAGAGTGATCTATCACTCAAGTTATTGGCAATAGTATCAATGAGGAAGACTTGGACTGCTCTTACAATGCTTGAATTTATTATTTTGTTTTTATGTCTAAAATGGTTTTTATGAATTTTATATGTTATCCTTTTTAAAAAAATTATATTTTTATGCTATGTTTAATTAATTTTATATTTTATAAAATTAAGAAGTTCAATATTCAAAAGGCTTACGCTCAACACCTCGAAGGCTTACGCCTCGCCTTGCGCTTTCGCCTTTGAAAACTTTGGTATTATAGATGAAATCGGGGAGGAATTCTTCAAGTTATCACTGTTAATGCCTCAAATTATGTGAATGCTGGGTCAAGGCTTATGGAGAAAGGGAAGAGGTTGTACTGGACACCGTGTGCTGCATTGCATTGATTTAATGCTGGAGGACATTGCAAAATTGAAGGTCTGTGAGTAGACTCTCTCACTAGCTAGGTAAGTAGTGAAATTAATATATGGGCATTCTTGGGTTCTTTCACTGATGAGAGCAACTAATTACCCTTGACGAGGCGAGGCGTAAGCCTTGAGGCGTTGAGGTGTAAGCTTTTTGAGTGTTGATTTTTTTATTTTATATTATTTTATAAAATGTAAAATTAATTAAATACAATATGAAAAATATAAAAAAAGGAATAACATACAAAATTTATAAAAATCATTCTGAGCATAAAAACAAAATGAATTAATTAATTCAAGCATTGCAAGATCATTCTAATAAGTCTTCGTCATTAATATTATCATCAAAATAACTTAAATTGAAGATATTGCATAAACAAATAACATAAGTTCCATACAATAAACAAATGTTAGATCACTCTTAAGTTATCCAAAATTCATAAAAAACATTATGGACATAAAAACATAATGAATTAATATATTCAAGCATTGTCAGACATACTAAGTCTTCGTCATTAATATTGTCATCAAAATAACTTGAGTTAAAATAACTTAAATTCAAGATATTGCGTAAACAAAATAACATAAGTTCCATAAACAAAAACAGTAAACAAATAATATATCACTCTTAAGGCATCCCCATTAATACTATCATCATCTTCATCCACCTATCTATGATGGGATAGGTTGCATCATCTATTCCAACAACTTCCTTCAAGTCCATATCTTCATCCACAAGGGTAATTACTCTCATTGCCTTGCCTTTTCCTTCATCATTGCCTATACATTAAATTGGATTTTGAATTATTTAAAGAGCCACATAAATAATAAATTCATGTAGTCCATAATTTTTTTAATTCTTGAGTCTTCACCAATTTTCTTGCCTTTGCCGCTGATTGAGTCTCCACACTCCTTTCATTGGTAGCGATAGGCACAATCCTAATTGTGTCAACATCAAACAACTCTTCATTATCAAGCCAAGAAGCATCAAGTGTGAGGACAAGATCTTTTTCGGCAATCCTCTCATCATTAGAATCAATTTCATCATTGAGTATTGGATCAATGTTTTTTCTTCTCTTGATGCTTCTTTCTCTTAGTTGAGTGTTGCACTTCACATAGACAAACATTCAAACGTTTGTGTTCAAGCCTATTCTTTTTTGTATGAATCTAATACAAACAAGTTAGAATTATGGAATTTTTTTAACACAATAAAAAAAACATTTAGGGAAAAAGCATAATTTACCTACTCAAAGGTGCTCTAGTTCCTTGAAGCACTACAAGTAAGACTAAGAACTTGAATGTCAAACTTTGTCTCGGTGTCGTGCTCCCAAAACGAATCCACCAATTAGCTACATAAATTTGGAAAATGCGCGAATAACTGTAGTCTTGTATTTCAATTTTAAACTATGCAATTAGGAAATTATTTTAATATTAATTCCTTACTTGGAGAGCGTATCGCTTTAGAGTTCATTGCAACACGACTTTTGAATTCCCCTTTTGCTTGGTCATATTAGTCCAATTGGATATCAGCCTTGTGACGCTCTTCGCAACTCAACATTTTATCCATACACTCTTACAGTCCTTGTCTCACCTTGTCAACATTAGAGAAAGTGCCTCAATAGCTCAACTAAGGGTTTAGATAATAAAGAGCAGCTTGCAAAGGTCTAAGAATTTGTGGTGTCCATATCGCATCTATCTTGTTTCAAATTCGTCCTTACTTCCTGGCATTTCCTCTACAATTGGAAGCAATCTTTTCTTCGGCGGTGTCCATCAACTCCTATAGATAACCCATGTCAAGCTTCTCCTCTGAATCAACTTCTCGCAAAACATTAACCAAAGGTATTGTGCTTTTGATACAAAAAGCAACATTAAGGCAAAATGTTGGATCAAACAACACAGTTGCACGAGCCTTTACCCCTTCAACCTTTCTTGCCCAACTACTAGAAGCCTACTTTTTGGAAGAAAACATGCTTTTGCTTATAAAGACTTTCAGGAGTGAGATAGGTAGTGATTTCATTAGTGAAAGAATCCAAGAATGCCCATATATGAACTTCACTACTTGCCTAGCTAGTGAGCGAATCTGATGAAAGACCTTCAATTTTGTAATGTCCTCCAGCATTAAATCAAATACAATGCATTGCACATGGAGTCTAGTACAACCTCTTCCTCTGCTACATGAGTCTCGACCCATCATCCACATAATTTGAGGCACTATTAGTAATAACTTGAACAACGTTTTCTTCCCCGATTTCATTTATAAAACTATCAAGATAGTTAAACATTAACTCACCATTTTTGATAGTATAAGATGCATCTTGCTAGAAATTTGTGTTAATGCATATAATAAGATAGTGGCATGTATATAATATGATAGTGGTGTTGGTGGTAGATAGTGGCATGTATAGAATATGATAGTGGTGTTGGTGGTAGATAGTGGCATGTATATAATATGATAGTGGTAGATAGTGGTAATATATAATATGTAAGTGGCATATAATGGGTTATAATGATGTTTGTAATATCTCCTATATAAGGAGTGTCATTTGGTCTTGTAAAATAAGAAGTTTTGAATATAACAGAAATATATTCCTTCTTCCTCATATTTTCGGAGTTCTTCTTCCTCATATTTTCTAAGTTGGTATCAGAGCTACAAAAAACACAGCAGCCCTAAAACCGTCATAGCCATGTCGGAAGTCACGTCCGAAACCACTTCAACCCCTACCGCTGCCATTCCGGTGAAAACGTCAAACTCTCACTCTGTCCAAATCACCACCATCCGCCTAAATGGTGATAATTTTCTCCGCTGGTCACAATCTGTCCGGATGTATATCCGTGGGCAAGGAAAGATCGGTTACATCACTGGTGACAAGAAGGCTCCTGCTGTTAATGATCCGCTGTTCGACAGTTGGGACGCTGAAAATTCCATGGTTATGACATGGTTGGTCAATTCCATGGAGGAGGATATAAGCTCTAATTACATGTGCTATCCTACTGCACAAGAATTGTGGGATAATGTTAGTCAGATGTATTCTGACCTAGGAAACCAATCTCAAGTTTTCGAATTAACTTTGAAGTTGGGAGAGATTCGTCAAGGAGATGATTCCGTCACCAAATATTTCAATTCGTTGAAAAGGTTGTGGCAGGATCTTGACATCTTCAACACATACGAATGGAAATCGGTTGACGACTGCAACCACCACAAGAAAACTGTGGAAGACAGCCGTATTTACAAGTTTCTTGCCGGCCTCAACATTGAGTTCGATGAAGTGCGAGGAAGAATTATTGGCAGACCTCCTCTCCCATCCATTGGCGAAGTATTTGCCGAAGTTAGAAGGGAAGAGAGCCGAAGGAGCGTCATGCTTAAGAAAAAAGGTACTGGTGAATCAATTGAAATTTCTGCTTTAATTAGTGATGCTGCGGCCAACAAGGCTGCAAATTACCAGCGCAGGTTTGATGATAAGCCACGGGTCTGGTGTGATTTTTGCAACAAGCCTCGCCATACACGCGAAACGTGTTGGAAGATCCATGGCAAACCTGTCAACTGGAAAAGCAGCAAACAAGGAGAGAAGAATCGTGGCTTTCCTACCGCTAATGAAGCCGATTCAGGTCCCTTCAACAAAGAGCAGATTAATCAACTCTTAAAGCTGATAAAATCCAACTCCTCATCCGGTACTCCTAGTGTTTTGTTGGCACAAATAGGTAGAAATCCTAAAGCCTTCTCTTGCCTAAACTTCTCTCCGTGGATCATAGATTCCGGTGCCTCCGATCACATGACTAGTTTTTCCCATTTATTTAGTACCTATTTCCCTTGTTCTGGTCATGACAAAATCAGAATAGCCGATGGTAGTTTTTCACCTATTGCAGGAAAAGGATTTATTAAACTAACTGAGAAAATTAATCTCAATGCTGTTCTTCACGTCCCCAACTTAGCCTGTAACCTTTTGTCTGTCAGTAAACTATCTAAGGATTCTAATTGTCGTGTTACATTTTTTGAATCCCATTGTGAATTTCAGGACCAGAACTCGGGGATGATGATTGGGCGTGCTAGGATGCTTGAAGGTCTTTACTACTTTGATGAAGTACCTGTTAGTAATAAAAAAACTCAGAGCTTTAATAGTACTAGTTCAATCTCTGTTCGAGAAAAAATAATGCTATGGCACTATAGGCTAGGACATCCTAGTTTTCTTTATCTGAAACATTTATTTCCAGAATTATTTAAAGGGATTGATTGTTCTTCTTTTCATTGTGAAAGTTGCATTTTTGCAAAATTTCATCGCTCTACTTATTTGCCAAAACCTTACCAGGCTTCCAAACCTTTTTATTTGATTCATAGTGATGTTTGGGGCCCTTCTAAAATCACTACTCTTTCTGGTAAAAGATGGTTTGTTACATTTATTGATGACCATACCCGCTTATGTTGGATTTATTTGATGAATAAAAAATCTGACGTGAAAAATTTATTTACAAATTTTTACAATATGATTGAAAACCAATTTCAAACCAAAATTGGTATTTTACATTCTGATAATGGAACAGAATATTTCAATGAGCAGTTGGGTGAGTTTTTGGAAAAAAAGGGGATTTTTCATCAATCTACATGTCGGGATACCCCTCAACAAAATGGCATTGCAGAACGAAAAAATAAACATCTACTTGAAGTAGCACGTGCTATAATGTTTTACATGCATGTTCCTAAATATTTATGGGGTGAAGCAATTTTAACAGCCTCTTATTTGATAAACAGGATGCCTACAAAGGTGTTAACATACAAAACACCTTTCGATTGTCTCAAAACTTTTTTTCCTGACACGAGATTGTTTTCTGATTTACTCGCCAAAGTTTTTGGATGTACTGCCTATGTTCATGTTCCCAGTCAATTTCGTTCAAAACTTGACCCCCGTGCTATAAAATGTGTTTTTTTGGGTTATTCCTCAAACAAAAGGGGTATAAGTGTTTCGATCCTCAAACCAAGAAATTTCATGTGAGTATGGATGTGTCATTTGTGGAAACAAAATCCTATTTCCCCAACACTTCTCTTCAGGGGGAGACAAGTGGAGTAGAAGACCGTTTTTGGGATATTTCTATCCCGCTCCCCAATGTCATTTATCCTACACAAAAACCACATCTGTCTGATAATGATCACTTAGGAGAACCAAGTTCTATGGTGCCTAGTCAAGAAGATTCTTGTTTAGGGGGAGAAGTACTACAAAATGATCTAAATCCTGAGCTGCAGGTTTATACTAGGAAGCGATTTCATCTGAGGAATAATGACCCGAATGTCCACCCGAGTTCTGGCATCGAAATTTTAGGTAATCCTATTCCTTCTATTTCCGACCTTGATGTTCCTATAGCAATTAGGAAAGGTGTCCGAAATTGCATTAAACATCCTATTGCAAATTACCTCTCCTATCAAAGACTGTCTAAAAATCATAGAGCTTTCACATCTAGGATTTCACACTTGTTTGTTCCAAGGAATATACAGGAAGCATTGGATGATCCGAATTGGAAATTAGCAGTCATGGAGGAGATGAATGCTTTAAGGAGAAGTGGTACTTGGGAGATAGTTGATCTACCCAAAGACAAGAAAACAGTTGGGTGTAAATGGGTGTTTACGATAAAATGTAACGCAGATGGAAGCGTTGAGAGATACAAGGCGAGACTGGTGGCTAAAGGCTTCACTCAAACTTATGGGATCGACTATCAGGAGACGTTTGCTCCTGTTGCTAAAATAAATTCCATCAGAGTACTGTTATCTCTTGCAGTAAATTTAGATTGGCCTCTACATCAACTTGACATTAAAAATGCATTTCTCAATGGTGATCTTGACGAGGAGGTGTTCATGAGCCTACCGCCGGGATTTGAGCAGAGACTTGGAAGCGACAGAGTATGCAGATTGAACAAGTCATTATACGGACTCAAACAATCACCAAGAGCATGGTTTGAACGCTTTGGGAAGGCAGTTATCAGTTGTGGCTTCTCGCAGAGTCAAGCAGATCACACAATATTTTATAAACATTCAAAAAACAGTAAAATTGCAATTTTGATTGTTTATGTTGATGACATCATTTTAACTGGTAATGATGAAGCAGAGTTAGCAGCCCTCAAAGAGAAACTCGCAAAAGAATTTCACATTAAGGATCTGTGAGCCCTCAAGTATTTCCTCGGAATGGAATTTGCAAGATCCAAGGAAGGTATATTTGTTAATCAGAGAAAATATGTTCTTGATCTCCTCAGAGAAACAGGTATGCTTGGTTGTAAGATGGTGGAGACTCCGATCGAGCCTAACTTGAAGTTACAAGCTGCTAAGGCTGAAGAAGTCAAAGAGAGGGAACAATATCAGCGACTTGTTGGGAAATTGATTTACTTGTCTCATACGCGGCCTAATATTGCCTTTGCAGTCAGCATGGTAAGTCAGTTCATGCACTCACCAGGGGCAGAGCACTTTGAGGCCGTTTATAAGATCTTAAGATATTTGAAAGGAACTCCAGGGAGAGGCTTACTGTTCAAGAAATATGGACATCTTCAAGTTGAAGTATACACAGATGCAGACTGGGCAGGAAGTGTTACAGACAGGAGATCAACATCCGGATACTGCTCCTTTGTAGGTGGGAACCTAGTTACATGGCGGAGTAAAAAACAGAATGTGGTAGCTAGAAGTAGTGCAAAAACAGAGTTCAGAGCTGTTGCCCATGGAATCTGTGAAGTAATGTGGATTAAAAGAATTCTTGAAGAATTAAAGCTTTCTCACCCGACACCTATGAAGGTCTATTGTGACAACAAAGCAGCTATATCTATAGCTCATAATCCAGTTCTACATGATCGCACAAAACATATAGAAGTGGATAAACATTTCATCAAGGAGAAAATCAATGCTGGCATAATCTGTATGACCTACCTTCCAACAGGTGAACAATTAGCTGATGTGCTAACGAAGGGACTACACAAGAAGCAATTTGATAAGCTGACTAGCAAGCTGGCTATGGAAGATATCTTCAAACCAGCTTGAGGGGGAGTGCTAGAAATTTGTGTTAATGCATATAATAAGATAGTGGCATGTATATAATATGATAGTGGTGTTGGTGGTAGATAGTGGCATGTATAGAATATGATAGTGGTGTTGGTGGTAGATAGTGGCATGTATAGAATATGATAGTGGTGTTGGTGGTAGATAGTGGCATGTATATAATATGATAGTGGTAGATAGTGGTAATATATAATATGTAAGTGGCATATAATGGGTTATAATGATGTTTGTAATATCTCCTATATAAGGAGTGTCATTTGGTCTTGTAAAATAAGAAGTTTTGAATATAACAGAAATATATTCCTTCTTCCTCATATTTTCGGAGTTCTTCTTCCTCATATTTTCTAAGTAACTAATTTTAGAAACCATGTTCCTTTTTAGAGGATGCCTTATCTTCTCTTCTTTTTTTGATTTATCAATAAAGCTTTTGTTATTGATCAAAAATTTTTTTTAGAAACCACGTTCCAGCAGGGCTATTCACAAGAAAATTGATAAGAACTCAACTTTTTCCATCTGTCCAATCATCAAACATAATTGAGCATCCAAATTGTTCCCATGATTTCCTGTGTTCCTCCATCATAACATTAATATCTTCTACTTTCTCTTGAAGGATCCATGTTCTCAATTTATGCATGGAAGGGGGCTTGAAACTAGGGCCAAAATTAGCAATCCCATCAACTGTAGCTACCCAATATGGATCATTCACTAAATTGAATGGAAGGGCTTTACAAAATATGAAGCACCCAATCTTCCAACACTTGTTTTCTCTCTGGGCATGTAGTGGCTCCACCACTAGCATAAGTTGGGCTAAATGAGCTCGTGAACATTGATTGAGTACATTTATGTATTCTATTTAGTTGTTAGTGATAAAATCCTTTCTTTGACTTATGCATGTATTCTATTAGAATAAATATGGGTAAGATTCATTTTACACCCCCCCCCCCCTTCCCCCCCGCGGTATACCTTCGGAGTAGTTTACGTCCTTGTCATTTAAAAATATGCAAATCCCCCCTCCACGTTGTTTTGCACTAAAGTGCATAATTAACTCTGTTGACGGAAAAATGCGAAAATACCTTTGTACCCTCATTTCTGTCTTTGTTAAGATAAACTAAAATCACCTTCACCATCCTATTAAACTTAACCACCACTAACATCAATTTTAATGAATAAAAAAATATATACAAAAGAATCTCATTTGAATAGAAAAGAAATTTAAAATATAACACACAAGATGTAATATATATATATATATATATATTTACAGTAATTAACATGTAATGATAAGTATAATAGCAGGACCCTAAGGATATTATTATATTTATATATACACACAGTAGGTGCCATCCATGGGTTTCAAATTCTGGATTTACACACAGATTCACTGGTTGGATCTGAGTGTGTGCCTGAACTGTGAACCAATGGATGGGTGGACGGGATAAGTGGGGGTTGTTGCGGAGGAGAGATGGGTGGCAGCAGGACTTAGAGAGAGTAAAGGTGGCTGGGAGTGAGGGAGGGTGGGGTTGGTTAGTGTCAAGTTTTTGGGATTTGAATGTAGATGATGAAGATAAAGGATAAAAGTGTCTTTTTATACTTTAATTTCTATTTAATTTTTTATGTAAACTATGCCCACTCTCAAACTTGGTAAGTGTATACCACCATTTAGTTAGTTTAGATGGAAAAGGTAATAGTTGCAATTTAGTCCAAAACCACAAGTAGTCACTCTGTCTATATTGTGGGATCCTCCTTCCCGATAGTTAGAAGGCACCAGCCGCTCCTCCATGTCTCATGCTCACGGAAGTAACCGGGGTGCTATTTGAGATGCAAATGAATGGTCAAGACTTAGCATATCTGATGAAAATCCACTAATCATACAGAAGTGCTAAATCTAGATCAAACATTTGACATGGAGTCACCACATAATTTTTTTGGAAAAACTAAGAAACCCTGACTCGTGCCATAGGCCATTATCCATCATAACTAAAGTGTCTTAGCTCATGAGCTTAGGTATGGGGGGAAAGGTCATGAATTGAGCACCTCCACTCACCCGATCAAAGATCGGCTCTACTAATTCTTGATATGAGAATTATTAACATAATATTATCATATAACTCAATTACTAATGCTATATTTAGTTCTTGTTTAGCATGTGCTAAAATAGCATTATCATATTTGGGTCATAATCATTTTATTTGAGTCATATCACCTCTCTACCACAACACTTCAAACCCAACAAATATTTCACGTTTTTTCGTAAAAAGTCAAAAAGTATACTAATCTAGCACTTTCCAAACAACCCCTTACTATGTGGAGTAAACAAGTATAGACCAGATCATCTATTTTGGAACATTCTAATCTCTTGCCATTTGAAAAGGGTTTGAAAGCAGAAATCTCGTGAAAACAAGGTAACTAACGCGTGAAGAGATCAAAATCATCCTAACTTAGGCAACGATGCCTCCATACAATGAGCAATCATAGAGGTATAGCACGTAAGCACATAGCCTCATGGTAGCACATGCTAGACATTATAAAAAGGCAAACACACACATGTTGCAAGAGAAAGGAGAAAGGCTCACTGAGTACTCCTCTGCACCATGTCGTGAGTGTAAGGGGTTAGAAATCAATGCATGATCTTAGATGTGAGACTAGATGATATGCAAAGAAAAATGAAAAGGAGACTCAATGGATACTCCAGCCAAGTGCAATAAAAGACAACTAATTAGAAATATACATGATCCTAGATGCAATAATCTATAAAATGTAATCACTCATGAAATGAATCCTACGAGCTTGATTGCTAAAGATGGCATACGAGTCATTAAAGGAAACACACCACATAATGATATATATCAATACATAATAATCCGGGCTCGGATGCATGACTCTAATCTAAACATGTGAATATCATGATAGCAAATAAAACTATGCTAAGAGATAGAATGAGAGAAGAAACCCATTCCAATGCACACAAGTATAACAACTAATAGCTAAGATAAAATAAACTGAGGAGGATAAGGAGGTTCCAGCCTTAATATGCACGGAAACGAGTAGGGACTACCTGAATCCATGAAAGAGTGTTTTGAGAAGATAGAACTAACTTATCCTCGTGGAGGAAACCATACCTTGGTTTCTACATCATCAATACTCAATAAAGCAATAAAATAAAGAAGGCTCTAATGAGGGTAAAGAGATTCTCACCCTCAAACACATGAAAAGGGGTGTAAGTTACCTAAATTCATGAAATAGCAACGAGGGATGAGATTCAATCTACTCTTACGGAGAAAACCCTTCCTGGACTTCTACATCAATAAAAACAATCAAAATAACAGAAAAGGAGAAACTCTAATGATAAGAGAGGGCTTTCTTTCTACTTATGAAAATGAGTATAAACTACTCCAATTCATGTAAAAGAGGTTCGGGAGGAGAGATCTGGTCTCTTTTCATGGTGGAAGCCGTGCCTAGATTTCTAACTCATAATAAATCAAGAAAAAGCAAGTTGGACTTGGCCAAAGTCACTATACATGCCTCCACTAGCTACAGAAAGAGGTAGAAGAAAGAATCCAACTATACTATCAACAACAACCCAACAATGATCTTAAGATCTCAAGATTACTTTGATAAGAATAGAAATTACAAGAAACTTGAGAATGGAAGTAGGGATTACCTCTAAGCTAGTAGAGATAGGGCCCAAGCTGGTCATTGTTGGATTTGGGAAATTGTATTTTTATATTTATAGTAGTTTGCTATGAGGCATGGGTGTGGGTATGGATATGATATGGGTACACCGATACGATAAATTCTTAAAAAAGTAAGGTACAGGTACGGGGACGATTCTGGTATGTCAATTTTTTTTTTTTTTTTTTAAAAAAAATTTATAGCTAAACATTCAGCATACAAATCAAAGTTTCAATATCAAAACTAAAAAGAGAGTAACTTATCTAAAAAGTTATATAATTATTTATTTTTCTTTTTTGATTGTCTAAAATAGGATGTAAAAGAGAGCATAACTGTGATTTGTGATTTATGGGTAAAGGGTGTTGGAAATAAATTACTTGATATTATCAAAATCGAAAGAAGAATAATACAAATTATAGTAATTGCAAAAAAAAAAAAAAAAAAATGTTTCAATTCGCCGTACCAATGTCATACCCACGATGTATCCAAATGTATTTGCCATACCCGGCATGCATTCGTCGTACCTGATGCACATACTGCCGTATCGGTATGCGTACCCGCACCCGGTACTTGTACGACATCATTTTTGGAGTACTCGTGTTCCATAGGTAGTTTGTATAAAATCCGTGATTGTATAAATCACATATTTAGTGCCGTAATTTCTTTGTTTCCTAAATTGTAATATTCATTCATTATATATACATGGCTCTACCTCATTCAAGGATAAGCCAAACATTCTTCACTCTTTTTGGTATCAGAGCCAAGTTCTAGAAACCCTGGACCACCTTCTCATACCTGTCAGCACCTCTACTTCACTGCCCAACACTTTCTTTATCTCCTTCCTTCCTTCTTTAGTTGCCGTCAACCCTCCTCTCCTCTCTAGACCGCTTGACAATCTCACTCACCCCTCCTAGACCACTCGAAATCACTTACCCATCCTCCTATACCCTTCGGTAAGTTGGATCACACCTGCTGAGGCTCATCTCGCTGTTGACCAAGTTTCATCCTAGTCTAGAGTGATTCGACACCCCCTCTAGGGTGGTTCGGCTCCTATTTTTTCCCCTTTCGGGGGTGTAGTGCTGATGTATTAAGCACCTCTCTTCTGTTTTCGTTGCTTGTTGGGCTAGCAGGGTTTGTTTAGTAGCAGTTCTTGGGGTAAGTTATCGTTTTTCTTGCTCTTTTGGACTTATTTTTTTGCTGTTATTAGTGCATTGGTGTGTGATTTATAGACCCTTTCTCCTTCACTATGATTGAGCCACCTTCTGCCGTGGCTACTGAGGTTTCCATGAAACCCGTTCCGGTTAATGCTGATTTTTCTCTTTCTCATCACTCATGTTCACTGTATTATGAGTATAGTGTAAATAGGAAAAATTTTGCTACTTGGAGTCGTTCCTTTAAACTATATTTAGGGGGCAAGGGGAAGGCTCATTGGTTTTTACTTGCTATGACCCAGCTTGCAACCACAGATCCTACTTGTATCCAGTGGGATATTGACAATTGTACTATCCTGGGTTGGATGTTCAACTCCATGAGGGACTGGATTTATCATATATTCCTCTACTGTGATATTGTGCCGAGCCTATAGAGTGTATTGATACAGATGTATGCTCATGCTCATAATGATACTCTCATCTTGAGTTTTATCAGGATATTGCCCGTGCCTCTTAGTCTACTTTGGGTCTCTCTATGTTGGAGTTCTTTGGCTATCTTTAGGCTCGTTGGGAAGAATTGGCTGAATAAGAGCCCTTGACTGAGTTACTGACAAAACTTGCCTCTCTTGTGTCCAAGTGACCGTCAACATACTTTCCAGTTTTTGATGGGTTTAAACTTTGAATTTGAATCTCTTCGAATTCAAATTTTAAATACATCACCTGTGCCATCTCTCTATAAGGTTTTCGCCACCATTGACAGTGATGAGCGTCGTACGTGTCTTGGTCAGCCTAGCCCTCCTCCGGTGTCACTGGTTTTATCTGATCATATGGTTCTTACCGCCAATTCTAGTTCTCGGGGCTCCACTGGTTTAGGGACTTGTCATCATTGTGGTACTCCACTGGTTTAGGCTCAGCTTGTGTCCCTTACCACTAGTTCTCATGATCCATCCTCTACTGCAACCACTCTTACTATAGGTACTTCTACTGCTTTCCATGTTCGGTCTGCTAGTCCTTTATGGATTCTGGATTCTGGGGTTAATGATCATATGACAAATGAGTTTTCCTTTCTTTCGTCTCCAGTCCCTATTACTATTGCCCAATCTGTTTTCTTGCTGATGGTTCTTCATCCTCTATTCGTCATAAGGGTGTGGTGTCTTCATCTCCGCACATTACTCTATCTTCTGTTTTACATGGCCTCAATTTTGCATATAATCTCTTATCTGTTAGTCATCTTGCCGAAACCTTTAATTGTTCTGTCATCTTCTTATCCTCTTCTTATTTTTTACAGGACCTGAGTTCGAAGAGGATTTTTGACAAGGGTTATGAGCGTGATGGGCTTGACTACTTTAGGGATCCATCAGACGGACTTTTTTTTAGTTTTCTGGTGTCTGTTTTGTCTACTTCTATATCTTGTTCTTGTACTAGTTAGATTTTCAAATTTATGGCATGCACGAATGGGTCACGTCAATTTTCAATATTTATGTTGACTTTTTTCTTTATTAAATAAAGCTTGCAAAGATTCTAGATTTCACTGTGTGGTTTTTGAGTTATCTAAACATACCCGTACTAGCTACATCTCTCATATGATCCGTGCCCCCAGTGCTTTTGATCTTACCCATTCCGATGTTTGGGTTCCTTCTTCTATGACTGCTTTTTCTGGTCATAGATATTATATCTTTATTGATGATCACACTGGTTGCACTTGGGTTTATTAGCTTCGTCAAAGTCTGACACGTTTTCCATTTTTGTTCAGTTTTTGGAAATTGTTAAAACTTAGTTTCGTGCAGTTGCTAGGAACATCCGTTCTGATAATGGTGGGTAATACAGTTCTAATGAATTTCGTTCCCATCTTAATTAGATTGGTATTCTTCAACAACTTACTTGCCCTCATGTGTCATGTCCTGCATCTTTTGAAATTTTTTGTCCCATGTGATGTGTCTGAGCTTCGTAGGTGACAAGTCATTCGAGCTGAGCCTGCTTGTGAACTGCTTTGAACCAAGCTCAAACAGAAATATTCAAGCCCAATTTTGAGCTTTAGCTAAGCTCAATCGCGCTCTTTTCTCAGAGAACCAAGCGCGAATACCTCATACTTGGCTTAGCACACGTCATTTATTTGCAGGCCTAGTGCTAGCTCTGAATAATGTTAATTCCTTGAAAACTAGTTCAAGAAAGATACCTAGGTTAGCTATGTTGGACACTTGGACCAAGTATTATTGTTTTAAATTTATTGATAACTTGTTAATACATTCTTTTTAGTATTACTTTGCTTGGAATCTTTTGTTATTTCCTTCTCGTTGAGTGTACAAGTAATCTTTTGAGTGCAGGTACGTTTAAGCTTTCTCTGCAGTTCTCAGAAGATTACCCAAACAAGCCACCAATGGTCCGTTTTGTGTCACGGATGTTCCATCCAAAAAGTATGTCATCATCATTGTTATAAATCTTATTGTTGATAAATTACAGGCTGCCATTGTTTTCAATCTACATTTATCTATGATCTTTGCTACCTGGAGTTATGTGGGTATTCCACTTTTCTGACAGAGTCTCCGGAATCAATCAGTCTATGCAGACGTGAGTATATGCTTGGATATTTTACAGAATCAGTGGAGTCCTATATATGATGTGGCAGCTATACTCACTTCTATACAGGTTTGGCCTCTTGATTTTAAGAAAGAAATGAATGTTTTGAGTCTTTTAGTTTTTGAATTTTTTTTTTCAAAAAAAATAAATAAATTACATATGGGTTATTGCTCTTTTCATAAAACTTCACTTCTATCCAGGTTTGCCTCTTGATTTTAAGAAAGAAATGATATGTTTAGTTTTTTTATTTATTTTATTTTATTTTATTTTTTGTTAAAAAAAAAAAATAATTACATATGGGTTATTGCTCGTTTCAAAAAACTTCAGTGTGTTTGAGATTGCCATCCTTGAAACTTCCTTTCAAATTTAGGTTTGTGTTTTATAGAATTTTCAATTATTCCCATCTTTAACCTTAGTTTTTAGAAAAGTTGATCAAGTGAAGTATGAATAGTGGATGTTTCTTGACTGTTCACAAATAATAGGGATTTTGATCCTTTTGAATCTACATAGTACCAAGTCCAAATTTTTGAAAGTAAAGCAAAGCAAATAAAAGAAAAACATAGAGGCTACGCAATTCACGTCCATGACATTGATCATCAATATTTGCATCTCATTGAGTCCTTGACACAGGCTGAGTTTTGACCACTTCATTGTACAACTTATTGGGAGATTAATGGCACTGTAATTGTAACCTATCAAAGGAAAAAATAATAAATGAATAAAACTAGTGGAGATGGAGATGGAAAACAATGACCATCAATATTTGTATCTCATTGAGTCCCTGACACAGGCTGAGTTTTAGTCACTTCATTGTACAACTAATTGGAGATTAATGCCATTGCAATTGTAAGCTATCAAAGGAAAAAGTAATAAAGGGAATATTACAAAACAAACCCCAGGGTTTGAGCCTTGTAACAAAATAAACATTGAGTTTTTAATTTTGCCAATTTAAACCCTAATCTTTTGAATTTATTTCAAATCTAAACCATTCGGTTATTTTCATCAAGTAAAACTGTCGAAAGTAGTGTATTTTAGTCATTAAATTCAATGAAAATGGATATTTTAAACATTTTTTTGTACAACTACATTGAGTTTAATGATTAAATTACTTCTTTTTTTTTTTCCGTTAGTTTTTACTTGACAAAAATAGGCAAATGGTTTAGATTTGAAATAAATTCAAAAGATTAGGGTTTCAATTGATAAAATTAAAAGCTCAAAATTTATTTTGTTACAAGGCTTATACTTTTTTTTTGTAATTTCCCCAATAATAAATGAACAAAAACAAGTGGAGGTGGAGCTGGAACATTTTTGTTCAAAAAATATGATAGAATCGGTAAACCAATCCAATCAGGTCCAAATTACCAGTTTGGTCTTGGTTTTTTTTTAACTTCGGTTCTAGTTCTAGTTTGGAGATGATAGAACCATACCGAACTGTGATGTATTTGTTTATTAATTTCTACTATTTTTGTATTTGAAGATAAGATAGTGGAAGCAATTAGTGAGCTTCAAACACTAGTCTTGATTGTGAAATCAACTAGCTTCAACCAACTCAACCATGCTGGTTGTTGTTTGTTTGTTTACTATTATAAAATATATATCATATCTCCTAATATATAAAATTTTGAGAACCATAGAACAAAATAGAACCAAACCAAACCGGTTTCTATGGTTTGGTGTTGGTCCGGTTACATAAGTTAATGGTTTGGTTGCGGTTCTACTTTCTTGGAACCGTAAGGATTGGTTTGGTTTTTGTCTGATCCATGAACACCCCTAATATAAAGGCAACCCACTTGTTTTGAATGGGTATTGAGCAGTCTATTTAGAAATTGGATTGTACTAGGATTACAAGGGGTTTACAAGAATTTAATCTGATTAAAAGAAGGTTTGGGATTTGGCTCTGCGAAGTTGAACCAACAAATAATATTATTTTTAATCTGTTCTTACGTTTTACTAGTAGTAATAAATATGATTGGTTTTTCATATAAATTTGGGTAAATTACACTTTTCCCCCTTAAGTTTCACTATTTTTTTACTTTGGCCCTTGATATTTCTAATTTTTCCCAATTTTCTCTAAAAACAAATTCTCATCCAATTTTAAACAGAATTTATCTTTGGCAGCCATGTGATGCCTTGAGGCATAAAACGTACTTCACTACAATCCAAACCCAAAAATCCCAAACCCAAATCCAAATGCAAATCAAAACCCAAAATTCAAAACCCAACCCCAACCCATTTTCTCTCCTCTTCCTAAGCTCTGCTATTCTTTCTCTTAACTCCTCTCATCCTCCATCACCTGTTTCCAGAATCCCCCGCCACTACTCCCTTCCACCACCCTCCAGTCCTTGAACCCCATCCTGAGACCTCCCTCTGTCTTTCACCCACCAGGCGACATCCCTCTTCAGTTTCCTAGCCTACAACCTCCACGTACTACTGTCCCTCTCGGCCCTCCCCCCCCCCCCCCCCCCCCTGCCTTGTTCTTCTTGTCTCATAGAAGCTCTCTCGCATTGTGGTGATAGTCTTGATCGCCGAGAAGCTTGTAGAAGCAATTGGTGTTGTGGATCTGGTGGTCGTGGATCTTCTTGCAGGTGGTGTTTTTTTCATTTTGATTTCAATTTGGGAATTTTTGTAAAAATGAAATTATGGTTTGTAATGAAGAAGCTTAATACATTATATAGATATATGTGAGAGAGAGAGAGAGAGAGAGAGAATGCGAGGAGAGCAGTTGGTATAAATCTGGGAATGGCAGAATAGGGGAATAAGAGATGATTGAAGTAGGACGTGGAGGGAGGGGTTAGAGTGGGGGACGCTCGAAATGGGCAGTGGAGGGGGAGAGGAGGTGAGAGAGAGATTTGCAGAGCTTAGGGAGAGAAGAGAGAAAGAGGGTTAGGGTTTGGATTTTATAAAAATGTTTTATAAGCCATGTGGTGCCATGTAGCTGCTGACGTGGCACATTCTGCTTAAAATTGGACAGAAGTTAGTTTGGAACAAATTGGAAAAAATTAGAAACATTAAGAGCCAAAGTGGGGAAAAAGTACTTTTAAGGTCAAAGTGAGAAAATGGTGAAACTTAAGTTGGGCAAAGTGTAATACATACCTATTAAAATTTTGAAAAACTAGGTGCTGAATTGAATTTGGTTGACCCAATTTGGTTAGTTGCATTTGGGTCAGTTCAGACAGGTGTGAATTTGGTTGACCCAAGCTGGCTGCATGCTATCTGCTGTTTGTCGTGATGATTGGAGCAATTGTTTTATTCAACAACTTTTGAGCTCAGTTTGAAACTCTTCGTCTTTTTGATGTTCTACCCGTAGCTTTAGAACTTTGGAAGGTTCCACAAATTTGTTCATCAATCATCAAAATTGTTGATATTTTTATTTGGTTTTCTTCAACACTTACCTTATTTTCACTATATTGGCATAAATTGTTTATCCTATTTAGTTTGATCATCTGAGTTCGCCTATTCGTTCATGTAATAATGATTAATCTAATCTTGAGCCTCCTTGCAGCAAGTGTGCTTTTGAGGTTCTCAATGTTTTTTTGTCATGGAAGCTAATTAGATTTTTTTTTTTTTTTTTTTTTTTTTTTTTTTTTTTTTTTTTTTTTTCTCTCTCTCTCTCTCTCTCCAGTCACTGCTTTGTGATCCAAACCCGAATTCCCCCGCAAATTCTGAAGCAGCTCATATGTTCAGGGAAAAAAAACCTGAAATTGTGGGGCAGAGCTGGACTGCTGACTAAAGTCCAATTAAAAGCATCACCCCCGCCCACCAAACCAAAAATAAAGTCAGGAAGTGGTGGTAGTGGTGGCTTCTGCAAACCTTTGTGCGTAATTATGTAACATGCTTTGTGTGTATTGCTTTTAGAGAATTGCTTTGAAGGAGTTGTTTCTGCTTTTAGAAAGCTCTGGTTGAAGTCTTGATACTCCACTCCTGATTCTTCTTTTTCATCAAGTTTCATGTGTCCATCCAGTTTGTAGCCATTTGTATAGGAAGTATTGTTGTGTCATCTTGAACCATTTTGCTTGGGGGCAATCAGAAAGAGCTTTTCTAGTGTAATGATGATTTAAACAGTATTTGATCAATAAGAGAGCTTTTCTCCAATGATGAGGTTTGAAGATTGCTATTTCTAAATATTAGCATCAAGTTAAAATTTTCTTCTCTAATTGGCTGGTTAAAAGGCTTGCTATATTTTAGCAATGCTATACTTTGTGCCATATTTGGCACAAGCTTGTGCCATAGCTAAATGTGCCAGCTCAACAAAGTTGTCCAAAAACATTATTCATCTTCCCAACTCTATTTCAGAAACATGTTCATCTTCCCGCAACAAAAATTGTAGAAATTAACAGAAATTTTTTTGAAACAATTTCAGATATCAGCAAATAACTCGATGAAACTCCAAAAATAGAATAAAATAAAATAAAAGGATCGTCATGCAGGAAACACTGATCAAGCTTAGCTTTTGCTTTATGACTAAGATTTTTGTTTACAAGAAATTACACCAAATAAGCTCAATATTTCAATCTACCAAAAAAAAAAGTCAATGTTTCATTTGCCTATGTCCCAGATCTTTTGTGGAAGTTAATATATAAAGGGAGGTTGCCTTCAAATAAAAAAACACTCCCAAGGAATTTCTCTTCCTGTTCAGATTTTAAATTTGTGGAGAAATTTGTGAGCGATAGAAAAAAGTGAATGAAAAACTGAATAAAACAGAAACTAAGTTGTAGAGGGATATAGATTTTTTCACTAGTTCGTTTTTTTATTTTTATTTTTATTCTCTTTACAAATCAAGATCCAGACATTTCTGGGTAATTTATAGCGATGGTGTTACATGCATCAATTGGTATACCAATTAGTGTAACAACATATGTTATGATATTGTCATTTCAAGATTATACCACACTCATTATACAAGTTACAAAAACTCAAAACCTCTAAAATGATATCAAATCATCTGTTAGTATACTAATTAGTATACTAATTGGTGCATGTAGTATTATTCAATTTATAGATACTTTAGTATATATATTTATCAGGTCATCACACAGGAAACACTCATCAAGTCTTTCAAGGAAAACATGTAGGATTTACAATTTGATTTTAGATACGTAACAGAATTTTGACCTTTCGATACCATAATTTATTGATACATTGATTATTTGATATATGATCCTATCACCGATTTCGATACTTATTTAAAATTACCCTCATGTGGACACCATGTATAAGATAACGACACTGGCTATTTATCATGCAATTTTGACGAGTTTCATGGCAAAGCTATTATTAGAGATAATTTATTTGGGTAAAAAAAATTCTTACTTGGCCAAAAAAAAAAAAAAAAAAAAAATGGAAAAGAAAAGAAAAGAAAAGAAAGGAAGTATTTGAGTTGATTCATTGATTTAATTATGATTTCAAACATATTATCCAAATGCACATCATAGTGAATATTTTATTATGATAGCGCTAAAGACAATTAATAATTACAAAATAAATTTAGTAACACACAAATTGTAACATACTTAACTTTTTTATAATTACAAAATCAAACACTTAACTTTTTTTATATATTAAATTTACATCTTTACTATTTGTAACATACTTGTAACCATTTCAGTTTGGCACTTGAAGATCCAACATGATAATAAGAAAGGACAGTGATACCATAAGGATAAAGGAAGAATGAAGAGAAAGAGAAGTAGCTTTGGATGCATAGAAGTAGTAATAAGGATAGGTGTAATTGCCCTGTCCCATATTGGGAGGCGCCTTACCAGAAGGAAAGTTCTTATAAGCAGGAGGTGGGGGATTGGAGTAGCCCCATGAAATATAAGATGGTGGTGGAGGAGATGGCGGTGGTGGTGGCGGTGAGTAATAAGATTCTGGTGGTGGTGAGTGGTGAACCGGATGCGATGGTGGTGGCTTTGATTCTGGTGTTTGTGGTGGCGGTGGCGGTGAGCATATAACAGGACAAGTTCCACACTCACTGATACAGACCAAACCTGCTGCTGCTGGCATGCTGGCGGCTTGTTGATCACCCTGGGATGTTGCAAGTGTAGCGAACAAAACCAAGTCCAAGATTGCAAGCCTCATCAGCAGCAACACAAGCCACTTTCTTCTTGGAGTTGGAGATGATGACGATGATGGTAGAGGTAGAGGTAGAGTCTTGGCATAATGATCCATCTGAATTTCATTCAGTTCAGTTGGCTGCATAAGCATATAAGTCTTCAAACAATCAACCAGTTTTACACCCTTCCTTGTTAAGCTGATATCTGTTCTTTTATTTGTGACACAAAATGCTTCTCATATATACTTGCCTCTGCTTTGTGTTTTTAGTGACTTTTTAAGTTTATTTATAGTTGGGGAGGGACTGAGCCAAACATGACCTAGACAGAGATTCCTTTACCCCCCAAGGCAGGCCACCTCCATCTCCATGTGTGTGTTTGGCTCTTCCCAAACCAAAAGTATGATCTAGAATCTAGATAGAATGCTTCTTTTACAAAAGAAAAACTCAAAGTGTAAAGGAGATGGGACAATTTCATCCACCTTCCTTGTTTGTTTGATCTTTCTATAAAGGCTTAGGCTTGAACTTTACCATTTCCTAAGGCTGCCTAGCTGGATACTATTATGAACTAATAAAATGAACTGATGTTGACAAGGTACATATGGATTGGTGTCTCATTCGATTGATTTTGGAATTCTACATTCATTTGCTTTTGGAATTATATTAATATATACTATACTATGTTTGAATAAAGTGGATTTAACTTATGTCTTTCATCTTTTGGTGGTGAATTGTTATGTGAGGATCAATAATGCTACGGAGTTCAAAATTTTTTTCAGAAAATAAAGTGATTGGACAAGATTCATTCTGGGTGTGATCCAAATTATACTAAATTTGAATCTAAACCACATTTTTTTCTTATTTTCAGACTACTTTTCCAATTTCCCTGATTTTTTATAAGTCATGGTAACTCCATTGTCATCCATTGTGGGACAATGGGTCCCTCCCTATTGAGGTAAATCTGAGTTTCTAGTCTGAGCTAACAAAATAGCAGACATTTTGTTTAGGAATTTTATTATTATTATTATTTTTAAAATGATACTCTGTTCATTGATATAAATAAAGCCACAATGAGTGCATTTGGATCTGGAAATCGAGTAAACGCGACAAATGATAGTGATAAGATTAGTAGTGGCAATTACTTACTTACTCTTGTCATCTCTTTAGACTTTGTTGTGTATTTTTGTATTGTTGAATGCTGCTGTCATTTTCATGAGGGGTGGGAAGGAGAGGGGAATCCAAAGCTAAAGCTAAAGCAAAGGTATTTTAAATAGCAATGACATTCTTCTTCTTGATCTATCTTTTCTTTGATACCTTTCTCTGAACATAATCAATCCACCTTTGTGTGTGGCCCTGTGGGCATCAATTCTCCCTTCACACTTTCACTCTTTATGCTTTCTTCTTACATATATATATATATATATATATATATTTATTATGCTTTTCTTGTGTGGCTGGGATAGCTTGCCTATCCTCTCTATCAACTTACATATCCATGATATATTTTTATATGATTACCTTCACTAGTAGCCTCTGATTTTATCCTTAAATTCAGCAGTGAATGACTATAATACTCTCAGAAGAAACTTTATGTGGAACTGAACTAAACACCACCATCTCATGTACTTCTCTTTTCAAGTGTGAAAGATTATGCTATATAGCTAAAAATTATTATAAGCAACCAAAGAGATGCACTGCTTTGATAACATGTAGGCATAGAAATACATATATGTGTCCTAATAAAAAATGTCAAACTAGAGTTATGGTTAACAATGAGCCAATGAGAGAATGTAAAACTATTATTACAATTCATACCAATTAGGCACACTGCAAGAAAAAGGTTTTCCCAGCATTTTTAGAAAGAAAAAAAAAATGATGCATTTTTAATAACCAAAAGAACATAATTTCATTGACGAAAATACTGTCACCAATTAGAGCCCGTTTCATCACAAATATCTTTCATTTTGTTGCTAAATAATTGGGGAAATTTTTTTTTGTCGCAAATGTTAGTCATATGCGAAGAATTCATTTTCGTTGCAATAAGGGTATAGGTGACGACACTTTTTTGTGTATGATAGACGGCCAATTTCAATGAATATATATTTCATCGCAAAAAGTAGTATCGATGACAAAAATTGTCATCTCTGAAAGTTTATCATTATCAAGGAAATTTGTTTCGTTAGCAAAAAAAATATTCGTATCCAAAAATTTAGTTTAATGAACTTTTCGTGACTACATTGGTATGGTTAGGGCCAGCTCTGGGGCAAGTTGGCAAAGCCGCCGCTTCGGTCTTCCATTTGAGCTGAAAAATAGGGTCCCATGTAAAAAAAATTCTTATAATATTGGGTAATTTTTTTTTTTCTCAAGACCTCAATTAAATGAAAAGCCTCAATTATTTTGATCACACTTAACTCTAAGCTCTTGACGCCAAACTCAAAAAAACAAAACAGCTGTTATACGTGGATGTTTCTCATTACTTTAATTTTAATTTACCAAAACCCAATTATGTCCAACGCTTAATACCAAACCTAAAAATAGTATACTATTATTATTATAGGAGGGCTCTATGTAATTGATTTCACTTTACCAAACTGCTCTCCTACCCAATTCACCATTTTGATATTGAACTTCTTTGGTCTTAATATTTCATGTAGATGACTTTAAATTTTGTATCATTTCAAAATTTTACTTCAACTACTTGTTCACTTTACTTAAAAATTGAAATCTCTATAATTGAATTGACTAATATTGAATCTCAACCAAGAGCTCTTGATTCAATTTTACAACTACAAATGCAAAAACAGTAATGTTTAAGTGATACTACGTTCAATTAATTTATTACTCTAGATTGTTGTGTACTATTTTTTCTTTGTTGTGTAAATGGTTAAATATAAAACAATAATAGTAAATTTTATCATTTTAAAATTTAAATAACTATTTTAAATTGATTTTATCTTTTCAAGTGATATGTAAAATTATAGGGCCCCAAATTAACGCTTCGCTTCGGGCCTTTGAATGTTCAGGGCCGGCCCTGGATATGGTTGATGCAACTTTTCATCTTTTGATAGTTGGTCAATAACGAGCAATGGAAGTTTCATAACAAAATATGGATCATTAGGGAGAAATGATCAACAATACATTACGTACAAATGATCAACAACATCACATCTTCTATTTCATTTATAATTTTGATCAATACAAAGGATGATATAAGCGATACACATTCATATATCCTAAATTCTGAATGTATAGCATATGGCAGTGATACATGAATTAAAATAAAAGTAAAACCAAAAAATTATATGCCCTAATGGCTCTATCTTTCTAAGTCCATGCTTGGGTATAACAAAATGAGTTTAACTCAATACAATTAAAGCCTGAGGCTTAAATAAAATAATTACATCAAATAAACAAAATGAAGCCCTTAGCTCCAAGTCCTCCCAAGCTACGTCCTTGGTGGAAACATATCATCAGTACCTAAAAGTTGTTTTCCATATAGGGTGAGCCAGAGTTCAATCGAGATACTCTAACACAATATATGAAACTTAACAAAGTTATAAGGTGAATACACATGCACACAATTTGTCAAACATTCCTCATTTTTCATCTCAAAACTATGCAATGCCAGATTATGAATCAATTCATGAAAATAATTATTTTATAACAGAAAACAGGGCAGTGGATACAAAACACTAGGGATCTCTAGGTACGTGTTTGCCAGTAGGATATACAAGCACTACCAAAGCTATTTTACCGGTACTAACCGGAAAGATCGGCACGTAACTGCACGGGTTTTTGGACTTTCACCAAGGACACACAGGCCAACATCATAACCACAACCATACTCCCTAACCAGATTCACCATGGTATTCACCTATTTTTTTCAAAAATAAATACATTTTCAATGTTCAAGTATGAAACGATGCTCGATACACAATGAATGAGAAGTTGGTTTCAATTTAACCTAATCCTTATGCAATTTCTACAACGATCAAGACTATCCTCCACTGATAGCCCAAAACAAATATTTTTACTCAACAGATAATTTTTCAACAACAGATAAAATCTCATAAATTTCAAAATGGGAGCGATAATAAATATCCGACTCCACTCTCATCATCAAAAAATACATTCTCTATATCTTTTTAAAGCCCAACATCTTTTCCTTTACTTTCATAAACCAAATATAAAGGATTTTCCAACAAAATCTCCTTTGTTATTTAAAATCTCATTTAAAGAGTAAGTTTCCAAAATTTCAACACAACCCAACAATATACATCCTTCCACGACATTCTCAAACATTTATTTGAAAAGCCCTTTTTTACTTTCCAAAAACCAAACCCTAGGTTCAACCAAAAACCCCCAAATCACTAATCATTTTCAAAAAGCAAATAACTAAACTAAGAACCATATTAAAGGTTGAAGAAATCCCTACCTCAAAGTAGAAGACGAGAGAGAAAAAGGTAGAAGCTTGGTGGAGCCGAAAACAACTCCTTCTTCGATTAGAATAAAGCCCTCGACGTACTCAACATTTTTCTCCAAAGGGCTAGGGTGAGGAAACCAATGGATTAGGAGTATTTGGAGCTAGAAAGTAAGAACTAGAGAGAAAGAGAGAGAGAGTGACGATTTAAGGTTTTGAAATGTTTAGAGAAAGAAATAAATAAAAAAGTGACTCAAAATGGCCTACTCTCTGACTGATATACGCATAGACCGCTGGAGCAACCAAAACACCGCTCGAGCGTCAGACACAATAAATGACACTGCTCGAGTGACCAAAAACACCGCTTGAGCGCACAATAACCCCCTCCTAAAAGTTTAAACCTGCAAAAGATTGCCCAAATGCAAGAAATACCGCTTGAGTGAAGATACCACACTTCCTGTAGTTTTGCAGACTGTAAAAGACCGCTTGAGCGAACATGCAAAAATCTGGGCAACAACTCTTTGAAAAACTAATTTCCCAACTTGTTTCAAATGCAAGCACAACTCCCAAATAACCAAACTCAACTAGTAACAAGATGAAAATGAAATGAACAATAATTAAGGACATGGATTCTCGAATTCAAAAGCAAGAATGGATCAGGTCTAAACCGGAATCGTTATAGGTCCATTTAATTTTTGAGTTGGAATTGGAATTTAGCTTTGTAGTCCAACCCAACTCAGCTTGCTATTAATTTAGTTATTTTAGATTTTTATTAGTTATTTATGCAATAGACCGAGAAAATATGCAAACACCTATTGTAGGGCTTTAGTATTATGCATATAACTTTTTTTGTTTGGTTTTTCTTAATCAACTAGAGTTCAACCACTGTAATTCACTCTTTTCCATTGCCCTTTTGTTTGATCTCTTTTTCTCTAGCCCCCCATCATTTCTGTCACTGCTTTTATTTTTTTCAATCTATGTTTTATTTTTCATCATATTAACTATTAACTATTTGTTGAAGTATGTTAGTGACTTGTTTAAGCCAACATGATTGTTTACCGGTTTATTTGTTAATATAATTTTTCCATCTCCGTTGCAGATTGCAATGTTAGATTGTACGATTTTTAATCCATTTTTAAAAATAAAAACAAGTTTTCTTGCATTTTAAAAAAAGGGAAAAGAAGTCCACATCTATGGGTTAGGTGAGAGAATTTGGAAATTATATTTTCTTTAGGGCCGAGCTTGGATAAACATAAAGTCCCTTATTAAGTAGTGCTAGTCCAGCTCTTTGCAGCAAACAGCCACCTGTAAGTACAAGCGACAAATTTTTGTGTCTGAAAATGGGTAATTAGTAAGGAAAATATTTTTGTCACAATAACTAGTATAGGCCATGGAACATTTCATTGAAATATTTGCATTTCGTTGAATATATATTTTTATTTCAATTTAACATAGGGAATTGCTAATGAATAGCCTTCACCTTTTATCTTAGGACTCCCCACCTTCTTTATTTTTTTTTATTACAAATTTATCTTAACATAAAATACATCGCCGTGTAAATTTGACATATTAACAGTATGCCCACCCCATGTCATAGAAAGTATCATTTTTATGGCGAACAAAGCAAGTCGTAAAAAAGTTGGCAATATTACCATCCACGACGTATGAAATGCACATGCCATTATTAGGATATTACTTACGAAATGAAGAAAAGAAAGTCGTAAAAGTGAAAAATTACGGCTTGCATTTATTGTATGCCACTAATATGATGCCGTAAAAAATAGTTTTCTTTTATCAATTTTATTCTCATCCCTAACCTCCCAACCCCCTAAACCTAACTCTTTCCTAGTTATCCGAACAAAATTCAAACGCACAAAAAAAAAAAAAAAAAAGTTCCAAAAAGGTTGATAGGGTGAGGCAGGGCTATTGCTGGGTGACGATGGATGTGCAAAAAGAGCTGAGAGAGGTGGTGGAATGTAATGACCCTTATCTTCGTCTTAGCCATGTTCATGTGCATCTGCATGATTTTATTTTGTTAAGCTTGCATTCGTAGATTTCGACTTGTTTTGCCTAAAGTAAAGGTCTTTGTCTTGTTTTGTGCTTATGTGATTTGCTTGAGTATTGCTTGTATGCTTTGTTCCTTGCTTGGTGTGTGTAGCCTAGGTCACACCCTTGAACCTCTTACACCTAGGACTATCTTAGAACTATTTTGGTTGACCTTCACCTTCACCTTGGCATATTGGCCGAGATGTCATCATCTAGGCCGAGGTGTGTATCATCTAGGCTGAGATGTTATCATCTAGGCATCCAACATCCTTGATTTTTGCACCTAGTGATCTTGTTCCTAGACTGGTATGACCTAGACCGAGGTGTGGCACAGCTAGGTCAAGTGTTATCCTTCCTAGCCGAGATCATTGAGACCTTACTTGCCGAAGCCTATGTCTTGATCCGAGATCCTTGCCTTGTCAGAGTGACCTTGTCACTTTACATGTCATACACACTTTGTCATATCTTTGTCTTTTCACTCAGGCACCTTTTTGAGGGAATCCAATCCGGTAGTGCCACGTGTCCCAGCTGAGGGTTAAGTCAGCCGATAGTAGAGAAAACATATCATTTGCTACATCTTTGTCCTAGAAGAGAGAGAAGCTCTAGGAAGAGAGGAAGAAGGAGTTTTTAGAGTGAGAATAGATTTCCAAGCTTGATTCTTAGAGTTTGAACTGTTGGATTCGTGTTTTGAGGTTAGAGTCTTGATCTACTCTTGTTGTTCTTTATATTGATCTAATCACATTGCATGATCTAGCATAATTCACGAGCCATGCATTGATTTGATGTTTGGTTTTAGAAAGAGAAAATGATGTTCTTGTGTTCTTCAAGAAAAACCCACGTTTTGATCCGAAAGTTTGTATCAAGATCCATGTTTTTGTGTTTGTTTTCATGGAATCTTCAAGTATGGGTACCCAGGTCCATGTTTTTGAACTCATATCATGGAATCTCAGATTTTGAATAAGGAAGTTGTGATTTTGGCATTCATGTTCTTTATGTTCAGGTTCTTTATGTTCTTCAAGAGGAAACCCAGATTTTCCAAACTTCATTTCCCCCAAGTGTAGTCACCGAGACTCACTCTTGCCTAGATCTCACACCTAGGCTAAGCATCGTATCTCACCTTGGCCTACCTTGCATGATCACCTGCACTTTAGTCTACATTGCATGCGCACCTAGGCCTAGGAGACCATACCACGGCCAAGAGGTGTGGGACCTCAGCCAAGATCTGGTTGGTACCCAACATGTTTTCCCGAGATAAAAAAGAGTGTTTTAAGTCCCAACACATGTTTTGCTTTGTCTTGACTTAGTTTTGAAAGAAATGCCAGGATCATTTACAATCATGTAAGGCTTGTTTTAGGGATGCATTGCATAGCCATCTTTTGAGCATTCCTTCTTGTCTTCTTGAAATACATTCGGTGGACCTTGCCATGTATTTGTAGGTCTTGGATTCTTGCCTTAATCCCTGCACCCGAAGAGCTATGTGAGTGGTATTTTTAATAAAGCTATGTTCTAATGTTTTGATAAAAGCTTTGCTTGTTTCGTTTTGGAAAAGTGTTTGTTCAAGTATGAATGATTATTCCTAGTTTTGTACCAAGTACTATCTTGTTTTGATGACATTCTTGGAAAGTCCTTAGTGCTAGGAAACTATAATGCAACTAGTACCCTTGTTTGAAATATCTCCCTTGCCACCGACAGTCTGGTACGGGTGGGTTTGTCTAATCGATTCCGACTCGATTATTCCCTTGTTTTGTCGAGAATGTCATCCCTTGTATTATATTGATGCTAGTAAGCATCCCTTGAAGCTTTAAAAGACTTGATAGATGAACTTGGTTCATTCCTTGATTTGTACAAGATATGCCATGTAATGTTTTGATAAAGATCTCGGATAACATTCATTCAAACCTTTATTACTAATATCATTCACTAAGTATCCAAGTTCACCCTCTCCTCATATATATGTAGGTGACGAGCAAGAAGGCGGTGACGCCTAGATGTCATTTGCAAGTTATTTTGGATTCATGTTTTGCTAGCATCTTGAAGATTATGCTTCTTAGCTTTGTAATTCATTTCTTTTGTATATGTCGGCTTGAGAAGCCTTTTGATCAAGATGTAACATGTATTTTATTTTATGTGTATCCAAGTTGTACATCATGTTAAAATGTATGTCATTTCATTTGATCTATGCACAGCTCTTGTGGACTACTTAGATTTAAATTTATGCTTCCGCACATGTAAGGCCCATATGTATACTCTGATTGTGTGTGAATTTTTGTAAGTTGGCCTTTGGTAATCTTGGATTTCTGGCCATCACGGCACCGTTCTACTAGGGGCGGAATGGGGTCGTGACATGGAAGGTTGGGGAGGGACACTAGAGGTGTGGGAGGGGGTTTGTCACAGTAAGGGTCCAAATTGGAAATTGTGGTGGGGTTCAAAGAAAAAGATGGTGGAGTGCAATTTGGGTGGTGAGGGCAAATAGTAGCACCCTTTAAAATATATTGTCATAAATTTCTATACTGTTCTCGAAACCTGAAAAATGTAATGAATATCCACTGCCAATCAAAACAAGAAACTCATATTATGAGCCTTGTTTCATTGGCTATGATTTCATGATGACAAGCCTCATTTGATAAACAAGGTTCTCCATGCTCGTGCCAAATAGTTTATGTTTTCATAATTCCATGTTGAAAAAAATGAATTTGAACATTTTCAAAAATTTTGTCAACAATTTCCATTGCACGAAATAATACCTTCTTGGTCAACAATTGCTAGTGCAAATTGAAGAAATGACATTATCACATCATAAAATGATTGACATCCTTTCTTCAGTCATCCTACCTTGTGCAATTCAACTCTTGTCCATGTTTGATTACAAATGCGAGGTTAGGATTAAGTTGTCAATGTTATGACATGTATTATGCATACAAATGTTTCCAACTTCTTTTTAGTTTGGCAACTAGTCATATCCAATTCAAGAATGCATAGTCTCTATTATGCAAAGAAGCTCGTATCACTTCTTCCATCTATAACAAAAAATTGTCAACTGTCCCCTTAATCCTCCTAATGGATGACACAGCTTGAGTGTATTGCTACACTTAATCTAGTATGTACCCAAAGAACAAGAGTAGCTGCCACATAGAACCTTCATGAGATGGAACACATTTAAGCAGTATAGTTATGAAGTATAGTATAGACTTGTACATTCTAAACTGTTCGAATTGAACAATCCAAGAAAAGCTTCATCATATATGTCTACACACCTCTAATGAAGACTTCTAGATCAATTCTAATGTCATATGCATGCATGGAACATTACTCTATAATTTCATAATCAAGATGGTTTTCGCATTTCAAGTGTGAAATCTATGATTTTTGTCTACATTTATAAGAAAATGTTATTCACTTAATGCAAATGTATCTACAAATCCTTCTACACTATACGTCGACTTAAATTCACACAATTATTAATTATAAGTAGTTTACGTTCTAGCTTATGTAATAACATTTGTATCTGTTGGCATTTTTCCATAATATTACTAGAAAAATATATAAAATAAAATTAAATAGAAATGACAAAACAAAATTTTCTTTTATTAAAGAATGAAATATAGAATAAATTACAAAATTAAAAATATAGGAATGAACTGGATTATATCATGGAACATATTGCAAGATGGATTCACATGGACATATAAATAATATACAATAAAAATTTTAAATTAAAAACTTTGAAGAACGAAAGATAAGGGATGCAAACCAAAGCCTGTGTGATATCACAGTTTTCTTAAAATAAATTTACTGCCTCTCGATGGATGCTGGAGGTACGCTGACGTCTGTTTTCCAGGACACGACATTGAAACCAACTAATGCAGAAACACATTCTGAATAGCTTCTGCGAAATTGACAATGACATCACTCTCTCTCTAACAAGAACCAAAGAAGGTGCTAGCAAAGAAGATAGGAAAATTTTCTTTGGTATAAAAACCATCTCCAACTTTATTATCTCAAAATATCATCTCCATTTTCCATAAAAAATCTTTCTAAAATTATTCTGCTAAGTTAGAGGAGGAAGACCCCTAGTTATACAAGTAGGGAGTCCCTAGCCAGGAGGGCCATCATCACGAGGGCCATCAAAAGCCATTAACCAAGGCTATCAACTCTAGCCATTAGGGCTAGAGTTACAAAGGTTTAAAACTCACGGCCACTAATATGGTCGTCAACTCCATCATCAAAAGATGAGAGTTACAAAAGTAAAAAATTCTATGTGCTTAATATATACAAATAAATATGTATATAATGATGTTTGAATAATTCAAACAAATGGGTCACAAAACAGATACAGGTGTTAGGTCACAACCCGATCCAAGCCCAATCTCAAACACACACACAAGCTAAGCACAACACAGAACAGCCTAGCCTAAGCTCAAAATTAAGTCTAAGTCCAAGTCCAAGACCAAACCCAGCACATGCACAAGCACAAGTCTAGGCCTAGTCCAAACTAAGACTAAGTCCAAATCTAAGCCCAACTTTTATTGATGCCCACTTTATGAGAGAATTCTCATTAACAACCCAATGGTTTATCTCATTATTTTTGTATTGCAACCTTCTCACTTAAGAGAATACAAAATCACTTAGACCCACCTCAACCAGCGGTTGGGTCCGACTTTAATTTCAAATTAAAGTTGCTAAAAAATCATTATTTTCCAACAATTCCCTACACGAATAAAATTAGCCGAATAAAGAAAAACGAACAACGCTTAACAACAAAGACTCAGAGAGAGACAGAGAGCACATAGACTAACCCTGCATTAGAAAAGGTAGCTGTTGGCCTTGAACCTTTTGTAGTGAAAGCCTATCGGATTTACTGGCTGACCAATGAATGTGATGTCTTGAACTGTTCTGCCGTTTGTGTAAATCAAGACAATATACATCACACAAGGGTTACTCCAACCATTATTCTTGTTTTCACTGGTGTGTCCGGTTTGGTCCTGGAACACTAGCTTGGTTCAGTGAGTGTTTTTAAAGAATTCGGTCTGGTCAGTTCTTAAAGAAGCGGCCCACTTTGCACTCACATAGGTGACCTACATAAGGTATCTCGTTATACCACGGTTGACTATTCACAACACTTAGGTCATTAAAAGCATCAGCTTAACCTTCCACCTCATAGGGTATCACTGTATAAAGGAATGGGCAAGATGTTTTACCTCCACAGTAACTCACCCATTGCACGTAATTAGGTTGTCTCTTTGAACCTAGATCTTGGGATCTCTAGTCATCTAGGTTGGGTTTTCTATTCTGGTAACATTCATTAAAGGCCTTAACCCCATTCATTTTGACAACTTTTTACTAACTCTCGATTTAACCCTTTGGTTAACGAATCCGTAATTTTGTCCTTAGACCGTATATAGTCTATAGTGACAATACAAGAGAGTAATTGTTTTATAGAATTATGTCTTCGACGAAAATGTCTAGACTTTCCATCTATGCCCTACCAATACTTGATTGGTTGTCGTAAAGTATACAAAATTACTAGCACAAGTTTTCGATTAATATGGAATATTCTCAAGAAAAAGGCAAAGCCATCCAGCTACTTCAGTAGCTTTATCTAACGCACTGAATTTCGATTCCATCATTGATCTCGTGATACACATCTGCTTGGAAGATCTCCAAGACACAATTACAACTCCAATTAGAGAAAACATATACACTAATGGATTCATAGTCTTTATATCAGATATCCAGTAGGTGCCTTTGTACCCTTCTAGTACAATTGGATATCAAGTGTTATGCAACCTATAATCCGGACTTCATCATAAGTACATTAGTACCAGCACAAACACCTTCTAAAGATAGGCATTGGGATTATTTGTGTATCCACTTAGCCTGCTAATTGAGTAGACTATATTCGGCCTTGTACAACTCATTAGATACATCAAACTTCTAATGACCCGAGAATATCCCATTATTCTTGGTCAAACGACGATTGAAATCTATCGAAGTCTTTAACACACTTGTATCCGACTTATACTTCCTAAGACTCTTATCAACATAATGAAACTGAGAAAGTACAATACCACCAGATGTTCTGGTAATCTTAATACCCAGAATCACATCTGCAAGACCCATATCTTTCATGTCAAATTTAGAGTTTAACAACTTCTTGGTAGCATTGAACGTTTTCTCATAACTACGAACAATGAGCATGTCACCTACATACAGACACAAAATAACATATACTATTGTCAATGTCTTTGACATAAACACATTTGTCAATACCCATTTATTATAAAAGCCCACTTGACAACATAGTGTAGTCAAATTTCTCATGTCATTGTTTCGGTGCTTATTTCAAATAATATAATGATTTCTCAAGATTACAGACTTTTCTCATCCTGGAACCAACAAACACTTTGGGTTATTCCACTGAGATTTATTCAACTAAATCTTTATGTAGGAAAGCTATCTAAATATCCATTTGATGTAACTCTAGATTTCGCACAATTGTGATCGCAAACACCATAGCTGATGATCACGTAATCCAGGTCTTCTCTTTACCAGTATCCTTTGATAACAAGTCTGTCTCATTGGCTTTCATTCACTTGCATCCTAAGGCTTACTACCGATGCAAGATAAAGTTAAATTAATAATTTCTTTCTAGAGATATCATAACTTCAAAGAATCTTTTAGCCTCACTAGCCACCATATATGTTTAAGAGGATTATACAAAAGAACTTTAAGGTCCTAGCCTTTTAACATCTTTAGGCTCATTTCTTTTCTCATGAAAACCGCTTCCTCAATTCCACGATAGTATTCTTATGTAAATCTGAATATTAGATTAGTCCACAAGGAAATCGATACGCACTACTATATTATGCATAACAGTTGAACACAAAGTCAACAGATTTTTAGGCCTATCCTAACCCTCTTGGGTTTAGGTATTGCCACCTTTTGCATAACACCCCCACATTTGTAGAATTTATACGAAGGCTTTCGGCCTTTTCAAAAACTCATACAGGGTCTTTAAATAATACCTTGTGTCGCAATGATTATGAGACTCTCAAAATCATATCACAAAAAACACATTCGCAGACCGTCATCAACCGAATTAGGCCTTTCCTGAATTCAAGGCACCAAAACATATTTGGTCCAACCTGTCACTCTAAAGTCAATAGCCTTACTATTAAAACACACAAATCCAATGTTCAATAGTCTACTATTTGGAACTTCATAGCATGGCCAGTAGTCTTATCACTAGGAATCACTAATTTTTCATCATGTGGTCAGTAGACTTTCCACTACTAGAAATCACAATGTTTTGACCTGTGATTAGTAGTCACTTCAGTACTAGAAATCACAACTTCCTGACATAGGATCGGTAGACTCTTTCATTACTAGGAATCATCATAGCTTAACATATGATCAGTAGCCTCTCCACTATTATGAGGCATCATGTCTTAACATGTGATCAGTAATCTGTTTACTACTAGGAACCATAATCTCATAACTATGTAGCCAATGGTCTAACACCTCCTAGGAATCACTAGTTTTCTATCTCTGTGACTAGTGATCTTGCACTTACTAGGAGTCACAAATTTAAGAATATATTTGGAATTTAAAAATTCAAAAAGTATATTAACCCATATTAATGGGTTGTCTCATATTTACTTTTAAGCAAAGTCACATAACAATGACACATGCTATAATTGACACAGGGATAACATACTAATTGCCTTTGATTAATTCAGAGATATTATCATGCAATCTTATGATTTCCTCTAATCACATTTGATTTTTCTTTAAGAATCTCACAAGGCTTAAGGTTGTCAGGTGAAACAACATTTCCTATTGTCACCTTTGAAGCCATTTTTGAAAACCATAACAGAATTTCAATTATTTTGTTTCTCCAGATAACAAATTAACACTAGGAAATCCTAAGACTGAAATTTAATTCAAAACTTATCTCACCACTAACTTCAAAATCAAACAAGGTCAGGAAAGTTTTCAGGAAGACTGAAGGGGTTACAATGGTCCCACTTAAAATTCAATTAACCTTAGACAAAACTTTCAAAAGCTTGTTGACTCATTGTCAATGGGAAATAAATTTAGAATTAAATTTCCAGGGGGATAAATTAGGTTAAAAAACCAATTCCCAAGCAAATAAAATTGCTACCAAAATTACATTACTCATAAAAGTTAACTGGTAGTCCCGAAACTAAACCCAATATTTCTGAATAAAATCAAAAATATTTTAGCTAATGCTAAAATTTGGTTTCTTCTCCCAAAACCAAAACACTTTGAAAATAATTAGATTATAACCAAAGACTTTCTCCAAACTTAGTTTTCTAACACTTTGCGAATAAAATGATTAAACCCAAAGACTTCCTCAAACCCTAAAGGTTTGAAACCAAATCCATTTCAGTTGCCATTTTTGAATATAAATTACAAATACTCTTTAGCCAAGGCTAAACTTGGTTTCTATTACAAAAAAACCATACCACTTTGGAATAATAAAAATTAATCCCAAAGATTTTATCTAAACCCGAAAGTTTATAATTTCTTTCCTTCTCCATTTTCTTTCACTATGGTGAAACTATTACAAATTAGAAATTAAAACCATTACAAATGAAAATGCAACTGTTACAATTACAAATTGTCTAAATCTACAAAAACAGAGTTCATGATTGCATATGGAATCATTTGTTTAACCAAAAGCACACTTCTCCACTTGAAACCACCCTTATGGATTGCCTGCTTATCTTTATATAAAACATATACAAAAAATAAACTTAGTGCTCTATTCCATGTAAAGGGAATATGTACAAAACTCTATCCACGTTGCCACCAAACCTCCATGCTTATTGTTTATATACACACTTGGATACAAGATGAGTTAATGAACCAATAAATCATAAAATGCATATTACATAAGTAATTTAAGCTATAACTCATATTGTGTACTTTAAGCAGCTCTAGATATATTACAATTACAAGAATGTCATGAGTTTCATGGCTATGAAATAACTACATATATAGGAATATTATGATCATAGCATTGGTATTCTAATCATGCAACAATGAGCAAATATATATAACAATAAAGTTAAACTTTTACTTATCATTCCATGAATACAAAAATGTTTTGGAGCAATTTCCTTGATTACAAATCAAGACATGAAAAAACTCATAGAATAAGAGTTAATATCATTACAATACCAAGCTATACCACCGTGCGATAATGCAACATAATCATAAACAAGCTAGAAATAAGACCATTATATAGAAAAATCAAAGTTGTTTTACTAAATTTTCTCACAAATCTGTTCGGAGATATTTTATACCAGAAACCTCTTATAGACGTCCCCGAATGTCCCGGGAGGGAATCCCCCGTTTTGTTCGTTGGGCTCACTACAGTTCGGACTCAAATTGTCACGGTTCTGAATCTAGTCTCACAAAGTGCAATGTAAGACCGATAAATTACCAAAGAGTCCAAATCTGACAAATCGTTTTGAAAAATTGATTTTTAGAAAGAAGTGCCAAATATGGACTGCTTTGCCGGATACAGAGTCGCCACCTAAATATTTATTTTTGGGGAATTTAGGAAACCCTGACTCGTTGCTTAAGGCCACGTGTCCGTCATCACCAAAGTTGTCTCGGCTCGGGAACTTAGGTACGATTGGGGAAGGTCAGCTATGAGCACCCCTGCTTGCCCAATCAAAGATCGGCCTCTACTAACCATGATATCGAGTTTTGAAAACATTATGTACTCTTATTCTGGTTATTAGCCTGGAATTACTATGTGATGCACACATCATACAAGTATAGACTGGATTGCCTAAGTTGGAACAAAGCATCATACATCCGTTTGTTTTGAAAATGGATTGAATTTTGCTACTCGCAAGTAGGGAAAAACATGGGTTTCGATGAATTATTCCAACTCAAGCAACCCAACCTTCACCCACAGGCATTCAAGAAGTTATATCACATAAGCAGTTAGCCTCATGGCAAGCATGCTATCATGTTAACACTCACACTCATGCAAGATGCTAACGCGTAAAAGCTTACCTAGTACTCCGAGCCAAAAGAGAAACTAGTTAGTAATCAAATGCATGATCCTAGTTCATGTTAAGATGGCTAATGTAACACATGCAAAATGCAACTAGAAATAGGCTCGGCTATTCTAAGATGTCATGTGAAATGCAACTTGATACATGTATTCAAATAGGAATTGAAATACAATGCAGTTAGTATGATGCGTCGAGCCCGGTGTGTGCAAGACAGATGAATGATGCACGCATGCATAGCATAAGGATGCTAATTGAAATATGCCCTAAATCTAACCATCGTAAGCGGTTAAATAAAAGGGAGAAAGAAATAGGGTTGGAAGACATACACACACTCACGCACACTTATTACACAATTGCCCTCGCTCGGAGGGTCCGAATAAATAATACAAACTGAATAAATAATTAACTACTCTAGCTAATTAAATATTACAAAACTTCTAATTAATTACAGGAGGAAGGTGGCCACAGCCCTGCCTCGGAATGATGGGATGATGCATGCTCGATTTGCCTCGCCCGGAAACCCGTTGCCATGCCACAGTTGCCTCTGTTTACACTGCCCTGCACCTCTGAAGACAGCACAAGTCCCAAGGTTGGTTCTGGAACACTCTCTGAACACTGTGGGATGTCACCGGCCAAGAGAGATGGTCACCGGCTATGGAAAAGTGGTCATCGACCAGTTGTGAGGCTCTCGGCCAATAATGCGTGGCCGGTCGGCATTGAATGTGGTCGGTCGGCCATTTCTTCCTGCAGAACCCTATTTGACAGCAGTAGAGGACAGACAAGGCATGGCAATGCATTTCTAAAGCAAATGTTTGCACAACCACCCTCCCCATCATGTTATGGACTCAAGGGAGTGTGGTCCTCGGTCCTCGGGCCACCAATCACGCATTTCAATGCATGATGGCCTGAGAAGCCAAAGTGTGTAATTTCAATGTCAAATGAAATACACACAAAACAAACAAGACGCCTCCAACCTTTATCATGGTTTGATCAAGAGGCAAGAGATGCATGATATGCTATGTAATCTAAGCATGCGAGCTAAGTATGCAACATGAACATGTGGACAAACATGCAAACATGCAAGCATGTGACAATATTCAAACAATGAGTATGCAAGATATGATGCAACCAAAGCATGCAAACATGAAGCAATGTAACAACATTTTAGCAACATGCAAAAGATGGACTTAAACTAATATGGACAAGCCTCAGCCATGTCTAAATCAGTGGCCATATGAGATGAGAACAAGGCCCAAGATTCATGCAAACATGCACAATGCAAGGGCTCCAAGCCTAAGGCACAAAATGCAACTTTCCAAGAGCAATGCAAGGATGAAACATGGCATACAATGGCATACATTCCAGCTCTGAAATGACATACTAAATGATTCCAAAATGACTCCAAAGCATACAAACACTCATGCTATGCATGCTAGAAAGCTCAAACACCAAAGACTAGTGAAGTGCATTCCACTATAGTCATGCAAAGCTATGTTCAAATGATGAAACCAACCCCAAATAGACCTTATGCAGCCTTAAAACAGTGGCAAAATGATATGAGATGGTGGCTCGAAATGCATTTAAATGAAGCTCATGCAAAGGCTCATAAATGGGGCATACAAGCACAACTCTCAAACACATTTAAAGCATGAAAAATAGGGGAGTATGGCACAAGTATAAGCTCTGAAATATCATACACAATGATACTAAAACATGCAAACACCTCGATATAAGCATGTAATAGGCTTCAAAACTCAAAGCTAAGCATGGCTATTACACTACAAGCATGCATGGCAAGTACCAATCGACCAAGAGGCCTAAAAATAGAGCTAAGGACGCCCGAAATATGAACAAAACATGTTTGGAGTATGGCCAAAACATGCTAGAATGGAGGGCCAAAACAACATGCAACATAGGTTAGTAAGCATGGATTACACTACATGTATATGAAGCATTCAAGGGGCCACTAAACTAGCCAAAAATAGATTCATGGCATGCCAAAATATGACGAAATACCCACTGAAATATGTCCAATACATGCTAGAAAGAGGTGCTCCTTTGGAAGGCCATGCAAGGGGTTGTTCTATACATGCAAGAAGGACACCTAACATGGAAAAACCAACTTTGGAAAGGGGTTATGCAGGCCCTAAAACTTACTGAAAAAGGCCTAAAACATGCTCAAGAAGTGTGCAAATATACGCCCCTTTGGAAGGCCAAACATGCTAGTAAACAAGACAACAAAGGAGAGGATCACCCCTCTCCTTCTTAGGACCTCAAAACACCATCCCCACCACTGAAATCCAGCCATCCCCACCACTGAAATCCCTCTGGATTTCAGTGGTGAGAGGGCCAATACAAAGTGGTCCCGAAGCTCACAAAAAAGGCACAAAAATGAGGCCAAACAAGGCTTAAGAGGGGGTAAACAACCCCCCAAAAAAAGTGATCTTAAACAAACTTCAAAAGCATACAAAAACAGAACTTTAATCAGTTATAAGTTAAGCTCAAAATAACATGCAAGATAGTCTAAAAGTCTATACAAAAATGGGGAATAAAGAGGGTGTTTCTCACCCTTGATGCACAGCTGCGAAACCAGCAGGTTCTTGGACCAAAACCAAGTCCCTTAGCCTCTGAAAATGGCCTTCAAGATGCTTAGGTTGATGATGGAGGTGTTAGGCTAAGAGTTGGTGTGCAAAGGGGCCAAGAACCAAGCAATTTGGAGCTCAAAATAGAGAGATATAGAGAGATGTATATTGTTTGCCTTAGCAAAATTTTTGGAACCCTTGCAATGGAAGAGGAGCTCTTCTTTTATAGAGGAACAAAGGTCCAAGCTTCTTGGAGAAGCTTGGAGCAAAGGGGCCAAGCTTCTTGAGGAAGCTAGAGCAAAGGGGTCAAGCTTCCTCAAGAAGCTAAGCAAAGGGTTCAAGCTTCTCTAAGAAGCCAAGCAAAGGGTTCAAGCTTCTCTAAGAAGCCAAAACAAAAGGGTCAAGCTTCTTGGAGAAGCTAGAGCAAAAGGGTCAATGCTTCTTGGAGAAGCTAAAAAGGTTCAAGTTTCTTGGAGAAGCTAAAACATAGGTTCAAAAGGTTCAAGCTTCCTCAAGAAGCTAAAACTAAGGGTTCAAAAGGTTCAAACCTCCTCAAGAAAAGGTCTCGGCTAGAAAAAATGGCCGATTGATCAAAACAATGGTTGGCTGACCAAAAACATTGCCGACCGGCCAACACCTTTGGCCGGTAGCAAGAAAACAGGGCCGGTGGCCTCAAGCCATGGCCAGTGAGGTGTGGGGATGGCCAACAAGCCATTCCCTGCCCTCAGAGGCAAAAACCCAAGTGCTTGGTCCACAACCAAGCACAAAACAGATAAGTTAAGAGATCTTGACGCAAGGCGCGTAGCCGAGACCCCCGAGAACTCAAAACGAACACGAGCATGGATGATCATCGAGTGTTCAAACGATGACGTCCAAGTCTTGAGGACTGTCAAAAATGAGGTGTCTACACCTCTCGACTAGACAAATCTTTTGAAATCCTCAAAACACGAAATCCAACACATTAATTTTTCTAGAATTTAATTAATCGAATTATAGCAAAATTGTTATTAAACTTTCAAAACAACAAACTGTCACGACCCGAACCCACTCCTAGAGGTTTAGGCCGTGACCGACCAGTAATCCTAGATTATCTTCGGCCTCAAAGACAAAACTGATAATTAAAAATAATAACGGGGTACTGTAGAAGTAATATTAACATACAACCATGTCAATCGAGCGGTGCATACGTGAAAATCCATATGTAATTAAAACTTCAACCTTCCTTATAGATACGAACACATAGTTACATGAAACATTTTAAACACTTGTACAAAATATGCATACACAACAAGTTCCAAAACAAAAGAAAAGTAAGCAGTAAGGTTAACACAACTTGGCTCCATATGAGTCCAAGATCGCTCCATTACAGAGGCACTTCAAACGTCTTGATAGAGGGGTGGACTTCCGAGGTTGCTTCAAACTTGACGCTCAATGTGCACATCAACATATATATAGGGGAAGGGGTGAGCTAAATCCCAGTGAGTAATACCAGTATAAAAAGGTTAAAAGAATGATGTCTATTGTAATATAAAATCATATCACATGGGCTTCGAAGCAAATCATAAATGAATACTTGTCGTATCAGAGTTCATAAATTATAATCATATGTGGTACATCCAATAGTGTAACAAAGGGCCCGAAGGCATAGCAAATGGACCATATGGGTCTAACGAAGGAACCATATAGGTCAAGCAAAGGGACTACTTAGGTTAGCAACAGAGATCTCTGTGCACATATAACAAAAGGTCACGATATTATTTCTCCCGGGCGAGGGCCTTATAGCAAAGGGCCATGGTAATGTTACCCTCAGGCGAGGGTCTTATAGCAAAGGGCTATGTTATTGTTACTCCCAAGCGAGGGCTACGCTAAGAATGCCACAACTACATTTCAAAAGAGACAATCATTCATTTTTATCGAAATAGCATTTCAAAATAATATTCTTGCGTTAAATCAAAATACACTTTAACAACATATCTTTACAAAGATACTGCTCACAATGGGCTGGTACTGATGTTAGACCTTAGTTGACCACCTATACAAAACATAGAACACAGATACACATTAAAACACACGTTCGTAACAAATGGCGTATCTTAAATTGATTATCTTACATGTGTTTCTAGCTTATTCTATGACTAAGGATGTCTAAATGATGTTTAAGAATGCCTAAAAGGACATGAGGATGCAATTATGCACCTAAGAGTGTTAGTCAGAATTTTTTGAAAACTGGGTCTTCGCTCAAGCGCACCTTTGGTCGTTCGAGCGGTGTAGCTTGACTGCAAAAGTACTGGATGCTGGAAGTGTGCGCTCGATGGTTGTTTAAGCCAAGTGTTGAACAAAGTTGAGTTCGCTCGAGTGCATAGCCAATTGCCAAGGTCTACAAAATTACTAGATGCATGTGAAGTGTGCTTGAGCCGCGGATCCTTCGCTCGAGTGAACTGGATGAATTTTGGGTTTTCCAGAACTGAGTTTGAAGTTCCAAAACACAAATTTCATGTTCAAAACTTGCATGGCTAGACTCAAAAGCTTAGACGCTCTTCTTAAAACATGGATTCTTGAAAAATGTACAACCATGATCTCAAATACTTTTTCAATTCTTCAAAACAAAACTCCAAATTCAACACTCTTGCAATGCATGTGTCAAGTTCAACTCTTTTCTTTACAAAACATGATCATGTGAAATGTTAAATGTGAAATCATGAAAATCTTAAGAAATAACATGTATAAGTCCCATGCATGTATGAATTTGTAAAAAACTATGTTCAAAGATGGAGAATTATGCATGAAAGTACTTAATTTACTCAAACTCATTATATTCGTGATGATTCTTACTCTTTTCTTTGAAATTCATGCAAAATGATTCTATACTAAATGAATTCAGCTTCCTACATATGATCATACCTAGAGCTTGAATTTGGCCTTAAATTAGCCCAATCCCTTCAAACTCTATTCAATTCCCTTGAATTCCTCTTCTCTCTCTCTCTCTCTCTCTCCCCCTAATTTTCAGCTCAAGGAATTGATGTAGAATGAGTTAATTAGGCTCATATAACATATATAGGTGGATTAGTGCTAAGCTAATTAAATGAGATTAAGGCTAATCAATTGAGCTTAATTCTAAACAAGTCTAATTAATTTATTGTAATTGTTTTCATCCGAATCAAATTTTGTTTAAAGTTGCCATATGGTTCTAAATATTTCAATTAGCCTATTGAAGTAGTGAATTTCGATTTCTGATTTCGTTTGGGCTTTTAATTTCTAATTCTAAGTTGGTATTCTAACGGAGAATTCACAAACAAATAGATAAGCATCAATTAAGCACATAATCATGCAAACTTGCTCAATGAAATAATATATAAGAATAACACGGAGGTCAGGGTCGTTACAGTCTCCCCCTTTAGGAAGTTTGGTCCTCCAAACTTGAGCTACCTCCACTTGGAAACAACTATGGGTAGCGTTGTCTCATTTAATCCTCTTTTTCCTATGTAGCTTGTTTTCTATAGTGTTCTTTCCATTCAACTTTCACCATAGTAATCGATTTATTCCTCAATTGCTTGACTTGCCGATCAATAATCTAAATTGGCTTTTCTTCGTAGATCATGTCATCATCAAGCACTATTCGGTGGTAATCTATGACATGGAATGGATCTCTAATATATCTGCGGAGCATTGATACATGAAATACATTGTGCATTTGTTTCATTCCCTCTAGTAAAGCAATGTGATAAGCAACAAGGCCAAGTCTTTCTAGAATTTGAAATGGCCCGATGTAGCGTGGAGTCAATTTTCCTTTTCTGCCAAACCTTGTTTGCCCTTTCATCAGTGTTACTCTAATAAATACACGATCTCCCACTTCATATTTCAAATCTCCCATTCTCTGATTATCATAGCTTTACTGTCAGCTTTGGGCGGTTTTGAGTCTTTGCTAAATAATCTTTATTTTCTCATGTTTCTTGCAGAAGTTCAGACCCATACAAAGCCTTATCACCAAACTCAGTCCAACAAATTGAGGACCTACACTTTCTTCCGTGCAATGCCTCATAAGGTGCTATGTCGATACTTGAGTGGAAACTGTTGTTATAAGCAAACTTAGTCAATGGTAAGTAAGTTTCCTAGCTACCTTGAAACTCTAAGACACACATACGAAGCATATCTTCCAATATTTGGGTAATTTTCTCGATTAGCCCATCGGTTTGTGGATAACAAGTAGTGTTGAATCTCAATTCTATGCCCATTGCTTGTTGAAAACTTTGCCAAAATCTAGAAGCAAATTTAGGATCCCTATCTAACACAATAGATGCAGGAACCCCATGTAATCAAACGATCACATCAATATAGATAGTGACAAGTCTATAAGCATTAAATTAAGTTTTCACAGCAAGAAAGTGAGCAGATTTCGTCAATCTATCAACAATAACCCAAATAGCATTCAAACCTCTAGTTGTTCAAGGCAGACCAACAATGAAGTCCATGGTTATATGTTCCCACTTCTAATATGGAATATGAAGAGACTAAAGTAACCCTGCCAGCTTCTGGTGTTCAGCTTTTACTTGTTGACATTGAAGGCATGTTTGGCCACTAGTATACTTGATTTAAGTATTGATACAGTTTGGTGTTCCCCAGATGCATAACAAACATTGACTTGTGAGCCTCTTCTAAAATTCTTCTTTTCAATAATGGATCATTAGGAACACAAAGTCTTCCTTGAAATTTCATTACTTTCTCTTCAATGGTGAATCCCGGTCTGGGCTTAGTTTCAAACTCATCATACATTTTCTTAAGAAATTGGTCTCTCTTTATTCTGGTTGATCTCTTCAATGATAGCCGGTTGTGCGGACATTGCGGCCAAGATACTATCTTGCCCATGATACACAACTTTTATCTCAAGTTTGTCTAGATCATATAGAAGTTCCTTTTGGTCAATAAGCAGATATGCCAAGGTTCCTATATTCCTTTTGCTCAAGGCATCAACTACTGTATTAGCTTTACTCGGATGATAATAAATCTGCAGATCATAATCCTTGATCAATTCAAGCTATCATCTCTATCGCATATTTAGTTTTTTCTGGGCAAAGAAATATTTCAAGTTTCTGTGGTCTGTATACACATCATATTTAGCCCCATATAGTGGCGCTAGATTTTCAATGTGAATACAACAGCGGCAAGTTCTAAATCATGTGTCGGGTAATTCTTTTCATGCGATTTTAGCTGTTAGGACACTTAAGAAATTACCTTGTTATTCTGCATTAAAACACAACCCAAACCTTTATAAGATGCATCACTTTAAATTACAAACCGTTTAGTACCTGACGATAAAGTAAGGATTGGAGTTGTAGTCAATCTCGTCTTTAATTCTTGGAATATAGATTCCCTCTGATTCGTTCACACGAATGGTTCTCCCTTTTGGGTCAATTGTGTTAATGGTACATCAATCTTAGAAAAGTCTCTGACAAATCTCTGGTAGTAACTTGCCAGATCTATAAAGCTACGAATTTATGTTACATTAGTCGGAATAGGCCAATTAATAATTGCCTCAATTTTCTGTAGATCAATAGATATCCCTTTTCTATTAATGACCTGCCCCAAAAATGTTACTTCATTCAGCCAAAATTCACATTTCTTAAATTTTCCAAACAGTTGTTTCTCCTTAAGTGTTTGAAGGATTTTTCTAAGGTCCTAGTCATGTTCTTCCTTACTCTTTGAATAAATCAGAATGTCATCAATAAAAATGACAACAAATTCATTCAAAAATCATTTAAAGATTCGATTCATTAAATCCATGAAGGCTGCGGGTGCATTGGTAACTCTAAAAGGTATGACTAAAAATTCATAGTGTCAATACCTGGTTTGAAAAGTAGTTTTCTCTATATCCTCAGCCTAACTTTCAACTGGTGGTATCATAATCTCAAATCAATCTTTTAAAATACCTGAGCCCTCTGTAACTGATCAAACAAATCATCAATCCGAGGCAAAGGATATTTATTTTAAATAGTTACCTTGTTGAGTTCTCAGTAATCATTACATAAGCGAAATGTTCCATCCTTCTTCTTCACAAACAATGCAGGTGCACTCCAGGGTGATGTGCTCGGCCAGATGAACCCCTTATCAAGCAATTCCTGCACCTAAACTTTCAATTCTTTCATTTCGGCAGGTGACATACGGTATGGAGTTTTGGATATAGATTGAGTACCCAGTATCACATCAATTACAAATTCAATTTCTCTATCAGCCAATTTCCCAAGCAACTCTTTCGGAAACACATCAGAAAAATCTTTCACAACCGGTATATCATCTAAAATAGCATTTGAAGTTTGAGCATTCAGTATACTACACAAATACCCCTGATACCCCTTGTTAATCAATTTATGTGCTTTTATTGCAGAAATTAAGTATGGTGGGGGAACTACACCTCTCCTCTCAAAGTAAAACTCATTTTGTCCCAGAGGTCAAAATATTAGACGTTTAGAAGCACAATCTATAGTCGCATAATATTTAAACAACCAGTCCATACCCAAGATAATTTCAGAGTGAGTCATGTTTAAGGGTAATAAATCAATATACAATGCAGCATTCTCCAGTAAAATTTCACATGCAGGGTAAACAGATGAACATAACATAGATCCTCTTGACAGTGATGACACACACAATATATATCTCAAAATTTCCAAAGGTCTATTCAATCTAGGAGCAAATTGCATAGAAATAAAAGAATTGGTAGACTCTAAATCAATTAATACATAGGCATACTGCCCACAAATAGAAAGTGTACCTGAGATTACAGTCTTTGCATTTTGGGTGTCCCCCGGAACAAGAGCAAAAAACCCTTTCTTGTCTCTGATTATCACTTGTAGTAGACGGTGTTACATTGGCCCTTGCATTCGGTGCCAACCCAGTTGAGCTTGTAGCACCCTGGTTATCACGTTGTCGTGGTTATGGACATTCCCTCGCTATGTGTCCTGTTTTCCCACACAGAAACAAGCTTCCATAGTCCGATAACACACCTCAGTGTTTTCTCCAACAATCTAGACAAACAGATGCTGGATTACCACTCTGGCTTGAACTACTTGAATTTTCGGATTTTGCTTTCTTGGCTTTTGTTGAGGTTGGCCCTTTGTTCACATTGAAATTCTAGCTTTTACCCCTCCATTCAAAATTCTGATTACGAGCAGCCAGGTTTGTCCCTGACATGAGAGCCTTGTCTAAAACATCAACATATTTAGGTAGTTTCAACACATAAATTATGTCAAGAATTGCATCGTGGAGACCTCCTTCTAATTTTCTGGCCTTTTTGTAGTATGTATCGACTATATATGGCTCGAACCGTGCTTGTTTAGTAACATGGGCTTCATACTCTGCCATTGACTTATTCCCTTGCTTTAACTATTCAAACTCTGTTACTTTCCTATCCCGAACACATTACGGAAAGTATTTCTAGTAGAAAATCTCTAAGAACTAAGTCCAACTAATTCCCTTGTTAGTATCTCGTGCTAATATCCACTATTTTCTCGCTTTATCTTCTAAAGTGAAGGCAACAGGACTTTTTGTGTCTCTATGCATAGGAACATTTCAAATAATTTTTCAATTCCCAACACCCAAGCCTCAGTCTTTAATGGATCAATTCCCCCATCAAACAAGGGCGGCTTTATCTTTTTGAATTCTCTGGTGAGGGCAATGGTTTGGTCATCTATTTGGTGATCCTGTACCGGTGGTACGACTATCGGAAATGGGGGTGGTGGTTGCTGTTGCTGCCTTAGGCTTTCAGCCATATCGTGGATCATTCTTTCTATCTGGTCAAGTCAGCTAGAGGTAGACTCCTTCAATTCATCCTCTCTTCTTCTCACCATTATCTATATGAAACTTGTATTATAAAATACATTGTATGCACACATATACATATACACATTTTCAAAAGTTACCTCATTCTAATATTCAAATACATATGAATGCAATCTTGAAGTCTTTTTTAGACACCTTATTGCTCAATGGACAGTGAGTGAGGTATAACTCCTGCTCTAATACCAAAACTATCACAACCCGAACCTGCCCTTGGAGGTTTAGGCCGTGACCAGCCAATAATCCCATATTACCTCCAACCTCAAAGACAAAACTAATAATTAAAAATAATAATGGGGCACTGCAGAAGCAATATTAACATACAACCATGTCAATCGAGCAGTGCATGCATGAAAATCCATAAGTAATTAAAACTTCAACCTAACACTTATACAAAATATCCGTACATAACAAGTACCAAAACAAAAGAAAACTAAGCTGTAAGGTTGACACAACTTGGCTCCACATGAGTCCAAGATCGCCCCATTACAAAGGCACTTCAAAGCAGCTCGATAGAGAGGTGGACTTTCGAGGTTGCTTTAAAGTTGACGCTCCATGTGCTCACCTACATATATACAGGGGAAGGGGTGAACTAAGCCTAGTGAGTAATACCAGTATAAAGAGGTTAAATGAATGATGTCTATTGTAATACAAAATCATATCACATGGGTTTCGAAGCAAATCATAACTGAATACTTGTCATATCAGAGTTCACAAATCATAATCATATGTAGTACGTCCAACAGTGCAACAAAGGGCCCGAAGGCATAGCAAAGGGATCACATGGGTCTAACGAATGAACCATATAGGTCAAGCAAAGGGACCACTTGGGTCAACAAGAGAGGTCTTTGTGCACATATAACAAAGGGCCATGGTATTGTTTCCCCTAGGCAAGGGCCTTATAGCAAAGGACCGGGTATTGTTACCCTCATACGAGGGCTACACTAAGGATGCCATAACTACATTTCAAAAGAGACAATCATTCAGTCTTATCGAAATAACATTTCAAAATAATATTCTTGTGGTAAATCAAAATGCACTTTAACAACATATCTTTACAAAGATATTGCTTGGAATGGGCTTGTACTGATGTTAGACCTCAGTTGACCACCTATACAAAACACAGAACACAGATACACATTAAAACACAAGTTCATAACAAATGGCATATCTTAAATTGATTCTCTTACCTGTGTTTCTAGCTTATTTTATGACTAAGGATGTCTAAATGATGTTTGAGAATACCTAAAAGGGCATGAGGATACAATTATGCACCTAAGAGTGTTAGTCAGAATTTGCTGAAAACTGGGTCTTCGCTCAAGCGCACCTCTGGTCGCTCGAGTGGTGTAGCTTGACTGCAAAAGTACTGGATGCTGGAAGTGTGCACTCGATGGTTGCTCAAGCCAAGTGTTGAACAAAGTTGAGTTCGCTCGAGCGCACACTCATTTGCTCAAGCCAACTGCCAAGGTCTGTAAAATACTGGATGCATGCAAAGTTCGCTCGAACCATGAATCCTTCGCTCGAGCCATGAATCCTTCACTCGAGTGAACTGAACGAATTTTGGGTATTCCAAAACTTAGTTTGAAGTTCAAAAACACACCTTTCATGTTCAAAGCTTGCATGGCTAGACTCAAAATCTTAAAAACTCTTCTTAAAACATGGATTCTTGAAAAATATACAACCATGATCTCAAATACTGTTTCAATTCTTCAAAACAAAACTCCAAATTCAATATTCTTGCCATGTATGTATCAAATTCAACTATTTTCTTTACGAAAAATGATCATATGAAATGTTAAGTGTGAAATCATGAGGAACCTTAAGAAATAACATGTGTAAGTCTCATGCCTATATGAATTGTTAGAAAGCTATGTTCAAAGATGGAGAATTTTGCATGCATGTACTTAATTTACTCAAACTCATTATATTCATGACGATTCTTAATCTTTTCTTTGAAATTCATGCAAAATGATTCTATACTAAGTGAATTCATCTTCCTACATAGGATCATACCTAGAGCTTGAATTTGGCCTTAAATTAGCCCAATCCCTTCAAACTTTGTTCAATTCCCTTGAATTCCTCTTCTCTCTCTCTCTACAAGTGTTGACTCTCTATCTCTAATTTTCAGCTCAAGGAATTAATGTAGAATGAGTTAATTAGGCTCATATAACATATATATATAGGTGGATTAGTGCTAAGCTAATTAAATGAGATTAAGGCTAATCAATTGAGCTTAATTCTAAACAAGTCTATTTAATTTATTCTAATTATTTTCATCCGAATCAAATTTTATTTAAATTTTCCATATGGTTCTAAATATTTCAATTATCATATTGAACTAGTCAATTTCGATTTCTGATTCCGTTTGGGCTTTCAATTTCGAATTCTAAGTCGGTATTCTAACAGATAATTCACAAACAAATAGATAAGCATCAATGAAGCACATAATCATGCAAACTTGCTCAATGAAATAATATATAAGACTAACACAGAGGTCGGCGTCGTCACACAAATGGAATAAATCCAAAATAAAACTGAACTATAAAGTGAAAAATTAAATTCACAAATATGTCTAAAAAAAATTGAAAATCCAACCTTATTCCTTATTTTGCGCAAAGACAATCTTGTTCAAAACAAAAATTAGTAGTCCAATTTACTAATTCCAATTTATTTTATTTTTTTGGATTATGTATCATCCTTTTGCATTTAGGTAAACTTGTAGAGAAAGTTAGGACAGAAAAAAAAAATAGAAAACAAATCAAATAAATTAGTAAGAATCTTAATAAATAAAATTCTTATTTTATTTTATATACTCTTAACAACTTAAGCACTAGCAATCAAATAACTCATGCAATAACAATTAATTAATATAAAATAACTTGCAGGAATAAATTACTAGAAAGAAACAATTCAAATCCAACAACTCTAAGCAATTAAATTAATTTTAAAACCAAGAGTCGCTAGAATAAAACTATAATAAAACCTAAATTATTTTATCAAAACTATTTATAAAAATCTGTCTTAGGATTGTTGGTATTTTTCCATAATAATACTAGAAAATATATAAAATAAAATTAAATAGAAATGACAAAACAATTTTTTTTATATTTTATTATTAAAGAATGAAATACATAATAAAATTACAAAATTTTAAATATAGGAATGAACTAGATTACATCATGGAACATATTGCAAGATGGATTCACATGGACATATAAAATAATATACAATAAAAAGTTTAAATTTAAAACTTTGAAGAGAGAAATATAAAGGATGCAAACCGAAGCTTGTGTCATCATACCACAGTTTCCTTAAAACAGATTTACCGCCTCTCAATGAATGTTGGAGGTACACCGGCGTCTACCTCCCAGGATACGACGGTTGAAACTAGCTAATGTAGAAGCACATTCTGAATAGCTTCGGCGAACTTGCCAATGGCAGCACTCTCTCTCTCTAACAAGAACCAAAGAAGGGCTCACAAAGAAGATAGAAAATTTTTCTTTGGTATAAAAACAATCTCCAACTTTATTATCTCAAAATATCATCTTCATTTTCTATAAAAAATCTCTCTAAAATTATTCTACCAAGTTGGAGGGGAAATACCTCTATTTATATAAGTAGGAAGTCCCTAGCCATGAGGGCTATCATCATAAGGGCCATCAAATGCCATTAACCAAGGCCATCAACTCTAACCATTAGGGCTAGAGTTACAAAGGTTCAAAACTCATGGCCCCTAATATGGTCATCAAATCCATCATCAAAAGATGAGAGTTACAAAAGTTAAAAAATTACATGTGCTTAATATATACAAATAAATATGTATATAATGATGTTTGAATAATTCAAACAAATGGGTCACAAAACGGATGCGGGTGTTGGGTCATAACCCAATCCAAGCCCAATCTCAAACACATAGACAAGCTAAGCGCAACATAGCCCAGCCCAGCCCAAGCTCAAGATTAAGTACAAGTCCAAGTCCAAGTCCAAGACCAAGCCCAACACATGCACAAGCACAAGTCTAGGCCTAGTCCAAACTAAGACTAGGTCTAAATCTGAGCCCAACTTTTATTGATACCTACTTTATGAGAGAATTCTCATTCACAACCCATTCGTTTTACTCATTATTTTTGTATTACAACCTTCACACTTAAGAGAATACAAAACCACTTAGACCCACCTCAATCGGCGGTTAGGTCCTACTTTAATTTCGAATTAAAGTTGTTGAAAAATCATTATTTTCCAACAGTATCTGCTAGAACATAAAACTACACTTTACATTGGCCTCATCAAGCACATATTTTGCTGTTCATAAAAAAATAAAAACCAAGCACCTATTTTGAGACAATCACTCTAACAATCAAATGTGTTCTTATAATGTAATTAATAATTTATTTTGTGCTTTTAAAAGGAGAACAAATTCAGGGGTATTAATGTAGTATAGACAAACCTCAAGGGGTGTTAGTGTATCCAATAGGCCTTCTTTGATATGCATGTGAAGTGGCTCTAAATGCACCGCAAAAATTATATTGGACACTTCATTACTTTGAACACTCAATTTAAAATTTAGATTTTGATTTATTCTTTGGACACCACAAACCACAAACAAGCCATCAGGAATTGCTGATAAAAAAAGGAAAAAGAAAAAAGAAGGATAGAATCATACCAAATTGTCTAAACGGTTAGGACTAAAGTTTTCCATTAGTCTAATAGTTTGAATAGAGGCACAAGCTCATCTTTCGTGGCAAAGCCAACTTGTCATTGCCAAACCCCCCATCATCGTCATTCGGATACTCAATATTGAATAAATTAAATACGTACGAATACTTAATTCCAAAAATATTAAATTGCTTTGGATACTCAGTTTCGAACAAATGAAATATGTTTGGATACTCAATTTCAAATAATAGAAAATTAGTTCTAGCTTTTTATCCAAACACTCAGTGTTGAACAAATGTAATATGTCCGAATACTTAGTTTTGAACAATAAAAAATTGATTAGAAACAAGTTTCTGAATAAATATAATTTGTTTGGTATTGAAATTCCGAACAAATTCCATAAATCCAACAATCGAAAATGATGAACACGAATAGAATACCTACATTCTCTTTAAAAAAAAAAAAATGCTAGGAAACATCTTCTTCATTGTCCATTATTGACTTCAATATGAAACATAATGCAAAATCGATGGATTCAAGACAAATAGATTTAAGTATGAAGATGGAAAGTGAAGAGAGTAAGAAGATAAAAGAGAAAGAAACATCGAGATTGATTATGAGTGGGTTATCCAAAACACTTTGATTTGCACTTCTTTTTCAATATTGAATACTTTTTGGTCATTTTAAATAGGGACATAATAGTAATAAAAAAAATTCATTAAGTTAGGGTGCCCTACTTAATTTTTGGAGTGTAAATAGAGTCACTCGAAATTTAACCTAACATGCATATTAAGTGATAGGGTTTTACAAATTAAGGGAAAACATTTAAGTACAAAATTATTTATTAATTTATTAAAAGGGAACATTCTTTAAGAATTCCACTTCTACATATTTGACTGGAAAACACTATTCTAGGTCCGTCCACTTTTAGTTACTTGTCTTAGATTGATGTTAAAACCATTTTTCATACAACCAAAATGGAATTCATTTTTATTTCTCTTAGAAATATACCACTAAAACATTTCAGCCAGAATAATTTGATGAGCCTCACTCTAGAATTTGTTCTAATTGTGCAGAGCCTTTCTTTCTTTTTCTAAAAGGGAGTTTAGATGATCCTTATTTAAAGATATGAAACTACCTGTACACAAATCAAAAAATGTTTTCTTTTTTAGTTTCTAAAATAAAAATTACTTTCTAATTTTTTTGGAGATGTTAATGATTTCATATTTTATTATGATCATTTGGGAAACAAAGAACCAGGTTACCCATGCCCAAAATATGGATGGTTTAAAACACGAATTGTCTCATATAATTTAAAAAATTATAAATATTTCATTGTTAGAATTTTTTATTTAACAGAATTAATTAAATAAATAAAATTTCTAATTGTTCTCCTATATAATAATAAAATTACTTAAATTATTAATTGAAATAAATTTCTGACATCATTAAAAATTGTTAATTTAATTCATAGGTTATTAATAAATGGATCATTTATTATCAAATTAAAAACTTCAAAGGGTGAGATATAATTTCTAGAATTACGGGGAGTGTATAAGTAATTTACCGTATGCGGACATCGTGCCTTTTTGGTTATTAGGCTCATTCCGAACACTGCACCAAACTCTAAATCCCACATCAAATGTGAATCATGTGAAATATAATGGTAACAAATTGTTTATCCCACATCATTTATCTCATAAGTTATCCAAATAGATCAATTCATAACAAAGAGTTGCCACTTAATTTTTGATGGCCCTTATGACTTGGACGTTATTGTTTGCACACCCAATGATGAATGTATACGCTTGTCAAGTGCTCAAAGTCCTCAGCAAAATGCCATAGCTTTAAGCCTTTCAAACCCTACATCTCTATTGCCTTGTTTTGGACCAAAACCTTAGGTTTTCAAGACTGCAACCTCTGGTGGCCTGCTGGCCACCTCTATGGGTTGCCGGCCATTGCTCTTGGTTGCTGGCCACTAATGTGTTTTGCAGATATTTTGTGCCAACTGTTTGCACAGATGCTTACATCTGCTCTTACGTGTATGGCTGGATGTTTTTGAGGGAGATTCATGTTTGTCTATATATAGAGGGCCTCCCCTCTTGCTTTGGGGTTGGAAAAAATTTTAGAGCAAAATTTTTCCTCTCTCTCTACAATTCTCTCTTTCTCTCTCTTGCAAATTTCTTAACCTTTGCCTATACACTCTTCACCTTTGCCTATACACTCTTAACCAAACCTCTCCATCTTTAAGTTGAGGTATCTTTAAGCCTTGTTTGAGCTCTTGAGGGTGTGTTGGTCTTGTGTTATTGCTTGAAATTGATTCTTCTCTTTAAGAGGTATAAAGCTTTGCCTCTTTACTTGTTGTAATTACTCTTTTTCCTACTATTTTCCAATTGTTTTTGGAGCTGTAAACTCTGTATTTTGGGGCTGAAACTTGGGTTTTAAGGCCAATAAAGGTTGAGAGGTGGTTCACTCTTCTTTACACCTTGCTCTCAAGGTCTTTACCCTTGTGTTTCCCACCTTTGCACTATCTTTTTTTGAGCTTTTAAACACTGATTTTTCGAGTTCTTTTAGTGGCTAAAATCATGTTTTGAAGTCCAAAATTGGAGGGGTTAGCCTCATCTCCTTGTGTTTTGCTTACTAGTCTAGCATGATCCATGTTTTAGCTTATTATTCTAGCTATTTTTGTCTTAATTCTAGCATATTTTAGGACTTATTTAGGACTGTTCTTAAGTGTTTGTTGCATTTGAGCTTTGTTTTGCATGCTTGTAGTGTAATTGTCCTCATAAGCTTGGTGTTTGAGGCATTAGACACCATCTTATTTGAGTTGATAGCATTTATTTATGGCTTTCCATACTTGTGATCACTTTTAATCACCTTTGCAACCTTCCTCCTTTCTTGGCTTTTGTTTTGCTTTGAAAGTGGTTTCAAATTACTTGTTTGTTTAAGCATGAGATTGAGATGTCATGCTTAATGGTTTAATCCCTTTGGGGGTTCATTACCAACAGTAATGTCTCTTTCATGCCCAAAACAACTCTTGGTTTGAGCCCTCTTTCCATTAGAGGATTTAAATTCACCTTGTGGACTCAATGGACTAAAGAATGGATGGTAATCTAAAATGAAATAATAAAATTGAGGCTAAAAAAGGTGTAAGATAATAACTTGTTTGGGTTCAATCGGATGTTAATTGAACCCTTGAGTCTTGAGTTGTTTCATACTCATTAGTGATGAAAACGGTTCAAGATTCATTATCAACTACTTTCCTCGATCTTTCATGATAGAGAGGTAGTTTTGAGAGTCTTATTTTGTTGTATTTATTGAACTTGCACACTAATTTTCATAAGCCATCATGCAATGAAATTTCATCCATTGGTAGTTTGTGAAATCAAACTTACTACTCATTTAAGTTGTTCAAATGATAAGGAGGGGTGAATTATGCAAACAAACCCTTGAAGATACACTGTCGTTACTCTATTTGCTCTCTGTTGCAGCAAGGAAGTTCAGGCATTAGTGGCCGGCAGAGCCACTAGTGCAAAATCAAGCAGTGTCCTTTTGAAGCAGAATAGAGTTGATCTGGAGTTAGAAATCAGTGCAAGTGTTCTACTGTGCAACAGAGGCATTCAGCAGCAGAAACAATGCCTTTTTGTCGGGTGGAAATCGCATCCATGCATAAGCCCTCCATCGATTCTTGGGATCCGTGTTGTATATATTAGTATCGTGCTTAAAATAGTGGCTTTGTACTTAATTAGTCAGAATAGCTAATTCGTCTTGTGTTGTAATTATTTTAATTAGCTAGATTAGTTAAATAATTAGTTCATTGGGTTTGTAATAATTAGTTAAGTAGTTTAGCTAATTTAATTTTTTTTGTATTAATTAGCTTAGCTTTAATTAGTTAGCTAGTTTATTCATTCGGACTCTGCTTCGTGAGAGCACAAATGTTGTAATAATTTGTATGTCTTCAAACCCCACGTCTTTCTCCCTTTTATTTACTAGCTTATGATGGTTAGTTTAGGGACATCACATTTTGTTTAGCATTCTCCATGTTTGCATCCATTTATATTGAATGCACTGAGGCTCGGTTCATCATTTTAACTTGCATTGTTAGTTAAAAACTTCTTTGAATACGTGCTTAGACCACATACTATCAAATTGATTCATATGCCATATTAATAGCCGAGCCTATTTAGATTGTATATTGCATGTGTTGCATTAGTCATATTGCATAAGTTAGGATCATGGATTATTCTAACTCTGTCATTGTTTTTGGCTTGGAGTACTAGGTGAGCCTTTACTTGCTTTAGCATGTTGCACGAGTGTGATTATTGTCATGTCTAGCATGCTTGCCATGTGGATAAAGGCTAATTGCTTGAATTGGAATAATTTGAGAAATGTTTATATGCGATCACTTTTTCAAGTGCTATATATTCGAAAAAATTTTGCAAACAAACATGAATCAAGTGTTCTAATTCTTGCAATGTAGTCTATACTTGTGTGTGTGTGCATCACATAGTAATGCTAACCTAAAAATCGGAACAAGAGCATATAATATACATAAAATTCATATCATGATTAGTAGAGGCCGATCTTTGATCGGGCGAGCAGGGGTGCTCAATTCATGACCTTCCCTTCTCGTACCTAAGTTCCTGAGTCGAGACAATCTTGGTGATGACAGACACGTAGCCTTTGGCACGAGTCATGGGTTTTCTAAATTTTCCAAAAATATTTAGATGGCGACTCTATATCTGGCAAAGCAGTCTATTTTTGGCAATTTGGTTCAAAATCGATTTTTCAAAAGATTTGCCGGATTAGGACTCTTTGGTGATTATCTATTTCATATTGCACTTGTGAAATCAGATTTAGAATCGCGGGAGTCCGATATTGTAGGGCATATTCGACTTCCGAAAGGGGGCACAAAAAGTCGAGCTACAAACGTGAACATGCTCGAAGGGTGCTCCGAATTCGGAGGCTTATTCGGCCTAAATGTGAACATGCACGAAGGGCGCTTCGAATTTGAAGTCTTTGTATTGGCCAACCGGGATATCCACAAAGGGCGCTTCGAATTCGGAGCGTTATTGTCATGACCCGAACCCGCCCCCATGGATTAAGCTCATAACCAGCCAATAATCAAGGGATTACCTACTGCCTAAAACCAAATAAAACATATTTCATCAGAGTTGAGGGCCAAAACGGAAGCAAACTTACAGATTGTCCATAGAGTTGTGCTTACATGGCACATCAAAACATCCCAAAGATATATTCATTAATAACCCACACCAAAAAGGAAATAGCTTAAGGTTCCATACACACAGGATCATTCAAGTCTTAATCAGCCAAACCCAAAGCTTATATATACAAAGGTGGTCCAACATTTTCGCCAATCGTAGCAAAATTATCACAAAAGAACAAAATGGCGAAAACAAGTCTCGTACGTGAGACGTTCGGGCTGACTCTCCAAAACTTCGACTATTCTCACATACTTTACTGAGGCTGGGTTTAGACATCTCTTGGCTCACCTGCAGACACATGAATGAGAGTGAGCGAAAGCCCAGTGAATAATATCAAATAAAGAAGATACATGAATGGAATTTGAAACAAATACATCAGACGGCCTTGGGCCCAATTCATGTTTTTATCTAATGCATCAAGCGACTACACATCCAGACGTATCAAACGGCCTCGGGCCCAATTCATTCATATCCGATGGCCTTTGGCCCAATCATTCATGTTCGACGGCCTTTGGCCCAATCATTCATGTCCGACGGCTTTTGGCCCAATCATTCATGTCAAACAGCCTTTGGCCCAATCATTCATGTCCAACGGCCTTTGGCACAATCATTCATATCAAACGGCCTTTGGCCCAATCATACATGTCCGACGGCCTTTGGCCCAATCATTCGGCATAGCGAATACTTGTCCATAATTCAAATCAACAGATTTATGAAACTCAAAAAGGAGTAAGCAATTGGGCAAAAAGCATACTTCAAAATATCTTTACTAAGATATTACTCACAGTGTTCTGCCGATGGATTTGCCCTTGTGCTTGACCCTACACAATACATAACACATATTGGGTCACAAGCTATTCAATCCGTTCCTAGCTTATACATTCTTCTTAGGCCTCTTTCTTATCTTCTTGATTCATTTACAATGCTCAATGTATGTCTAAGAGTGCTTAGAAATAAAAGGGAATGAAAAATAAAGCACAAAATAACTTTTCAAAATTTCTGAAACAGGGCTACCTGCTCGAGCGCCAGTTTCGCCTCTCGAGCGGACCCCTCTGGTCTGCAAAAGTACTGGTTTCCTCATTTTTGCGCTTGAGCGTGACCTCGGACGCTTGAGCTAAGGGTCAAAATATGTGGCTAGGCGCTCGAGAGTGACTCTTTGTGCTCGAGCGTACATCAATGTCTGCAAAAGTTCTGGGAACTAACATTTCACGCTCGAGCGACGCTTTCCCCGCTCGAGCGGACATGCCAAATTCTGGAATTTCCAGAATTGTTCTTGAAGCTCAAACTTGGCATTCAAAAGCCCAAAACTCGTGTTCTTGGTTCAAAAACGTGGAAGCACATTATATATCATGAGGACATAAGCAATATGGGGCCAATTGTTCAAAATCATGATTTAATTCTCAAATTATTTAACATTCTTCTTGACATGGTCAAAGCTCATGCATTCTAACTTTATACAAACTCCATATCTCTATGGATCATTCATGCATGTGTAATATAGACCCCAATACCATTTCAAATGACACAAGTGATGCTTATTCTCATGAAGCTCAACAAAACTATGCTTGCATGTATTATTCAACTCTCAATTTCTCATAATTAACATGCTATATGCTTGATTATACAATATCATGGCATACTCTACATGCATAGTCATATTGACTTCAAATTCAACTTAATTATTGTCATTGATTACCATATAACTTGAATCCACAAAATTACAACTCAAACTCATGAATTCATGCCCAATTACTTACCTATGAGGTCCAATCTTCCAAACTCTAGTTAATTCGTGGGTTAATCCTCAAGATCTTCGAGCTTCTTGTTCAATTCTCTAACTTGAACTCCCTCTCTCTCTACAATCGGCACACTCTCTTTCTCTAGAGTGTAATCTCAGCAAGTATGAGTTCAAAAGAGAGGAATTGAGTGTATATAAGCCTATTTATAGGCTTGGCTAATCAAATTGATTAAGGCTAAGTAATTGAGCCTAATTTAATCGTTCTGAATCTAATTATTTTGATCCAAATAATTTTTCAATTAAATTTCACCATAGGCTCTAAAAATTATGTAATCATAATGGCGTGGTCAATTTCAGTTTCTGTGGCCGATAAGGCCTTCAATTTTCAGTTTACAATGGTAAGTTTCATAGATTTTCCTACAAATAGAAAATTCAAAACCACATATAATCATATAAATGGCACTCAAAATCACATTAAACATATAATCACATCATAATTAAGATCAATTAGCATAATACGGAACAGGGTTTTCACACTTATTCCGCCCAAATGTGAACATGTTCGAAGGGCGCTCCGAATTCAGAGTCTTTGTATTGGCCAATCATGATATCCACGGAGGGCGCTCCGAATTTGGAGGCTTTTTTGGCCCAAACGTGAACATGCACGATGGGCGCTCTGAATTCGGAGTCTTTGTATTGGCCAATTGTGATATCCACAAAGGGAGCTTCGAATTCGGAGGCTTTTTTGGCCCAAACGTGAACATGCACGATGGGCGCTCCGAATTCGAAGCCTTTGTATTGGCCAATTGTGATATCTACGAAGGGCGCTCTGAATTCGGAGGCTTATTCGGCCCAAACGTGAACATGCACGAAGGGCACTCCAAATTTGGAGTCTTTGTATTGGCTAATCGTGATATCTATGAAGGGCACTCCAAATTTGGAGGCTTTTTCATTATTCAACCATTTTTAACGAGATGGCGATAAAAAAGGCACTGCATTGCGGAATTCGTAGATATGTACATGTTAGCGTAACAGCAAAAATCAAAAATAAACTAGCATGCCATACAAGTTGGCTTAATGATAAAATTTGCGCAAATGGGTCAAATTCCAAGGGCGTGGCAAACTTCTGCTAGCCATGTCTGAAAGTCGATACACCCCTGTTCTGGCAATCGAATCAATCTGATAAGGACCGTCCCAGTTGGGACCTAATTTACCGTCTATCGGATTCTTAGTAGCATGAAGCGCTTTCTTGAGGACCAGTTCTCCAGGTGTATAATGACGCAACTACACGCACTAGTTATATGACTTGGCAAGCTGCTGCTGATACCGCACCATGCATGCAAGAGCACGATCTCGACGTTCTTCAATCAAAGTCAGATCTAAGGCCAACATCATGTCATTATGGCCCATGTCAAAAACCTTGGATTTCAGTGTGCACAGGCCAATTTCAAGAGGGATAGTAGCCTGTGTCCCAAAGCACAAAACGAATGGCGTTTCTCTAGTTGACCGCCTCAGAGTGGTACGACGAGCCCACAACACACTGGGCAATTCTTCAACTCACCTGCCTTTGGCCTTTTCCAATCGTTTCTTGATGCCGTCTAGGATCACTTTATTGGAGGCCTCAGCCTGACCGTTACTTTGTGGGTATGCCGGTGAGGAAAAGTAGGGCCAGATACCATATGTGTTGCATAACTCCCGATAAATGCCACAATCGAATTGGGTGCCGTTGTCAGAGACAAGTGCTATCGATATGCCGAATCGTGTCATAATGTTTTTCTATACAAAACGTTTAACATCGACATCTCAAATATGTGTTAATGCCTCTGCTTCGACCCACTTTGTAAAATAATCTGTTGCGACGATCAGGAATCGCTTGTTCCTTAGAGCTTGTGGTCATGGCCCGACAATATCAAGTCCCCGTTGAGCGAATGGCCAAAGACTAGTAATGGAACTTAATTCTTTTGGCAGGTAGATAAGTTAATGGGAAAAAGTTTTGGCATTGTTCGCACTTCTTTACGTAGTTCTCGGCATCTATTTGCATGGTCAACCAATGATATCCCTGCGTTACGGCTCGGTGGGCCAATGAACGTCCTCTAGAGTGGGCACCACAGTTACTTTCATGTGTTTCGGCCAAGAGTTCCTCCATTTTGTCCATTTTGTCTGGGTGAACACATTCCAAATACGGACTAGAGAGAGATTTTTTGTAAAGCTTTCCTTACGGATCCAGATAATATCGCAGGGCTTTATTTTGCAGCTTGTGAGCTTCTTTCTTATCCGTTGGGAGCTATTCTGAGGAAAGAAATACAACGATAGTCCATCCAACTTGGTCCGAGTTTAATGATGTTAATCTGAACTAGTTCAGAAGAGGTGATGCTCGGCTCTGGGATGAACCCTACTTCGATTGTTTGTTTGACTTCTGAGTTAATGGCAGAGGCTAGACAAACAAGGGCATCCATATGCGTGTTCTGATCCCGAGTTATCTGAAGCAACTTGTGGTGGTCGAATTTTGTGAGCAAGGAATTCGCCGTTTTCATGTAGGCTGCCATGTGGTCATTTTTAGCTGCATATTCCCCTTTCAATTGGTTGATGACTAACTTCGAGTCACAGAAAACAAGTAACTGCCGTGCACCAAGGTGAAGTGCGTTACAAAGGCCGGTTAATAATACTTCATATTTGGCGTCATTATTTGATGCATTAAAACCCAATTTGACCGCCTGCTCGATTATTACCCCTTTGGGGGTCATGATTACTATGCCTGCCCCGCTGCCACGTTGGTTGGATGATCCGTCACAGTACATTTGCCAAATGTCTCCAACATGTATTCGCCAGTCAGGTTTAGGTTGGACTTGATCGGACTTGAAGTCGATGTGGCATCCAGTGAACTCGGCTACAAAGTCGGCATGCACCTGCCCTTTGATGGCCGTTCTAGGCAAAAACTGGATATCATCTTGGCCGAGTTCTAAAGCCCATTTCGAGACTTGCTCTGATGCTTCCGTGCTACGGAACGCTGACCGGAGAGGATAGTCCATTAATACCCCTATGGTGTGAGCATTAAAATAGTGTATCAACTTTCTTTTAGCCACCACGAGAGCGAGGATGAGCTTTTCCAGTGGTAGCTATCGTGTTTCGGCGTCGACCATTGCCTTGCTTACATAGTAAATTGGTCGCTACTCCCCGAGTTCTTCCTTTAGTAACACGGCGCTGACCGCCCGATCAGATATCGCTAGATACAAGATGAGAGGATCACCTGCCAATGGGGTTGCCAAGAGTGGTACTGATCGGAGATAAGTTTTCAAGCCGTCCAGTGGCGCCTAGCACTCGGGGGTCCATTCAAATGCTTTGCCCTGCTGAAGTGAAAGAATTGTCGGCAGTGATCTGAGGAACGACTGATAAACCTATTGAGGGCGGTGGCCATTCCCATCAATTTCTGAACTTCTTTGATCGACAAAGGGGAGCTGAGTTCTAGAATTGCTGTGATCTGCCTCGGGTTGGCCTCTATTTCGCGATGGTTGACAATATAGCCAAGAAACTTGTCGGATCTGATGCGGAATGCACATATTAAGGCGTTCAGTTTCATCTTGTACTTTTAGAGAATACCGAAGGTCTCTACTAAATCGGCCAGATGGGCGTGCTTTTCCTTGGATCTCACCACCATGTCATCGATGTCTACTTCCATGGTGCGGCCGAGTTATTCCTTGAACATAGTGGTAACCAGTCTCTGGTAAGTTACCCCCCGTATTTTTCAGTCCGAAAGACATGACCTTATAGCAATAGGTTCCTCTTGGGGTAAGAAATGCGGTTTTTTCTTGATCCTCCGGATGCATAGCAATTTGGTGATAACCCCTGTAGGCATCCAAGAAGCTCATGCGCTGATGATGTGTCGTTGCGTCCACAAGTTGGTGGATTCTGGGAAGAGGAAAACAATCCTTTGGACAGGCCCTGTTCAAGTTCGTGAAATCGACACAAATGCGCCAGGATCCATTTTTCTTCTTTACGACCACGATATTGGACAGCCACGTGGGATAAGTGACTTCATGAATTGCACTGACATCAAACAATCTATCAACTTCATCAACAACGGCCGATGCATGCTCTGCAGCTGACTGCCGACTTTTCTGAATAATTGGTTTAACTATCGAATCGACGTTTAAACGGTGCTGGGCCACGACTAGATCCACCCCTGACATCTCGTATGATGTCCACGCAAACATGTCGAGGTTGCCAAGTAAGAAGGACACCAGCTCGCGTCTGTCAACTTCCTTTACGGAAGTTCCAATCATGAAGAATTTGTCAGTACTCCTATTGATTTCAATCTGATCGAGGTCTTCAGTTGTCTTGTCGCTGGGGAAACCCAATGTCCTCGAGGCTCTCTCGATCCGGCATTTCAATAGAGTTCACTTTCAGTTCCTTCGGCCTTTTTGTAGCAACAATAAGATAGCATGCCTGTGCCGATTTCTGGGAGCCCTGAATTTGCTCAATGCCATATTCAGTTGAAAAAGGAAGTAGTTATGGTAGGTGCTTGGCACAGCCTGCATAGTGTGCAACCAAGTCCTTCCCATGATAAGATTGTATGGTGACGGGAGTTTGACGAGTAGAAATTCCACGTCTACTGATCTGGTACCCTCCCGTACTGGTAGTGTGATCTTGCCCAAGGGATACTCAGGGTTGGCATTGAAGCCGAACAATGGGTAATCGGCCGATAACAGATTCGAATCAGTGAAGCTGATTTTAACAAACGTCTTGTAATACATTATTTCTGAGGTGTTTCCTTGATCGATGAGAATACGCTCAACTGTGAATCTGTTCACGCGTAGCTCAATGACGAGGGATCTGTGTGGAGGAGAGTTACTCCATCTAGGTCGGTGTCATCGAAGCTAATCATGCCAGTTTTATGGGGGCCGTTTGGCTGGTGTGATTGGCTTGGGCAGACTAGGTTGCAACTGAATTGTATATACCTCGGCTGACGATAGTAGGCTATATATCATGTGAATTACACTAAGTGGAGGTGAATCCGGCCGTAGGGCTACCGTGTTTGATAGATTGTTCTTTCGAACGTGTTGCGTCAGCCGGCCGTTTTGTACCAACTCCTCCAATTGGTCCTTCAGTGCATAATAGCTATCAGTATTGTGGCCATGATCCTTGTGATATTCGCACTGCATATCCCTTCTGCTTGCATTAGGGGATCCCATCATCTTGGACAGCCACTTAAAGAATGGAAGATGTTGGACTTTGGATAGGTCTTACTGATTGGCTTCGCCAACTCCGTATACTTCTTGTCCGAATGTTTTGTGCGCCTGCTATCCACTTGATATTGTTTGTTTGAACAGTGCGAACACTGCCTACTTGAATGGCGTGAGTCTTGCTGGCTGTCTTATTTAGCTCGAGTCCGAGGTTTAGGGCTCCTTGATAGCACGGTGCTTATCGGCTGAACCAGACTAGGTGGAGTTGATTTAATGACTTTCTGTCCAGCCTTGATATGCACGGCATCGTCTTCCACCTTACAGTACTCCTCAACTTTCTTCATTAGTGCCCAGACTGTTTTGAGAGGCCATCTGGTCAACGAACTATAGAAAGGACTATCAGCATGTAATCCCATCTTAAAGGCGGTAATGGCCATGGAATCATTGCAGGCATCATCCACTAAGTTGAAATACTCTCAATAGCACGCCGAATACTCACGGAGGGTCTCTTCTGGTTTAATTTGCAATGCCCAGAGAGAGTTGGCTTGCTTTGGCTGAGCTTCGTTGGTGATGAATCTTGCCCTAAAGGATTTTTGGAGCTAATAAAAGCTTCTTATTGACAACGGTTCCAGTTTATTGTACTATCTGACAGCCAACGGTCCCAGGCTACTTGGAAACATTCGACACATGAGGGCTTCATCATCATCATGCAATGTCATCACTTGTTTATAATGACGGATATGGTTAGTGGGATATGATTTTTCGTCGTATAGGGTGAATGTCGATGCTTTGAACTTTTTAGGTAGCACGGCCCTTGCAATGCGTTGTATAAAAGGGTCATGTCTGTCCTCTTCATTCGAATCATCACTTCATTTCCCTCGCATGTGCCGTACATATGGACTTTCTTCGAATGAGCTGGATACATCAACTCACCCCTTATTTCTGGGTTCCTCAGATGATGAGTCGGAATCACTACCATTATTATGTTTCCGAAGTCGACGTCGTCGATCATCCTTCTTCTTCTCTGGGGATTGACCCCGGTCATGGCGTGCGGCCTGTTGAGATTTGGCTAACTCCAGGGCCAATTCCTTACGCAAGTGCTCATTCTTAGTCATCATATCTTCTAGAAACTGTTCGTTTCATTTTTCTTAATCCATGATCGTTTGCACAATCTCCTACACAGAAATTGAGGATGACGTTTGAGCTACTGGGTCGAAGTTCAAGGCCCATCGCGCGGTGATATTCTCCGATCCAAGCATGTTTCTTGGAGTAATGTCATCTCTTGGTGTAACATCGTCAACAATTATCGAAGGATCATCCGTCACGTTTGCCATGGACGCACTTGAGTATTCCCACAAACGGCTCCAATTATGGTGAAGTGGTTTGGAAATACTCTTGAATCCAGTCAGACACTCTTGATCCTCTGATTGCTACCTAAAAAAAAGATGAACACTCCGGTCGGGGTGCCAGAATTAGCACTCTAACGGACAAGTCAATATTCTCTTTAATTTACTTCTATCTCAAGTTGTCTTGTATATTCTCACATACCTCTCTTTGGCTGATGCTTCTCCTTTTTATATTGCTCTCCACAGGCCCACCTTTTCATCATCACCATTCATCATCATATTTGGGACCCCCAGGTGCGTCAGAAGCTTTTTGGCATATTCGGCCCACGGGTCAGATTTACTCGACCTTGTTTTTGTTCGGATGGGTTTGGTCACGCTGAGTTAGCCTTACCAGCATTCTCGGCATTCTGTTTGAACCTCTTCTGAATACACATTTATTCGCCCCCCATAGACTCTTACTTGGGATGTCATGGCTGAGTTACCATCCGATGAGAACGTAGGAAAGATGAGATATATTCCAAACATCGCGTCCTTTCATTTGCATACTCATACATTGTTTTACATTCTTTTTCCTACATTCTCAAGAGTTGCGTTGCATGAGAATAAGTCCTTCAAATGATTATATAATTTGTTAAATGCATCACCTCCTGAGCTTATGCTCACTCCAAAAACTAACAAATTTCAGGAACCGAAGACGAGGTACCCTCCAAGTGATGAATTCCTTGAGAAAGCATGTTTTGTATGAGCTTATTGATCCGTTTGTTAAAGTTTTGTGGGGCGTGACGATGGTAATTGTATTTAAATGATGATTCTTTTTGTGTCTTAGTTTTGTGAAAAACATTGTTATGAGGAAAAAGCCCATGTGGATTTATTAGTTATCTTCATATTTCTTATCTTTTGAACTGTTTTTATATTTTAAGGAATGTAATAGAATAATTATGTAAATTTCTTCGAGGATAGTTCAAAGGGAAAGAAAGCCATGGCTATATTGCTATATTATTCTAGTTGTCTGGGTCTTGTATGTTGATAATGCATGGAAGAACACTTTTTTGGAATGAGTCTTTCAGGGTGTTACACTCGGCGTACCAAACCACTAGAAATCGCTTTGTTTGATTTTCTCTTCCTGTCTCTTTTATTTTTATATTGATAATTATTACTCTGGTTTTTATTTGTTAAAATTTGAATATTTTGATTATTATATTTAATATTGTGAAATTATTTTTTAGAAACTCAATTCACCCCTATCTTGGGTTGCCTACCTGGGATAATAGGAACTATCAAATATAATTGGAACCATAAAGAACAATCATCAAGGATCGACATCATACAGAACATTTATAACAAATCAATATCAAATGCAGAACGTCTATGACGAATAAGAGACAGAACAAAAGTGTCTGAAGATCAAATCATATATATATATGGATGTCGCATTAGTTGATCAAAAATGAATCTCATTCATTCTTAGCAAAATATCATTTTCAGAAAATTTGTCTTAACAGAAGCAATCAGAGTTTCATAGCTTTTCTTATCATTTCAGAAAGCACTTATTCGGAAACTTATCATGTCATAAACATGTCGGAAATTCATAGCATATCTTGTCATATTGAATATCTCGTAAACAAAACATAGATTTCATAAAACATCAAATAACATAATCATTTCAAAATCATTATACGAAAATATCTTTACAAAGATATTGCTCACTGTAACCTGATTCATACATTACTCCTTGACGTTCCAAACCTACACGTAACCACACATATTGAAACACAACGTTCAAATCGAATGAATCTTTTTTCTCTTTTCTACTCTATTTACTTACGTTGGTTTCCTACTTATTAATCCCCATTGACTCATAATTCATGTCTAGGAATGCTCAGAAAGAGATGGAAGCGAAGATATGATCACAAAACAATTTTCCAAAACATACTGAAATAGAATTGTTCGCTCGAGCATACCTTAGGTCGCTCGAGTGGTCTAAGAAGGCTGCAAAAGTACAGGATATATGCAAAGTGCCCTTGAGTGGTAACTTCACCGCTTGAGCGGTCTATACAAAATCTGGGTTTTAACACTTGAAATTTGAGTTCCAAACACAAGTTAAAAATGCAAAAGCTTGCATGGCTGATCCAAAATCATTGAAGCACTTTGATAAACATGAAAACACTTTAGAAAACTCAAATACATGATCATTCATAGGTCATTGGCTCAAAACCTCTTCAATTTGACAAAAATGAACTCAAGACTTCATGCATGTGAGGGTTAATTTCAAACTATTTTTCATGGCTTTCAAAACATGAAATTAAACCTTCAAAACTTGTTAATCAATGATGCATGTGCAAGTTAACTTCCAAATTCATTATAGATAATAGAATTCAAGCTCAAAATGATAGGTCATTACATAATTATGCATGCATGTACTTCTAGCTCAATTATCATTATATTCAAGCTAATTCCTTTCCAATTACTCATATTCTGTAACGCCCTCAAAATAAACCCCAAAACAGACATCCATGATACAAGAAAGAGATATCACATTTCATAAATCAAAGTATTCTTACAGAATGTATTACATGTTGACAATAAAAGTAAATGCCCTACGGGCTTACAACTTTCCAAGTCAACACTTGGTTACAAAAAGGAGAGTACTAACTCTACACAAAATTAGCCCTTGGCTTGATATACATGTAATACAAAAAGTAATCAAAAAGTTCTCTCAGCCACTAAGCCTCCCAAGCTACGTCCTTGAAGGTGGCATGTCACCTGCACTTGAAAATGATGTCCCAAATAAGGTAAGCCAACGCCCAGTAGAGATATGCTAAACATAATATGAGCAATAACTAAAACATTAGCACTTGATAAATGTTTAACTCATGTAAACCAACATACAGTACAATCCAGTTCCATAATCCTTCACTTAACAAAATCTCAACTTGTAAACACGGCTCATAACCTGGCCAAACAACTTAAATGAGACTACATCTCATGCCAACAATACTTAAAACTTCCATTTTATAGAAATTGTGTCTGCAAGATTCGGCACCCATGTATAATTATTTTCTTGTGGCCATTTTACAAAAATTTCATCCGCGGGATTCGGCACCCATGTATTCAAATACTCATCATATACAATGACCAATCAATACACATATTCGTTGTATTATTCCAACCGTCATACTCAATGACATACTCAAATTGATTAGTTTTAATTCACCTAATCATCATGCAGTGTCTACAACAATCAAGACTATCCTCCATCGATAGCCCAAAGCAGTTATTTCTAAACAGATAATAAATGCATCAACAGATAAATTATCAACAATTCTCAAATGTGAGTGATTATTAAGTCCAACTCCACCATTCTACTACATAATGAGCCAATTTCATTATTCCCAACTCAATTTCATATTTCCAGAACATTCCCAAATTTATTATATAAATTAATTCATAACAAAAATTAGGGCTTTCTCCCCTCTTTCTCAACATTGACCAAAAGGCTCGATTATCAACAATGACCTCACTTGAGACCCAAAATACACATGTAATGGCCCAAAGAACAAAACCCATTTTTAAACAATTGAAACCCTAACAACCATAGTTACCCAACTTCAACATCATATCAAAGTGACTAAAAGTTTATATCAAAGACCATAAATATGAGTAGTTATCCCTACCTCAAATTCGGAGCTCAAATGAGGAGGTGAAGAAAATCGAAAGTGCTCCAAATCCCAAAATTTTCGGATTGATAGGTAGCCCAAGCCAAGCTCTACACTTTTTGCAAAGGGACAAGGCTAGAAACACACTAGAACTAGATCAAACCTTAGAGAGAAGGTGAAATGTAGTGAGAGAAGCTCTCAAAATAGGTTTTTGAAAAGTAAGAGAGAGAGTGAGAGTTGAAAAGGTGATCTAAAATGACCCAGCTACCAACTGATATACGTATGACCCGCTCGAGCAGAGAATAGGACGCTCGAGCGTCAAACACCAAAAATTGGACCCGCTCGAGCTCAAAAATGCCCGCTCGAGCGCAAATGAACACCCGCTCGAGCGTAGATTACACTCTTCCAGTACTTTTATAGACATCGAACACCTGCTCAAGCGCAAGGATACCCGCTCGAGCGTAAAGAAATCAGCTCGAGCATGAAAAACACGTCTGCAGTATTTTTACAGACGGACAAACTACTGAAGGTATGCAAACTCTGCTCGAGCGCAATAGGACCCGCTCAAGCGGATCACTAAAAATCTGGGCAACACGAGTTGGGACAAAAGCTCAACCAACCTGTTTGAAACACGCCCAAGACAATTCTAAACTCAAATGCAAAGAGTTAAAGGATAAAAATGAAATACAGACAACAACTATCAACGGAACCAAGTCCGGAATACAGTAAACATGAGAGGGAAAACCGAGATCGCTATAACCTTCCCCCCTTAAAGAATTTCGTCCCTGAAATTAGATACAAGTTTCAAAAACATGTTTTTCTTTCTCAATTATCAACAATATTACAATTCAATATATATCAACCTGACCCATCACCGGTCATACCATCCCTTTTCAAGGGGCAATTTACAACATATTCTACAACATGCATTATCAACATGCATTATCAACATGCATTTCCTTGAAATTCACCAATTTCAACACATATTCCATAATTCAATTACATACCCAATGCCAATAATGTATTTGCATTTCTAAAACAGAATTAACATATGCAATGTTAAAATAAACTTTCATTTTCCAAGCATATTCAACGATGCTTCCATAAATTAAAACATATGCCATGTTTTACAACTTAAGAAATATTCAATACTCTTAAGGTTTATCAATACAAAACAAAACTCCCATTACATAATTAAATGTTATCGAACAAGTCCGAATATTTTTCTCGGACCTCCAACTCACGTTCCCAAGTGGCTTCTTCCACTCCGTGATGTTTCCACAAAACCTTTACCAAGGGTATCGTCTTGCCTCGCAAGACTTGCTCCCGCCTATCCACGACCCGCACCGGTCTCTCCTTATACGAGGCATCCTCATCAACCTCTAAGTCAGTCCAATCTAATACATGCGATGGATCTGGCTCGTACTTCCGAAGCATACTAACATGAAACACGTCATGTACCCCGGACAACTGCAGCGGTAAAGCTAAACGATAGGCGACCTCACCAATCCTCTCAAATTCAATCACAATTCCTTCTTAAATACATGATCTAGATGGATTATCTTCAGAAATTAAGGGTTAAATCCTTACCAAAAGTCTTGAATTAGATGAATTATTGCAAGATCTCTAGTTTGTCCCTTCAATTCTTTACAAACAATACTTTCTCTCTTTAGAATGGGCTCCCACTCTCTCTCTAAAATGTTCTCCAACAAATATGAACACAAATGAACCATTCCCCCTTCTTAAGATACATATATATATATATATATATAAGAGTTAGATTAGCTTATTAGAGTAATTAAACAGTAAGCTAATAATCAAGACTCAAGACTAATTAAGCAAAACTTAATTTTGTTAAACTGAATCAAATTTTAATTTAACTTCTCAATAAGTTCTAAATATTAAAATCAAATTAATTAAGTTCACCAATTTCGGTTTTTGAATTCATTTAAACTTTCAATTTCTAATTCAGAGCAAAATTTTTAACAGATATTTCTCAAATCAAACAGATGCATACAAATTAATCACAAAACACATAATCAAATCAGGCACAGAATATGCTAATTAATTCTAAAATCATTTCAAAATATGCAACAGAAATTCAAATCTCCATGATTAAATAAATGCAGAATAAAATACATAATGGGGTAACTGAAAGGTAATGAAAACCAATAAATTAACCATTATTGGTTTTAAAACTGAAAGGTAATGAAAACCAATAAATTAACCATTATTGGTTTTAAAACTGAAAGGTAATGAAAACCAACTTTAACTAATATGTTTTAATTTCTATTTCTGCCCCTCATAGAAATAGAAATTATACAACTAGTATCTACACATTAGGTCCATAACACATATACCCTTAAGCCTATTAACTAAATTGAATCACTTAAATTGTAGGCTTCTTATAAATGATAACACCACATTTAATTATGTGGTCCCATTGAGACATTATCTAACAATCTCCCACTGGACCACATATGTATCTTGAAAAATGTGCTTAACTTTAGTGAGCTCAGAAATTTGTTATCATAACTTGAGGGTATCCAAACAGTCTTGTCCATTAACTATATTAATATAGGATCAAAGCGGTCTTCGTTACATCAATCGTAACTCGACCCACCAATGGTCACGTATACAAATATAGCTAAATGACATAGATCAATCATGGATGCGTAGCATGGAAATTACATGTGATGTGATCCATACATGCCTATTTCCAACTGGTCCTACTTAACTTTATTGAGATCAATACTTCACAATACGTAACAGAGCGTAATAAACTGAATACTTCATTTCTGCATAAATTAATCTAATTACATAGATAAAACTCACGGCTGACATAAAGCAGTAATATAAATACAAACTCCCACTAAACCAGAATGTTCTCAAATAGAACAACACCCATATGAGCAGTGTGCTCATGTAGTTTCTTCGTAAGTGGATCCGCTATCATGGAGTTTGTCCCAATGTGCTCTATGGAAATCTGTCCACTCTGCACTCTTTCTTTTATAACTAGGAACTTGATATCAATATGCTTTGATACCACTTGTTAACATAAATTTCAGAACATGAAACTTCATGTTTCGGATCATCTACCATGTATATCATCAAGAAATCAAGACAAAATGACATACCTGAATCCATCGATGAACGGTTAAACGGAAGCGTCTGATTGTCAATAAAACCTTGATATTGACTATGTTATTGTCTTCTAATCCTTTCCCCTTTGGTGCCTTATGTTTCTCCTTGAGAGGATTTAGAAAAACAAAACAGTGTTCTTCTTTTTCACCTTAGGAAGGAATAGGGACCATAACCTTTTAAAGGTTGTAATTGGTTTTCATAACTGAAAGGTAATGAAAACCAATAAATTAACCATTATTGATTCTTTTAGGACAATTATGGCACTTGTTGCATATTTTGATCTTGAGTTGCTAGGTGATCCTGGCATGGTGTATTGTGGGACGATTCCACATTCCTCCAAGTATTTTGCAAACGGTCCTGGACGTTGTTCACCTGATCCATCATATCTGCCATAGTATTCACCACCACGGTCAGACCTGACACTTTTAATCCGTTTGTTGAGTTGTAACTCAACTTCGGCCTTAAATCTTTTGAATACGTCCAAAGACTGTGATTTCTCATGGATAAGAAATAGATACCCATATCTGGAATAGTCGTCTATGAATGTGATAAAATATTGTTGACCATTCCAAGACGCCATAGGGAATGGGCCACAAATGTCCGTATGAATTAGTTCTAAGACATCTGTAGTCCTATGGGCACCATATTTCTTTATTTTGGTCTGTTTTCCCTTGATACACTCAACACAGACATCAAAATCTGAAAAATCAAGAGAGTCCAAAATTCCATCAGACTCAAGGCGCTCAACTCTAGATTTAGAGATGTGACCTAGGCGTTTGTGCCATAATGAGGCTGAATTTTCCTTAGTTAATTTACGCTTTGTACCTCGTGATTCCACGTGCAAGGTTGCATTATAAGATGCAATAGTTTCGAGCAAATATAGATTATCAAACACATTAAGTAAACCAGTACCAATAACATTGGAATTAATAGACATACTAAACTTCATATTTCCAAAAGAACAATAATATCCCAATTTGTCCAATACAGAAACAGAAATTAAATTCCGTCTAAAGGACGGTAAAACAAAAGTGTCTAATAAATCCAAATAATAACCAGTTTTCAGTAATAATCTAAAGTGTGCTATTGCCTGCACTTCTATTGACTTGCCATCACCCACAAAGATGTATCTTTCAGCATCAGTTGGCTTTCGGTAGTTCAGGCAACCCTGCATAGAAACGCATATGTGAGTAGTAGCACCAGAATCTACCCACCAAGTGTTTCTTGGTACTGAAGCTAAATTTATTTCAGAACAGACCAAAACATGAAATGGACCTTTCTTTATAAGCCAGGCGACGTATTTGGCACAATCCTTCTTTCTGTGTCCGGGCTTGCCACAAAAGAAACAACCATCCTGCGTTTTCTGTTTCTTTGGTTCCGGACCCTGAGGAATAGCAACTTCCTTTCCCTTATGCTTTCTTTTGCCCGTAAGCTTGGAGGTGCTTGCCAGATGAGCACTTTCAGTCCTTTCTTGCTTCAATCTCTCTTCCTCTTGCACACAAAATGAAATGAGCTCATTGAGAGTCCATTTCTCCTTCTAGCAGTTATAACTGACCTTAAATTGGTTAAATTGTGCAGGAAGAGAGATGAGAACTAAATGCACGAGCAAATCATCAGATAGGTCGAGCTTTAGTGCCTTAAGTTTTGAAGCAAGATGAGACATTTCTATGATGTACTCGTGAACATTACCCTTGCCTTTATACTTTATTGAAATCAAGCTTGCTAAAAGCGTGCTTGTTTCAGCCTTATCGTTTTTAGCAAAACGCTTTTGAATTTTTAAAAGAAATTCACCGGCAACGGTAACATCCTCTGTTATTGCACCCCGAAAAACTTCTGGAATCCCACGCTTCATGATCATAAGACTTAGCCTGTTAGAACAATCCCACTTTTCAAAGTACACAGTTTCCTCAGGAGTACTTTGTGCAGTGAGAGCATTCGGTTTTGGCATCCTTAATGCCAAGTCTATGTCCATGCAGCCGAGAACAATCAATATGTTCTCTTTCCAGTAAAGGGATTCAAATGGTAATGTGGAGAGGTATAAGGCACGTCTTGTAGCCAAAGGCTTTACTCAAAAAGAAGGAATTGACTTTAAAGAAACTTTCTCTCCAGTTTCTTCGAAAGATTCTTTTAGGACAATTATGGCGCTTGTTGCATATTTTGATCTTGCGTTGCATCAGATGGATGTCAAAACAACTTTTCTTAATGGTGACATTAAAGAAACAATTTATATGGTGCAGCCAGAAAACTTTGTGTCAGGAGACCCAAAGAATATGGTTTGCAAATTGACTAAATCCATCTATGGACTCAAACAAGCTTCTCATCAGTGGTACTTCAAATTTCATCAAATTCTCACTTCGTATGGTTTTGAAACTAATGTTGTTGATGAATGTGTGTATCACAAGTTCAGTGGGAGTAAACACATATTTTTTTGGTTTTATATGTTGACGACATATTGCTTGCCACAAACGATATAAACTTATTGCACGAAGAACAGTCTTGAAATTCAAGAAATGCAGAAGATTCCTTATGCCTCAGCTGTAGGGAGTCTAATGTATGCTCAAGTATGTACGCGTCCGGATATTGCGTTTATAGTTGGCATGTTAGGTAGATATTTAAGTAATCTTGGCATGGATCATTGGAAAGCAGTCAAGCGTGTTATGCGATATTTACAGAGAACAAAGGAATATATGCTCACATATAGGAGATCGGATAAGTTAGAGGTCATTGGATATTCCGACTCCGATTTTGCTGGATGCCAAGACAGTAGGAAATCCACATCAGGCTATATTTATCTGTTAGCTAGCGGAGCAATTTCTTGGAGGTCTGCAAAGTAGACGCTCATAGCTTCATCCACCATGGCTGCAGAGTTTGTAGCATGTTATGAGGCATCAAACCAAGGGATATGGCTGCGGAACTTTGTCACTGGGTTGCGTATTTTGGAAGGCACTGAAAGACCACTTAAGATATATTGTGACAATAAGTCTGCAGTTTTATATTCCAATAACAACAGGAGCTCGACAAAATCAAAGCATATTGATATCAAGTTCCTAGTTGTAAAAGAAAGAGTGCAGAGTGGACAGATTTCCATAGAGCACATTGGGACAAACTCCATGATAGCGGATCCACTTACGAAGAAACTACCACCCAAGGTCTTTCATGAGCACACTGCTCATATGGGTGTTGTTCTATTTGAGAACATTCTGGTTTAGTGGGAGTTTGTATTTATATTACTGCTTTATGTCAGCCTTGAGTTTTATCTATGTAATTAGATTAATTTCTGCAGAAATGAAGTATTCAGTTTATTACGCTCTGTTACGTATTGCGAAGTATTGATCTCAATAAAGTTAAGTAGGACTAGTTGGACATAGGCATGTATGGATCACATCACATGTAATTTCCATGCTACGCATCCATGATTGATCTATGTCATTTAGCTATATCTGTATACGTGACCATTGGTGGGTCGAGTTACGATTGATGTAACGAAGACCGCTTTGATCCTATATTAATATAGTTAATGGACAAGATTGTTTGGATACCCTCAAGTTATGATAACAAATTTCTAAGCTCACTAAAGTTAAGCACATTTTTCAAGATACATATGTGGTCCAGTGGGAGATTGTTAGATAATGTCTCAATGGGACCACATAATTAAATGTGGTGTTATCATTTATAAGAAGCCTACAATTTAAGTGATTCAATTTAGTTAATAGGCTTAAGGGTATATGTGTTATGGACCTAATGTGTAGATACTAGTTGTATATTTTCTATTTCTATGAGGGGCAGAAATAGAAATTAAAACATATTGGTTAAAGTTGGTTTTCATTACCTTTCAGTTTTAAAACCAATAATGGTTAATTTATTGGTTTTCATTACCTTTCAGTTTTAAAACCAATAATGGTTAATTTATTGGTTTTCATTACCTTTCAGTTTTAAACCAATAATGGTTAATTTATTGGTTTTCATTACCTTTCAGTTATGAAAACCAATTACAACCTTTAAAAGGTTATGGTCCCTATTCCTTCCTAAGGTGAAAAAGAAGAACACTGTTTTGTTTTTCTAAATCCTCTCAAGGAGAAACATAAGGCACCAAAGGGGAAAGGATTAGAAGACAATAACATAGTCAATATCAAGGTTTTATTGACAATCAGACGCTTCCGTTTAACCGTTCATCGATGGATTCAGGTATGTCATTTTGTCTTGATTTCTTGATGATATACATGGTAGATGATCCGAAACATGAAGTTTCATGTTCTGAAATTTATGTTTACAAGTGGTATCAGATAAGGCTGAAACAAGCACGCTTTTAGCAAGCTTGATTTCAATAAAGTATACAGGCAAGGGTAATGTTCGCGAGTACATCATGGAAATGTCTCATCTTGCTTCAAAACTTAAGGCACTAAAGCTCGATCTATCTGATGATTTGGAGATATGAAGTTTAGTATGTCTATTAATTCCAATGTTGTTGGTACTGGTTTACTTAATGTGTTTGATAATCTATATTTGCTCGAAACTATTGCATCTTATAATGCAACCTTGCACGTGGAATCACGAGGTACAAAGCGTAAATTAACTAAGGAAAATTCAGCCTCATTATGGCACAAACGCCTAGGTCACATCTCTAAATCTAGAGTTGAGCGCCTTGTGTCTGATGGAATTTTGGACTCTCTTGATTTTTCAGATTTTGATGTCTGTATTGAGTGTATCAAGGGAAAACAGACCAAAATAAAGAAATATGGTGCCCATAGGACTACAGATGTCTTAGAACTAATTCATACGGACATTTGTGGCCCATTCCCTATGGCGTCTTGGAATGGTCAACAATATTTTATCACATTCATAGACGACTATTCCAGATATGGGTATCTATTTCTTATCCATGAGAAATCACAGTCTTTGGACGTATTCAAAAAATTTAAGGCCGACTGTGTTTACTCCCACTGAACTTGTGATACGCACATTCATCAACAACATTAGTTTCAAAACCATACGAAGTGAGAATTTGATGAAATTTGAAGTATCACTGACGAGAAGCTTGTTTGAGTCCATAGATGGATTTAGTCAATTTGCAAACCATATTCTTTGGGTCTCCTGACACAAACTTTTCTGGCTGCACCATATAAATTGTTTCTTTAATGTCACCATTAAGAAAAGCTATTTTGACATCCATCTGATGCAACGCAAGATCAAAATATGCAACAAGCGCCATAATTGTCCTAAAAGAATCTTTCGAAGAAACTGGAGAGAAAGTTTCTTTAAAATCAATTCCTTCTTTTTGAGTAAAGCCTTTGGCTACAAGACGTGCCTTATACCTCTCCACATTACCATTTGAATCCCTTTTGGTTTTAAATATCCATTTACAACCTACGGGCTCCGCACCAACTGGTAATGAGACAAGTTCCCAAACTTTATTGTCTTGCATAGACTTATATTCTTCATTCATGGCTTCTATCCACTTATGAGAGTTGGATATCTGCCCCTCATAGAAATAGAAATTATACAACTAGTATCTACACATTAGGTCCATAACACATATACCCTTAAGCCTATTAACTAAATTGAATCACTTAAATTGTAGGCTTCTTATAAATGATAACACCACATTTAATTATGTGGTCCCATTGAGACATTATCTAACAATCTCCCACTGGACCACATATGTATCTTGAAAAATGTGCTTAACTTTAGTGAGCTCAGAAATTTGTTATCATAACTTGAGGGTATCCAAACAGTCTTGTCCATTAACTATATTAATATAGGATCAAAGCGGTCTTCGTTACATCAATCGTAACTCGACCCACCAATGGTCACGTATACAAATATAGCTAAATGACATAGATCAATCATGGATGCGTAGCATGGAAATTACATGTGATGTGATCCATACATGCCTATTTCCAACTGGTCCTACTTAACTTTATTGAGATCAATACTTCACAATACGTAACAGAGTGTAATAAACTGAATACTTCATTTCTGCAGAAATTAATCTAATTACATAGATAAAACTCAAGGCTGACATAAAGCAGTAATATAAATACAAACTCCCACTAAACCAGAATGTTCTCAAATAGAACAACACCCATATGAGCAGTGTGCTCATGAAAGACCTTGGGTGGTAGTTTCTTCGTAAGTGGATCCGCTATCATGGAGTTTGTCCCAATGTGCTCTATGGAAATCTGTCCACTCTGCACTCTTTCTTTTACAACTAGGAACTTGATATCAATATGCTTTGATTTTGTCGAGCTCCTGTTGTTATTGGAATATAAAACTGCAGACTTATTGTCACAATATATCTTAAGTGGTCTTTCAGTGCCTTCCAAAATACGCAACCCAGTGACAAAATTCCGCAGCCATATCCCTTGGTTTGATGCCTCATAACATGCTACAAACTCTGCAGCCATGGTGGATGAAGCTATGAGCGTCTGCTTTGCAGACCTCCAAGAAATTGCTCCGCCAGCTAACAGATAAATATAGCCTGATGTGGATTTCCTACTGTCTTGGCATCCAGCAAAATCGGAGTCGGAATATCCAATGACCTCTAACTTATCCGATCTCCTATATGTGAGCATATATTCCTTTGTTCTCTGTAAATATCGCATAACACGCTTGACTGCTTTCCAATGATCCATGCCAGGATTACTTAAATATCTGCCTAACATGCCAACTATAAACGCAATATACGGACGCGTACATACTTGAGCATACATTAGACTCCCTACAGCTGAGGCATAAGGAATCTTCTGCATTTCTTGAATTTCAAGACTGTTCTTCGGGCATTGGCTGAGACTAAACTTGTCTCCCTTAGCAACCGGGGTTTCACCTGATTTACAATTTTGCATGCCAAATCTAATGAGTATTTTTTCGATATAGCTCCTTTGTGATAATCCCAGAATACCCCGAGAACGATCTCGGAGTATTTCGATTCCTAATACAAAGGAAGCATCACCAAGATCTTTCATTTCAAAATTCTTAGATAGAAATCTCTTGGTGTCATGCAATAAGTTTATATCGTTTGTGGCAAGCAATATGTCGTCAACATATAAAACCAAAAATATGTGTTTACTCCCACTGAACTTGTGATACACACATTCATCAACAACATTAGTTTCAAAACCATACGAAGTGAGAATTTGATGAAATTTGAAGTACCACTGACGAGAAGCTTGTTTGAGTCCATAGATGGATTTAGTCAATTTGCAAACCATATTCTTTGGGTCACCTGACACAAAGTTTTCTGGCTGCACCATATAAATTGTTTCTTTAATGTCACCATTAAGAAAAGTTGTTTTGACATCCATCTGATACAACTCAAGATCAAAATATGCAACAAGCGCCATAATTGTCCTAAAAGGATCTTTCGAAGAAACTGGAGAGAAAGTTTCTTTAAAGTCAATTCCTTCTTTTTGAGTAAAGCCTTTGGCTACAAGACGTGCCTTATACCTCTCCACATTACCATTTGAATCCCTTTTGGTTTTAAATATCCATTTACAACCTACGGGCTTCGCACCAACTGGTAATGAGACAAGTTCCCAAACTTTATTGTTTTGCATAGACTTATATTCTTCATTCATGGCTTCTATCCACTTATGAGAGTTGGAACTTTCCATGGCTTGACGAAAGTTGATTGGATCATCTTTCGACATTCCATTTTCTACCTCATGTTCCTGGAGATATACAATATAATCATCTGAAAATGCAAATCTCCTTTCTCTGGTGGATCGCCTTAATGGCACAGATTCTTGAGGTTGAGGTTGAGGTTGTAGAGTTTGTTCCTCAGGAACAATTACCTCATCTTGAATGGGGGTTTGAACTATATCATCTTGAACAACATTGTCTGGTTAAGGATTTGAAATTACTTCTCGAGCAATGACAGGCATAGGAACCTGTGATTTGTCAAAAGTAGTAGTAGGAAGTGGGATTACTCCTGCTTCCTCCTCAAAGACAATGTCCCTAACTGGATTTCTCCCCCCAAACTCAACATCCTCAAAAAATGTTGCAATTCCCGTCTCAAATATTGACCTATTTGTGGGATCATAAAACTTGTAACCCTGTGATCGTTCGGCATAGCCAATAAAGTAGCTGCTAATGGTTTTAGAGTCCAATTTTCGTTCATGAGGTTTATAAGGCCTCGCCTCAGCAGGACACCCCCACACATGCAAATGTTTTAGACTAGGCTTTCGCCCAACCCAAAGCTCATAAGGTGTTTTTGCAGCTGCTTTAGTTGGCACCCGATTTAAGATATAAGTTGCTGTCTTTAGAGCCTCACCCCAGAGGGACTCTGGTAAAGTAGAATGACTGATCATACTTCTTACCATATCCTTAAGAGTCCGATTTCGTCTCTCAGATACACCATTCATGCTAGGTGATCCTGGCATGGTGTATTGTGGGACGATTCCACATTCCTCCAGGTATTTTACAAACGGTCCTGGACGTTGTTCACCTGATCCATCATATCTGCCATAGTATTCACCACCACGGTCAGACCTGACACTTTTAATCCGTTTGTTGAGTTGTAACTCAACTTCGGCCTTAAATCTTTTGAATACGTCCAAAGACTGTGATTTCTCATGGATAAGAAATAGATACCCATATCTGGAATAATCGTCTATGAATGTGATAAAATATTGTTGACCATTCCAAGACGCCATAGGGAATGGGCCACAAATGTCCGTATGAATTAGTTCTAAGACATCTGTAGTCCTATGGGCACCATATTTCTTTATTTTGGTCTGTTTTCCCTTGATACACTCAACACAGACATCAAAATCTGAAAAATCAAGAGAGTCCAAAATGCCATCAGACACAAGGCGCTCAACTCTAGATTTAGAGATGTGACCTAGGCGTTTGTGCCATAATGAGGCTGAATTTTCCTTAGTTAATTTACGCTTTGTACCTCGTGATTCCACGTGCAAGGTTGCATTATAAGATGCAATAGTTTCGAGCAAATATAGATTATCAAACACATTAAGTAAACCAGTACCAATAACATTGGAATTAATAGACATACTAAACTTCATATTTCCAAAAGAACAATAATATCCCAATTTGTCCAATACAGAAACAGAAATTAAATTCCGTCTAAAGGACGGTACAACAAAAGTGTCTAATAAATCCAAATAATAACCAGTTTTCAGTAATAATCTAAAGTGCGCTATTGCCTGCACTTCTATTGACTTGCCATCACCCACAAAGATGTATCTTTCAGCATCAGTTGGCTTTCGGTAGTTCAGGCAACCCTGCATAGAAACACATATGTGAGTAATAGCACCAGAATCTACCCACCAAGTGTTTCTTGGTACTGAAGCTAAATTTATTTCAGAACAGACCAAAACATGAAATGGACCTTTCTTTATACGCCAGGCGACGTATTTGGCACAATCCTTCTTTCTGTGTCCGGGCTTGCCACAAAAGAAACAACCATCCTGCACTTTCTGTTTCTTTGGTTCCGGACCCTGAGGAATAGCAACTTCCTTTCCCTTATGCTTTCTTTTGCCCGTATGCTTGGAGGTGCTTGCCAGATGAGCACTTTCAGTCCTTTCTTGCTTCAATCTCTCTTCCTCTTGCACACAAAATGAAATGAGCTCATTGAGAGTCTATTTCTCCTTCTGGCAGTTATAACTGACCTTAAATTGGTTAAATTGTGCAGGAAGAGAGATGAGAACTAAATGCACGAGCAAATCATCAGATAGATCGAGCTTTAGTGCCTTAAGTTTTGAAGCAAGATGAGACATTTCCATGATGTACTCGCGAACATTACCCTTGCCTGTATACTTTATTGAAATCAAGCTTGCTAAAACCGTGCTTGTTTCAGCCTTATCGTTTTTAGCAAAACGCTTTTGAATTTCTAAAAGAAATTCACCGGCAACGGTAACATCCTCTGTTATTGCACCCCGAAAAACTTCTGGAATCCCACGCTTCATGATCATAAGACTTAGCCTGTTAGAACGATCCCACTTTTCAAAGTACACAGTTTCCTCAGGAGTACTTTGTGCAGTGAGAGCATTCGGTTTTGGCATCCTTAATGCCAAGTCTATGTCCATGCAGCCGAGAACAATCAATATGTTCTCTTTCCAGTCCTTAAAGTTTGTTCCATTTAACATTGGAACATTGTTCATGTTGGCAGAGATTGAAGTAGTCGACATTAAAGCTGAATCGAAAAGAAAATAAAAGGAATAAACAATTATACTCACATTAAGTTACCAAACAGATAATCTTTAAATAAATTAATTTAATGACAACATCTCAAGATACCTAGCACAACATTAATACCAAACCTTTGGGTAGTGATATTAATTGTAAGTGGTATTCTTGTTGTAATGATCAAACATTGACAATAAGTTATGTCAAATAACAAATCTATCTTTTGATGGATTTATTATTCACATTAGGTTTCCTTGACAATTGGCACATGTTTATCACCACAAAATGTGTGTGTAATTCTGCCAAGTCTTAATCATGTCTTTGGACCGATAAATACCCGCATGAGATACACAGACATGAATTTCAAAACATTCCATATAAAACAATCTAGACAAGAGAGATCACTTTTGTGACATCTTGTTTGAATTGACTTATATTTAGAACATTAGAAAATTAAATTTCCGTAGACGTTGTATGAAATTACATTAAATTTAAAGATTTCTAAATTTATTACCCCGTATATGTTATATAATCTGCAGCAATCCTAATTATATACATATATATATAAATACATGATGTTCACCATTTGAAAAATGAACCGCCCATCCGAATTATGTTCCATTTCCAGAAAACAAAACAGAATTTGCAGCAGAGGAAAAACAGAAATACAAAAAACAAAATCTGATTCCGAGAAACTAAATAGGATGAATAAAAGCATATCTATTCTGATAATACACATGATATAACCGCTCTGATACCACTTGTAAACATAAATTTCAGAACATGAAACTTCATGTTTCGGATCATCTACCATGTATATCATCAAGAAAACAAGACTAAAACGACATACCTGAATCCATCGATGAACGGTTAAACGAAAGCGTCTGATTGTCAATAAAACCTTTGATATTGACTATGTTATTGCCTTCTAATCCTTTCCCCTTTGGTGCCTTATGTTTCTCCTTGAGAGGATTTAGAAAAACAAAACAGTGTTCTTATCTTTTCACCTTAGGAAGGAATAGGGACCATAACCTTTTAAAGGTTGTAATTGGTTTTCATAACTGAAAGGTAATGAAAACCAATAAATTAACCATTATTGGTTTAAAACTGAAAGGTAATGAAAACCAATAAATTAACCATTATTGGTTTTAAAACTGAAAGGTAATGAAAACCAACTTTAACCAATATGTTTTAATTTCTATTTCTGCCCCTCATAGAAATAGAACTTATACAACTAGTATCTACACATTAGGTCCATAACACATATACCCTTAAGCCTATTAACTAAATTGAATCACTTAAATTGTAGGCTTCTTATAAATGATAACACCACATTTAATTATGTGGTCCCATTGAGACATTATCTAACATTCTCCCACTGGACCACATATGTATCTTGAAAAATGTGCTTAACTTTAGTGAGCTCAGAAATTTGTTATCATAACTTGAGGGTATCCAAACAATCTTATCCATTAACTATATTAATATAGGATCAAAGCGATCTTCGTTACATCAATCGTAACTCGACCCACCAATGGTCACGTATACAAATATAGCTAAATGACATAGATCAATCATGGATGCGTAGCATGGAAATTACATGTGATGTGATCCATACATGCCTATGTCCAACTGGTCGTACATATTTTTAGTACATCATGGAAATGTCTCATCTTGCTTTAAAACTTAAGGCACTAAAGCTCGATCTATCTGATGATTTGCTCGTGCATTTAGTTCTCATCTCTCTTCCTGCACAATTTAACCAATTTAAGGTCAGTTATAACTGCCAGAAGGAGAAATGGACTCTCAATGAGCTCATTTCATTTTGTGTGCAAGAGGAAGAGAGATTGAAGCAAGAAAGGACTGAAAGTGCTCATCTGGCAAGCACCTCCAAGCTTACGGGCAAAAGAAAGCATAAGGGAAAGGAAGTTGCTATTCCTCAGGGTCCGGAACCAAAGAAACAGAAAGTGCAGGATGGTTGTTTCTTTTGTGGCAAGCCCACCCTCATGCAATTTTCTATGAAGAAAACAAGTGGGTGGTTATAACTATCCCATAATAATATACATATTATATGGTGAGATTGATTTAACTGTATGGGCATTCTGCATTTGGAAATTTTTTCTCCCCTTTCTCTTCTTTCTCTCTCCATGAAAACACATAACAATACCTTTGTATTGTGAATAATGTAGGTAGTTGTCTAGTAGTTCTACTCCACTGCTAGGAATTGTTCAAGTTTATCAATGAAGGCACGTGATTCACCCACATGATCCTTATATTCGGTTTGAGTGTAAAAAGTATACCCGAATCCATTTGTTTCCGCTGTGTACTTAATTTTCTACTTTGGTATTAGAGCCAGGTTAGATTTTTTTCATGCTATTATGTGTATGAAAATATGTATACATGTAACGTCCCAAATTTTTGGAACATCAAGGGAAATTAAATAAATAAAATGACTTACTAAATTAAAATCTTGACATTTTAATTGGAAATTCCAACTCTCATACAACCAAAAGTTTGAACAACACTAAATAAAAACTTAAAATGTCCAAATACAACATCGAACAAAATCATAATGTCATTAATTATTAATACATAAGTTAATAAAATTTTGTTCTACTAAAGTCGTGGCTTCAAGTCAGCTAAGGTTCTATGTTAGTATCAATTCATTTTCAGCTTCCATTCCCATCTTGTCAAAATCTGGCATAAAACACTAGGACAACAAAATATATGCCATGAGTTTCACAACACAATAAGAAAAACAACAAACCTACCTTTATTTTTAAGAAAAAAATAACAAGTTGTAAACTTGATACAACAATATAACTGCAAACATAAATTACAATACAACCATCAAAATAATTTCAACAATTTTAATAAATTATGTGACACTAGAAATCTCACCAAAGATATTTAATTTACCAACAACCACTAAGCCATGGCTATAGTTAATTTGAAACCCCCCTTAGTCAATTAATCAAGTGTTACCAACCGTAACTACTAGGGATACACACATCCAAAGTTACATACTCAGCTAGTGGTATCTGTGGTCTGCCCTAAGGGAACGGTCTGCCAGGGGTACGTAACCTCCCTGTGTAACACCTGCACATCCATCCTTATTCCAAAACCAAATACTGAAGGGTTCAAATAAATCTCGTGCCATCTTAAGGTTTTACGACACAATTTATGTAAGAATTCTCAAAATCAAGGCCCACCCCGAATAACCAATATTAACCGTCAACCGTTAATTTCATACATTCCGTTGATTGTTTTAGTTAATTTCCATAATAATCACAAATAATTACAAAATTAAATCACCACTGATATTATATCATTTTATTGCAATTTTCAACAGAAAATATTAACACATACGTTCTACAATAATCAACCAATCTACAAATTATTATAAACAATTAAATCAAGCCACAGTGTGAAATATTAAATTTTAAATACTAAAATAAATCACAACAAACACGCATGAACTACTAATTTACCAGATCCAATTAAATAGACTAGCACAACACTTATTTTTAATTCTAATAAATAATTGAAGTGGTAATCTTGGTTCTTTAATATTCTGTTCAGAATTTTCAGAACATAATTTTCATAGTTAAAATTACAAATAAATTATTTAGACAATTCTAAAATTCATTTAATTCTCAGAAATGTTCAACAAACATGTTATGGTTGTGTTTCAAAAAGAATTTCCCAAAAATAAGTTATAAATAATTCTACAAAATTAAGAAGTTACATGGCACAGATTCGTCACATTTTCTTAAAATAATTCTACACTGAAATTTATAAATCAAATTCGTAATCTAAAAATTAAAGATGAAACTAAACTTCTCAAATTTCATTTTTAACTCAGAAAATATCAGATTTGGTCTAATATAAAATTTTTAGTGATTTTTCAAACATGAAGCATAATCTATCTAAAAATCCAAATTTAATTAAAATTTCATATAAATTCATACAAAGTTAGAATAATTAACAAAAATTTTTGGATGAATTACACATCATTCTTAACAACTTTATAGAATAAAAACTCTTGAAATTTTAAGTATAAAATTATCTAAAAATTCATACAAAATTCTGTTAGATTTAAGAACCATATGATCAAACCAAATAAAATCTTCAATCATCTATTTAACATCACAAATTACACATGCAAGCCTAAATCCAAGATTATATTATGATTTTAAGACTACTAATATATAAATAATTTTCAAACATCTAATATAAATATCACAAATTTATATGCAACTACAAACAAAGTTCTATCTAATTTTTTTTATTTTTAGCCTTATTAGCATATGAATATAATATGAAATTTAAACAAATAAAAGAATGAGAGGGTTGACAAGGTTTTCTTACTTAACAATGGAATTAAAATGTGTGAAATGATAGGAAAACTCTACCTTTCTTCTTACTCTATCATTCTTCTTTCTAACTCTAACTTGCTCTCACAAATATATATATATATATATATATATATTTACCTTAGCGCTCTCTCTCTCTCTCTCTCTACCTGATCAATGAAGACTTGCATGCATATATAGATGGGTGTGGCTTCTCTCCTGTCCGTGATCGAACTAAAGGGCGTTGTTGAGCCTGTGGGTACCCACCACGGGTCCCGTTTCGATAATTCGAACTATTTCAATGTGTAGAATTCGTCGAGTACTATATGCCTGTAAGAAAATCACGTTGATCAGATATCGATAGCTATGTGATCAAATCAGTTTTCTTTCAACCGTTTATTTTTTTACCATCTATTTTTTTTTATACAAAATTGATTTGATCACGTAGTTATATATATTCGACCAACGTGATTTTATACAAGTACATAGTATCAAATGAGTTCTACACATTTAACGGTTTGGATTATCGAAACGGAACCCGTAGTGGACCCCACGAACCTAACAATACCCTCCAGTCCGATCACAAACTGGAAGAAGGCCAGCCCTATATAGATAAACCATTATGATGTATGAATACAAATCTTCCAATATTTAATGCTTCATCATAGTCAAACAAGTGGTAGGATGACTCAACCCCAGGAGCCACCTAATGCTATTTTCTTTTAGAATTGAATGATAAATTTATATAATTGTGTATTTGTGTAAGTTTATTAAAAATTAATTAAATAAAATTTTCAACTAAAGTATTTAGTAAGGATAATGATTAAGTTGAATTTTCGTCAAAAATAGTTATAAACGAAAAATATTGAATATCCACAAAATTATTATTCTTAATAATATTTTTGTTAATGACTAAATTGGAATTATTTAAAACTAATTTATACAATAATATTTATTAAATAGTTTTTAGATAAAATTAATTTATTATTCACATCTTATAATGTATTTTTAAGAATAACTAAATATGAGTCCTCACAATACATGTGATTCATATATGAAAATTGATAATTTTCGAGCTATCTCCGATCAGCTTGAATTTTATATATATTGTAGTCCATATACTTTAGATTATATCTCTAAAGTTTTGAAAAAAATTAAACGGTCAAATTTTGAAACAAAAAAAATGAATACCTTTTTTTTAATTTTTGAAACTTTAATTGCGTGATGTTTTTACACACTTCGTTTTCATGCTGTAAAATTTACATATTTAAAATCCCTGTTTCGATTATAGTTCTAAAAATCGGCCGATACGCTACGTACAGGCCGGTTCGTATCGAAAAAATAAAACACCGCAATGTATATAGGCTGGTATACTGCTGAAATCGAAATCACAGGAGAATCGACCGAGTCCCAGTGCGTATCAGTTTGTAACCGTTACACAAGCCGTTACACAAGTCGCAACGGGCTGATACTTACCGGTTCGCACAGGTACGAGAAAAAAAAAGTTGAAAAAATTGTGAAATGATTTTTAAAATTTCACCGCCGCGACACTCGATTCCCGATATGTACTGACCGATACTACCGATATCGATACTTTGCGATCGATACCATTATGTTACCCGATACCGCGATTTAGAACCATGGTTTCAATACCCTCAAAATGAAATACAATCGGTCTGATTTTAACTCACAATTAAAGAAAAATCTCTAATTTAGATAATAGTCAAAACAATAAGAAACTCAATAAAAAAGATGAAGTGCAGAGATCTGCACCACCACTCTCAATTGAGAGAAAGTGTCATACACTTCCTCATTTAGAGTTGTTGAATGCCAAATCTAGACCACCATTAAATTTTTCTCAAAAATTTTAAGTGGAGCGGTGCAAAAATGGAACTAAGGCCTCGTTGGATAAGTGACTTTTTTAGTCAAAAAGTCACTAAAAAAATCAAAAAGTTAACAACTCATATCAAAAAGTCAAAGATTTCTTTTTCTCTCTACTTTTTGCACATCTTTTCGTAAAAAATCAAAAAGTCATCACAAACATACTAGTTTTTTTTACATTACATTTTAGCCAAAAAATCAAAAAGTTACTAAAAAAATCTGTTCCCAAACGAGGCTTAAAAATGGGAAAATTTGGTTATAAACCCCCTTTACCTTTCTTTCATTGTTAAAATGACTAAGAAAAAAATTATACTTTCTAAACCCCCTTATAATTATAAAGTCTTGCATAAAAGACAAAATTTATTATTTAAATATTTTATTAGACTATTATACCATCAACTAAATTTTCCCACATTTTCCACCCACTCTCTCCCCACCTTCTCTGTCTCTCTCCTCCCTCTTTCCCTTCTGACTTTGTTCTCTGCCGACGTGCTCCTCCTTCCAGATCTGAAGCTCTGTTTCTCGACAATTTTGGTAACTTCTTCTTCTCCGACGATGATAGCAACGTCATCGTCATCACTCTCCTAGCCAAGTCCGGTCAGTTATCAGGCGAAACTCCGGCGATCAACAATGCCGAAATCGATCTCTACGATGAACTCATCAAGAACATCGGGAACGAAATCAACTACGGGCCGAAAAATTGTCCTCTGGTGCCGGAATCGAAGGAGATCGTCTACGAGGAGAAACAAATCGTCTCTAAGTTTAGGCATGTTTGGTGGAGTTGTTTGGTTATACATATTTTTTTAAACACTGATTTGAGTTTGAATATATATATATATATATATATATTTGTGTGTATGAGTATTGTTGAACACATATATTCTTTTCATTGAGATTTGTGATTGTTGATCGAGTTTTAGAAATTTTTCTTCTCAATTAGATATGTTTATTTGTTGATTAATTTGTTTTGTTTTTGTTTGTTTTTTTTTTTTTTTGATTTATTTTTATTGTTTTTTATCTAATTTCATTTGACAGAACCAGAGTAAAATTTTACTCTGGTTCTATTGCTCTGTTTTTTGTTTCAGATAATGAGATTAAAATTTTACTCTTGTTCTATTGCTCTATTTTTTGTTTGAGAGAATTAGAGTAAAATTTTACTCTGGTTGCCAAACACTTCAACTGCCACAAACACTGCCTTCGCTTTTTTTCTTTTGTGCAGAGTAACATTTTACTTTTAGCTTCAGAGTCTCCTAGTTTACTCGTTTTTCAAAGTAAAATTTTACTTTTATACAAAATAAAATTTTACTTTTGTGTAGAGTCTAACATTTTACTAGTTTTTCAGAGTAAAATTTTACTTTTAGTTTCAGAATGTAACATTTTACTCTTATTCAGAGTAAAATTTTACTTTCATACAGAGTAAAATTTTACTCTGAAATATACAGTGAAGATGGCTTAATAGGAGAGCTGATAGATAAGAGGGTAATATAGTAAAAGAAATAAGTTTTAAAATATTATGAGATTTTGAAAGTACTTATATAATTCTTGTCATTTTAAAAGACAAATTAGATAGTGAGAGGCTATCATCAAATCCCCTTTAAAAATGTTGCCTCAGGCGGCGCGTGGATCCCAAGTTGCCGCATCTGCCACTGTCATGGCATTGACACGTGCGATGATGTACACATCGATGTAAGCAATGATGTGGTTGCTGCTGCGCAAGCACTGATGTAGGCGCTGATGAGTTAAGACCCTGTTTGGTTTATGTTTTATTTTGCACTACTTTAAATTGCTCTGGAATGTTCGTTATGATTCCGATTTCAGCATGGTTTTTGGACTCATAATTTAATTTTGTATTTACTGAATAAATTTAGGAATTTTTGAAAAATATTTTTTTCCTGATTTAATAATTCAGTTTTTTGGATTTAAATCGCCTATGGGAGCTCATTATTGGGTTTCTAAACTTGAAATGTTTACAATAGACTATTATAATGATTACCCATGTACTGGTATACATATTTTACTCTTTTAGATTCGGTAATATTTATTTTTGATTTTCTGTTTAATTATTAATTACTTAATATTCTAAATAATTCCAAAAAATTGTAGAAATTATAAAAATCAATTATGGCATAATTTGAAAACTGTATACAGCAGGTTGAGTTTATTTTTAATGCTTTGAACTTGTAGCATATTGTTAATCATAGCATGATTTATTTATGTTGGTGAAGTTTAATTCCATTATTAAATTAATCTAATATATTTTCTTTTATGAATTCACATTAAGATACTATTATGTGGAGTTAAATATTTTATCATACTTTATACATGCCATAGTTAGTGGGAGATTGTTCAATTAATAGAAATCTTTGTAGATTTATTCCAAAAATTAATATTTTACGCATCAATTAAATTAAAATTTTGGATAATTGTCACTTGCGACGCAAGTGATGATTACGAGTGTAGTAGATTTTCGATCTTGCGACATGTGTAATATTGTCACTATTTAATTTAGATTTTTGCAGCAAAATTATGTTGTGATATACTAATCAAAATTAATCCCAATCATTTTTTCCTCTAAATGATTTATGGAAGTTAATTTGGTTGACCTAAACTTAGTAGAGATGTTCAATAGTGAATAATATAATTCTATTCTGAGCAAAAAGTCTTGGAGACTTTATATCAAATCTTAATTGAGCCAAAGTAAATAAACACAGCTCAACGTCGTCGTGTTTTTTATTGCCTTGATTGACACAATATAAATTAATGTATGCGCTATGATTAGCAGCATGCTAAATAGTTTTGATTGGCGAGTTTGGAATTGTGAGCTTAGTAAACTATTAAAAGATCTAGATGTGATCCTGATTATTGAGCTGCGTGGATTTACTTTATAGTTTGATTCTTAACAATGTTGCATCATTGAATGAAGCGGCATCCAAGAATCATGTCATCCAAGATATGCGAGCTTAAGCTAATTAGTCATTAAGTGTAAGACAAGTAGCTACTATGAGCAATGTTTAGCTCTCTACTCAACTAATGGATGTGGATGGAGCAAAATTTCACACGCTATCATAGTGTGCATTTAAATGTAACTTGAAGTTAAAAAATTAGCACTTAAAAGGCTACAAAACCTATTAACATTAAGTGACAAGATTAGCACCTAGTGCCTGCAAAATACATCAGCTCTACTAACTTGACTAAGTCTAGATACTCATAGTTTCCACACTTGAGTGTAAGATATAAAGAGGTGCTTATATGTATGATTTCTTAGCTAGGCTAACACTTTTGAAAGGTAATAATCACTAAGCGCAAAAGTTACAACATAGTAATAAAAAGGTCAAAGCCATGATGGTTGTTATGACTATGAGAATTTGACAAAACACTCGTGTGAGCATTGTTATTGAATTAGACTCTTTAGCCTGATTCACGCTTAAGTTGCTTCAGGAGCTGTCATAAGTTGATAGGTTATTCTCTCTTTCTTGTGGATAGTAGAATTAATTGTAACTAACTATGAAGCGAGAAATAGAAATGGCAAGAAGACTATAAACATGTTTCAACTAGATGCAATAAAGTGTATAGAGAATAGAATTGAGTTAAAGGTGCTTGGGGTTTGCACTTTCTAGTTAATTTACAACTTGGGCGCACTTGATATCTCCATGATATCTTTTATGATCTAGTGATTTGACATGAATTAGTCATGAGTCATTACCAAGTTGGGCCTAACCTTTACACTTGTCTTCTAGAAATCACACATATGGATGATTGGAATTAGTTTATGACATTGGTCATAAACTGGTGGCTTGTTGAACTTAATCACATTGACGAGAGAATGAAATAGATGGTTTGAGTAGGCCATCTCGGGCCCACTTGCTTGAGTAATCCTACTGTCATATGGAATTAATTATTGTTTATGTTAGGTGGATGATGCCGCAATGTGTTTCTCAATTAGAAATTGCACCATAGTTTGTTGTCTATGTCCCTAACTCAGTGCCCTCTATATCAGAATTTTACACTCCAGTTGAGTAATGGATTAGCGGAGAGCCAACTTTGGTTGATCTGTAACCATCAAGCAGCTTATCTTTATTTTACTTCCCATAAGGTTGGGAAGTTGAGACCTAGAGTAATAAGGCACATCATTGTATGATGCCTTGTAGACACATAGGGTTATGTGACACATTATTGTATGCTATCATGTAAACTCTTCAGGTCATGTGCTTGTAAGTGAGCAGCTTAATGGGAGTGTATCTAATACGAAGTCACATACAGGTTTTTCTTAGCAGAGGTGACATGAATGGAGTTTTAGAACTCTATGAGATAGAGAATTCTAAGTAAGGTGTTTATGTAGCCTATTTGAGAATGGAAAGAAATTTCTAGTATCTTAGGGACAGTGGGAGGGACGTGCCTACTATTGGATTACTCAATTAGATAAGAATATTCTACATTCTTAGTTACGTGGTAGCGGATGTGAAAATTTTTCACATCATCACTAGGTGATTGAAAGGGAAACATTCATGATTGCTTCGTAAGATGATAAAGAGGTTAGGATAGTGCCAAAGGCTATCTAGTCTCCTATTTTTAGAAAGTGGATTTATATTGTGCATTTTAAGATGAAGTCCTTCAAGATTAACCATTTCTAGCATTTGGTTGACTTTCCACTATAATGCGAAACTATTGTGAACACAAGTGTTCTAAAGTTATACACGATATGGATAGTGGTTTTAAAGAGGCATAAAAATCACTAGATACCGAATAGTCACACCATTGAGAAAGATGTAGACTATGAGGAGACTTCCTCCTATAGAGTGAGATTTACTTCGACTTAGGCTATGATAATAGACTTGAGTTCAGAACTTTGTAGACATTGTGGCCTAACTTCTCATTAGAGAATTGGATAAGTAAATCCAATGGGATTTATCTACTACTTTTATGGAGAAAAATTAGGAGCGCAAAAGATTTCTAGTTCTAATAAACCTTTTACAACCTAAAGCAGTTATCCAATTAGTGGTTCTTAGATTTCATCAAGCCATGATGGGCTAACAATGATCGATGAAGACCGCTGAGGTATGATCAAAAGTCTAAAGAAGTTTTCCATACTTAGTCATTGTGAGCTAGAAATTCAAAGGGTTGTAACCATCTAGAGTTGGCAATCGTCTATTTTAGATATGATGGACATGGTTGATGCAATTTATATGCTCGAATGTTTGATCATTAGGGATTGTTTTGTGAGAATTCTCGGTTTGTCTTTGATGACTTATATAGGGACTACCCTATAATGATTATACACGTGAAATTGCAAAACTATTAACTTACCTGTTGGTAAAAGCTAGAGCCCCAACTATTGAGTGAATCTTCAGATTGTCTTAGAGAGAAACAGATTACCTATATTCCTTGATTTTTTGTTGTAGGGAGCCTGAAGTACGCTATGTGGATGTATTCGGCATGATAAGTGTTACTCATTAGAAATGATTAATTAAGAATTGTTTAGATCTAGATATTGCTCATTAGATATAGTCTAGAAGATATTATGCTAATATGAGAGACTGTGGATAGGATGCTCTACTAGTAGTGTATAAATTTGCTCATTGTAAGATTTAATGCGCAAGTTGGGCGCACCTTGAATGAATGCAAATTAGTCACCAAAATGTTTTTAGAGAGGTAGTTATGTAAGAGGTAGTGATCTTGAACCACTCCATATGAGGGATTCCGTTGCATATGCCTATCGCAAAAGGTGCTGATAGGGCCTATGTTTGGAATTTAGAATTGTGTAAACTGCGGTGGTTGTGTTTTTCAATTGATTGCTTGGTTTTATGATATTACGGGATATTGATGCTATTATGGTTTGTAGCATAATGATTAGCAAATGATGATGTCAGCAGGCTGGCTCACTCACATGAGCAATTACCCTTGATGCTTGGGAGCGAGTAAGGAAAAAACTAGTGGTTTATTTTATTTGGAGCCAAGAGAGGCATCAATTATTCACTATGTATGACGCCTTGGTTGGAGTCAAAATGAGGTCATATTGAAGACCAAACATAGATGTTGGTACTCACTTCCTATGTACTGCCTGTTATGATTAGCCATATACGATATCTCATTTGATGCCTAGAAGACAAGCAAATAGAGAATTTGGGTTAGGCGCTAGAAATTGACCCAGGCGTTTAAGAGTGACTAGACTAAGATTTGTACGGTGTATGGGGTATAATTCATTGTAGCTTATATTCATACTACATGTTCTTGGCAACCGAGTAATGAGGCGAGAGAATGGATCCATACTTCCTTACCATGTGAGTCTTGCACGTCATTATTGATATGACTTTCACTTTTGTACCCTTTATGACCTTTGACTATGTCATAAGGTGAGGGGTTGATGTTCGGCTACTTTGGTGTGTTGCCTGCAGTCATGTATAATTCGTGTAACACCCGCCTTCTTGATTACCAGCTAAAGTAAAGGTTACTTTAATTATGTGCCTTTATCTGAATTATGCGCTAAATGTATGAAAATTATATGACATGAAGTGTTTGATGTATGTTTTGAGTAACAGATATGGTATTGTGTGAAAAGATCTGTCTAATTCACTAAATTAAAAAACCAATATGAAAATTAGAAGGTTAACAGTTAAATGTTGAACTAGGTGGTTAGAGCCTAATTCACCTTAGCAAGATTAAGTTTGGGTTAAGTTAATGAGGCTCGTATAAGAGTGACCTAATTAAGTGAATTAGATTGAATTAGTTTAAGTTTAAAATTTGACCAAAGATAATTGGGACTAGTTCATTGACTCAATAACTTGAGTCAACAAAAAAGGTAAATAGGGAGAGATAGTGGTCGGTGTAGAGACAACTTGAGAGAGAGCCCTAGGAGTAGAAGAAAGGTAAAGGAAGAAGAGCAGTAGAAGAGCTTTATCCAAATCTTCACTAATCCATCCATCTAAGGTAAGAAACTTTCCTCCAATTTCAAGAATTGAAGTTGTTTGCCCATGGAATCATAGAAATTTAGATGAATTGAGAAGTTGGGTAATGTAAAGTGATGATAGCAACCCTAAAGTGAAGGAATGAAAGTAGTCAACTCTTATCCTTGTAATACATGGCATCATCACTTACATCTTGCATGAAATTTAGGATTTGAAGAGTAAATTGCAAGAGTTTTCACTTTGACATTCAAGTTTGCATACATTGAAAATTGTATATATCTAAGGTTCATGATTTTGTGGCCTTCTTTGAGGCTTGAGCCTTGCTTACTTGTTTGAAGTTAGAAGTAATCAATTCCTTTGGTTTTGAAGTGTTTTGAGCCTTCTTTTGTGTAAAATGAGATTGGGTTTTGAAAGGGGGAAAAACTCCATTTTCAGCAGAAATTCGAATTGATTTTTCACCCAGACCACTCGAGCAGACCGAGTCACCGCACGAGCGGCCAACCTTGTTTTGGCCAACTTTGCATTATGAAGTTCGCTCACTCGTACGGCCAAGGCCACCGCACGTGCAGCTAGGGCCACCGCACGTGCGGCCAACAAGGCCAGCTCGGTTTGATTTTCTCTTCTGTTTTCTCTACTTTTCGGACCTCCAATTGCATGGTTTTTAACTATTTTCATGTGCACGTGCATGTGCATGTACATGGGGTGAATATAGGAGGAAATGAAAGAATGAAAGGGATCGGGTTACATAACCAGTAACAGTTAAGTAATGGATAAGTAATGACTAATTGAAGATCTGTGTATTGAACCATTATGCCTTCATGTGCCTATGTAGGTCAGACGTCGCATTCTAGCCAAGTGTTACACGAAACCAATGGTGAGTGACAATATAGTAAAGTTATGCTTGAGTTATAATTCTTTTAGATTGTTATTGGTATTGTTAAAGTCTGTTCAACAGCAATATGATTTACCGAATGCGTGAACCTACTCTGTGCCAAATATTCATATGGCCCGTACCCGGGGGTAAGAATACCGTGGTCCTATTCATGTGGCCCTTACCCCGAGGGTAATAATACTGTGGTATATGTTCATATGGCCCTTACCTGGGGATAACAATAGCGTGGCCTATATTTACGTGGCCCACGCCTGGGGGTAATAATGCCGTGACCCAATATGTATGAGATATTTGATTATGAATGCAAGACCACTATAATTACACATTGATCCTTATGACTGCTATGCCTTAACAAACATGTTACTACTACGTGACTTGACTCACATATTGAAATGGATATTGTTCTTAATCTCTTTACACATTGTTATTCACTGGGCTTTGGCTCACGATTTATATCTGTCATGTAGGTAATCCTGCTCAAAAGAGGAGTTATGGGCGTCAACTTACCTTCTAGTTGTCAAGCCAACCGCTGTGTTTCCCTTCGAGGTTCCTTTTGGGTCTAACTCTAAGGCTTTTGGGTGATTATGAATTCACCATTTTGTAAAGTGATCAAGTGACTTACAGTTAAGAGCTTTTGGTTTTATGCTCTTTTTGGATAATGTGTATGTTTTGGTATATGTATATGATGTGACATGGTATGGGATACTTTTAAAGTGATGCATATAAAAGCTTTTTTATTCATTTTAGTTCACAGCTCATTAGACAATGTATTGTAGTTTTATTGGCTTTTGATAGCTCCTTACTATTTATTGTTAAGCAAGCCTTGAGTAATCACGGATTACTGGCCGGTTACGTCTCTAATCCCGTGTGTCGGGGGTTGGGTCGTGATAGAGTGGTATCAGAGCACGAGTTCTATTGCACACATGCGTCCAAATGAGCTATAGGATGTCTTAGAAAAAGAATTAGGACATTGTATTGCATGTGTGAGTGTGTGTGGACTTGATAATGGCATAAATGATATGACTATGAGGACTATCTTAGAGCATCTCCAATGGTTGTTGCTATTTTGCTATTGCTATTGCTATAATTTGGCAATGAATAGTGTTATTTTGTCAAATTATAGCAATGGTGCTCCAATGGTCATTTGCTATTTTTGACAAATCTCAACCAACTTTCCCTCCAAGTTTGTAGGTGTTGTTTGGATATAGGTTTTTTGTGATTTTATTTTTATTTATTTTTTGTCTTTTGTGACATTTTTTTACCTGTTTGTTACAAAAATTATATATTTATATTATTCCCAACTAGACAAATATAAAAAATTAAAAAAAAATGAAAAATTGGAAAAAAAACATATCACTACATATTTAATGTTTTTTTTAACTACACATGAAAAATAAACAATCACCAATTACCCACCAACAACCAACCATCCAAATTAAAAATTAAAAATTACAAATTAAATGACATTACTAAATTAAAAAATAAACAATCACCAATTATCCTGTAATTATTCATCAGGAGGCATGGGGAAGTAGTAATTTGGGCTACTGACATTTGAAGACCACTTGGCGAAAATCTCATTTTTTCGCATTGTGTAATATGCTTTTGTCTGAGGGTCCAAAAGAGAAATGTCCGTAGTCATTATCTCATGTTCTTCTTTTTCGATCTCAAGTTCTTTCATTTCCTGTAGTGCTTGAATCCTTTTTTCTTCTCTTTCATCTTTTTTCTTTTCCTTCTCAGCAAGGTATTCGTTGAATGTGTCCAATTGTGTGCTCATTTTTTGAACTTCAGCTTGAGCGACTTGATTTTTCCGAAATAATTCTTTTGCAGATTTCCTACCCATAGGCCTTTTACCTTTTGCAGAAACACTGCCCTCACCAACAGTTGGATTGTTACCAACACTTGGACTGGTGTCATCTTCAAGAGAAATGCAGTTATCCATAGGAGAATCGGGGGCTGAATTAGGGGAAAACGGTGTATGTATTCTTGACTTCACCGTGTTCGTAGGAGTTACATCTTGCCACCTGATATTGTTTTGCAAGATTGGCCAACAATGTTCAAAAAGAAAATGTTTGTTTTCATCTTGATGGTATAACAGTTTTGCTTGAAGCATCTATATCAATAAAATATTAAATTAATTAATTAGTTAATTTTTATGTAAGACAAAATAATTAAAAAAAAACTAATATAATAAATGGAAATGAAATCTTACTATATCAACTTGTGACGCCCCACTTGGATGTAGATTTTCGACTTGCGCTATACACCCACGAAATTTGTTGCAACATTTCATGATTACACACCATCGAGATGAGATAGACACTTGTGTTCTTGAGTGATCATTCTGCAATAAACAATAATTTTCAAAAATTCTTCCCCAAAAATGAGAATGCGATTGCGAATTTCCAATAATTGGGTCTTCAGTAATATGACACCAAGCTCTACAAATTGCCATATCTTCTTCAGTAGTGAATGATTTTCCTCTCTTTGTTTTTGATGAACCTTCCATAGTGATTGGCCGAAAAAATTAAAATATGACCGTTTGGGAAAAAAGAGATGAGAAAAGAAATGTGTTGTGAATGAAAGTAAGATTGAGGCTTCTATTTATAAAAATGTAAAATATGACCGTTTAGAAAATAAAATATTACCGTTAATTTTTTATTTTTTATTTTATTTTTTTATTTTATTTTTTTTTTCAAGCCAGAGGAGCACAACGGCTCTTTTTCCTTCCCAAGGTAAATCACCACCATCCACGTAAATCACCACCAACGGATGAGATGGATATCCAGAATGATCCAACCTTTTACATCTCACTCTCACTCTCAACTCTGTCTTTCACTCCCTCTCCCTCTCACTTCTCTCTATAATCATCTTCCTCTCTTTATCATCAAGATAGACACTACAATCTCTGTTTTCCGTCTCTATCTACCCCCCACCCCTCTCTTGATCTCACTCATCTCTCTCTCTCTCTCTCTCTCTCTCTCTCTCTCTCTCCTACAACCCAGATCTTTGTCTCAGACTCGTTGGTTAAAGAGGAGTCTCTGAATATGATCGACCTTGGTTCTGAAGAATTTGGGTAATTAGTCTTTGGATTTGATCTATTTTTCTGCTTGTTTTTGTGATTTAAAGTTGTTTTTGTTTTGTTCTTAATTTTTTTGTTGGTGGGTTTTCGGTGGTAGGTGTTCTCATTACAGAAGGAGATGCAAAATTCATCATCCCTTTCTCTCTCTCTCTCCTACAACCCAGATCATCCGAAGAGCAAAGAAGATTCAGGTTTTTTTTTTTCTCACTGTTTTGATTTTCTGTATTTTTTTTTAATTGTCTGTGAAATTGATGGTGAAATTGATTGTTGAAAATGATGAAATTGGTTTTGATTTGTGAAATTGTTGGTGAAATTGATGAAATTGATTTTAATTAATTTTCTGTGTTGATGAAATAAATTGTTTGGAAACTACTTCAAATTGGTGAATTTTTTTAAAATTATGAAACTGTGTAGTATGATGAAAAAGGGATGATGAATTTTAAAATTATGAAACTGTGTGGTATGATGACAAAGGGATGGTGAATTTTAAAATTATGAAATTGTTTGGAAAGGATGATAAAACTGTGTAGTGTAGTATGAATATTGAACTGTGTTTGGAAAGGATGATGAAAAAGGGAGGGAGGGAAGGAGGAGGTTGGTTGAAGGTGACTTGGCAGCTTTGGCAGCTGCCAAAGCTTGTGCCATATTTGACACAGGTTTTGACATTTGCCAAAGATGGCAGCTGCTAAAAGTTGCCATTTGAGCTGCCTTTCTATCCACTGCTGCCATAATTTGGCAATAGCAGCTCCAACGGCACACCATTGGAGATGCTCTTACCTATGTTTATTATTTCTTGTTTAATATAGCCAAATGGATGCAAGAACTGTAGATGATTTAGAGTCGTCGGGTGCCAGAATAGACAGACTAGAAATGATGGTAGAAATATTGGTTGAATCTTTGAGGCAAAAAAAGCAGGCTCCACCTCCTTCTCCACTTCCAGTGCAACCAGAACCGATTAACAATGATGACATCATAGCCTTAACACAGAAGTTTAATAAATTGAAACCACCAACCTTCCAAGGAAGTCTTGATCTGTTGAAAGCCGAGGCTTGGGTCCTAGAAATAGAAAAGTTGTTTGAGGTTTTCCCTTATTCAGAGGTACAAAAAGTTTTATTAGCCACTTTCACTCTTCAAGAGGAAGCAAGACGGTGGTAGATGCTAGTCCGAGAGAGAAACAATTCTGTGACGTGGGCTCAATTCAAGGAGGTGTTTTATGAAAAATATTTCCCCCAATATGTCTGCGACAGTAAAGTATCGGAGTTTGAGCAGTTGAATAAGGGTACCATGTCCGTGGCTGAGTATGAGGCGAAATTCACGGAACTTGCTCGGTATGCACCACATATGATGGACACGGATTATAAGAAGGCTCGCAAGTTTGAAGGTGGACTTGATGTGGAAGTGCTAGACAGAGTAAATGTTCTTCATCTAAGAAAGTATGTAGATGTTCTTAATTGCGCTCTCATGGCCGAGACCAATATCGTGGCACTGAAGCAAGCTAAGGCACCGGTGACGGAGTGAATGGGAAAAAGACAAGGGGTCAATTTTAAAAAGGGCCGGAATAATTTCTAGACTAAGAAGTAGAATACAGGGTCAACAACGAGTTCCAATCAAGGAAGTAATTATATACCACCATGCCCTGAATGTGGAAGAAGGCACAAAGGGGTGTGCTATAAACTTTTCGGGGCTTGTTTTCAGTGTGGCAAAGCAGGCCACATGGTTGAAGACTATCCTCTCTTATCCCATGGCGCAAACAAGCTTGACAGCATCTGTCTCTGCACCGAAATCAACTTCTAAAGCTGTGACAGGAAAAGAAACATTAAGGCAAGGTCGGGTTTTTGCTCTTGTACCAGGAGATGTCCAGCATACAGAGACAATAGTGTCAGGTATACTCTCTATCTGTGCCCAGAATGCCTATGTTTTGATTGACTCGGGGTCTACGCATTCATTTGTTTCATCAGTTTTTTCTCTCAAATTAGCTAGACCCTCGGAACTGATGAATTTCTTGTTAGCTATATCATCTCCAGCTGGAGGATCTATGATGTGTGCCTATATATACCCTGCATGTGATATTGTTGTTGGGGATATGCATTTATATGTTGATTTGTTGCCCCTAAATATTGATCATTTCGATGTAATTTTAGAGATGGATTGGCTATCAAAATATCATGCGACGATTGACTGTGTAACTAAGCAAGTTGTTTTTCGCCCACCTGGTTTGCCTGAATTTACTTTTAACGGTGTCAGGGTTGTGCCACCCCTGTATTTGATTTCATTTATGAAGGCATGCAAACTAATAAGAAAAGGTTGTAGGGGATATTTGTGTTGTGTATTGCATACGTCTATTATTGAGAAACAAAATATAGACAGTATTCCTATAGTCCGAGATTTCCCAGATGTATTTCTCGATGAATTGCCAAGGGATTTAATTGATAGAGAAATAGAGCTCACTATAGAGATGTACCGGGTACGCAGCCGGTTTCCAAAACTCTGTACTATATGTCGACCACTGAATTGAAGGAGTTGAAAATTCAGTTGCAAGAGTAGGTAGATAAGAAATTTATTAGGCCTAGTACCTCACCCTGGGGTGCTCCAGTCTTATTTGTGAAAAAGAAGGATGGCTCATTGAGACTCTGCATTGATTACCGTGAATTAAACAAGGTGACCGTGAATAACAAATATCCATTACCCTGTATTGCGATCTATTTGACCAATTACAAGGGGCGCAAGTCTTCTCCAAAATTGATCTTCGATCCGGATATCACCAATTGAAAGTTAAGGCGGAAGATGTAGAAAAGACTGCTTTCTGGACAAGGTACGACCATTATAAATTTCTTGTTATGCCCTTCGAAGTAACCAATGCGCCTGCTGCATTTATGGATCTAATGAATAGAGTCTTTAAGCCGTTCTTAGATGAATTTGTTGTTGTTTTCATAGACAACATATTGATTTATTCTAAAAGTCAAGAGGAACATGAACGTCACTTGAGTCTAGTTTTACAAACTTTAAGGGAGAAGAAATTGTATGCTAAATTGTCTAAGTGTGAGTTTTGGCTCGATAGTGTGACATTTTTGGGGCATGTAATCACTAAAGATGGCATTTTAGTTGATCCGCAAAACATAGAAGCAGTTGTCAATTGGCCCAGACCAACCAATGTCACCGAAGTCCGGAGTTTCTTGGGTTTGGCTGGATATTATTGCAGATTTGTAAAAAAAATTTCCAAAATTGCCTTACCACTTACTCAATTGACACAGAAAAGGGTACCATTTGATTGGACTGATATGAGAGAATCAGCTTTTCAAGAATTAAAGACTTGGCTTGTGACTGCTCCAATTCTCACTTTACCCTCAGGTACAGATGGTTTTACTAATTTTAGCGATATGTCTTATAAAGGTTTAGGATGTGTGTTGATGTAGAATGGAAAGGTAATTGCATATGCTTCCTACCAACTGAGGCCACATGAAAAGAATTACCCGACTCATGATTTGAAACTTGCCGCAGTAGTATTTGCATTAAAGATTTGGTGTCATTACCTATATGGGACAACATGTGAAGTTTATACAGATCACAAGAGTCTCAAGTACTTCTTCACCTAAAAAGAATTAAATATGAGACAACGGCAATGGTTGGAATTAATTAAAGATTATGATTTACAAATCTTGTACCAGTCGGGAAAAGCAAATACTGTTGCCGATGCCCTCAGCCGGAAATCAATAGGGAATTTAGCTTGTTTACTCATCAGACAAAGAGAATTGTTCCAAGAGTTAAAAAGACTTGGAGTTGAAATTGTTTTACGAGAACAAGGCGGGACTTTAGCTGCTATTACTGCACAACCGGTACTCATTGAAGAGATTAATGAGAGAGCAACGAGATGAATTCCTAAAGAAAGTACTTGATGAAAGAGAAGCTAAACCAAGACCGAGTTTCATTTTTGAAAGCGGAGTACTAAAATTTCAAGGGAGGTTGTGTGTACCCAATGATGTTAACTTGAAAAGACAACTTATGCAAGAAGCCTACAGTTCAAAATTTTCCATTCATCCGAGGAATACGAAAATGTATCAAGACTTGAAGCTCAATTTTTGGTGGCCGGGAATGAAGAAGGACATTGCCGAATTTGTGTCAAAGTGTTTACAATGCCAACAAGCCAAAGCCAAACATCAACGACCCGCGGACTACTCCAGCCACTTCCAATACCATAGTGGAAATGAGAGTACATCACTATGGACTTTATTGTTGGACTACCTCGCTCTACTCGAGATATGGACTCAATTTGGGTTATTGTTGACCGTTTAACCAAATCTGCTCATTTCTTACCTGTGAAGACATTTTATAATGCGGATAAACTAGCCACAATCTATATTAATGAAATTGTGAGATTACACGGAGTTCCTGTGTCTATTGTTTCTGATAGGGATTCGAAATTTAATTCGAAATTTTGGAAAAGCTTGCAAAAGGCACTAGGAACTGAATTACGACTGAGTAATGCATATCATCCACAGATAGATGGGCAATCTGAAAATACAAACGTTGGAGGATATGTTACATATGTGTGTCAGATTTCCAAGGAAATTGGGAGACTCATTTGCCTCTAACTGAATTTGCTTACAACAATAGTTTTCACTCAAGAATTAGCATGGCGCCTTACGAGGCTTTATATGGCAGAAAATGTCAGTCACCGATTTGTTGGACTGAGGTTGGAGATAGACCTTTGTTGGGGCCCGAAATTGTGCAAGAGACAAAGAAAAAAATGAAGTTGATTCATCAATGGTTAAAGACAGCACAGAGCCGGCAGAAAAACTATACGGATGTTTGTAAACGGGATAAAGAATATGAAGTGGGCGACCATGTTTTCATAAAAGTGACACCGATAAAAAGGCAAACTCGTTTTGGAGCCCGGTACATTGGGCCATATGAAATCATTGAGAAGATTAACCTGGTAGCGTATCAAGTGGCACTTCCTCCAAGTATGGAGCATATGCGTAACGTGTTTCACGTGTCTATGTTACATGATTATCTTCGAGATCCTTTTCTTGTGATTGAGCTAACTCACGTCCTTTTGAATGACGATTATACAAATGAAGAAAGACCCATTCAAATTGTTAACCATCGGATCAAGAAGTTGAGAAACAAGGAAATACCATTAGTGAAAATGGATTGGCAAAATCACGGTGGCATGTATGCAACTTGGGAAAGGAAAGATGACATGAAGCAAGGATACCCAGATCTCTTTCCATTAGACCCTACATTCTTCACGGATGAAGGTATTTAAGCTTGAAAGACCAAACATCATAAGGGAGGGAAAATGTAACACCCGCTTTCGTGATTTCCAGCTAAAGTAGAGGTTACTTTAATTATGTGCCTTTATGTGAATTATCTGCTAAATGTATAAAAATTATGTGCCATGAAGTGTTTGATGTATGTTTTGAGTAACAAATATGGTATTGTGTGAAAAGATCTATCTGATTTGCTAAATCAAAAGTCCAGTATGAAAATTAGAAGGTTAACAGTTAAATGTTGAGCTAGGTGGTTAGAGCCTAATTCACCTTAGCAAGATTAAGTTTGGGTTAAGTTAATGAGGCTCGAATAAGAGTGACCTAATTAAGTGAATTAGATTGAATTAGTTTAAGTTTAAAATTTAACCAAAGATAATTGGGACTAGTTCATTGACTCAATAACTCAAGTCAACAAAAGAGGTAAATAGGAAGAGATAGTGGTTGGTGTAGAGACAACTTGAGAGAGAGCCCTAGGAGTAGAAGAAAGGTAAAGGAAGAAGAGAAGTAGAAGAGCTTTATCCAAATCTTCACTAATTCATCCATGTAAGGTAAGAAAGTTTCCTCTAATTTCAAGAATTGAAGTTGTTTGCCCATGGAATCATAGAAATTTAGATGAATTGAGAAGTTGGGTAATGTAAAGTGATGATAGGAACCCTAAAGTGAAGAAATGAAAGTAGTCAACTCTTATCCTTGTAATACATGGCATCATCACTTACATCTTGCATGAAATTTAGGATTTGAAGAGTAAATTGCAAGAGTTTTCACTTTGACATTCAAGTTTGCATACATTGAAAATTGTATATATCTAAGGTTCATGATTTTGTGGCCTTCTTTGAGGCTTGAGCCTTGCTTACTTGTTTGAAGTTGGAAGTAATCAATTCCTTTGGTTTTGAAGTGTTTTGAGCCTTCTTTTGTGTAAAATGAGATTGGGTTTTGAAAGGGGGAAAAACTCCATTTTCAGCAGAAATTCGAATTGATTTTTCACCCAGACCGCTCGAGCGCACCAAGTCACCGCACGAGCGACCAACCTTGTTTTGGCCAACTTTGCATTCTAAAGTTCACCCGCTCGTGCGGCTGGGGCCACTGCACGTGCGGCCAACAAGGCCAGCTCGGTTTGATTTTCTCTTCTGTTTTCTCTACTTTCCGGACCTCCAATTGCATGGTTTTTAACTATTTTCATGTGCATGTGCATGTGCATGTACATGGGGTGAATAAAGGAGGAAATGAAAGAATGAAAGGGATCGGGTTACATAACCAGTAACAATTAAGTAATGGATAAGTAATGACTAATTGAAGATCTGTGTATTGAACCATTATGCCTTCATGTGCCTATGTAGGTCAGACGTCGCATTCTAGCCAAGTGTTACACGAAACCAATGGTGAGTGACAATATAGTAAAGCTATGCTTGAGTTATAATTCTTTTAGATTGTTATTGGTATTGTTAAAGTCTGTTCAACAGCAATATGATTTACCGAATGCGTGAACCTACTCTGTGCCAAATATTCATTTGGCCCGTACCCGGGAGTAAGAATATCGTGGTCCTATTCATGTGGCCCTTACCCCGGGGGTAACAATACCGTGGTCTATGTTCACAGGGCCCTTACCTGGGGGTAACAATAGCGTGGCCTATATTTACGTAGCCCACACCTGGGGGTAATAATTCCGTGGCCCAATATGTATGAGATATTTGATTATGAATGCAAGACCACTATAATTACACATTGATCCTTATGACTGTTATGCCTTAACAAACATGTTACTACTACGTGACTTGACTCACATATTGAAATGGATATTGTTCTTAATCTCTTTACACATTGTTATTCACTGGGCTTTAGCTCACGATTTATATCTGTCGTGTAGGTAATCCAGCTCAAAAGAGGAGTTATGGGCGTCAACTTACCTTCTAGTTGTCAAGCCAACCATTGTGTTTCCCTTCGAGGTTCCTTTTGGGTCTAACTCTAAGGCTTTTGGGTGATTATGAATTCACCCTTTTGTAAAGTGATCAAGTGACTTATAGCTAAGAGCTTTTGGTTTTATGCTCTTTTTGGATAATGTGTATGTTTTGGTACATGTATATGATGTGACATGGTATGGGATAATTTTAAAGTGATGCATCTAAAAGTTTGTTTATTCATTTTAGTTCATAGCTCATTAGACGATGTATTGTGATTTTATTGGCTTCCGCCAACCCCTTACTATTTACTGTTAAGCAGGCCTTGGGTAATCACGAATTACTGGCCGGTTACGTCTTTAATCCCGTGGGGCGGGGGTTGGGTCGTTACAATTCAGCCTTAAGAAACATTACTGGAAAAGTAATCAATCCTAAACTAAATGGCATGAGGACAAAAAAAAGATCATCCAGTATTACAACTTTGTTGTGTATTCATTGTCAGTAACTCACATGTCTCTCCATGAAAACACAGAACAATACCTTTGTATTGTAAACAGTGTGGGTAGTTCTTTAGTAGTTCGACTCCAATGCTGAAAATTGTTCAAGTTCATTAATGGCAACGCGTGATTCACCCACATGATCCTTGAATTTGGTTTGAGCGTAAAAGATATGTTTGAATCTGTTTATTTCTGCTATGCATGTACTTAATTTCCTAAAGTTATAAAAACAATAATGATCTATTTTAAAAATCACACTTGTCATTCATTTTTTAGAGACAAACAAGATAAATTAAAATGATTATCAGATCAATATAATTATTTTCAAAATTAACATATACGAAAATTTTATAAAATAGACGATTTATATCATTAAAACAAAAACTAGGGGTGCAACTCGAGTGGGTTCGGTTGGGTTGGGAGGTTGTCCAAGTCCAGCCCAAGTTGTGCTGAGACCTGCCCAAGCCCGAATTGTAACCCGAGGTTGTCTGCCCAAGCCCGACCCGAATTAAACCCAAATTGCCTGAGTTGCCCGAATTGTAAATGAATTTCAATTTTTTTTTTTTTTTTTGCAGCTACATTATTAAATTATTAAAATTTGACTTTATTTACAAATTTTTTTTAAATAGAAAATCATTAATACCATCAAAACAAATAATTTATATAATGTAAGAGATATGTCACTATGGTAATCCTTACAATTTATAAGTGAAAATATAAAAAAAAAAAAAAGAAGTAAGATTTTATGTTATTTATATATAATAGATATTCAATATGATTCAATAATATAAATTACTTTAATATCATGTAATGGTTAATAATATATATGTATATTTAATATTTTTATATATCTATATATGTATAATTCGGGTTTCGGATTGCTCGGGTTGTTTGACGTCTTTATCCAAGCCCGCCCAAATTTAATTCGGGCTGCTGAATTTTTGCTCAAGTCCGTACCGAATTTAAAAATATTTTATCCAATTCGAAAAAAAATCAAACTGGGCTCGAATTGCTCAGGTTGAGCCTGCCCAAAATGTACCCCCAACAAAAAAAACCATGATCAGCCTCTACAAATCCGGACAGTGGCCTCCAGTGCAGACAGTCTATTCCCTTCAGGGTTGATTATATATTTCTTGTGGAAAAAAAAGGTTGCGAATGTGCAACTACAATTCTTCAGATTTTCCCATATTTTAAACTATAACAGGAAAGGAGGGATGGCTGAGACAAGGCCGGCCCTAGGGTAATAGAGGGAGAGGTGGCTGCTTTGCGCTTTGCATTCTGTTTAAAACTAAATAATTTTACGTTTGTTTGGTTCATTATTCAACCCCACCCCACCCCCCAAAAAAAAAATGTTTTGTTCATTGACTTTAGGGGTGTTCAAAACAAATCAGTGGAGCCGGTAAATTTGACTAGTCTGATCCAAATCGTAGGTTTAGCCTGATTTTTGTTAGTTAGTTTCAGTTTTGATTCTGATTCTGAAAATGTGAAACCTTTCAAATCGATTCAGTTTTTGGTTTTAAAATTTTAGGCCTAGTTTGGAAAAGACTAAATAAGTGCACTTTTTGACTTTTTTTGTATTATGTGTAAAAAAAGTAGAGAGGAGATATTGATTGATGTGACCCAAAAAAGATAAAAAGATGAAATAAGTGCACTTTTTTCTTTGTAGCCAAACTTGGCCTTAGTTATGATTTTAAATTGAATCAGACCGTGATATATTTGCTTATTATTATTATTATTATTTAATACCTAAAAATACTAATCTTTATTGTAAAATTTATAAATTCTAACCAATTTAATCAAATTAATTATTATTAATTTGTTTACTAATATAAAATATATATTATATTTAGTGTTATATAAAATTTCTAGAATCGTAAAATCAAACCTAGCCAAACCAGTTTCTACGATTCAGTTCTGGTCTGATTTCATGAGTTTAACAGTTTAGTTATGATTCTAATTTTTTTTTTTTTTTTGAATCGTAAAAACCAGTCCGGTTCTTAGTTTACTCTGAAACTGAACCAAGTCTATCCATGTACACCTCTAATTGACATGAAATGGTTTGAATAATCATTACATCATAGTATTCATTCTCATATTAGGTTCATAAAAAAAAATAATAAAAAATATATTACATATAAAATTATCACTCATCATTGTGAAGAAAACTAATGAATGATCATTTCAGTCCATTCCATTTATTTCGTTTACAATATTATAATTGAAGTGGTGAATTATTTAAAAATAATGGATATGTTTAAATCCACTCCATCTTCGTCTATCGTCATCTACCTCCTTCGGCAATCATCATAAGGTATGTTTTAGTGGATTTAAGGTTTAATTTCTATAATATTTATCACTTTTGTGCAATTATTTTGGAATTAGTGTCAAATTTTCAATTTATGGTTCAATATTTGTTATTTGATTGATGGTTTAAATTGGGGATTTTATATTGGAACTAGGGTTTTTCGCAACCATTTGATACAATATTTGATACAATAAAATATATTAATGCAATAAAAGGCATATGTACTGATAAAAATAAATAAAGTAAAAGTCATATATATATATATGGAATCCACACTAATAAACAATAAGATTTAACATGATACCTGAAATATTTTGATGATTTATAATTATCCTAAAGTTATTAATCAGGATGCATGGCTTTCCCATCAGTATCTTTTTCAGGGACTAACGTGGAGCAACTTGTACAGTAACCAGAATATGACATTTGGTTGAGAATTCAAAATCTGTGTTGTCATCCATAATTTTCTGCACCAATCTTTGAAGCAAAAGTCTTTCAATGACTTTGGGATCAATGAAAAAGGCAATTTGATTTTTTTTTTTTTTTCAATATAGTTAGATTTGTTAGTTTATTAGAAAAGTTAATGTATTATTTAAAAGGTCGTCATTGCTCTACCAACCTGAATCCCTTCCTTATTGCACCTTAAAGTGCAGTTACACGTCAACTTGCTACAAGAGCCTTGGCAAGTCAATTTGAACTTAAGCGGTAGTGTGTGATGGATATTACCAAAGATTAGTTTGGGAAGGGACTTTTTTATTGGTTTTTCTACTAAAATAAAAGCTTAAAAAAATTTAAGGCCTTGTTTGGTTTGATTTTGGGAGATAAGTTTTCAAAAAATATTTTGGAAAGAGAGTTTAGAAATTTTTATAATTTATTTTATTATATATTTTGAAAATAATTTTAGAATTTGAGAATTTGAGATGATTTGATATTTTTATATGAAATTTTTTTTTTTAACCTTTTTTTTTTTTTTTTTAAATTGCCCAACTTGATCTCAACTCCAACAATCTCCATGGTGAGTTGTCTAGAAGGCTGGGAAAGCTCTGCCATTTGCAGACATTAAAGCTTTCTATCAATGAAGTCAGTGCAGAGGTAGCTGAATTCATGGATGGTTTTATTGACCTGCAATTTGCCCAATTCATTTGGATACCTAAAGAATTTGAATTAACTTCTACTTTGGAATAACTTGTTCGAATTGGTTTTTATTGAGGAATTTGTTTTTTTTTTTTCCTTCAAAAATTTATATTGAATACAAATCTTGTCTGATTTAACTTCTTTCTTGGCCTTATTGTTATAGGTATTGATATGGTTTGAGATTTTGTCCATAGTTCTTGGAATTTCTAAAATTGGGTATAATTTGTTTCATACAAAGCTCTTTGTTATTTGATATTTTCGACCCAAACAGGACTCATAACATAACTAATACAGTTGTGGGAACATGTGACCCATGCAGTGCAGGATTGACTAATAAGGTTGAGCTCTACCCTTCCTTGGGGTCCTAATTGTTGACTAGTAAATGTGAATCTAGTATTCACTCCATATTCTAAGAACACATAGTGGGTGTTTGAGGAGTTTAATTGGTGAACAAAATCAAAACCACTTTCTCTTCTTCTCTTGCACTATTCTATGAAATGCTACTTGGGTAGGTGTATTAATCCCTCTCCTATTTATTGACCAAAAAAAAAAAAAGTGTGTTAATCCTCAACTTCAAAATTGATAATTAGATTCCAGAAGTTAAAAATATTCCCTCAGCTTTCAGATTATTTTATTTAGTATTTATTGTGGGTGTTTGAAAAGTGACTATTTTAACGCTGTGTTTGGTTGGGGGATTTGGGAAGAGAAATGGAAAGGGAAATGGAAATGAAAGGAAAAGGAGAAAGAATTAATAGAATTCCAAATCCCAACTATGTTTGGTTGTGTTGGTTATAAAATAGAATTGATGTCCTAAAAGGTATCCTATTTCTTTATTTATTTCTCACCCCCTTTCTTTTCCCATATATTTTTTATTATAACCAAACATAAATAGGATTACATTTCTCATTCCTTTTCCAAATCCCACCTCAAAAACTCCAACCAAACACAGCATAAAGGTTTTTTGGCTTTTTGATTATTTTAATAGGTTATTTTAATTTTTGTATTTGAAAAAATGGGATGGATTTTTATTTGAATTGTTGTATTAAAAAATGTATTAAAATGATATTTGAAGTTAAAATGACAAATTTATCCCTAATCTTACATTTTTCAAAATTGGTGTAAATAGACAAAATCGTCTTTTACTATCTTAGGCAATAAGCTGTCAACTACACTTTGCTACATTGTCAACGTGACCGTGTAGCTGCCCCACTGCCGAAATGATGTTTTTTGTTTTTATTTTTTCAACATAAATTATTAGCTTAAAATATTTGAGACCATTTGACTTTTTTAATATTTGAGGCTAGCCTCAATCTTGGTTTCCCAAACACCCCAATTTATTTATCATAAATTACGAGTCCTCAAGGGCCAACCCACAGAAATTTGACTCCATTACATGTTTCCAACTAATCTTCATAAGCAGTATGGTTTGTCGATTAAAAAGCAAGAAAACAAAAAACCAAAAAAGACATGGCTATGGGAATTGACTCCCTTCAACTTCTCTTTCTCATTCTCTTGTCCGGATTATTGTTTCTTGAAACCATTAAACTCGGCTCCTGCATAGAAATTGAGAAGAAAGCACTTATCAAGTTCAAAGACAGTCTCACAGATCCCTCCGGCCAGCTCTCTTCCTGGGTAGGAGAAAATTATTGCAACAATGCTAGGTGGCCCGAAATTTTATGGCTCGAATGTCACAAAACGACGTCGTTTTGACACATTCGAGCATTCGGGCTACACAAATTCGGGCTACCAAACATTTTTCAAATTATTGTACATGGAGCGGAGTGACCTGCAACGACAAAAGTGGAAATGTCAACAAGCTCAACCTTCGCAACCCATTTCCGGATAATTCTAATCTCCACAAACTGGGATGTGAGATCAATCCTTCTTTGCTCGACTTGAAATATTTTAGTTACTTAGACCTTAGCATGAATGACTTTGGAGGGATCCAAATTCCTAGTTTCTTTGGATCTCTCACGAAGTTAAGGTATCTTGATCTCTCTAGTGCATCTTTTGGTGGAACAATCACGCCAAATCTCGGAAACCTTTCAAGCTTACTTTATCTTGATCTGAGCTTTTACTTCAGTGATTCAAATGTAAATGATTTGAGATGGATATCCAGTCTTTCTTCTCTAAAATACCTTAATTTGGGAAGTGTGGACCTTAGCAAGGCTGCATCCTATTGGCTTCAAACGGTTAACATGCTTCCTTCGCTTTTAGAATTGCACATGCCTCAGTGTGCACTTCTCAATCTTCCGCCTTCTCTTCCCTCAGTTAATTTTACGTCTCTTTCAGTGCTTGACCTCTCCAACAATGGCTTCAACTCCACAATACCCCATTGGTTGTTCAATGTTAGTACCCTTGCCCAACTTCATCTAAACTCCAATAATCTCCAAGGTGGGCTTTTGGACTCCTTTACAAAGCTAACTTCCCTTCAAAATCTTGATCTCTCACAAAATTACTTCATTGGAGATCAATTGTCAAGAAATCTAGGGAAGCTTTGTAATTTGCAAATGTTGAAACTTTCTTTGAACAACATCACAGGAGAGGTAACCGAATTCATCAATGGTTTGTCTGAATGCCCTGATAGTAGCTTAGAGACATTGGACTTGGGCTACAACCAACTGACAGGTAGCCTGCCTAATACATTGGGAAACCTGAAAATTTTGCGGTATCTTATACTCTAGTATGACTTGTTCCAAGGTTCAATTCCAAACTCCACCGGAAATTTATCTTCTCTGGAGGAATTATACCTCTCCAACAATCAAATGATGGGGAACATCACACAAAACCTTGGGCAGCTCTCATCATTAGTTGTATTGGAGGTCTCTGAGAATTCATGGGAATGTGTTGTCACTGAAGCTCATTTTGCAAATCTCTCAAGCTTGAAGGAATTCTCAATTTATAAAAAATCACCAAATATTTCAATGATTCTCATCATCAGTTCTGATTGGATTCCTCCTTTCAAACTCACATGCATCAACATCAGATCATGCCAGTTGGGACCCAAATTTCCAGCATGGCTTCGAAATCAAAGTAAGTTGAACACTTTGGTTCTTAACAATGCTAGAATTTCAGACACCATACCAGATTGGTTTTTGAAGTTGGATTTGCAGCTCATTGATCTAGACGTATCTCAAAATAACCTAAGTGGACGAGTGCCTAACTCATTACGGTTTAACAACTTTGCCAATGTTGATCTTAGTACAAACCGCTTTGAGGGTCCTCTCCCACTTTGGTCTTCCAATGTGAGCACATTATATCTAAGGGATAACTTGTTCTGTGGACCAATTGGTGAAGTAATGCCCCAGTTAACAGACTTAGATATCTCTACAAACTTTCTAAATGGTAGCATTCCCTTATCCATAGGTAATCCGAATGCTTTGACAAACCTAGCCATCCCAAACAATTATCTATCTGGAGAAATTCCTGACTTTTGGAATGATATGCCAAACTTATACTACATTGATATGTCAAACAATAGTCTATCCGGTACAATACCAAACTCAATAGGTTCTTTAAATTTCCTCACATTCTTGTTTCTCTCTAGTAACATTCTTTCAGGGGAAGTTCCTTCCTCCTTGAAGAACTGTACAACCATTGATGCCATCGATATTGGTGACAATCAAATATCTGGATACATTCCGTCTTGGATAGGAGAAAGCATGCCATCTCTCTTGAATCTCCGTTTGTGGAATAATTCCTTTATTGGAAACATTCCTTTACAAATATGTGGCCTCTGATCACTTCACATATTGGACCCTTCACAAAATAAGCTATCTGGAATAATTCCACCTTGTTTTGGTAACTTGAGTGGTATGAAAACTGAGCTTAATTTAGATAATCCGTGATACGAGGGGCACTTGCAGGTGGTTGCAAAAGGAAGAATACTAGTCTATCAGGATAGCATCCTTTACCTTGTAAATAGTCTTGACCTATCCAACAATAATTTGTCTGGGAATATTCCTGAAGAACTAACCGGCCTTTTCAAATTGGGCACCTTGAACTTATCAACGAATCACTTGAGAGGAAAGATACCAGGGAAGATTGGAAATTTGGAATAGTTAGAAACACTTGACTTCTCGAAGAATAAACTTTCATGCTGTGTTTGGTTGAGAGATTTGGGGAGGGATTTGGAAAGAGAAAGGAAAAAGGTATTAGGTAAAATGTACATGTATTTTATTCACATTTCACCAAATTTTCCCTTTCCTTTTCCAAATCCTTCTTCAAATCCTCCAACCAAACACAGCGTCAGGGCCTATTCCACCAAGCATGATATCCTTAACTTTTTTGAATCACTTGAATTTATCATATAACAACTTATCAGGTAAAATCCCCACAAACAATCCATTCCAAACCCTCGTGGATCCATCAATTTACGAGGGTAATCTTGCACTTTGTGGGTTTCCATTGACAACCAATTGTACTGACAACAGTGATCAACCTCCTAATCGGGATAAAGAAGACACAGATGATGAAGGCAAGTTTGAAAAGCTAATGGTGTGCATCACTATAGTACTGGGATTCTTTGTGGGCTTTTGGGGAGTCTGCGGCACTTTGATAATCAAAAAACATTGGAGAGATGCTTATTTTCATTTTCTTGGAAAATTGAAAGACAGGATCACTTGAGTTGTCTAATTGGAAATTCGATAGAGCTTGAAAGAAACTCTTAACATGTGAGAAAATATTGACATGCATGTTGCAAGAAATATGGTTGTTTCTAAAGCTATATTGCATAATATCTTAATATATGTGATGAGCCTTGATACAATAGCAATAAAAGCAATGTTCCGAATAATCTTCTACTTTATTATTATTGATTAGGCAACTTTGGAAACATATTTAAAAAGTCAAAAAGTCACTACAAAAAAGTCATATCTTCTCTCTACTTTTTTACACGTCTTTTTGTAAAAAACCAACTAAAATAGTTAGTTCCTGAAACAAAGATTTCATGTGCATTGATGCGTGAAGTTTCAAGTTGGTCTCCATGAAAAATAAAAGCACTCGTACATACAAATTCGATGGATGGCATCAGGGCTCTTGAGCTAAGCTTCATCTTATATAAAGTTTGAAAAGATTCGTGGTAGAAGATTCATGGCGGATGTGCAAAAATGTGAACTTACTGTGAAATTTTGTATTGGAGGTAGTCGAATGTAATAGTGACAAAAGTGGTAGATCAGTGGAGTGCCCTAACTTTTTTGAAAATATGGTATTGTTTCTCATCTTCTCATATATATAAAAGAATTCTTAAATATACATACATGCATGTAGATTCTTTTAGTTTGATCTTGGTGGTACACACAGGCAGATTTCTAGCAGCAATCACACTACAGAAACCGCAATAGTTTACACCTAATAATATAGGAAGAGATAGAAAGAAAGGAGAGAGGTAAGAAAATAAAGGTAAGGATTAAATGGGTAATTTAAATATGAAAGTCGTAATTAAGTGGACAATTGACACACAGACAGATCTAACTATTGGATTAACAAAAAACTCTCACTTTTTAATTGTATTGGCCAATACAATCACATAAACTTATAATTTCACACAATTAGACTTTATTGTAAGAAATTAAAATGAGCAATTTTCAGATGAATTATATTGGCCAGCGGATTAAAAGTCAATAATTTCAAACTGCTAGATTTTAGGACGTGGACCCCCAAAAACATTTTTAACTTTAAAACTATTCCCACATTTGCCGATTATTATACGACAGGGAGTGGGCACCAAAAACATTTTCAAAACCATCCGTTTTTTCACTTTTGCCGACTACAATACGACAGGACTGTGTGGACTCTCAAAAATTATTTTTCCCACATTCGTCCAGCGATAAGCCTAGACAAGGCATGTTGGCACCTTAAATTTAAAATCACCCCCACATTGACCGGCTCTTATACAAACGGACGTGCGCATCGAAAGACATTTTCCTCTTTTTCTTTTTGACTCCTCGTGTGGGTGCTAATTACAACACAACCCAACACAACTCAACTCAACTTAACCCAACTCAACACAACTCAGTCCAACTCAACACATTTCAACATAACTCAATGCAATTCAACATAACACAACAAAATTCAACACAACCCAATTCAACACCATTCAATACAATTCGGCATAATTCAATACAAACTCTTAAACCTCAACATCATCATTTCATCACAAAACTCATATCATCCATACCATTAGTAATTTCTTCCCCAAGTTTGGTTTCATATTATAACATAATTTAAAATATCAACATTAAGAGTTTAATCGTAACTTTTACATACATTTTCAAACTCTTTAAAATTTCAATCAAACTTGTACTTGTGTAATTTAACACCTCAATTTCATTATACTGCTTTCAATTTAAGCAAAACCATAACCATCTTCATGAGCCAAACTAGGATTTTTAAGAGAAATTAAAGTTTTTCACAAAAACATTTTTTATTCCAACTCTTCTATTAATTATACACCCAAATTCATGACCCAAAATCATAACCCAACAAAAAAACCCCAACTCTTGAAACTCTAAACCCCCAATCTCATGATTTATTCATAATATGCTTAAAAATATAACTTTCATATTTATATAAAGAAAATACCATAAATCTATCTATAAATGAGGGTATTGAAAGAGAACTAAAAATCCCAACCTCTTGAAACGAAGAGAAGACCACCCAAAAATCACCGGTGACGAAACCACAAACTATTTGGACCAAAAGAAAGCCCTTGATGAGATCTACAATCTTCCTCAAAGAACCAAGGTGAAAAGATCACTCTAGGTGAGTAGATCTAAAGATCTAAGTGAAAAAGTTTGAGTTTACAGAGAGAAGAGAAACTCACAATGTAGAGAGAGAAAAGAGAAGGAAAAGTGAAATGAACAAATGTTTGGAGCCTATTTATAGTAGCAAGGCACTAATAGAACAATAATCCTAAAGTCAAATAAAAAGAACAAGTCAAAAACCTCCAAAAAGTAGGGCCCAAACCGACCCAAAAATACTATGAAATACTAAGACACCAATGTGTGCAACAGACAAGGGTCGACCCTTGCAACTAGAGGAGTCGACCCTTTACTTCAGAATGCAACCCAAAACAAGACAGCAAGGGAAAGGCCGACCCCAGGGACTCAGGTGTTGGCCCCAAAAATCAGCAGAAGCACTAAGAGCAAGGCAACAAGGTGGTGTCGACCCCCAGGAAGGTAAGGGTTGACCTCTGAACAAATTTTCCAAATTTCTAAAAAAAATTTCAACGTAAACAATCGTGAATGAACAATCCCAACATATTTAAATTGAAATGTACTCCTCCAAAACCAAGATACAACAACTCCAAAGACTTCCAAAAAAGGAAAATAAATGAGTTAAATACACCCTCTAATAGTTTAAAGGATACAAGTGTTACATGCAGGTTCTCAATTACGTAATTTCCTTTTCTTTCTTGAAGTGTTAAACACTGATAGGTTGTACCTTCATTCGTGAGAAACACGTTTGATTTGTTTTTCCTCCTAGAAGTGTGAAGCGTTGATAGGTTGTATCCTTCATTCATGAGAAACATGTTTGGAGTTGCACCCCCGGTTTCACATTTTATCGACTATTGGTTGAGATTAGAGTTCACTATTGCTATGATTGTTGGTCATATGCAACTTTCAGAGTATGTTTCCAACCTCCCTGGAGTGCGAAAACACTGATAGGTTTGAACTCTTCTTGTGAGAAACACGAGTGGATGTGCTTTGACTTTTCTTGTGAGAAACATGAGCAGATGTGTTTTGACTCCTCTCATGAGAAACACGATTGGATATGCTTTTCTTCTCTTATGAAAAACATAAGGAGGTGTGTTTTTCTTCTCATATATTCATTTTTCGAGCATGTTTGGAATTGATCACCACCTTGATGCACGAAAGCATAAAAAGGTTGTATTCATTACATTCTGACCTCTTGTCAGCATACTTCATATCATTTGCATGAAGCTTGCCTCATTTATTGTCACATTTGCATCTTTACCAACATTCCATTGCATCACATTCATTTGCATACAAAAACTTTCAAACCAGCTTCGCTAGGCGTATAAGTCCAACTCTCAAACATCGGCTGTGTGAAACACGTAAGTCTAACTCTTAATACTGGCTTCCCTAGGCGTGTAAGTCCAATTCTCAAACATCAGTTGTGTGAAACGTGCAAGTCTAACTCTCAAAACTGGCTTCCCTAGGCATGTAAGTCCAACTCTCAAACATCAATTCTGTAAAACACGTAAGTCTAACTCTCAAAACCGACTTCGCCAAGCGTGTAAATCCAACTTTCAAACACCGGCTATATGAAACCCGTAAGTCCAACTCTCAAACCAATTTTGCTTAATGTGTAAGTCCAACTTCAGATTGACTTCGCTAGGCGTGTAAGTCCAACTATCAAATATCGGTTGTGTGAAACACGTAAGTCCAACTTTCAAACTGGTTTCGCTTGGCGTATAAGTCCAACTCTCAAACCAGTTATGTGAAACACATAAGTCCAACTTTCAAAACAAGTTCTCGATTTAGCATTTCATTCGTATTTTGCCTCCGAACTACGTTGGTTTGATTCCTTACAAAGAGATACATAGGCAGCCCTATGGGGTTTAACCAACTGCATTTGCATGACTGATTAGTGTCTTACGGCATTATCAAAAGGGTTGTCTCTAGGTTTTGACTTCTACTCACGCCATTCGAATGATGTATCAAGTATTGTCAAAGAAGGGCAATTGTGGACACCTTCTTTTTTTTTTTATCAACCTTAAGACTCGGGCACTCTCCAAAAGCTTTCGATGATGAAAACAAGAATACACTATCTCAGCTCAAGTTTAAACCTCGAATGAGGAAGAATATCCACCTCCATACCCTTTTTAGCCAAAAGAGTTTTCTAGACCTTCAAAATTATTTTCAAAAGTGATTTTCTAAAAACTAGAGATACCTTCTCAAACATTTCATCATTTCGTACCTTGTCCTTTTCAAAATCTTGGTCAATTTTCAAAATGAAACAAGAGTCAAAGTTAGAATAAGTGGGATTATGGAAAACCCTCTAGAAATGGGTTTAGCCAGACAACTTTGTGTCCAGTTGGACCTTTTTGTGCATAACTGAACCATTTTGTCCCGCCAGAATATTTCAGAATTGTTTGCCGGACACTTTTCTGTTTAGCCAGACAATCTTATGATGCCCGACCATACATTTTAGCCATACGTGTCTCTTAATATTTTTGACCCTTTTGAGACATTCTATAGCATCTTTTGCCTGTGAAAGACCCCTTTGAAGGGAAAGATGGGGTTGGCACATTTTTTACTCAACTCTATAGACAAAAGTAACCATCTATCTCCCTCAATTCTCTACACATACTTGCAGTCTTATTCATCTCTTGGCTTGGAAGATTTAAGCAATACATCGCCATTGGCTTGAAAGAGTTTAGAAAAGAGTATATGACCAACTTGTGCACTATTTTTACTGGATTTTAAGGTAGTCTCTACTTCCATCCAACATTTTCTTTTCTTTTCTATCTCTTTCTCTATATCCAAACACTTCTATTATTGTGATGAGATTATTGATTGGGGTTGAGGTTACTTGGCGGTCATTGTCACAGCCCCCTTTAGCTTATTGGAATTTTTTTTTTCTTTCTATTTTATTTTGTATTTTTCTAGTTGCCAAACACTTTTGGTTAACCCTTCTCTACTCATTTTGTATTTATTTTAAGGCCTGTATAGGGTTTTAGCCAAGTCCAAGTTGATTTTCTTACTTTCTAGGGTAAATTATATAAATGGTCCTTGTAATTTATACGATGTGTCAATTTGGTCCATATTATTTTAATTTGCTCGATTTTATCCCTTAATTTAATGGATTATGTCATATTGGTCCAATAAATAACGACCATTAGGTTTGGTGGACAGAAAGTTATCATGTGCTCAAGCAATATGTCAATTTGGTCCTTATAGTTTATATGATGTGTCAATTTGATCCTTATTGTTTTAATTTGCTCAAATTTGACAGGGACCAAATTGACACATCATTTGAGTTTCCGTCCACTAAACCTAATGACCGTTATTTATTGAACCAATATGACACAATCTGTTAAATTAAAGGGCAAAATCGAGCAAATTAAAACAATAGATACCAAATTGACACATCGTGTAAATTACAGAGACCATTTGCATAATTTACTCTACTTTCTATCTTTGGCTTCCTCTTTTAGAATAGATTAAGCCTCCTTTCTCTAATCTTATTTTCATGGATTTGGTTAGCTTATACCCATTTTCATGAGTAAAATGGGTAGATCCTCTCTATTCTCATTATAGTTCTCAATCATTTCATTGTTTTTCTGGCTTTCTATCTCTTTAGATGCCCAAGCGCAGCTTCCTCTTTGAGAATATATTGAGTCTCCTCTCTCAAATAGTCTTTTCATGGATTTGAGTAGCTTATGGGGTAGAACCTATCTATTCTCATTAAAGTTCTTGTTATTTGCTTAGTTCATTATTGTTCATTTTTTTGTTAGAAGCATAGGCATAGCTTTCTCTATGAAAATCGGTCTGTAGACGCGCTCGCATGGGGCCTTCGTACTACAGTTCGGACTCGATTTTTGTCACGGTTCTTAATCTGAACCAAAGAGTCCAAATCTGACAAATCGTTTTGAGAAAAACAGATTTTTAGAAAAGAAGTGCCAAACATAGACTGCTTTGCCAAATACAGAGTCGCCACCTAAATATTTTATTTTGGAAAATTTAGGAAACCCTGACTCGGTGCCAAAGGCCACGTGTCCGTCATCACTAAAGTTGCCTCGGCTCGGGAACTCGGGTACGATTGGGGAAGGTTAGCTATGAGCACCCCCTCTCGCCCGATCCGAAGATCGGCCTCTACTAACCATGATATACGATTTTGAAAACGTTATGTGTTCTTATTCCAGTTAATTAGCTAGAATTACTATGTGATGCGCACAACACAAAAATATAGACTAGATCGCCTAATTTGGAACGAAGCATTGCATATCCGTTTGTTTGAAAAACAGTTTGAAATTTGCTACTCGCAAGTAGGCTAAAACACGGATTTCAACGAGTTGTTCCAACTCAAACAATCCAACCTTCACCCACAGGCATTCAAGCAGTTTATATCACATAAACATCTAGCCACATGGTAAGCATGCTGTCATGTTGACATTCACACTCATGCGAGATGCTAAAGCAGAAAAATACTTACAATGTACTCCGAGCCAAGACAAGAACATGTTAGCAATCAATGCATGATCCAAGTCCATGTTAAGTGGCTAATGCAACGCATACAGAATGCAATCTAGAATAGGCTCGGCTAATCTAAGGATGACATGTGAAAATGCACAGATAGCATGTATTCAAGTTAGATTTGAAATACTTTATGCAGTTAGCATGATGCGCCGAGCTTGGTGCATGCAAGACTAATGAATGATGCACGCATGCATAGCATAAGGTATGCTAAAGTAAACATGTCCTAATACTAACCATCAAAAGCAGGTAAGTAAAAGGGAGAAAGAAGTGGGGGGTTGGAAGACATGCACACACGCACCCACACTTGTTACAAATTTGCCCTCGCTCGGAGGGACCGAAAGAATAATACAAATTAATTAACCTACAAGCTAATTAAATATTACAGACCAATTAATTAATTAACAAATTAACTAATCTAATAAAAGTAGTAAACAGCCTCGGGAAGAGGACCCAATGCAATGCGCGCTCGGCTCCGCTCGGAAAGCCATTGCCATGCACAAGTTGCCTCTGCTTTGACTGTTATCCTTCTCTGAAGACTGCACAAATCTCAGGGTTGCTTCCCTGAATGCTGTGGAACACCGCCAGCTGAGGGAATTGGTCACCGGCCATGGAGAATGGTCACCGGCCACAAATTAATCCATCGGCCTCTTATGGATGGCCGGTCGACACTTCAAATGGCCGGCCGGCCAAATCTTCCTGCAGAATCTGTTTTTGACAACAGCAGAGGGCAAAACATAGCATGGCAATGCATTTCAAGCAATGTATGCACCAAACACACCCCTTATCATATTCATGACTCAAAGGGATATGATTCTCGATTCTCGGACCACCAATCGCGCATTTCCATGCATGATGGCCCAAGGAACCAAGTATGCATTTTGATATGGAATGCAATGCACATAATCAAGCAAAGGGGGCTCAACCTCCATCACAATCAACTCAAGAGGTGAAGCATGCATGCCAATGCAATGCATCCTAGGTATGGAGGCTAGTATGCAACATGGCAATGCAATGTGTAATGTAGGTTAGGCACACAACCTAAGTAAAGAAGCATGTAAGGCATGAAGCAATGCAACCTACAAGTATGCAAGGCACAATATGGATGTTCAAGCATGCAAGCAAGCATGTGACTTCATTCAATCATGCAACGACACACTAGTATACAACAACACACAAGGTGAGCATGCAACAACATGCAAAGGGGTGGACTTAAACTAATTTAGGCAGCCCTCAAACAAGCCTAAAACAGTGGCCAATGCTATGGAAATGAGGGCCTACACACACACACACATGTACATGTTGATGGGCCAACACTTAAGCATCAAACAAGCAATCTTTAAGCACACTTAAGAGAGCTTAAACATGAACAATTAGCATGCAATGTAAACTCTGGAAATCATGTTAATAATGGTGCCAAACCAATTTGAACAAGACAAACATGGCATGCAATTGGTCCAAGTACTTGAGGCAAGCCAAGGAGACTTAAACCATGGCTAAGTCAACCAAGCCTCACAAGGTCAAGAGGACTTAAAACAGGTTCGAGGCAGACTTAGACAATGCTAAGGGAACACCTAGATGGCATCTAAGTGGCTTAAACATGCAAGCATACAAAGGAGCACATTCATGGAGCATGAGGCAACAACCTTTTAAAGCAACAAAGGAGTATCAAATGCAAATATGCGAGCATGTTATAAGGACTGAAATAGCATGGTAAGTGGTTCCAAACCACTGAAATAGTGCAAGTAATGCATGCTACACGCTCACACACCTAAGGCTAACAAGCCAAAATGCAAGGTGGCTATACTAAGCATGCTATGGTCGACCAAAACAACCAAGAACAGAACTTAAGCATGCTAAAATAAACACAAAAGCTTCACAAAGCTTGGCCAAAATCATACTAGAACAAGGATCAAAACCTAAAGCATGTTAAGGCCAAAACATGGCATTACAAGGCATGTATGCTAAACAAGCATGGTGTACCCAAACCAACTTAACACAATGTTATATCATGGCAATATAAGCACAAAAATCAGTTAAGGCATGATCAACATGAACCTAAACTAGATGCTCTCTAAAGAGGCAAAAATTGCCCTTTTCAAGGACAACAAGGAGAGGGGGTGGCCCTATCCTTCTTAGGACCTCAAGGCACCATCCTCAGCACTGAAATCCCTCAAGATTTCAGTGGTGAGGAGGCCCAAACACAATGGTCCCGGAGCTCACCAAAATGGCACAAAAAAAAGGGTCAAATAAGCCCTAAGAGGGGTCAAACAACCTCAAGGCTCAAAACACCCTTGATCAACTATTTAAAGGACTCAAAAATAGAACTTTTATATGTTATATGCTAAGCTCAAAAACAGTTTCAAGATAGGCAAAAAAAGCTATGCAAAAAGGGGGGATTTAACGGTAAAGTTGTTACCCTTGTAGACCTCCTTCACAAACAATGCTCCAGCTGGTTCTTTGAGTTCAAAACCACCCAAGAACACCAAGAACAACCCTCTGGCCCCTCAGCAACCAAGAGAAGGTGTAATACTATGTGTTTGTGCCCAAAAGTAAGACACAAATACACTTATACACACACAAAGGCAAAAAGAGAGAGAGATATAGAGATAGGTGATACACAAACCCTAACCCTAATCCAGAGCTCCCTCTGTATTTTTTTATCCAACCTAAAAGAGGGAGAAGAGGCCTCCTCTTATAGAAGGTTCAATCTTGCAAGCTTACAAGACAAGCTAGCCAAAAGGGAGATCCCTCCATACACGTGTATGGAGGGGAACAAAGTGTATGCCAGCTAGCATAAAATATCTGCAAAAGCAGAAGCACAGTGGTCGGCCGTCCAAAAATGCAATTTGGCCAAAAAAGATGGTCGGTCGACCATCTATAGTGCCGGCCGGCCAAACATTTGGCCGGTGGCAACAAAACACAGCCAGTGGCCTTAAGCCATGGCCGGTGATGTGTGGGGATGGCCCGCAAGCCATTCCCTGCCCCTCCAAGGCAACACACAAGTGTTTGGTGCAAAACCAAATACAAAACAGTCGAGTCGAGAGATCCTGAGGCAAGGCGCGTAGCCGAGACCTCCGGGAACTCAAGACAAACATAAACAAGGATGATCACCGGGTGTTCAAGCGATGACTTCCAAGTCTTGAGGACGGTCAAAAATGGGGTGTTTACACGGTTGAATCTATTCCCTAGAACAGTTATCGCATGGATTCAGGTAGTTTGTGCATGTTTCCATGAATTAGGGGAGTAGAACTCTCTAATTTTCATTAGAGTTTATCTATTTGTTGATTATGTTGATATGGATAGTTTATGTGCTATGATTGCTCTCCTCTTTGTCCCTTATTTATGCTTCTTTTTTTTTTTTCCTCCTTCCCTTACTCTCCTTCTCTTAGTTTATATGTATCTCTTTTGCTTAGACTTCATTTTACTCGCATGACATTCGCATGATTTGGATTAGGTCCATGCATTTGGGCCTGGTCTATTGTGTTTGAGTAGATATTGTTATTATTATGTAGTGTGGACTTTTTGATGATTCACATGCCATTTTTAGTAGCAACCGAGCCCATAGGATCCATTTCATGTGTCATTCGCATTTTATAAAACTCTATATCTAGGATCATGCATGTTTTCTAATTTTTCTCTTCTAGTGCACTTGCTTGGAGTACTAGGTGAGCATTTTTCATTCTTTTGTATATCATACTTTAGATTGCTACATCTAGGATCATGCATATCTTTTTCTAACTCTTGAGCTCATGGCATGGTGCGGAGGAGTACTAGGTGAGTTTCTTTCCTTTCTTCTGCATCTCATGTGTGTATTTGCTTCTTTACTATGCCCAACATGCTACCATGAGGCTATATGCTTACGTATTATATCTCTATGCTTGCCTATTAATTAGAGGTCATATTGCCTAAGTTGAGGTAATTTTGATCTCCTTGTGTACAGGTAATCTCCATTTTTTTTTTTATGAGTTTCTCGTTTTAAAATCCTTTTTGAAATACGAGATGTTGAAATACTCCAAAGTAGGCGATTTGGTCTATTTGTGACTGCTCCATGTAGTAAAGTTAGCAATAATAATTGGGTTATATGAACATATTGTGATAATGATTCTCATATCAAGAATTAGTAGAGGCCGATCGTTGATCAGGTAAATGAGGGTGCTCAATTTATGACCTTCCTCTTTCATACCGAAACTCCCGGACTGGATTCTTTGGTTGTGATGGGCAGTGGCCTATATTGGTAGAAGTTAAGGTTTCATAGGTAGTGTTTGGTAAAGTTTTAGAATTATGATTTGAGAATAGAGTTGTATTTTGAGTTTGTAAAATTTGGAATTACGATTTGAAAAGAGAAAATTTGTTTGGTTATGAGTTTTGAAAAGAGTTTTGAATTAAGTTTTGAAGTTTTTGGTGTGACATATGAAATAAGAAAATTTGTTTCGTTTTGAGTTTTGAAAAGAGTTTTCAAAACTTAATTCAAAAACTTATAACATATAAAACACACAATTTAAAACTCTGTTCAAAATTCTATTCAAAATTCATTACCAAACTCTTTTTAAAATTCAATTCAAAAAAATAATTTGTCATTTTGGTCTAAAAAAATAATTTATATATTTAAAAAATATCAAAAATAAATATTTTTTTTTCCAAATAATAGTTGGCGATTGGCGATTGCAAAAAAAAAAAAATTTACACTGTTCCGGTCAATCAGCCGAACGTCCAAGAGGATGACTACGTAGACTCAAAATTCAAAAATCATTTACTTTTCAGAATGGAGAATACGAAAAATAGAGACTAGCCAAACATGAAAGAGAAATATGCTTTGAAATGTGTGATAGAATCACATTTTCAAAACTCCATCAAAACAATGCATGCAAACAGAAGGGTAGAAATAAGTTTTCAAAGTTACACCAAACACAGCCTTAATTTTTCCAAAAAGATTAGGCGGCGCCTCCATATCTTGTGATTGGTCTTTGTTTAGCATTCCGATTGATTAGTGGATTTTCAACGGATATGCTAAATTTTAACCCATGCTCGTTTCACATTACACCACCCGTGAACAAGACATGAGGAGCGAGAGCTATTGGGAGCGTCGGATACCCTCCGGAGATCCCATTATGCTACTGCTAAATTATCTTATCTTCAATCTCTTATTTCTAAGCATGGCATTTCTTATGCTTACCGATTCTTTGGTGTGAAAATATTGGAGCCACCTACTTGTCAAAAAAACTAGTGGTGTTTGGTGACGTTTACATCTTTTATTTATGTTGATAAAAAACTATAAATTAGTTTTTATTTATTTTTAGAAAAATAAAAATTGAAAACACTTTTGGTTTGAACAAAATATTTTAAAATTTTTAAAAATAAAAAATACTTTCGTGAATGCTTTTGCATTTTTATTTTCAGTTTTTAAGTTTTTGTATGTTAAAAATAATAAAAACAGAAAAATAAAAATGCTTCCGTGAATGCTGCTCTCTGGGTTGGAACAGCTGACTTTGTGCATCCATGTTCTTTCCTCACTGTTTCCGTGTTCCTTCCATGTTTTTCTTCAGTTTTTAAATTTTTATAAACATTTTTTCAGTTTATGATTTTTAACTTAGTTTTTAATTTGAGAGACCTGTTTACAAACTCAAAAACTTACCAAACAAGTTTACATGACAATTTTTTTAACTTTTATAAATATAAACTGAAAATTGAAAACGGAATAGTTATCCCACGCTAATTAAGCATGTTGAAATTGATTTTCATTTTTTTCAAGAAAATGTGGCTCATCATGATTTTCTAGTTCAATTCATTTCATCAAAGGACCAAATTGTTGATATTTTGACAAAGGGTTTACCCTCAATCAGTTTCAGTTTCAGTTTCTTAAAGACAAATTGAAGATTTGTCTCTCTGCCTCTTCCACTTGAGGGAGCGATAAGATTAGTTTAGATATGTTTTCAGATTGATTTATTTGTATTTTTAAATCTTATATTTTAAATATTATAATCTCAAATCTTGTACCAAGATATAATACTCTTCAAAAACCAGTCAACGTGGATTTTGGATCAAGTACGGTGTAAATCACATTTAAGATAAATTAAAAAAATACTATACGCATAGAAACAAAACTCAAAAAAATATACAATGTGATAAAACATATCATGAATATGATGTGAATCATACTTAAAAAGAAATCTCACCCAAACAATTTACTTTATGTATATTTTTCGTAAGGAAATGTAGCTAATACCCTTTCATTAGACCCTTATTTGGTAAAAATGAAAGTCTAATTTATTTTACTTTATAAGCCCCTAAGGAGGAGGCATATAATTGAGAAAGGACAGAGTTAAAGTTCCTTCTTTTTTTTTTTGAACAATATTGCCCATGCATATATATATAAATATATATATATATATATATATATATCTCACATATTTGAAATCTGTATCAACGAAGTTTGACGCCATTCAAGCCTTAAGTAGTTGTCGTCCCTCTCGTCTCTCGATGTTAAATCCAAGCGGTCTTTTTGAAGGCGTTTACCCCCGATCCAATTGGAGGATCGAATTGATCATAGAAACATGAGTTTAATTAGTCGATTTATTGGTTGGCCTATGTCTGTTTGAACAACCTTGGTTAATCCTACCTCTTTCAACCAGAATTTCAAAAAGTTTTTTTGTGCGACAACCAAATAAGTAATCCAAAGTTGTAATAATCTTAATCGACTTGACTAAAATGGTTGGCTAATTTTATTTATAATATAAAATAAAATATTCCCATTACCTACTGTTTTGGACTAATCAATGATCATCGATGTCGCGGTCTCGATGCTTTCATGCTTAGAGCCGTGCTTGTCGGCATTGCTTGTGCGTTCGATCTCTGTGGCTTTACCTTGAATCTCTGTATTCATCGATTGAATCTCTATCTCTTTCTAAAACTCACCATTCTCTAAGGAAGGTTTTTCTGCAAAATTGTTGGGGGAGTGAAGAAGAATCAACCATAAATAGTCGCAACAATCCGAGCTGTTTTTGACGAAGAACACTTTTATTTTATTTTATACAAGTTTAGAAATGTTGTGTATGTGTATTTTTGGTTAGCTCATCTAGTATGTACTCTGTTTTTTGCAATAGTAAAATGTTACTATGAACAGAGTAACATATTATTGTCAAACAGTGTAACATGTTACTATTTATGTCAATTTTGATGGTAATTTTTTTTAAAGAATTTCATAATAATCTTATTTGATAGATCTTGCTGAGAGAATTTTAAAAATACTAATTTTATTAAAAACTGACATATTTTAAAGTTTAAAATATTAAATTACTCACCAAAGATATTTTGGTAATAGTGGCATTTGTTGGATTTTTAAAGAAAAACTTTCATAGTTGTCTTTAATGCATTAAAGTTTTATTAGGAGAGGGTTTTGACCAAATCTTCTTTTCTCATATTATACTCGTGTAGTTTGCATTATTGAAATAAACTAAGTCATATTTGTGATAAATTACAAATACACTCCGTTAGGTTTGTTTAAAATACGATTTGCCCCTTGTGATTCTAAAAATTACATTCCGCTTCTTGAAATCACTAATTTCATAACAAATGACCCCTTTTATTATTAATAAATCATCAACTCAATTGATAATTTGGGTAGTTTTATTATTGTATAAGAGAGTAATTAAGATTTTTTTTCCAGTTAATTCTATTAAATAAAAAGTTTCAATAAGGGATTATTTATAATTTTTTTAACTACAGAGGCAATTCATCTTTTAAGTAAATCTCAAAGAGTGTACTTGTAATTTACCCTTTTTTTTCTTTTTTCTTTTTTATTTTTTTATGAATACTAGTAGAGGTGTATGTGGTAAATTTTCTCATTTCTTTTTGTGTTTTTTGTTTGGTTATTAGCTTTTATAATAGTATTAACTTTTTGTGTCTTATCTTTTTATAATAGTTGCATTGGTTAGACCGCATGAGCATTGAAGGTATGATAGAAGAATAAAAATTAGCATAAATATTTCACATATTATCCTATATTTTTATATTAATATTTAGGGTGAAACACTAATAAATCTTAAAATATGATCTTGTGAACTGTTTGGTCCTCTTTTTTTTCTTATGAATCCAAAGGTCTTATTAAAGTGAAAATTATATAAAAAGATAGTCACTTACATATTTAGATTTAAATTTTTAGGGATAAAAGTGGGTTTCTCAAAATATAAAATTACACATTTGGGTAATTTGCACTACAGAAGTTTTGGAATTTTCTTCATTCTGAAACAAATCTCACATTACGAATAAAAACGTAATACTCTAATATAACACTCCAATAAAATAACACTTCAATATAATAAACTAAAAAATTCATTGATGTATTATTTCCAAACGTAAAACTAAAAGGAAACTCCTTAGTGTACTTTCCCAAACGTAATGCTCCAATGTAACCCCAAAAAAAAAAAAAAAAAAAAAAAAAAAAAATCTTTAGTATACTTTTATAAAACGTAACACTCTAATCAATATAATCCCAAACGTAAACGTAACACATATAAAAATACTAAAAAACTTCTTAGTTTATTTTTCCAAACGTAACACTCACAGTTTGAAATTATATATTTACCCAAAATTTATTAAGGAATATTTGTACTTCTTTTGGAATGGTTTGAAGAATCTCACATCTTTTTTTTCTAATGTTATATTGGAGTATTACGTTTAGGAAAAGTACACTAAGAATTTTTTTTTTTTTTTTTTTTTTTTTTTTTGCGTTACATTAAAGTGTTGCACTAAAGAATTTTTTTGGCGTGTTATATTGAATTGTTACGTTTGGAAAAAATACACTAAGAAATTTTTGTGTGTTATATTAGAGTGTTACACTAAAGAATTTGTGTGTGTATTATATTAGAGTGTTACACTAAGAAATTTTTTTGGAGTATTATAATAGAGTGTTATGTTTGAGAAAAGTACACTAAGGAATTTTTTTTGTGTTACATTATAATGTTACACTAAGAAACTTTTTTGTGTTACATTAGAATGTTACACTAAGGAGTTTTTTTGGAATGTTATATTTGAGTGTTACATTTGAAAAAAGTACATCAAGGAGTTTTTTTTTTTTTTTTTTTTGATGTGTTACATTAGGGTGTTACACTAAGAATTTTTTTTTGAAGTGTTACATTTGAGCATTACATTGGAGTATTATAATTTGAAATTATACATTTGGCCAAAACTTACTAAATAGTTTTTATTCTCCGTTTGAAATGTTTGCAGAATCCCACATCTTTTTGGAATGTTTGAAGAATCTCGTACTTCGAGTCATTTTTGTACTCATTTTGAAATGTTTTCTAAATAAAAAAGATTTTCAAATAAAAATTCATCCAAATTTGATTTCCATACATTATGTACCTCCTTTCTAGCACGAAAATAATAATAATAATAATAATAATAATAATAATAATAATAATAATAGAAATAAGAGTGTAATCGTAAAATTAATTTTTAAATAATATATTAAATCTACCTTTCCAAAATCAATCGGACTGATTGGTTTCTAAGAAAATTCTTAGGACTAAATGGATCACCATTCCTCAAGACGGGATTTGTAGGTAAATTTTCGTAATATTTAAGCATTAAAATTTTGAAAGTATGTAGAAACCAATCACATAAAATAATTGTAGAGCATATCACATAATTGAACTTAGGAGCAATTTGGGAACTTGTTCAAAAAGTCAGCTTTTTAGCTTTTTTACACAAAAAGGTCAGCTTTTTTTACACAAAAAAAAGTTATCAAAAAGCCAAAAAAGTCATAAAGTCAATTTTTTACCAACTTCTTAAAATACCATTTATTATTATTAAATATATAATTAATCAGGTTGTTTCACTTTTGTTTTGTGAGTATATATATTAAGAAGTGTAAAATTATAAATTTATATATTTTCATCATGAGGCAAGAATAATAATAATTTAATATTATTATTCTAATAATATTAAAAGTACCTATTTAATATATATTATTATTATTTTAAGTGTTTAAAAGTACCTATTTATGTTGACAGTTTTACTTTAGATATTGGAACTACTGGTTTTTCTTTTACCATATCTTCTAGTTTTTATCCTTTATTTTGGGCTACATCCCCATAATGTGAGAAGAATAAACTGAGAAGAACTGTGACAATAGAAAATATAAAATTTCATTACTTTCAATATTTTTATTTTTTATTTTTTAACTTAAGAGTTACTATAATTCATATGTTGAATCTTTCAAATAGATATTTCTCTTCAAATTTATCAATTGCTCCAGTTCTCGTAACCGATGAAAGAGGCTCAATGTTGTGTACTAAGTTAAATACATCTAACATAATAGTAAAAAATAATTTAAGATTAACTATTATTTCATAATAAGTTATATATAATAATTGTGTAAGATATTTTTTGTTCATGTATATAAGAAAATGTTGAAGACATACCAATAAACACTCGTCTAGAATTTGCCAATTACTTGTCCAATTTGACGCCAAACGATGTGAATGCAAAAATGCTATTATATGCTCGAATATGTCTACAGAATTCAACAGTCTCTACAGTTTGAGTAGTGAACATGGTTCTTAGATATTTTGGAACTTTGGGACTTGCAAGAAATACTCCTCCATTATAGCGACAAAATTTTGGAGGTTATTCAAATCTTTTAACCTTACAAAAGTTATAAGGTGTCATTTTACATAATTCATATGTCAAAGAGCAAACAATTTGCGATGATGTGTCACTTGTTTTTCATATATATAAAATAAATTACATGCATTAGATTCAAATCTATATAGTAAAATATATCCAAAATAATAATTAATTTTGTATGTTTACCATTTGTTGGAGTTGTCTTGTCATGCCCTTCCAAAGAGTAAGTTGTGTTGTTAAATGTGTTTGAGCCTTTATGATGTAGGACAAGATTTTCAGAATTTTTATATTTTTAGTTTTAATATTTTTGATGTATTATTAGGATTCTTGTAATTTAGGGGTGGTTTGGTATCCCCTATATAATCCATCTTTTTATCTTTTTATCCTTTTTTCATCACATCACCTCTCTACTTTTCTGCACATCTTTTCGTAAAAAGATAAAAAGTACACTTATTTAGATCATTCCAAACAACCCCTTAGTATAAATATTTTAGAATTATTAGGTTTCTTAATTTTATTATTTTAAAATTAGATTCTTACTAGGATTTTAAATAGTTTAGAATTTTAGTTTCCTATTCTCTTAGGTTTCCTAATTTGTGTTGATTTAAGTTTCCTAATTTATTTTAGAATTACTTTTCCTACAAGTATTAGGTTTAGTTTATTATAAATAACTATATAAGTCTCATAGTAAAGAGAACTTTTATATACAACTTTTATTCAATATTAAGATATTTTCTCTTCCTTGTGGATTCAATGTTTTATTTTTCTCGTGGATTCGAGAGCCCCTTTCGTCTACTAGAACGATATCTAGTCCATGTGTATTCCGCTGCGTTAAGTGGTATCAAAGCAAGGTTTCTCCTGGCTCGATGTCATTCATCGAAAGAGGAAGCACAAGCTCTATTAACGATGATCATAGAGAAAGATCTAATAAGATTCGAGTCAAGAGACTTGTCCAAGGCCAACCTGTTAGTCACAACATTAATAAGAACCGCGCTATGGGATTTTCCCAAGGCCAACCTATTAATCACAACGTCTTAAGACGATCTTCTTGTTATCAATATGATAGTGAGGACGAATCTGAAGATGAGTTATTCGAAGATTATGGTGGTGAGTATCAGTCGGTAAGGCGACAACGAAGATTCAGTGATGTGTTCAATAGCAATAATTACATCAATCACGACTTTTCAAATTATCAAGTACCACTAGAAATTCCATATTTTAATGCTTCTTGTCATGCCGAGGATTTTATTTATTGGTTTCGCAAAGTTGACAAATTCCTTGAGTGTATGGAAATCTCTGAAGAAAAGCAAGCCAAATATGTCGCACCTAAGTTACAAGATAATGTTTCTACATGGTGGAAACAATTGCAGTATGATCGAAGGCGACAATACAAACAACCTATTAAGACGTGGCATAAGATGAAGAAGTTGATGAGTTCTAGATTCCTTCAAACAAATCATGGGCAAATATTGTATCTACAATATCAAAGAAAGCTTGAATCAAAACAATTGTTCCAAGGTAATTTTGATTTACAATATTCTTCGCAATTCAATAATTATTATGAAATTGTGGATACAGATTATTCGAGGAACATGACTACGATTCTACCAAGTTTGTGTCAATCAAGTCTTGTAGGTCAACAAATTTGTCACGCTCAACCACACATTGAAGAAGAAAAGATTTTGGGTACCTCAGTGTTTCAAAATTTTGAAGACCCAAATATGCATTCAATTGAAGTAAAAAATTAAGTTGATTTCAACAATGGTGAGAGCGTTGAAATTGATGAAAGAGAGGTCACTGAAATTACTTTGATTAAGAAATTTGAAGAAGACAATGAAGAGGTGAAGCAAGAGAAAAACGTTGAAGTTAGCCAAGAGCTTCCAATGACGGAACTATCATCTCTTGATTATTATGATGGTTATGAGATCGCAAAAGGAGATCTAGTTGAACTCAATGAAAAAGAAGAAATAAAAGATGAGGTAATAAAGTTGACATATGCACCAAAAAAGTTGATTGAGGATACAATTGATATTCGAAGATTGATAATTGAATGTCCAACTGAATCGAAGACAGAGCAAAGTCCAGAGAGTATCCAACATCAGCATAAAATACACTTTGTTGATTTTCTTGGTGTGGAGCAATTTAATTTGATTTTTAATACTTGTCTTATTAATCTTGTCAAACAGTTGAAACATATAGAGAATAACTTTCAGAAAGTAGACTTCTCTACATATAATTTATGGAAGAGAGACAAACATCTAAAGTATTTCAAGTATCTTTTTATTTGGCATGGACGATGGCAGATCTCTAATATGAACTCGAGGGCGAGTTCTTTCAAAGAAGAGGAGTCTGATGTAAGACAAGATTTTCAGGACAAGATTTTAAGAATTTTTATATTTTTAGTTTTAATATTTTTGATGTATTATTAGGATTCTTGTAATTTAGTATAAATATTTTAGAATTATTAGGTTTCTTAATTTTATTATTTTAGAATTAGATTTTGAGTAGGATTTTAAATGGTTTAGAATTTTAGTTTCCTATTCTCTTAAGTTTCCTAATTTGTGTTTATTTAAATTTTCTAATTTATTTTAGAATTACTTTTTTCTACAAGTATTAGGTTTAGTTTATTATAAATAGCTATGTAAGTCTCATAGTAAAGAGAACTTTTATATACAACTTTTATTCATTCAATCAATAATATTAAGATATTTTCTCTTCCTTGTAGATTCAAGGTTTTATTTTTCTCGTGGATTCGAGAGCCCCTTTCGTCTACTAGAATAATATCTAGTCCCCTTGTATTCCGTTGTGTCACTTTACATTTCCTTTCCAATTATTTGAAATATTTTCAATAAATTGTTTTTGTTGTTCAAATATAAATCTGGCATATCGATTCCTTTATCGAGTACGACGTTCTGAAATTGCATCTGTAATAAATCCTTTCATTAGTAATTGTCAAATCATAAACATTTTTTTTTTCTTTTTTCATTGAAATTAACATACAAGTTCATACCATTGGTTGTGTCCATCTCTTTTTGTTGGTGGAGGAAGGGAAAAAAACTAATTTCAACTAAAAAGAATGAACAGGCATCAACAAATAAAATGGCTAAACTTATTTCACTAAAAAATTATAACTTAGATCAAAGTAGAAATTAGTTATTTTGCAAGAAAATCCAATCAATTTGTATGTATTAATATGTGAGTTTGAAAAGTCACTCATGCATATTTTTATACCACCCACCTGGAAGGCCAAGACCTGTCTGCATATTTTCATAATTAACATTATCACAGTTGGTTCATATATATTGTGTTTTCTCTATAAAAGTAAAGTACACGATAAAGAAACTTAGGCAATTAAAAATCAATATACCAGAACTATGTACAAAGAAAACAAATACAACAAATAGGATGATGAAAATTTTACACAAATCAATTAAGTAGAAAAGAAACGTAGGCAATTAAAATCCAATATACCATAACTATGAATGGAGAATGAAAATAAATTTAAAAAAGGTTGTAATACATAGTCAATTGAGAGAAAATGCGATTGACTGTTTGGTTCTGAAATAAAGTGAGCTGTTACGTTTTGATTTAAAACCATTGGGTTATGTAATAGATTTGATCCGAAACATTTGAAACAGATTGGGTAATACTGATTGTAGAATCTATTTTAGATTGCGAAACAGGGTTGTTACAAACCCTCCAGAGCATAGTCGATTATTATTTGTGAAAGTGTTGCAGTAGATTAGGACCGGCAGTTGTTCCAAATCTTTCCACACAGAGTCTGTTATTAATACGTAAAGTTCAGTTGAAAAAAATAATCCAAGGGCTATCAATTTGTCAACAAGGCCACTTTAAATCATCACCACTCTTTCAAAGTAGATCAATTGTAAAAATATTTATTTATTGTTATATATATTTTCATAATTTTTCTTAATTTGACTATCACAAAATTTCTCTCACTCACCGTTCATGAGAAGGCAGTAAAGGAGACAAATATTGAACAAGTCACAATAGTTGAACTACTAAAAATATTAATCATAATGTTTGAAAGTGTTCGATATTTGTATACTCACCGTTCATGAGAAAGTAGTAGAAGAGACAAATATTGAACATGTTACAATAGTAGAATTATTAAAAAAAATATTCACATAATGATATTTAAAAGCGTTTAATGTTTGAAGGTGTTTGAATTTCAAAAGGCGTTTAGTTGTTCGACCGAAGTAAGTTGCTGTGTGATATTTAATAAGTTTAAAAATGTATTTTTCAAGATACAAAAAGAATAAAAAATATAAATACTCTTCATACTTTTAAAATAGTAGTAGATATATTTATATTTGATTTGTGTGCAAGTAACACTAGTCAATTTATAAAAAAATTAGGGGTGTAAGCCACCGATGATTGTACTATTAAATTTATAAAATATAAATTTTAATTTTAAATTAGTTATATATGTAGTGTTTGTTGATTAAGTAGTAAGGATTTTATTTTTCGAATCCAAAATGTTAAGTTTAAATTTTATGCATTTCATTTTATAAATTGTTTAAAAAAATTAATGTGAATTATTCTCCTATAGAATAGTATAGATAAGAGTAGGCGCCTCCCAAAGAAAGAAGGGAAGAAAAAACAAAAGAGTGTCCAAGCGCGTAATCTTTTCAAGGGCCACCCACCGCCTTACTCTTCGTTCGAACCTTCCTCCTCAAAGACGCGTTCACACCTACCCCTCATCTTTATTATTATTATTATTATTATTTATTACTTTTTTTTATTTAAAAAATAACCCATCAATAGATAGATGATGAAAAAAAAAACCCTATAAATTAATGATAAATTTTACAAATTTTAATAATCAAACTCATAAATTCTTTCATGAGTATGTAATTATTTTTAAAAGTTTCACTTGATTTGTAATTTTTCTATTTTTTTTATACCTCATTGGACCTTTTAATTTTTATCCAGGAATGATTTGTTACTTTGTTTTTTTTTTCTTCTCATATTTTAATTTTAAATACATTTTTATTTTTAACTTTTTTCAAACTAAATAGTCTTAAAAATAAAAATAAAAAACTTAAAAAATATTCACTAAAAATAAAAATAAACTAAATTTGACTAACTATAAGATAATCTAAGAGATTATTTGGTAAGTGGTTATTTTAGCAACCAAAAAAAAAAAGTCAAAAAACCATCTATTTTTGAAAAATGGATGAAAAATATATTTTGAAAATAAACCATCTATTTTTTTAAAGACAAACACGAAAATATTAAATTGTTATAATTATCGAATTGACGTAATCTTTTATGGATAATATACATTGAAAGTTTACAAAATGGATGGTTAATTTGTAAACATGAGAGAAGTGAAACTTTTTTTTACATCTCATATCTTAATCAAAAAGTCATTTTCCAAGTAGGCTCTAAGACTTAAAAAAGAAAAAAAAATTACTAAAAATAAATAAGTAAATGAAAATATAAGTTTGTCTTATTTGGGAACATCCTAAAATAGTCAAAAAAATTAATGCAAAAAATCAACTCATTCTCATCATTTTTTTACAAATCAAAATTTTTTTAAAAAAATTAAATCCTAAACCAGCCTTTAATGATCCCATTTTATTTATTATTTCATATGTGATAACGGTATTGATTGAGTAGATTTCACCATTCAAATGTATATTATAGAGGGTTATTTTGGGTATGAGTTAGAAATTGACTTTTTCTACTTATTATAAAAAAATATGTAGATAAGTTAGCTTTTTTTATCAAATGTCTTAGATAGGTATAAGACGAAAAATTTTATTTCTACACACCAAATTATTTCTGTATACATTTTTTCTCAATCCACACATTTAGTAATTTGATTTTTACTATTTTATCTCAGTTCACGCACTTCACATTCTAAATATACCCTTATTTTTTCTGTGCACATCCTCTCCTTGCCCTTTTTGTTCAGAGTATTATGATATTGTTGGATTGTGTTGTCACATCAACGACGAGCATCCTGTAGAGGCGAAGAATTATACTCGTTTTTCTTGCTATTGACGATTTAGTTATGCAAAATTTTATATTTTTACTTTATAGATATGTTTTCTCAAGCTTAGTGTCTTTTGGGCATTTCTGGTCTATGCTTGAGTTTTGAAGATTTCTTTGCATTTCTTTACTGTTTGTTTGGCTTCAGAGCACCTAATTGAACTCGAATTTTGCTTTGTTGATGACAACAATGATTCATCCCACTAAAAATATCACCACTAATAGCACTAATGCATTAAAAAATAAAAAAATAATAAAAAAAATACAACTCCAAGACCAAAATATCACATCATTAATGGCAGGACCCACTGCCACCTAATTAGTGAGAGCACTAATTAGTGCCCCCAAGCATTTTTCTGTTGATGATGAGGGACTCACAGGAAGACTTAAAATGCTGTTTTGTTATTGTATGACATGGATTGTTGCAATTATATTCCCCTGAAAATAAAATAAATAAATAAAAATTTGTGGGGTTCATAAAGCTGTGTATGGTTGAGGTTTGGACATGGGAGGCGATGGACGGCGGTGGCTGGCGGTGAAGTGGTTGGTGAGATGGTGGTGGATGAGATGTGTATGAAAAAATTGTGAGATGTGTGGGTGATATGGTGGTGGGTGAGCTGGTAATTTTGTTAAAGGATAAAATTATAATTCTGAAAAAATTCATTAAGTGTGTGGATAAAAAAACTTGATGTGTGGAAATAAAATTTCCCGTGTAAAACTTACATTGGGGTTAAAATAGTCATAAAATAATAAAATAAATTAAAAAGTCAATAATTTTTTTCTACAGAAATTCAAAAATTTTATTACAAAGGAGAATTTTTTTTGTTTAAAAAAAAGAGAGTTTTTAACCAAGATTAAAATTCTTAAAAAATTAAAAAATCAACCCACTTTTCAAACAAAAACTTAATAAAATTTTTGAATTTTTAGAATCTCTATTTTATTTTATTTTTTTTATAAGAATAAGCGAATAAAATAAATTTATTGAGGATGATGATGGTAGTATTATTGAGTTGGGATATGTATGAACGCTGACTCTGTCTATTTCACTCATTGTCATTCTGTTGAATGCGTTCACACCATCTCTCGCACATTCCGTCGAACACTTGAAAGGCGACGACTTCCCTCCCCCACAACAACCCCTCTTTCTCTCTCTCTCTCTCTCTCTCTCTCTCTCTTTCTCTCTCTATAGATATATATGAAACTCACATTTCTGGCTGAAGAAGCTGATTGCTTGTAAAGTTTGATCATCCCGATGAACGATACCGTTACCAACGGCAGCAAGAGAAAGAGACGAAGAAAAGATGATGGCATCAACAACAACAACAAAAACAGTGGTGGCGATGAATCGAGCGAGAAACAACAAGGTAACAAAAAAAAGGAGGGTTTGAAAGAGATTATAACCTCGCTGTTGTTGATTGACGAGCAAGAAAAGCTTGATTCGGAAGAGTGGTCAAAGACCCAACAAGAAGATAAGCTCTTATTCGATGCCAACCACAAGAAAAAGACTCGAGCTATGTTGGATTACTACAACAAGTTACAGGGTAGTTTTGATCATCTGGATCAAAATGATCGTGGGTTGAGAAGGAGGAAGTCAAGAGCTGCTGCTGCTACGGCCGCTGCTGTTGTGACTGCCGTGGCTGGGGCAGAGGAGGAGGAGGAAGAGGGCAGCGGTGGTGGTGGTGGTGGTGGAGCTGCCACTCAGAGGAGGTTGTGGGTGAAAAACAGGTCCCAAGCATGGTGGGATGAATGCAACAGTGCTGAATTTCCAGAGGAAGAGTTCAGGAAAGGGTTTAAGATGGGGAAGGAGACATTTGAGATGATATGCAATGAGCTAAGTTCGGCAGTTGCCAAAGAGAACACCAGTTTGAGAGATGCAGTGCCGGTTAGACAGCGTGTGGCTGTGTGTATATGGAGGTTGGCTACTGGGGAGCCTCTTAGGCTTGTTTCCAAGAGGTTTGGTTTGGGTATATCTACTTGTCACAAGCTCATTCTCGAGGTTTGTTCTGCGATTAGGACTGTCTTGATGCCAAAGTATCTTCAATGGCCAGATGAGGAGTCTGTGAAAAGGGTTAAGGAACATTTCGAAGCAGTTTCTGGGATACCCAATGTGGTGGGATCAATGTATACTACCCATATACCAATCATTGCTCCTAAGATTAGCGTCGCCGCTTATTTCAATAAGAGGCACACCGAGCGGAATCAAAAGACATGTTATTCGATTACGGTTCAAGGTGTTGTTGACCCAAAAGGGGTGTTCACTGATGTGTGCATTGGATGGCCTGGATCAATGCCTGATGATCAGGTGTTGGAGAAATCAGCCCTTTATCAAAGGGCCATTGGAGGGTTGTTGAAGGGTGTTTGGATTGTTGGGAGTTCTGGGTACCCTTTAATGGATTGGGTTTTGGTGCCCTATACGCAGCAGCATCTGACTTGGACTCAACACGCGTTCAATGAGAAAATTGGGGAGATTCAAAGGGTTGCAAAAGAGGCATTTGCCAGAATGAAAGGGAGGTGGACTTGCTTGCAAAAGCGAACAGAGGTCAAACTTCAAGACTTGCCGGTGGTTCTTGGGGCGTGCTGTGTGTTGCACAATATTTGTGAAATGCGGAATGAACCACAGTTGATGTGCAATCTTATCGATGATGAGATGGTCCCTGAGAATGGTTTGAGATCGGTAGCTGCAATGAAGGCTAGGGATGCAATTGCACATAACCTTTTGCATCATAACCATGCGGGCACTTCTTTTCAGTCTTGAAAAGGAGGTGCATTTTGTCCTCTGAGATTGCTTCATATTTTTTGTTTTAGTGTCTTTTTAATTTATATTTATGCACATGTTATGTCATCTTTGTGTTGTAGAATCATACAATAGCGATTCATCACTATTTGTAAAGGGGGGTCTGTAGAAGATATATTTTCTCCTTTAGGATCATATTGACTTGTAACCTAGTTCACTACTTAATATGACAATTAACAGCAGAGGTGAAAGAAATTTATGATCAAAATATTCTTTTTGTATCGTTCTCGGGTTTCCAATTTATTATGTTTTTTATTTTATTTTATTTTATAGTAACATTTGATTTCAAAGCATGATCTGTTAATTATGTAATAGCATTTGCCACAATGCATAAACCAATAAATTTATTTCTTCTGCACTCACCGACTGGTATGCCATAACTGAGTTTCTTTCACATCATGAATTAGAAGTTGAGAGAAACTTGTTGCTTGGAACTGTGTTTAGTAGGAAGATTTTATACCTAACACATCTGTTTTCACATTTATTTCTTCTCTTGTCGCCCTGATATTGCTAGGAAGCCCACAGGTTGTCAACGATTAGGTTTAGTTAGTTAGAGAAGAGGTTCTATCTTCTGAATTAAATGTATCGATGTTCACGAGTCTTCTGCTACACAAGTGTGCTGGTTCATACTATTCGGAACTGAACCATATATTTGATGATGGAATACGTTCTGATGGATATCAAGTATGAGCCTATTGTTGTTTTGGGAAAAAATTAAAAAATTAAAAATTAAAAACTGACTTGTATTCTACTTATTAAAATAGGTCTATATAAAACACTAGTGCTGTGTTTGGTTGGAGGATTTGGAGAAGGATTTGGAAAGGAAAATGAAAAATGTAGGTGAAATGTGAATAAAACATGCCTATATTTCACCCCTATCCAAATTTCCCAACCAAACACAGCATAATAGACTGGCATTTCTAGAACATACTACAATAATTACCCCATTTGTGTATGTTCATTTGGCTCCTCCAGAAAATCATTCTTACTATTTTTTTATTTTTATTTTTTTAAAAATTAAATTATGCAAAATAATAAATTGTTAGATTTTATTTGTCTTTAAAATAATAAATAATTTATAATCAAAATTATATTTGTAAGTGTTTGGATCAATAAAATGATCCCATAGTAGCCCAACCAACTGGAGGTAAGCCAATCTCGAACAGTTCTCACACTATCCAAATTGTCATTTAAGCCACAAAAAATGACATAAAATTGGACTGATAAAATACACTTTACACTCGCATTTTACATAACATTTTACACTTTACATAACATTTTACATAACGTTTTCAATTATAACTATCACCATTTTATACTTTCAGTCAAGCTAATGTAATCCTTTCACTAGTTTGGTATTAAATTGTTAATAAAAAAAATTATTATGTGACCCTCACCCGAGGCAATTTTTACTGGAAACATATAATTAATTTTTCATAATTCACTCTATTACATTTTCAAAACCCACCACCATTTATCATCCTTTCCCCTCTACCCATGGCAGGTTCAAAAAATTCAGTGAAAATTAGAAAAGAAAATTAATATTTACATTTTTCTTACAAAATGCCTCGCGTAAAAGTCACGACAACTTTCTATTTGACAATTTAACACCAAATTAACAAAAGAACAACATTACAATGTGAACAAAAATATAAGCGATTGACTGTTACAAATGAAAAATATAAAGTGCAACAGTGCATAGATAATTTATGCAAACTGAACCAAGCTTTACAATTTAAAAACCAGTCTGGCCTGAATTGCCAATTCTGCAGAATTTTTTTTTGCACCCCTAACCCTAAGAAAACATTACTATAACAATATTACCACGAGGAAACAAAATACATAATCTAAACCGCAGAAGACCATTTATGCAACCATAAGAGATATAACAAGAACAGGTTCAATCTATACCTTTAATATATTTATATATAGATAGATAGATAATAATTAATGAGAACAATGATCATGCAAAGAGGATAATGTTGTACCCCACAAACAAAATTGTCAAGATTACAGTGAACCACCACCAGGTACTTAGCACAGAACAAACTCTAGTTGAACCAACTGAAAACCAGACCATCTCAAAAAGCACAAACAGATTCATACCTCAAACAAACTAAACACATCAGGTTTATATATGATCAAATATTTTATCTTATTTTTTAAAATTTAATCAATCCACCAAGCAACCCTTTTTCATCAAAACTCAGATCCTAGAATGAATGCCTTCTAGGACTTACTTCTCATCAGTTGGATTGTCCTTCGCAGCATTCTCTTCTTTTTTCTCCTCTGTAGGCACCTCCTTCGTTTTATCCTCTTCATCTTTACTCTTCTCCCCTACTACACTCAACTTCTCCAGAAGATTAGCAGTAGAGGTGGCTTCTTCGCTCACTCCAACCTTCTCTTGAGATTGAGCAACTTCTTCTATCTTTTCTTTGAATGTTTTACAGTCTGAGGAAGAGAAGAGCAAATCAAAAAAACAAATCAATTGAACATATATATACTGTTATATCAGTATGCAATATGCAAAATATTCTTCTTAATCACCCAAATGATCCCGTTTGCATCCATTTCTTCATAACATTCAAGGAGTGATTAAATGGCTGCCATTTCTATTAGTCTGAAAACCCTAAATGAAACAAAGCTGAAATACGAACTTGAGTTTTAAAAACATGTATAAGATTAGCTTCTAACTTTTCTCCCATTCTGTATGCTGTTTGTGCAAAATGTACCACTCGAGTGGATTCTACATTAAACTTACAAGTATTGTTTTACAATATTACCCATTTTTTAAAGACCTAAAAAAACACAAAAGCGAACAGATGTGTTTATAAGAACATAGACAAGATGACTCCAGATTAACCCCGACTAAACCAAAATGGCAGGGATCTACTCCATGAAGACAATTCACGCCTAGAGGCTCCAACCTGATGCACTAGCTTATTTTATCCCATAACATGAGTGGAAAGAAAAAAGGAAATTGCAAACAACTGAATTTTCCCAGCCCGCAGGCATGACCATAAAGAAAGTTAGGCAGACTACCAGAGCATTCAATTGATGACAGTACATCAAAGGCCAAACAAGCTGCAATTAAAAAGGAGCCACTAGTAAAAATAAACTAGGAGATGCTGCACATAGGATCCACATGATAAAACTCATGAAAGAAGGGATGCAACGTTTTAGGATAAGAGGACAGAACAGTGGTTGCTTTCATTCTACATTCTTTGCATGAAATCAAAATATCATCCTTGCAGCCTAGCTTAAAACAATAGAATAGATACACGATCACATATTTATATGCTAAATTGTCAACAGAGGAAACTAATGTTTTAGAATACAGCCAAAGGATTATTGAAAACTCTTGTAGAAGGAGTCTCTCACATGATATAATTAAGGAAGAATTATTAAATGATAGTTCAACAAGTATTAAGCAAGAAGGCAGCTTGTGGATCTTATTACAATTTAGGACTATACTAATACAAAATGAAACAGCGGCTAGCACGCTAAGCTAAGATCAACCACTTGGAGACCGCGGAGCCTTGCTTTCTTGTCATTCTTAATAAGTGGATTCCGATTCATGCAGTCGTTCTTTGCTGCATTGGTATTTTCACTCCCCACTCTCCATCATATCAAAATGTTTCCACTATAACTCAAGCAATCAAAAAATCCAATCTATGTAATAAATTTTACATTATTATAAAGTGTATTTTGACTTTTTTATTTTATTTTATTTATACATCTAATGATTTCGTGCATCATAAATTCATACTACACCAGCTTACTAGTATTTATTTTGTTATTAATAGTTATAGACTATTTCAAATTTGCAAGTTACATGATGGAGCCAAATCAAGAAATTGATTTCATTAGAACAAGAAAGTCCCAAATTAGGATACAAGAGCTCTCAGCTCTGAAAATACAATCTCAAAATAGCATAAATTGAATACTAGAAGGGCATAACCACCTATTCATAGAATTAAAGACCCAACTAACTCCAACTAACTCTTATGGTGTTAAAAACATAACCAACATACTAATTCTAACTACATCATTACATATGTTTAATAAATAAATTTGCATATCATCGTTGTTATTCTATTAAACAAACTAAAATCATGTGATTTATATCTTCAATTTATTCAAGTAACACAACATACAAGTTACAACTACATATAAAAATTTCAACCAAAAAAAAAACTACATATAAAAATTATGTTCAATCTTTAATGCTGAGTGAACAAAATAAAGACAAAAGCTGAAAGATGAGCAAAAAATTGACTTTTAAATGTAGTAGATGTCGTCACCACTATTACATAATTGCCATAACCATAACATGTTGTAACGGCCCATTACGGGCATTACATCTCAAAGCCATCACAGGTGAAATTTAACCACACTGCTATAACAGCAAGAATGGGTTGCTGTGACTGCCCGCACACGGTAACGTAACAACCTTACATAAGGGTTCCGGCCCATTTTTACGACCATGGTATTACGTAATCACCATGCCACCATTACACCCGTTGTTCATTGGTGTTACAAAAAAGTTATATACAAATTAAATAGCGACAAAAAAATGTAGTATAAAAGTTTTGTAATACAAATATATTAAGAATTAAGATATAAAAATACTCAACAATATAAATGTTTAATAATATTAAAAATATAAAAATTATATAACATAAACACTCTCAAGACTCATTCTTATGAATTTTGAAAGATGTCACTCTCGCACCCGCTCAACCACCTGGTGGCTTAGCTTAGCCTTACCCTTGTCATGTCCAGTGGACACATGAAACAGAGTAAATAAACCTGGCTGCACATGTGAAGGCATCCTTTTGAAGTGAAAGAAACTCTATATAGGGATTCTGTAAGTATGCCAAAGTAACTATTACAGTTAACTAAGCTCAATCACCATGAGGATGAGACTAAAGAGCTCATTGCCCGCAAAACCATAGGAGTAGTGAATGATGCAAGAAATGATTCAACAACTTAGACAAAACAAGAGCAGATGATGATAATTGCCTCTGATATTCAACATCACATTTCTCTAGTTCTCACCTTTTACAATTCCAAATTATGAGAAAGCTTAAGAAATACATACATGCACTTTTTCATACTGGCAGATACACTGATTTTAATTACATTATGAAAGAAGCAAATTAACATTAACACCCACAATGCTACAAAAATAGACACTACGATTCACATCCTACAAACATGAGAATAATAGCATTAATATGAATCAAACAGTATTTTCACTATAATAACAACAAAACCAGTCCCAGCTTCAACAAAGAGAATACAAGCTCAGCCTCTTTGGATAAAGTCCTCGTAAGTCATTGTAAAGTATATAAATTCGGAAGCAGAACATTAATATGGCTTTACCAAAAGTTTTTTTTTATCAAAAACATGAATGCCGTCCAAGATCAAACCTATACCACTACTGATTATGTATCATGATGTTGCACAATTCAACAAAGAACAAATAACACCTTAATGGCTTCCCTAATTTTTTCAAAGCACCTCTAACACAAAGTTAATAGCAAAATCAGTCCATTAGGGCCTGTTTGATTAGCAAAATTAATAGTGAGGTAATTATCAATCGATGAGATTAGTGTAGGATTGGTATTCAGCTGAATTAGTGAGATACATAATTCCCTCTTGTCCACGTTTGTTTTGCAATAGATATGGAAACAAGGTTCTGAAAAGCGGTTGCGGTCGCCGTAACGGTAGCGGTGGTGCGGTTGTGGTTGCAGGGTGTAAAGGCCGTAGCGTAACGGTTGCGGTAACCGGAACCATGAATTTTTTTATTTTTTGCACAATTTAAAAAAACTTACCGATATGTATATTTTTTTTTCCATAATCATATTTATTGGGTTTTAAAGTAAATATTGATCAATTTTTGTAAATTTTTAAATATGATCCAATATATTTCATATTTTTAAATCACTATAAACTGAGTTTTTTACATTTTATTTTAATAATTAATGACTTTAACAAATCAATAACATGTTTTTCACCTTCTCTCTTTTCTCTCTCTATCTCTTACTCCTCCATCTTCCCTTTTCACCCATCTTCTCTCTCTATCCCTCTTCCCTCATTTTCAGCTTTTTTGTTTTTGTTTTTTTTTAAAGAAGCAATTCGGAACCATTACGTAACGGTACGTAACAGGTCGTTACGGCCGTTACAGTACCGTTGCGACCGCTACGGCCGACACACCTGTGAATCTCAATCACACTGCAAAAGCAGCCGTAACAGGTAGCGATAACCACCAAAACCGTTACGTAACGGTTGCGACCGCTTTTTAAAACCTTGTATGGAAATATATAATCCCAATTATATGTATATTTTGCACTATTAGTTGTATAGGATTAAAGAATGGGACAATTTTGTTAGATAAAATTACCATTAGAATCTAATCCGAATAATAAAATTTGCTACCAAACAAAGAAATGTGAATCTATATATATATAATTATAAGTAAAATGAGTTTTTGTAATCATGTTTACATATATATATATATACTATGAAGCACGAATATTTCAAATAGAAAGTCGTATCTGTATCGAATACCGATACTCCTTGGATACTTACGGATACGTATCAGATACATATTAAAAGTATCGGATACTTCTTAATTAATTTTTCATTAATTTTGAAGTATCGGATACTTAATTTTGAAGTATCGGATGCTCCAAGTCACATATTATTGGGCACTTCTTAATTAATTTTGGAGTATCAAATGCTCCAAGTCGCATATTACTCCTTTTACGAAATTAGAATTGTATCATTTCTTGCATAATATCATAATATAATATAATTGCGAGAATAAATAGAATATTTTTACAATACTTTGCTTGGTTTTTTTTATAAAAATAACATAGTAAGCTAAAGTAATATAATTCACCAAATTGACATATCTTCGTTGTATCATGCATGTCCCCTATAACTACATAGAAGTAAGGATTAATAAGATAATATAACAATATTAAAATTAAATATCAATAAATAAATAAACAAATAAACTTGCAGAGAATATTTTTGCCTAGTGCAAAAGGAAGAAGCATAAGGTCAAGTTGTGGATTGTTTTGATATTGTAATATCAACATATTAGACTTGATATTGAAATGAAATATTTGCAAGACCTATCGAAAATTTAAAAACTAAACTAGCTACTGCCTTAAATTAATACTTAATTCTTAAATATTAGTATTTTGCCTCATAAAGTTAATGTGATTTCTCAACATTCCTGAGCTTATGTGTAACTCACTGCCAATAATTTATTTATTTATTATTTTTTACAAATGTATCCTAACCGTACCGTATACTATTTTTTAAGTTTTGCTGTATCGCTGTATCCGTATCGTATCGTACCTCATATCCGTATCCGTGCTTTCCAGTATATATATATATATATATATATATATACATATTTAAAAACACAAACACAAGGAACTTCATTGAAATTCCATGTTCATTGAAATTCCATGTATATTCACATAAGAGCCATCCAACTTAACCCCAATAAATAACATAATAACTAATTCAGTCAAACATTAAAATAAAAAAATTAAATGAACAGGATGATAAACAGACAACTCACTCTCAACAGAGGCAAAGCGAATGCAAAAGAACTCCTCTTTCAACTCTCCATCAGCAAAATCAGTGGCGTGCCAAACACATGATTTATCATTTCCAGCGTGCTCTTGTATCGAAATCGAAGGAAGAACTACAACACACTCAACCAAACACTAACTTAATCAATACATACATACATACATACATATAGACAGAGTGAGAGAGAGAAGAGTACCGAGATGATTGGCGCATATCTTAAGAGTCTTGGATTGTCGCATAACAAGCCTAACTTTAGTGGTTTGGGTGTGCTTGAGAAGCTTGACTGTACCAACACCTCGCTCTTTCCACTGATTTCCTTCTTTGTCAAATCTATAGAGCTTCGCTTTCCTACAATCAGCAATACGATTAACGTATGAGAATTTTATATTTCCCCAATTTTCTTCAGTTACTTCTCGGGAACCAAACAGAAAAGAAGAGAAAAAGGGGGCTTAGGTTTGTGTTGGGAAATGGTACTGACAGATCGAGGAGGACGTCCTCGTTTTCTTCGCCGGTGGAGACGGCGACTTCTTGGAGCTTGACAATGGGGGCCACTTGTGCTCCGGTGTCTTCGTCTTCGGCTGTTGTTGTGTGTGTTGCTTCCTCTTCTTCTTCTTCTTTGTGCCGTGGCTCAGTCGAACTCGCCATGGAAGTGTATCAGAGAGAGAGAGAGAGAGAGAGAGAGAGAGAGCACTGATCGAGTTAGAGAGAGAGAGAGGGAGAGACTTTCGGCGCGTTGTGGGAGGAGCAACAATGGGGGTAGGGTTTTAGAGGATGATCAATGGATCCGTAAGCATCTGGGCCGTTCATTTCTGATTTGAGTTTTTTTGTTTGAAAAATGCATTTTCAATAAGAGTATATTACACTTTCTCCCCTTAAGTTTTATTATTTTATCAATTTAACCCTCAACAAATCCCAAATTCATTTTTTGTCCAATTTTGTGCTGAAAAGGCCAGTCATGTAACATAAAAATACAATATAATAAAATTTTGATTAAATTACACTTTTTATTAAGTTTCATTTCTTTTTGCTTTGGACTTTAATGTATTTTTTTCTTTTTTTACTTTAGCCCTTAGTATATTTCTTTTTACTTTCGCCCACTATGTTTAGATTGAGTGATTTGGAGAGAAAAAAAAATAAATTGACAGATATGTATTTCCCTTACTTGTTTGGATAATTTAAGTAGAAAAAAATTAGGAGAATGAGATAAACAGAGGGAAATTCATTTCTCTTATAACCCTCATTTCCAATCTTCGCAAAAGTAGAGAGATTGAGAGAGAAAAGAAATCAACAGATTCTTATATTTTCAGAATACTAATTTTGTTCCTGTAAAAATAAAAGAAATAAAATGATTGACATTTATGTCCTCAAGGGCTTTTCATATCCAATAAAATGTTATTTTGGTAATATAACATAAAAAGGTTTTTTTTCTTTTCTCTTATAAAATCTAATCAAACAAGAAGGAGAGAAATCACAATCATTTCTTTTCTTTTATTTCTAATTTGTCTAAATAAGAATGGGAGAAATCACAATCATTTCTTTTCTTTTAATTTCTAATTTATCTAAATAAGAATAGGAGAAATCACAATCATTTCTTTTCTTTTCTTTTCTTTTCTCTTATAACTTAAGTAATGTTTGTAATTTTTTTTAGTTTATCTCAAAACCAACTTTTACCCCCTCTTTTTTTTCCAGCCATTTTTTGATAAGTCACATTCTTAAGGATTTTGTTCCATAATAGTGATGCAGACCCTCACAACCTCCACTCACTTGTGATTGGTTCAAGTAAGAAAGAGAAAAAAAAAATAATAATACAAACACATTATTAATCCACATCATTGTGGGGATGGTGAGGGGTCTCCCCAAAAGAAGGTCCCAAACATTATTCTTTTGTTCCCTCTAACATAAATCGTTTCATAATCTTTCAGTAAGTTCCATACTTATCATTTTGTCCAAAACATCTATAGCACGTTTTTGCGCATCTCTAGTTTTCAAACCAACGTAAAGGGAAATCAAAGGAACAGCTCGTATATAAATAGGAAACAATCGCGGAAAACCCTAAACCCTAAATGGGAAAACCATGAAACTTAAAGCTTCGTTTGATCACAAAAAATAAATGATTGGAAAGTAAAAAGTGTGGGGATATATTTTCTGAGTACCAACACGTGGCCAAGGTGACGCCAACGTGTCAGTCGAGATGCCACGTGTCACGACCCGAACCCGCCCCCATGGGTTAAGGACGTAACCGGCCAGCAATCCTCAGATTACCTACGGCCTCAAACCAAAACAGACTTAACACATCAGAGTAAAGGGGGCCAAAAGGGAAGCAAAATTTAAAACTTTGTCCATAGAGCTGTGCTTACATGGCACCTCAAAACAAACCATACATATGTACGTTAATAACTCACAACAGAAACATAGTGATATAGGTTTTGTACCGACAGGATCATCCAAAACTAAGTCAACCCATAAAACTATAAGCAGACATATACAAAACTTCGCCAACCTGACAAATTGCCAATACACAACAAAGGGCGAAGGCGGGTCTCATGCGTGAGACACAAGGGCTGACTCTCTCAAAACCTTAGTGGTTCCATACAGACTTCTCTGAGGCTGGGTCTGGACTTCTCTTGGCTCACCTACAAACACATGAATGAGCGTGAGCGAAAGCCCAGTGAATAATATCAAATCAAATACAGAAGTTACATAACAATGTAGCACAACACGTTCCAAACGGCCTTAGGCCCAATTCCTATTTCTATTTAACAGATATATAACTATACGAAATTCAAACCAAGTGACTGTAGTTCTAAACATTCTGGCCCTTGGCCCATTTAAATTTCCATTCATGTCAAAACGGCCTTCGGCCCATTCATTTATGTCAAAACGGCCTTCGGCCCGTTCATTTATGTCAAAATGGCCTTCGGCCCATTCGTTTACGTCAAAACGGCCTTCGGCCCATACATTCGTGTCAAAACGGCCTTCGGCCCACTTATTCATGTCAAAACGACCTTAGGTCCATTTATTTCTATCAAAACGACCTTCGGTTCATTTATTCATATCAAAACGACCTTCGGTCCATTCGTTCACGTCGAAACGACCTTAGGTCCATTCATATATGTCAAACGACCTTCGGTCCACTCATTCGTTTCAAAGCGGCCTTTGGCCCACTCATTCATTTCAGAACGGCCTTTGGCCCACTCATTCATTTCAGAACGGCCTTTGGCCCACTCGTTCATTTCAAAACGGCCTTTGGCCCACTCATTCATTTCAGAACGGCCTTTGGCCCACTCATTCATTTCAAAACGGCCTTTGGCCCATTTATTCATTTCAAAACGGCCTTTGGCCCACTTATGCTTACCGAAACGACCTTGGGTCCATTTATGCGTTCATATCAGACTTACGTCCACAATCCCACAATCCCAATTAGCAATTCATAAAGCTTCAAAGGGAGTAAACAATTGGACATTTACAAGCATTCAAATATCGATATTACTCACAGTGATCGGCTTGTGGATTTGCCCTGGAGCTTGACCCTACACGTTTCATGAACACAAAAGGGTCATTAACAGTTCAATCCGTTCTTTAATTCACATATTCCTCTTTAGGCTTTATTATCATCTCATTAACTCATTTACAATGCTTAACATATGCCTAAGAGTGCTTGCAAGTGAAAGAGAACGGAAAACAGAACACAAAATACAAAAACAGGATTTCAGAAAATAGGGTCCCCGCTCGAGCGTGGACTTCCCCGCTCGAGCGGACCCTTAGGTCTGCGAAAGTACTGGTTGCCTTCAATTCCAGCTCGAGCGTGAACTCGGCCGCTCGAGCGGACTGCCTGTCTACATAGCTCCCCGATCGAGCGTAAACTTCCCCGCTCGAGCGGGAACCATGTCTGCAGAAAATGCTGGGAGCTCGATTTCTCCGCTCGAGCGTCACTTCACCCGCTCGAGCGGACGACGAAAATCTGGGAATCCCAGGTTGAGTTCTTGAGCTCCATTCCGACTTTTAACCAACAAATCATGCATGTTGTAGCTCAAATATCACATATAAGTATACTAACAAGGTATAAACACCAAAACACCTTATTATGGAGCTCAATTTCAAGGATTAAACACTTGCATGTCTCAAATTGACACCAAACTCAATTCTATCATACATATTCATGCATTCAAAGCTCCCATCTTCAATTATTCAGACATGCATGCCCATTTGACTTCATATTCACTTCAAATAATGTAATTAGTGCTCATTCCCATAAAATTTAACAAAGACATGCTTGCATGTGGGATTACACTACCAATCTTTCACAATTTCACAAATTACATGCTAGATTTTGTGATTCCATAGGAGTTCTTTACATGCATGCACATATAGTCTTCAAATTCATCAAAACCAACTCCTTTCATGTTCTAGATCACAAATTAATCTTCAATTCCCGAAATCACAACTCAAATTCATGAGTTAGGGGTTGGTTACTCACCTAGGAGCTTTAATCTTCCAAATTCTAGTCAATTCTTGAGTTAAATCTTCAAATCCCCAAGCTAGAGCCAAAAATTGCTCAAGTCTCTTCCTTTTTCTCTCTATAGCCGACCTCTCTCTCACTCTCAAGTGTCTAACTCAGATTTTGAGTTTTTGAGAGAGCTAAAGGAGAGTGCAACGCAAATATACAACAAGCCCCACTAACAAATATTTTAATATAAAATAATGGCGCACTTAATTTATCAATTTAATCAGTTTAAATTGACCAGAATCAATTTTCAATTAAATTTCACCGTAGGCTCTAAAAATTACGCCAATCACAATGGCGTAATCAATTTCGGGTTCTGTGGCCGATAAGGCCTTCAATTATATTTCCAAAGCCGATAAATCAAACAGATATTCCTACGGTGAACAGATAACAATTCAAAACCACATAATGGCACACAAAACCATAACAAACGCATAATCGTATACACATTAAGGACCAATTAACATATTACGGAACAGGGGTATTACACCACGTGTCCAGGTTATGGCGCCGAGGTGATCTCGGCTAGGCCGAGGTTATCTCTGAAGATATCGAAATCCGAGATAAGCAGATAAGGCACAAGAGTCCTAGGGTGAGGAAGGACTTTAGTGTGGATAAGGATAACACTCTTAGGGAGTTTTATCTTTATCTCTTGAAGAGTCCAGGATAAGCACTGAACAGAAGTCCATTGAAGCTAGGCTTCTATGGGGACTAGGATGGAGTTAACTATAAAAGAGAGGCACTCCCGATGGGTCTAAGGTATGCAATTTAATTTATGAACAGTGAGTTTAGCACTATTAATTATCTTTGAGAGATATACTGACTTGATCGTTGGAGTGCCGCCGGGTGGAAGAACCACCACCGAAATCTTCTCTTTCTGTTGCAGGTCAGCAGGGTGTCATCTATTCTGTCAATTCTCTCCCGCTGATTACTGAGTTGGCAGTGTGATCGGAAAATCACTCATACAATTTGACACCGTCTGTGGGAAAGAAAAAAGAATAAATGGCCAGTGACGGACAGAAGGAAAAGATTGGGGACGACACTCCTGCAGGGAGTGGCAGACCTATCGACCTTAACGTCGAAGGAGACAATCGCAACACAGAAACTCGTGACCAGAATCACAGCAAGAAAGACGTCGGCCAAGATGGCGACGTACCACAGAAACCAGATCAAAGTGGGTACTATAATGAGGATGACCTCCAAGTATGGAAGAATAGATGTCTACGAAGAGACGAAGAAGTAAAAGAGATGGCGAACAAATTGACAGACCTGCAATCGGTCGTCAATTTTATGATGCAAAACAATGTCATGCAGCCACTGTTCCCGCTACAGAACACATCGATTCCAGCGGCCAATACACAGAAGGGATGGCAGAAACCAATCCCAGAAATCCCCCAGCACACCAGGAGCGAAAAACACTCTCACCGGCCTTCAATAGAGGTCGGACGAGGAGAGTCAACGAAAGAAGAGTCGCAGAGGACGCATTGCGCCAAGGAGGCTGACCCCAAAGAACATCGGCATGTTCAAGGGCAGGCGCTCTACTTCGACACAACTCACGGAGAAAGATCGAAAAGGACCCACCATGAAGCTGAGAGTAGTATGTCAAAAAACTGAAGTCAGGAGATAGCCGAGCTCCTGGACGGAGCAAAGAAGGCTTGAGAGATTACCTTAAGAGGAAGCAGCAGAATGCCGATGTCGAGGTAACTTCCCCTGAGAAGCCGAGAACACCATTCTCAGTGGAGTTGGACAAATTTGAGGCACTGAAGAGATTTAGTATGCCGAGGTTCCAAATATACGATGGTAAGTCAGACCTCAACTTCCACGTTGGATTATACTTGAACTCGATGACATTGTATAGTGGGAACGAGCCGTTGCTCTGCAAAGTGTTCTCCTCATCGTTCGGGGAGATTGCATCAGATTGGTTTCACAAACTACCGAAGGAAAGCATGAAGACCTAGGAAGGCCTAGCCGAGATGTTCATGGCCAGGTTCATGACAAACAAGTTGCAGCCATTAAGGGTGGACGCATTGATGGCTCTGAAGATCAGTAAGGATGAAGGCCTTAGAGCCTATGCAAAAAGATACTATGAGGTGTTCAACCGAATATCAGAGTGTAATCAAGAGGTGGTGGTCGTATCTTTCAAGAACGGCTTAAAAGACGACTGTCCACTACAAAAATCTTTGGCAAAGACATTGCCAAAAAAGTATGGAAGAGCTCATGGCGAGAATCGAGAAGTATGCCAAAGCTGAGGAAGATACATCGGGGACTAAGGAGGCAAAGCAAGAGAAAGGAAACGTCTCACCAAAACGAGACCGAGGTAACAATGGATTGAGCAAGCAAGAGACAGAACTGAGGGCTGCGCAGGCAGTGACAACTGTGTTCCGAATCCCAATTCACAAAGTCCTGGATCAAATTCGGAATCAACACTATTTCAGAACACCAGCAAAAGCACCAGGAGAATTCATGGGAAGAAACCTTGGCAGGCATTGTGCTTACCACAATGAAAACGGACATATGACTCAGGGCTGCATAGCCCTAAAAACACACTTGGAAGACCTGGTGAGGCAAGGCCATCTGAGAGACCTTGTCGATGAGGCCAGAATAAGGGAAGAAAAGGCAAGATTGCCTCAGGTGACAGCAGCTCCACCTCCCCCAGCACAGCAACCACAAGCAGGAGGACCTCGGGTAATTAATGTAATTCACTCGAAGGTCAACGAAAACGAGATTCAGGGGGAGACCCAGAAGGTAAAACACCTGCAACATGTCTACCAAGTCGGGGAGAAGAGACATCGAGCAGAGGAGTGCCAAGGACTAGTAGTGTCCTTTTCTGAAGCCGACCTTGAGATGGTGCAGCATCCGCATAATGATGGCTTGGTAGTATCCCTCCAGGTTGGGGAATGCCAAGTAAAGCGCATCCTGATTGACCAAGGCTGCTCTTGTGACATCATGTACGTCCGATGTTACAAGGAGCTTGGCCTTCACCCAGACGATATGGAGCAATCTAATAGCCCAATGGTCGGGTTCAATGGAACGCTGACATGGCCACTGGGAACAATAAGCTTGGAGGTGCAGGCTGGCACCAAGAAGATAAAGACAGAGTTCACCGTAATCGACACACCCTCCCCTTACAACATCATTTTGGGAAGGCCATGGTTGCATGCAATGGGGGCAGTTCCCTCAACATTGCATCAACTATTGCAGCTCCCAACAGAGCATGGGATTGAAGAGGTCAGAGGAGATCAGCTGCAGGCAAAGAATTGCTCCATGGTAGCAATGAAATCCACCTGCAGCATTCAAGAACCAAAGAAGACAGAGATCGAAGGCAAGGACGTGGAGGTCCTACAAGATGTCGGCAAGGAATCAGCCGAGAAGAATGAAGAAGCTACTGAAGAAAATCCTCAAAAAGGGGATGAAGAACGCTTCTTTATTCTCGGCTCGGGCTTAGCCAAAGAAGAGGGAAAAGAGTTGGAAGCTTTTTTAAGAGCAAATATTGAGATGTTTGTCGAAGTAAATAAATAAAATTTTGCTCTTTTGACACTTGCCGAAATAAATAAATAAAGATTTAGCTTGATTTATTCGTTTATACACTTGTGACAAATAAAGATACATAACGTTGTTTCTGGAATATATGCATAATAAGACCTCAAGTGGAACTTAGGTTCACATTAGGGGGCAGAGAGAATAAATGATGTTTAACACTTGTTGAAACTTGAGAAAAGTTTACAAGTTAAAGTTAAACCGAGATGATATTTAACACTTGTTGAAACTTGAGAAAAGTTTACAAGTTGAATTTAAACCGAAATGATGTTTAACACTTGTTGAAACTTGAGAAAAGTTTACAAGTTGATGTTAAACCGAGATGATGTTTAACACTTGTTGAAACTTGAGAAAAGTTTACAAGTTGAAGTTAAGCCGAGATTATGTTTAACACTTGTTGAAACTTGAGAAAAGTTTACAAGTTGAAGTTAAACTGAGATTATGTTTTAACACTTGTTGAAACTTGAAAAAAGTTTACAAGTTGAAGTTAAATCGAGGCTAAGGTTAAACACTTGTTGAAATCTTTTGAAAAAAATTTTACAAGCTAAAACCAAGGTTATGCTAAGAAAGGTACTTGGGAACTTGCCGAGGTAAATCATCGGTTTGTATTACCGAGGTGTTTCATCCCGAGAAGGTTGCACAAGACCAAGGAGCATTTTTATTCTAAGTATGAAAGTCATACAAGAAGCAATAAACGAAAGACAAACATGCAAACATTCAAGATAGAAAGAAGTTGTATTTATTAAAAGGCGCGTCGGCCATATGAAGAGCTTACATTGTCTCAAAAATAAAGAAGTACAAAGTGTAAAAAATAAAGGAAAAAGACGTCAAATCTACGATTCTTCAGCATCATTAGCAGGCTGGGTGTGGATCTCGGAAGACTGCTGGGAGGACATCTCGGCCACCTTCTCGGCTGCAAGCTCAACATCAATCTCTTGAAGGGTCTAATCAAGGCTCTTGTCGGCAAGAAGCACGTCCAATGATGCCTGCTTAGCGGTAGCTTCCTTGGGCACCTCATCACCCTCCTCATCTTGAGTAAAGTCCAGGACCTGCTCATTCAAAGAAGGGGACTTGATCCCAGCAGTCTCTTTTGGTTTCCTCACTAAAGTCTCCTTCTCGGACTCAAATTCATCAACGGATTGACTTGGAGTTGGAGGGAACGGAAGAGGGATAACATCGGCATTCCTAAGGGGAGAGTCCTCTAGGACTTCAAGCCTTTTTAGAAGAGACATCCAACCAATGGTGAAACCCTTGTTGTATGCCTGCTTCACTTGCTTTTCATATTCTACCGTGACATCGGACACCCCTTCATTATAGCCCTTCTCGTCGACGGCCTTGACTTCGGCCTCTTTTGTGGCCAGGGCATATTGAAGTTCTTTTTGGGCTTGGGCTATCTTCTCCTCGGCTTCTTTTTTCTCGGCCTCAAGAACCTTCTTGATGGCCTCAACAGATTCTGTCTTTTCTTCGACATCGTTTTGGGCTTTAATGGCAACCTCGGCCTGGTCTTCCAACTTTTTCATTTTCAATTGAAAGCTTTTGTTGGCCTTTTGAAGACTGGCAACTTCTCTCCTCTTATCAGCCAGTTCTTTCCGGTTCTCAAAGGATTGAATTGAGAAGGAATGAGCATGCTGAATGGCCTGAAAATGAACAAAACAAAAGTTATTAGAAAATTTCTAAGTACAAGGAAGAAAGAAAAAAAAAACCAAATAAAGACACTTACTGTGACGGAGCGCTGGAGCATCAAGGCGTAGTTTTCATATTCGCTCAGCTCGGCGTTCCGATCAAGATCGCCAGGAAGGATGAGAGCGGTACTAAGGGCAACGCCGACGTTTATGTCATCGGCACTATCGTTAGCCCTAACTGGCTTATCCTCCAATGTGATTTGGGGGGCCCAGGGGGCATCTTGCTTTGAAGACCCCGAGGTGGTTGTATTGGATGACCTCGGCTTTTTTGATTTTGGGAATTCAGGTAGTTGGGCCTCGGCACACCTCTTCTCCACAGCAGAGTGGGACTTGTCACTCTCAGGCAGTTTGGAGATCGGCAAGGTGTCCTCAGTGTCCACCCGAGTCACCTTTGTCTTTGGCTGAGTCTTCTTATTGCGCTGGTGGAGCGTCGATGGTTGATGGGATGCTGGCCAAGAGATCTTTTGCAACAGCTTTTTGGCGGCCCATTTCGGCAGAAAAAATGGTTCGTCGCTGGCATTGTCGTTGGGATATCGGGATCAGATATAGAGCCGAGGTTGACGGCTGCTCGGCTGGATCAGAGGTCGATCCTTGATCTTGCCGAGATGTGGAAGCAGTCTGAGGAGTTGTGGCAGAAGGAGGAGACAGACTCTTTTTCTTCTTCTTTTTTAGGATGTCGGGAAGAGCCGACTTATAAGTAGGGATGAAGTTGAGAAGTAGAGGGGCCTTCCGCTTGTGGACTGGCAAATTCAGTAGTTTCTTCAAGTCTTTGCTGGGAAAGAAAGACTGGCGGAAGCCCTTTGGTGGCTGAGGAAGAGCTGTAAAAAAAACAGACATTAGAAACAAATATAGTGTCGAAGACTTTGAAACAAACAAGTAATATGGACACAGGGCTCTTACCATTGCCCTCTACAAAAACTGATCGAGGAAGAGGGTAGAGATGGAGGTTCTCGTCCGGAGCGAATTCCCAGTTCTCCGAGGTAATGAAGTAATCATCTCCAGCTCCCTTGTTGGAGTCTGGGAGGTCGGCTCCGATTTTGTATTCTGTGGACCTCGGCTTAAGGTAGTAAATGTAGCCCATATCTTTTTTGAGGCCACACATGGTGTAGCAGTATTGGATGTCGGCTAAAGTAATCCTTGCATTTTCTTGTTTCGCTAAGGCAATTATACCGTTTATAACTCGATAGGAATTGATGGCAAGTTACATAGGGTTCAACTTATAGTAATGAAGTATTTCACGAAAAAGGGTGTTCAGTAGGAACCGAAGTCCGCATTCAATAAAGGCCACTATAGGGAAGGGCATAGAATCAGTGGTGGGCATGATGGAGTTGTCATCCCCAGCCAACCTCAGATGGACGCCGGTAGGGATGGAAAACTCTTGCCTAAAGTATTCTAATTTTATCGGGGTGTCTACCCTATGTTTCCACATACCCATGATATCGGCTTAAGTGAAGGGGTTGGATTTTAGAAGGGTGTGTTCCTAAAGGGTTTTATGGACCTCGGCTAAAGTTGGAGGATACACAGAATTAGTGAGGAATCATTTTAATTTTCCTTAACAATTGTTTTGAGTTCTACAAACAAATCTCAAGCCTAGATCTATGGAAACGAAGATTGAAGGCACAAATCTGGAAAACAGAAAAGCAAGAACGCGCTTCAGAATCAAGAACAAAAATGGACTATCAAGAACATTGTAAATACGAAGGGTAACAAGCTAGGAACAGTAGCAAAAGTACAAGAAAAAATTGGCAAGCAGTACGTACAGTCAAGACATGACCAAGAGCAAAATCGTGGAATAATCACATTCAGATATATGATTCGCAAATCGAATGTTTGAACAAAAGCAGTAATGGTAACAAGTAATGAAAGGCATCAAAAACTGAAAATAGGAGAAACAGTAAACTCACCAAAGAGAGGAAGCCGGTGTTGAGTTTGCCGAAGTCCGACGAACGGCAGCTACAGAGAGGATTAGCAAGAACCTCGCCGGAGGAGGTGGACGGAGCGAGTTGCAAAGCTTCGGAAGCTTGAACAGTGAAGGGTTTGGAAGAAAAAGATAGAAAGAAAAAGCTTCAGAGACGATGAAGAAAAATGAGGAAATAAGGAAAGGGGGAAATTTTTTTGTTAAAACTTGAAACAGCGGCAAAACAGAATTAATACGCCTAAAACAACGTGAGCGTCAGACGGCGCACGCATACGCGAGACGATTTAGAAGCACGTACCGAGTACGATCCAGTAAGAGAAGGACACGTGGCTAAAACGGTTGAATTGTGATGCATGACAGCTCATACGTGTGAAGGAGATCTTGGAAACTTTTAAAAACCTTAAAGAGGCATGTCGGCCTATAATGATGATCTCAGCTTAAGCCGATGTACTGGCAGGAAGTACCGATATAGGTTTCATCACCTCAGAATGCCGAGGTAATAAAACCTAGGGGACAGTTGTGGGGATATATTTTCTAAGTATTAACATGTGGCCAAGGTGACGCCGACGTGTCAGTCGAGGTGCCACGTGTCTAGGTTATGACACCCAGGTGATCTCGGCTAGGCCGAGGTTATCTCCAAAGATATCAGAATCTGAGATAAGTGGATAAGGCACAAGAGTCATAGGGTGAGGAAGGACTTTAGTGTGGATAAGGATAATACTCTTAGGGAGTTTATCTTTATCTCTTGAAGAGTCCAGGATAAGCATTGAACAGAAGTCCATTGAAGCTAGGCTTCTATGGGGACTAGGATGGAGTTAACTATAAAAGAGAGGCACCCCCGATGGGTCTAAGGTACACAATTTAATTTCTGAATAGTGAGTTTAGCACTATTGATTATCTTTGAGAGATATACTGACTTGATCGTCGGAGTGCCCCCGGGTGGAAGAACCACCGTCGGAATCTTCTCTTTCTGTTGCAGGTCAGCAAGGTGTCATCTATTCTGCCAGTTCTCTCCCGCTGATTACTGAGTTGGCAGTGTGATCGAAAAATCACTCACACAAAAAGATAGAGGGTGAAGTAAAAGAAAATAAAAAGAAAGTAAAATATATTTCTTGCATAAATTTGATTAGTATGAAAATTTTATAAGAAAATAGAAATTCTAATTATAACTAACTAGCCTATCACCCATGCTATATACGGGATAATTATATTTATTTATATTTGTTTTAGATTTTTTTTAATATACAAATTATTTTTTTTAGATTTTTTATAAAAATAATTTAACAATCTTATCACTAACCATAGTGTATCGGAGAAGTTGAAAAAGGTGCTGTAGTAACAATGCACGGGTTGTATCTATAATTATTTGTATAAGGGAATTTTGACCAAAGCTCTCAAAAGGCATGTGGAAAAGTATGTGGATTGAAAAAAGTTAATAAATATTGATCAAGTGATGTTGACCAAATCAATAAATATTGAGGTTTTTTTTTTTTTTTAAATCAAAAATTTAGAAAATTAAGATTGGGATATTAAAACTCTCACAAAGCTTGGAGGTTAGAAACTCAATTTTCCTTATATATAGAAAACATAGATAGATAGATAGATATAGATATAGATAGATGGATATAGATAGATAGATAGATAGATAGATAGATAGATACATATAGATTATATTAAAGTTTAATATTTTGATAATAATCATATGTGTTAGAATTTTCAAGGAATTTTGTTTATGCTAGTCTTTAATGCATTAATGTTTAATTATGAGGGAGTTTTGACTAAATCTCCCAAAAGGTATGGGGGTTGGGAAAAATTAATAAATGCAGAGATTTTTTTATTTTTTTAAATTAAAAAATTAAAAAATTAAGATTGAGATATTGGAGCTCCCATAAGGTTTGTGGGTCAAAAACCCCATTTCCTTATATAATACTAGCCTATCACCTGTGCTATGCACGGGATAATTATAGATATTTATATTTGTTTTAAAAAAATTTTAATATATAAATTAGGCAGTGGCTTTGGTCTAGTCCAAGATCGGACTGGACCGTGCTGTTGGGCCCGTGGCGGCCCATCACGGGTCCTGTTTTGATAATCTGAACCGTTCAATGTGTAGAACTCGTCGAGTACTATATGCCTGTAAAAAAATCACGTTGATCGGATATCGAAAGCTATGTGAACAAAACAGTTTTTTATCAACTGTTAATTTTTTCACCGTCCATTTTTTTTTTATACAAAACTGATTTGATCACATAGCTATTGATATCCAATTAATATGATTTTTTAGAGGCATGTAGTACTCGACGAGTTCTACACATTGAACGGTTCAGATTATCAAAACGGGCCCAAAAAATGGGCCCCATGGGCCAAATTGGACGGGTCCAGTCTTAATCTCAACTTGAGACAAGCGGGACCCTATAAATTATGTTTTTAAAGATTTTTTATAAAAATAATTTAACAATCTTATCACTAACCATAGTGTATGAGAGAAGTTGAAAATGGTACTGTAGTAACTATACACAGATTGTATCTATAATTATTTGTATGAGGGATTTTAAATGCTGATCAGGGGATTTTGACCAAATCAATAAATGCAGGCATGTGGAAAGACATGTAGATTGAAAAAAGTTAATAAATGATGATCAGGGGATTTTGACCAAATCAATAAATGTTGAGTTTTTTTTTAAATAAAAATTTAGAAAATTCAGATTGGGATATTGAAACTCCCACAAGCCTTGGGGGTTAAAAATCCCCTTTTACTTAATATATAGTATAGATTACTTTTACAACATCTTTTAACTTTTTTGTATTTTTCTATTTTTTTGGTAAGAAACTATAAGCTTAATTATCATGTTATTATGAGTTGTACAAGAAAATAAATTTTTTTGTGACTTCCACCATTTTCATAATAAACAAGCTCAAATTTTTTTATTTATTTGTTTTTCCATTTCTTTGGCTTTGTATCATTTTCATCCTAATTAAACTGGGCCTTCATTTTCATCCTAATCAAACTGAGCCTGAGGGGGGTATTATGTAATTTACCTTTTCAATAACAAATTTTAAAACAATAAATTACACTAGATTCCTTTAATGTTTAGTGAATAAATTTGTAAGTTTAGTATAATTATATTATACTCCTCTAAAGTTCGAATTCACAATACATTTAATCAATTTTTATCAATAATTCATTGGTCATACATGGATAAGAAAATGATATTGTCATATATTTTACATTAACATGTATATTTTACCTTGTATTTTTTTATTTTCACACATTCTACATTACTTTTAGTCATTTTAATCTTCTAAAAAGATGTTACTATAATTATGCTAAAACTATTGAACTTTTTTATGTTATAATTATACTAAAACTATTGAACTTGTATTTTTTTTTTTTAAAAACCTAAGGAGGTCAATACAATTTATCCATTTTAAACATACATTGTTTCGTTAAATTTTTTAAAGAGATATTTACATACAAGTCATAATTTATGAACTTATTATATTCCATTGAATCATAATTAAGATTTTTTAGACTTTCAAATTCCATTAAATTTTTAATAGTCAAAATTGACTTTTCAACAATGATTGTTCATCATTTATGATTATTTATAAAGGAATATGATGATTTGACATTTATTTTGATTTTTAAAACTTTAAAACATCAACTTTCAAATTGAAAAAAGTAAAAAAAAAAATTATGTGCAAAAAAGAAACTTTTTTTTTTTTTTGAAAAATTTGAAAAAATTGAATTATTTTTTTGTGCAAAACTAAAAATTGTGTCTATAAAGGAGCATGATGATGGAATATTGATATGTAAAAATAAAAAAAAAACTTTAAAAATGAAAAAAAAAATTGATAATATTTTCAGTTTTAAAACTAAAAAAAAAATTTGATAATCTTCTCGATTTTATTGGGTAGTTAAATCAAACTAATATGTAGAAGGGTAAAATGTTTAATCTCATACTCTATTTTTTTAATCAATTTGTAAAACAATTATCTGAAACATTACTATACAAAATTAATAATGTTCTTAGTTTTAAAAATTAAGAAAAACTGATAATATTCTCAGTTTTACTAAATAGGACTTATTGATTAAAAAAAAATTTAAATAAGACCTGAGCTACCATAACATTTGACAATAGAACTTTTAGATAATTAACTTTTTTTTAAATTGCTTTCTAATTTTTATAATAAAAAAAACTAAAAATTAGTTTGCAAGAAAAAAATGCAAAAAATTAAAAACATTAGTTATTTTCATTTTTTTTCCTTTTTTGAGACAAAAATAATATTTGAAAATTTAAAAATATTATTTTGA